>NC_044386.1:57858403-58475367 GCF_006542625.1 Nomascus leucogenys | reverse complement strand
TTCTTCCCTTCTGTCAGACATAATTCCTCAGTTTGGCCTTCCCACCTCTATACAGTCCAATAACAAACTGGCCTTTATTAGTCAAATCACCCAAGCAGTTTCTCAGGCTCTTGGTATTCAGTGGAAACTTCATACCCCTTACTGTCCTCAATCTTTAGGAAAGGTAAAACGGACTAATGGTCTTTTCCCAAAAACTCGCCAACCAAGCAAGTAATTACGCTGAACCCCCTTGGGCACTCTCTAATTGGATGTTTGGGTCCTCCCAATTCTTAATCCTTTAATATCTATTTTTCTCCTTCTTTTATTCGGACCTTGTATCTTCCGTTTAGTTTCTCAATTGATACAAAAACCGCATCCAGGCCATCACCAATCATTCTGTACGACAAATGCTCCTTCTAATAACCCCACAATATCACCCCTTACCCCAATATCTTCCTTCAACTTAATCTCTCCCACTCTAGGTTCCCATGCCACCCCAATCCCACTCGAAGCAGCTGTGAGAAACATCGCCCATTATCTCTCCATACCACCCCCAAAATTTTTTGCCACTCCAACACTTCACTTTTTGTTTTATTTTTCTTATTAATATAAGAAGACAGGAATGTCAGGCCTCTGAGCCCAAGCTATGCCACCATATCCCCTGTGACCTGCACGTATATGTCCAGATGGCCTGAAGCAACTGAAGATCCACAAAAGACATGAAAATTGCCTTACATGATGACATTCCACCATTGTGATTTGTTTCTCCCCCACCCTTAAGAAGGTTCTTTGTAATTCTCCCCACCCTTGAGAATGTACTTTGTGAGATCCACCCCCTGCCTGCAAAACATTGCTCCTAACTCCACCGCCTATCCCAAAACCTGTAAGAACTAATGATAATCCCACCACCCTTGCTGACTCTTTTTGGACTCAGCCTACCTGCACCCAGGTGAAATAAACAGCCTTGTTGCTCACACAAACCTGTTTGGTGGCCTCTTCACACGGACATGAGACAATAAGCATATCCATATGTTGTGAGGGTAGTGTATCCTAACTTCATGAGGAAAGAAACTCCTGCTCTGAGGATCCTTCCAGACTTTGCCCTATGTATCTCTTCATCTGTATCCTCGTTTATATCCTTATTAGATAATAAACCAGTAAGCATAAATAAAGTGTTTCCCTGAGTTCTGAGAGCCATTCTAGCAAATTGCACTTCTCTGTCATTTGCCAGAAGTATTCAGTATAGTAGTAAGAACAGTTTATTTTTTCCTATCTTACATTTTGGTGTCAGAGAATTGGTATTCATCTCCAAATTCCTGGCAGTGCTTGGAATTTCCTAAGTGACATGAATGCCTTTGTTATGCTAATGAAGTGACTCCAAGCTTCAGGATGGGGGCTGTCACCTGAAAGCATATGACTACATGACTAGAACTTTCATCTCCACCTCCCAACTTGCAGGAAAAGAGTTACTAGTGATTAAGTTCAATCACATGGCCAATGATTTAATCAACCATGCCTATGTAATAAGCTCTTTTTGTTTGTTTTTTGAGATGGAGTCTCACTCTTCTTGCCCAGGATGGAGTGCACTGGTGCGATCTCGGCTCACTGCAACCTCCGCCTCCCGGGTTCAAGCAATCCTCCCGCCTCAGCCTTGTGAGTAGCTGGGATTACAGGTTTGCGCCACCACACCTGGCTAATTTTTTTGTATTTTTGGTAGAGATGGGGGTTTTACCATGTTTGGCCAGGCTGGTCTCGAACTCCTGACCTCAGGTGATCCACCCGCCTCGGCCTCCCAAAGTGCTGGGATTACAGGCATGAGCCACCACGCTGGGCATTTTTTTTTTTTTTTTTTAAGAGATGGGGTCTCACTGTCGCCCAGGCTGGAGTGCAGTGGTGTAAACATAGCTCATTACAGCCTCGAACTCCTGGGCTCAAGCAGTCCTCCTATCTCAGCTTCCCAAGTAGCTAGACTACATGCATGTGCCACCACACCCAGTTCATTTTACTTTTTGTAGAGACAGGGTCTGGGTATGTTGCCCAAGCTGGTCTTGAACTCCCAGACTCAAGCAATCCTCCCACCTCAGTCTCTTGAAGTGCTGGGATTACAGGCAAGAGCCACTGTGCCCAGCCCTGAACTCTGTATATTAAAAACTCTGTAAATCTTAAATTCAGCTGGATAAAAAAGAAAAAAAAAAACAAAAAACTCTGAACAACAAGGCTCAGGGAGCTTCCTGGTTGATGAACATACTGATGTACCAAGAGGGTGGTGCACCCTGGCTCCACAAGTATAGAAGCTCCCGTGCTTGGGAGCCTTACAAACTTATCATATAGTCCTCTTCATCTGATTGTTCATTTGTATCCTTTATAATAAAAAGGTAATTTTAAGTATAGCACTTTCATGAACTCTGTGAGTCATTCTAAGCAAATTATTAAACCCAAGGGGATTGTGGGAAGGCCCAAACTTATACTCAACCAGGGAAAATTTGAGTGGCTTGTGGCTCCAGTCTGAAGTGAAGGCAGCTTTGTGGGACTGAGCCCTGTAACCTGTGAGGTCTGCATTAACTTGAAGCAATTAGTGACAGAACTAAAGTGAATTATAGGACACCCAGATGATGTCAGTGAACTTAATCAAACACAACCACCAAACAACTGGAACTGACATTTATAGAACACTCCACCCAACAAAAGCGGAATACACATTCAAACTCACAAGGAACGTACACCAAGAGACTATATAATATCCCAGGTCACAAAACAAATTTTAGCAAATTTAAAAGAACTGAAATAAGTTCTTTTAATACTATGTTCTCTGATAACAAGCTAGTATATTCTAGCTTAATGTTATTAAGCTAGAAATCAATAACGGCAAGATAACAAGAATACAAACACTTGGAAATTAAACTGTAACAACAGGGCAAGGTGCCTGATTTTTATATAAATAACACTTTATTGGAACTAAGCCATGCTCATTCATTTATATGTTGTGTATGGCTGATTTTATACTACTAGGGCAGAGTTAAATAACTGCAACACAGATGGTATTACACTTAGGCCTAACATATTTATTATTTGGACCTTTAATAAAATGTTTGGCTGGGCACAGGGGCTCGCACCTGTAATCGCAGCATTTTGGGAGGCCGAGGCAGGTGGATTGCTTGAGCTCAGGGGTTCAAGACCAACCTAAGCAAAATGGCAAGACACTGTCTCCACAAAAAATATAAAAATTAGCCAGGTGTGTGGCACTCATCTGTGATCCCAGCTACTCAGAAGGCTGAGGTGGGAAGATCACTTGAGCCAGGAAGTTGAGGCTGCAGTGAGCTGGGATTGCAAGACTGAACTCTAGCCTGGATGACAGAGCAAGACCCTGTCTCAAAAAAAAAAAAAAAAAAAAAAAAAAAGCTGGGCACAGTGGCTGACGCCTGTAATTTCAGCACTTTGGGAGGCTGAGGCAGGCGGATCACCTTAGGTCAGGAGTTCAAGACCAGCCTGGTCAATATGGTGAAACCCTGTCTCTACTAAAAATACAAAAATTAACCAGGCGTGGTGGTGTGTGCCTGTAATCCCAGCTACCTGGGAGGCTGAGGCAGGAGAATCTCTGGAACCCAGGAGGCGGGGGATGCAGTCAGCCGAGATCATGCCACTGCGTTCCAGCCTGGGTGACAGAGCAAGACTCTGTCTCAAAAAAAAAAAAAAAAAAAGAAAGAAAGAAAGAAAAAAAAAAGAAAATGTTTGCCAATGCCTGTTCCAAATAAGCCATGGTTAAAGACAAAGTCCCCAGGCAAATTAGAAAATATTTGAATTGAACAAAAAGGAAAATAAAACATATGGTATGCACCTAAAGCAATGGTTAGAGGAAAAACTATAGCACTGAAAGCTTATATTAAAAATGAGGCCAGGTACAGTGGCTTAGGCCTGTAATCCCAACACTTTGGGAGGCCAAGGCAGGAGGACTTGAGGCCAGGAGTTCAAGACCAGCCTGGGCAACCTATCAAGACCCTGTTACTACAAAAATTTTTTTTAAAAACTTAACTGCATGTGGTGGGTGCCTGTAGTCCTAGCTACTCAAGAGGCTGAGGTGGGAGGATAATTTAAGCACAGAACGTTGAGGCTCTGATGAGGTATGATCGCTCCATTGCACTCCAGCCTAGGTGAAAGAGATGCTGTCTCTTAAAATATATATATAATACTAAAATAATTTTTAAATTGAAAATAAGTGAGAAAGTTTCAAATTAAAACTATAAGCTTCCACCTAGGGGAAAACAAACAAACAAACTAAACTCAAAACAAGCAGAGGAAACAAAAGACAAAATAATAATGATGAAATTAAAACCAGAAATGTCATAGAAAAAAAAAATCAATGAGACCAAAAGCCAGCTCTTTATAAAGATCAATACAATTTATAACCTTTTAGGAAAACTGGGAAAAAAGAACTCACAAATAATCAATATTAGGAATGAAACAGGGGTTATCACTATAGACTCCACAGACATAAATATATAATTAGGAAACATAATGAACAACATTATACACAAAAAGTGAATACAGACAACCATCAAAAACTACAAACTACCACAATTCACCCAAGGTGAAAGGGACCTCCTTAATAGTCCTACTAAAAAAATATAGGCATGATATGGTTTGGCTGTGTCCCCACCCAAATCTCATCTTGTAGTTCCCATAATCCCCACATCATGGGAGGGATCTAGTAGGAGGTAACTGAATCATGGGGGCGGCTACCCCCTTCTCATGATGGTGAGTGAGTCTCACGAGATCTAATGGTTTTATAAAAGGCAGTTCCCCTGCACATGCTCTCTTACCTGCTGCCATGTAAGACGTGTCTTTGTTCCTCCTTTGCATTTCACTATGATTGTGAGGCTTCCCCAGTCATATGGAACTATGAGTCCATTAAACCTCTTTTTCTTTACAAATTACCCAATCTCAGGTAAGTCTTTATTAGCAGTGTGAGAACGGACTAATACAGGCCTAGATTTTTATTCCAATGGCAAATTCTACTAAACATTTAAAGAAAAAATGAAACAAATTTTATACAATCTCTCCAAAAAAGAGGAGGAAAAAACACTTCCCATCTCATTTTATGAGTCCAGCACTAACCTGATCTTAAAATTAGTCAAAGGATGGGCATTGTGGCTCATGTTTGTAATCTTAGTACTGTGGGAGGCGAAGGTGGGTGGATTGCTTGAGCCCAGGAGTTTGAGACCAGCGTAGGCAATATGGTAAAACCCCATCTCTACAAAAAATACTAAAAATTAGCTGGACATGGTGATGCACACCTGTAGCCTCAGCTACTCAGGAGGCTAAAGTGGGAAGATCACCTGAGTCCAGGGAGGTAGAGGTTGCAGTGAGCCAAGATACCATCACTGCACTCCAGGCTGGGCAGCAGAGTGAGACCTGTCTCAAAAAGAAAACAAAAAATAACAGACCCATATCCCTTATAAACATAGACATGAAAATTCCTCATAAAGTAGTAGCAAACTGAATCCAGCAATACATAAAATGAATAATAGACCACAATCCGGTATGGTTTATCCTGGGGATGCAAGGCTGACTCAATATTCAAAAATCAATTCATGCAGTACAGCAGATTAATAGTCTAAAAATGAAAACCACATGACCTATCATTTGATACAGGAGAAGCATTTGACAAAATTCAATATTCATTCACAGTATAAAACTCTCAGCAAACTAGGAATAGAAGAGAATTTTCTAAACCTGATAAAGGGCATCTAAAAAAACAAAGTTCACACAAACTGTCAGTTTTAACACAATTCCAATTGAAATCTAAGCAGAATGTTTCATATAAATAAGCTGACTCTAAAATCTATGTGGATAAACAAAAATTACCCAAATCTTTATTAAAAAATAAAGTTGGAGGAAACACACTACATGATTTTAAGTCTTACTGTATAAAGCTACAGTAATCAGATCAGTGAGCTATCTGCAAAAGGATAAAAATATAAACAAATGAAACAGAAAAACAGTCCATTGAGGGTAGAGGGTAGGAAGTGGGTCAGGATCAACAAACTACCTATTGGATACTATGTGTATTACCTGGGTGACAAAATAATCTGTACACCAAACCACTAAGACACAGATTTACCCATGGAACAAATCTACCCATGTACCCCTTGGACCTAAACTAAAAGTCAGAAAGAAAAAAAAAAAAGAACCTATACATCAAAAAGATTTTTTTTTTTTTTTTTTTTGAGATGGAGTCTCGCTCTGTCGCCCAGGCTGGAGTGCAGTGGCGTGATCTTGGCTCACTGCAAGTTCCACCTCCCGGGTTCACGCCATTCTCCTGCCTCAGCCTCCCAAGTAGCTGGGACTACAGGCGCCTGCCACCATGTCCGGCTAATTTTTTGTATTTTTAGTAGCGATGGGGTTTCACCGTGTTAGCCAGGATGGTCTTGATCTCCTGACCTTGTGATCCACCCGCCTCAGCCTCCGAAAGTGCTGGGATTATAGGCGTGAGCCACCGCACCCGGCCATCAAAAAGATTCCATTACCACTATCTAATCCCAGAACATTTTCACCATCCCAAAACAAAACCCCATACCCATTAGCAGTCACTCCCCATTCCCTTCTTCTCTCAGCCCCTGGCAATCACTAAATCTTTCTGTCTGTATGGATTTGCCTATTCTGGGCTAAATGATATTTGACAAAGATGCAAAGGCAATTCAATACAGAAAAGACAGGCCGGGTGTGGTGGCTCACATCTGTAATCCCAACACTTTGGGAGGCCGAGGCCTCAAGTGGATAACCTGAGGTCAGGAGTTCGAGACCACCCTGACCAACATGGAGAAACCCCGTCTCTACTAAAAATACAAAATTAGCTGGCTATGGTGGCACATGCCTGTAATCCCAGCTACTTGGGAGGCTGAGGCAGGAGAATCGCTTGAACCTGGGAGGCAGAGGTTGCAGTGAGCTGAGATCGTGCCATTACACTCCAGCCTGGTGACAGAGCAAAACTCTGTCTCAAAATAATAATAATAATAGTAATAATAATAATACAGAAAAGATAGTCTTTTCAACAAATTATGTTGAAACAATTGTATTGCCATATGTAAAAAACAGAACCTCTGTCTAAATCTCACACTTTACACAAAATGTAACTCACAATGTATCATAGACCTAAATGTAAATATACAACTTCTAGGGCAGGCATGGTGGCTCACACCTGCAATCCCAGCACTTTGGGAGGCTGAGGAAAGACTATCGCTGGAGGCCAGGAGTTTAAGAACAGCCTGAGAAACATAGCAAGACCCCATTTCTACAAAAGATTAAAATAAAAACAATTAGCCAGGCATAGTGGTACGTGCCTGTAGTCCCAGCTACTGGGAGGCTAAGGCAAGAGGATCACTTAGAGGCCAGGAAGTCAAGGCTGCAGTGAGCCATGATCACACCACTGCACTCCAGCATGGGCAACAGAGTGAGACCCTGTCTCCAAAAAAATAAAATAAATAAATAAAAGATTTAACATGTAATAGGTTTACTATTATTAAAAATTTTTTTAATTTTTTAAGGTTTAGTTTTTTTGTTTTGTTTTGAGACAGTCTTGCTCGTCGCCCAGGCTGGAGTGCAATGGCATGATCTCAGTTCACTGCAACCTCCGCCTCCCGAGTTAAAGCGATTCTCCTGCCTCAGCCTCCCTAGTACCTGGGATTACAGAAGCCCGCCACCACACCTGGCTAATTTTTGTATTTTTAGTAGAGACAGAGTTTCGCCATATTGGCCAGGCTGGTCTTGAACTCTTGACCTCGTGATCCGCCCGCCTCGGCCTCCCAAAGTGGTGGGATTACAGGTGTGAGCCACTGCGCCTGGTCAGTTTTAGTTTTTAATATAGTAACTATCAATAGATATAAATCTATGTTAAAGAAAAAGAATCTTTAGAGAACCAATAATTTTTAAGATTAGTAAGAAGTCCTGAGAGTTTGGGAATGGCTAGATTATGTAATAGAGATCTATAATCTTTTTTTTTTACTATTAATAATCTTGATTTATGGTATATATTTGAATGAGTGAACACTTTTTAAATACTCTACTATCTGAAGTTTTACCAATCATTCTTTCAATAAACAAACATTTGACAAGAACACCGACAATAGCTGAAGGAAATATGAGATGAGTAAGTCATGCTCCCTAGCCTTTTAGACAGGGTGGGAAAAAGATCTGATCTCCAGGGCAGCCTGACACACTAAGTTGAGAAGGATCCTGAAGCAAAGTCTGGGCTAAAAGGAAAGGATGCCATTATTGGTTAGTCGGTCTTGGAAGGACAATGGCAACATTCATCCATTCGACAAGTATTTATTGAGAACATATGATGTGTTTTAGGCATTTTTCTTTAGAATAAATTCACAAGGAAAACCCATACAAGACAGGAGACAATGATAAAAATTTGCAAGTTGGACAGAAGATGTACAAGAGTTAACTTACTTAATGAATCTGAGAAAACTGAACTTATACCAGTAGTGGTACACACACACACACACACACGGAACTTCCAATCAGCTTCACTACTCTTAAAAAAAGAGATAACCATCCAGGCACAGTGGCTCATGGCAGTAATCCTAGCACTTTGGGAGGCCAAGGCAGGCAGATCCGTTGAGCCCAAGAGTTTGAAATCAGCCTGGAAAACTTGGTGAAACTCCGTATCTATAAAAAGTATAAAAAATTAGCCAGGTGTGATGGTGCATGCCTGTTGTCCCAGCTACTTAGGAGGCTGAGCCAGGGATGTCGAGGCTAACTGCTTATGATGGCCTTCTCAAGTAAATGGGTAAGGGGATGACAAACAACTCCTCAAATAAGTAATCAAGGTTCAAGTTGTCATGATAATGGTCATTTAAACCACTCATTTTGCCATAACTGATCCATGACCAGACCAAACAGAAAATACTACACTTCTGGCCAGGTGCAGAGGCTGATACCTGTAATCCAGCACTTTGGGAGGCTGAGGCAGGAGGATCACCTGAGATCAGGAGTTTGGGACCAACGTGGCGAAACTCTGTCTCTAAAGAAAATACAAAAAATAGCCAGTCACGGTAGCATGCACCTGTAGTCCCAGCTACTCGGGAGGCAGAGGTTGCAGAGAGCCAATCGCGCCACTGCACTCCAGCCTGGGCAGCAGAGTGAGACTCTGTCTCAAAAAAAAGAAAAAAAAAAAAAGCATTGACAGAGTCATAATAACTTAAACTCTGAGTACTGGCCTAACCAAAATTAAACTCTGAGTACTGGCCTAAACTCTGACTACTGGCCTAACCAAAATTAAGATATAACATTATTGGAAAAATAAAAGGATCTAACTGTGCATGTGTAGTAGGAATGAGATGGGCAGCGAAAAAGTTAAATCATCTTCCATAGTGGAAAGCTGATACATAATGACTAAAACTGAAAAATTAATCAGTAGTAACACAAGCATCTTAGTTTGAGATGTGGAGGTAAATACCAAAAGTACTGAAAGTGAATACTTCCCAAAGGATGAAAATGGGACACAGTGGAGAAGCCAGAAGACTCCTTTTTTAATAACAACTTATATATAACCATTAAACTTTTAAAATTATGTGCTGTTAAAACTCTAATAATAAAAACTAAATTTAAAAAGCAATTTGTAGAATTTTTTTTGGCAGGGGAGAGAGAGAGGGTCTCACTCTGTCACCCAGGCTGGAGTGCTGTGGTGTGATCTCAGCTCTCTGAAAACTCCACCTCCTGGGCTAAAGCATTCCTCCTACCTCAGCCTCTTGAGAAGCTGCAACTACAGGCACATGTCACCTTGCCTGGCTAATTTTTTTCATATCTTTTTTTGTAGAGATGGGTTTTACTATGTTGCCGAGGCTGGTCTCGAACTCATGAGCTCAAGCGATCTGCCTGCCTCAGACTCCCAAAGTGCTGGGATTACAGGCGAGAGCCACTGTGCCTGGCAAATTTATAGAACATTTAAACATAAAAAGTTTCTCACACCTGTAATCCCAGGACTTTTGGAAGCCAGGGTAGACGGATCACTTGAGGTCAGGAGTTCAAGACCAGCCTGGCCAACATGGTGAAACCCCATCTCAACTAAAAATACAAAAATTAGCCAGGTGTGGCCGGGCATGGTGGCTCACGCCTGTAATCTCAGCACTTTGGGAGGCCGAGGCAGGTGGATCACGAGGTCAGGAGATCGAGACCATCTCGGCCAACATGGTGAAACCCCGTCTCCACTAAAATACAAAGAAATTAGCCAGGCGTGGTGGTACATGCCTGTAATCCCAGCTACCTGGGAGGCTGAGGCAGGGGAATCACTTGAACCCGGGAGGTGGAGGTGGCAGTGAGCTGAGATCTGTCACTGCACTCCAGCCTGGTGACAGAGCAAGACTCCATATAAAAAAAGAAAAAAATTAGCCAGGTGTGCTGGTGGGCACCTGTAGTTCCCAGCTACTCAGGAGGCTGAGGCAGGTGAATCGCTTGAATCCAGGAGGCAGAGGTTTCAGTGAGCCAAGATCACGCCACTGCACTCCAGCCTGGGCAACAAAAGCGAAACTCCGTCTCAAGAAAAAAGAAAAGTGCACTCTAGCCTGGGTGACAGAGCAAGACTCCATCCCAAAAAAAAAAAAAAAATAGAACTTTTATTTTCTCTTTTTTCAGATGGAGTTTCACTCTTGTTGCCCAGGCTGGAGTACAATGGCATGATCTCGGCTCACTGCAAACTCCACCGCCCGGGTTCAAGCGATTCTCCTGCCTCAGCCTCCTGAGTAGCTAGGATTACAAGCACCCACCACCACGCCTGGCCAATTTTTGTGTTTTTGGTAGAGATGGGGTTTCACCATGTTGGTCAGGCTTGTCTCGAAACTCCTGACCTCATGATCCGCCTGCCTCAGCCTCCCAAAGAGCTGGGATTACAGGCGTGAGCCATCACACCCAGCCTAGAAAAGTTCTTTATGTTTTAAATTAAAAACATAAAACAGTACATATGTATGATCCCATTTCTATTAAAAATGTGTACACATAAATAAATTATGCACAGAAAAAACCTGAACTGAAATTTACCAACTATTAACAGTAGTTATAGGGCTGGGCGTGGTGGCTCACGCCTTTAATCCCAGGACTTTAGGAGGCTGACACAGGCCGATCACTTGAGGTCACTAGTTTGAGACTAGCCTGGCCAACATAGCAAAACCCCATCTCTACTAAAAATACAAAAATTAGCTGGGCATGGTGGTGCATGCCTGTAGTCCCAGCTACTCGGGAGACTGAGTCAGGAGAATCACTTGAACCCGGGAGGCAGAGGTTGCAGCAGTGAGCCGAGATCGCGGCACAGCACTCCAGCCTGGGAAACAGAACCAGACCCCATCCCCCCACCAAAAAAAACAGTAGTTATTTCTATGTAGTATGGTTATTTTCTGGCAGATGGGGGAATTCCTCTTTTGTAAATTTACTACAGAAAACGTGTATTTTTACAATTAGAAGGAAAACTTTTTAAAAGTTAAAATATTTAACTCTCCCAAACATGGTCAAATGATTTTCAACAAGAGTCCCAAGATCACTCAATGGGGAAAGGAAAGTCTTTTCAACAAATGGTGTTGGGGAAACTGGATACCCACATGTAAAAGAAAAAAGATGGACTCCTACCTCATACCATATACAAAAACATACTCAAAATGAAGCAAGGAACTAAACCTAAGAGCTAAAATTATAAAATTATTAGAGGAAGGCTGGGCATGGTGGCTCACACCTGTGATCCCAGCACTTTGGGAGGCCGAGGCAGGTGGATCACCTGAGGTCAGGAGTTTGAGACCAGCCTGGCCAACATGGTGAAACCCCATCTCTACTAAAAATACAAAAAATTAGCCGGGCGTGGTGGTGCGTGCCTGTAATCCCAGCTACTCAGGAGGCTGAGGTAGGAGAATTACTTGAACCTGGGAGGCGGAAGTTGCAGTGAGCTGAGATCACACCATTGCACTCCAGCCTGGGTGACAGAGCAAGACTCTGTCTTGAAAAAAAAAAAATTATTAGAGGAAAACATAGGGGTAATGTATTCAGACATTGGATTTGACAATAATTTCTTGGATATAATACCAAAACAAAACAAAACAAAAAATAAATTTGGACTTCATCAAAATTAAAAACTTTTGGCCAGGAACAGTAGCATGTGCCTGTAGTCCCAGCTACTTGGGAGGCTGAGGTGGGAGGATCTCTTGAGCCCAGAAGCTCAAGTCCAGCTGGGCAAAATAGTGAGACCTCGTTTCTGGAAAAAAAAAAAAAAAGGAATTTAATTTAAAAAAATTTAAAACTTTTGTGCATCAAAGAATACTATCAACAGAGTGAAAAGACAACCCACAAAATGGGAAAATATTTACAAATAATATATCTGATAAGGGATTAACATCTAGAATACATAAAGAACTCCTAAAACTCAATCAACAACAAAATAACAACCTGGAAGAAATGAACAAAGGACTTGAATAGACACTTGTCCAGAGAAGATATACAAATGGTCAATAAACATGAAAAGATAGCCCCAACATCACTAATCATTAGGGAAATGCAAATCAAAACCACAATGAGGGCCAGGGGCGGTGGCTCACACTTGTAATCCCAGCACTTTGGGAGGCTGAGGCCGGCAGATCACCTGAGGTCAGGAGTTGGAGACCATCCTGGCCAACATGGTGACACCCCATCTCTACTAAAAATACAAAAATTAGCCAGGCATGGTGGAGCATGCCTGTAGTCCCAGCTACTAGGGAGGCTGAGGCAGGAGAACTGCCTGAACCCAGGAGGCAGAGGTTGCAGTGAGCCAAGATCGTGCCATTGCCCTCCAGCATGGGCAACAGAGTGAGACTCCATCTCCAAAAAAAAAACAACCACCGCCGGGGGTGGTGGCTCACACCTGTAATCCCAGCATTTCGGGAGGCCGAGGTGGGTGGATCACTTGAGGTCGGGAGTTTGAGACCAGCCTGACCAACATGGTGAAACCCCATCTATACTAAAAATACAAAATTAGCCGGGCGTGATGGCAGGTGCCTCTAATCCCAGCTACTTGGGAGGCTGAGGCAGGAGAATCTCATGAACCCAGGAGGTGGAGATTGCGGTGAGCCAAGACTGTGCCATTGCACTCCAGCCTGGGCAACAAGAGTGAAACTCCATTTTATATATATTAAAAAAAAAAAAAAATGAGACACCAGTTCACTTTCATTAATATGGCCATTATAAAAAATAAATACGGCAGGTGCTGGTGAGGACGTGAAAAAATCAGAGCCACTCTGCATTGCTGGTAGGAATATAATATGGGACAGTTACTATGAAAAACAGTGCGGCAGTTCCTCAAATAACCAAACAGGGCCAGGCGCAGTGGCTCAAGCCTGTAATCCTAGCACTTTGCAGGGCCGAGGTGGGAGAATTGCTTGAGCTCAGGAGTTTGAGACCAGCCTGGGCAACGTGACAAAACCCTGTCTCTACAAAAATATACAAAGATTAGCAAGGCGTGGTGCCATGCACCTGTAATCCCAGCTACTCGGGAGGCAGGAGAATCACTGGAACCCAGGAGGTGGATGTTGCAGAGAACGGAGATCGCGCCACTGCACTCCAGCCTGGGCAACAGAGTGGCACTCTGTTTCTCAAAAAAAAAAAAGAAAGAAAGAAAGGGAATTCTTTTTAATTTATTTTTTTATTTGAGACGGTCTCGCTCTGTTGCCCAGGCTCTGTCGCCCATGAGCCACCGTGCCCGGCTGGGAATACTTACCCATGCTAAAATGCAGATAAACCTTAAAGACATCACACTAAGTGAAATGATTCAGCACAAAGGGATGAATATTATATGATTCCACTTATAATAGGTATCTAAAGTAATCAAGTTCAGGGACAGAAAGTAGAATGATGGTTACCAAGGGCCACGGTGAGGGGGTATGGAAAATTAGTGTTTAATGGGTGTGGAGTTTCCATTTAGGAAGATGAAAAAGTCCTACAGATAGATGGTAATGATAGTTTCAGAACAATGGAAATGTACTTAAGGCCACTGAACTGTACACTTAAAAATGCTTAAAAAGAAAACCTTATGTATATTTTACCATAATAAAAAGAAAGTTTAAATTTTAAATAAGACTACTAGGCACTCCTCTGATGTAACTATAAAAGCCAAATAATTTTCACTATCTCACTCTAAATTACCAGTGGAAAAATCATGTGACAAATGGGTAGAGTCCTTCAGTACACTGAAATAAATCTAAGAATAGACTTGTCCCAATTAGGAACCGAACACTAGGAGAAAGACCAGGAACTCTATAAGACACCCAGGTTTGAGGCTGACTGCTTCTAAAAATGGCTCTCAATGACCCTCATCTCCTGCTATTGATCCTTTCCCTTAAGTGTGGGCTGTATCTAGTGACTTACCGCTAATGAACAGAATACAGCAAAAGTGATAGGATGTTACTTCCCAGATAGGTTATAAAAGACTGTGACATCTATCTTGCTCACATTCTCTCTCTCTGGCTCTTTCCACTTACTTGCTCTGATTAAGCGAGCTGCCATATCACCCTATAGAAAGGCCCACATAGCAAAGAATTGAGGCAGCTTCTGCTAGAATATTACATGATTCTGCTTATAATAGACCAATAGCTAGCAAGGAACTGAGGCTCTCAAACAAACTACAGGAATTGAATCCTGCCAACAACCATCAGAATGAGCTTGTAAATAGAACCCTCCCAAGCTGGGTCTTGTGATGGCTGCAGCATACCTTGATTGCAGCCTATGACTGACCCTGAAACAGAGTATCCACCCGAGTCATACCCAAAATCTTGACCCACAAACATCGTGAGATAATAAATGTTGTTGTTTTAAAACACTAAGTTTTGAATAATTTGTTATGCAGCAATAGATAACTATATACCAGGCTTCACTGGTAATGGGGTGATAGTTTCTCAAAGTTATGCAAGACCACAGGTTCCTTTTTTGTTCTAGATTATGGATTATACCTGAAAAATTAATAACTTAGCTACAGTACCAATATTGCCAAGAATTATTTTATATTTATTTTTTCAGTAAGACTTACAATAAAAAAAAATCTTGGTGCAAGAACACTAGATACTGCAAAACAGAAATTAAATAAATTCCTCCTTGGTAATATCCTTAATGACCTAACACAGGAAGTAAATCGCATGCTAATGAATTCGGACAAAGATGCTAACCCTGGAGGTGTTGCCAAACAGACCCAAAGAAGATCACAATATGGACAGAACATACTAAATGGAGACTCAATTTGTAAATGTAGAATAACATGTGGTGAAAAGTCATTTGAAAAAATTTGCTGGGTAGAAAAAGACTAAGAAAATAGCCAACAAATTAATAAGTAAACACTGACAATCCCCTAGATTATAAACTCCTTGAAGATGAAGACCCATATCATAATCATTATCCTCTGCCATAACCAAGTATTGAGCTTTGCAGTTTATCAATAGATATTTGGCAAAGTTAATTAAAGGGCTCAAAATGAGACAAGCAAACTGTATATAATTTTTTTTTTTTTTTTTTTTGATGCAGGGTCTTACTCTGTCGCCCAAGCTGTAGGGCAGTGGTGCAATCTCGGCTCACTGCAACCTCAGCCTTCTGGGCTCAAGTGATCCTCCCACCTCAGCTTCCCAAGTAGCTGGGACTACAGAAACACGCCACCATGCCCGGCTAATTTTTGTATTTTTTGTAGATACAGGATTTCATCATGTTGGCCAGGCTGGTCTTGAACTCCTGGACTCAAGTGCTATCCGCCCATCTTGGCCTCCTAAAGTGCTGGGATTACAGGCCTGTGCCACTGCACTTGGCCCTAAACTGTATGTAATTTAAGTCATATAGATTCACATATACAAATAGAGTAAAAAAGATAAAGTAGAACAAAATTAAGAACGATAAGAGGCACAAAGGGAAGTTTTTTGTTTTGTTTTGAGACAAGGCCTCAGTCTGTCACCCAAGCTGGAATACTGTGGCATGATCCCAGCTCATTGCAGCCTTGACCTCCTGGGCTCAGATGATCTTCCCGCCTCAGCCTCCCAGGTAGCTGGGACCACAGGCACACACCTAGCTAAATTTTTGGAGATACAGGTTTTGC
The DNA here is from genome assembly GCF_006542625.1 of Nomascus leucogenys. NCBI lineage: Eukaryota > Metazoa > Chordata > Mammalia > Primates > Hylobatidae > Nomascus > Nomascus leucogenys. The sequence goes on along the minus strand of NC_044386.1, from coordinate 58,459,307 downwards.
CATATTGCCCAGGCTGGTCTCAAACTCCTGAATTCAACAGATCTTCCCAACTTGGCTTCCCAAAGTGCTGGGGTTACAGGCATGAGCCACCATGCCCAGCCAGGAAATATCTTTTAAACTGTATAGGAACTTCAAGAAACATAAGCCAGACCAAACAAGACTTAATGAAAAGAACTCCCTAAAAGAGTATTATCTGAGATATTAACATAACACTACAGTAAGTTTATTGTCTTCTAACTCCAGGAACTCCTCACAAAATAGAGATTAAGACCAGACTACTGTACCTAGATTCAAATTCTGGCTATTGGGCCCATTACTTAACTTCCCTGTACCTCAATTTCCTCATCTATGAAAAAAAAGGGTAATGACAATCACTAAGCATTAAAAGTGCTAAGATATATGTAAAGTGTTTATTCATCACAGTGCCTAGTACACTGACTGTGCTCAATAAAATTGGCCAGGCATGGTGGCTCACACCTGTAATCCCAGTACTTTGGGAGGCCAACGCAGGCCGATCACCTGAGGTCGGGAGTTTGAGACCAGCCTGACCAACATGGAGAAACCCTGTCTCTACTAAAAATATAAAATTAGCTGGGCGTGGTGGCACATGCCTGTAATCCCAGCTACTCGGGAGGCTGAGGCAGGAGAATCACTTGAACCTGGGAGGTGGAGGTTGTGGTGAGCCAAGATCATGCCATTGCACACCAGCCTAGGCAACAAGAGCAAAACTCTGTCTCAAAAAAAAAAAAAAGTAGTCATTACTTATGTAATTCTGCATGTTTCCTAAACAACAGAGGAGAAACAGTCACATTCACAGACATAATACTGTCCAAAACAGTTCCTGTACCACTTGAATATTAAAGAAAATTATCATATTTGCACGGAGGCCCAGAATTGAAACCTATTATACAAATACTACTTATCAAATTCATATAAAAATATTTTTGTCAGCAAAAGAAAATTACCGTACTAATATGATTACAAATTACAGCATTTGCATTGTTATAATTTTGCTTTTAAAGTTATTAGTAATAGAAAAACCCCTATCTTTCACCATACACAAAAATCAAATCAAAATGGATTAAAGACTTCTTGAATCTAAGACCTGAAACTATGAAACTACTAGAAGAAAACACTGGGGAAACACACCAGTACACTGGTCTGGGCAAAGATTTCTTGTGTAAAATTTCAAAAGCACAGGCGACCAAGGCAAAAATAGATAATTGGGATTATATCGAACTAAAAAGCTTCCGCACAGCAAAGGAAACAATCAACAAAGTAGACAACCCACAGAATGGGAGAAAACACTTGCAAACTATCCATCTGACAAGGAGTTAACCAGAATATATAAGAGTGCAAACAACTCAATAGCAAAAAAATTAAATAATCTGATTTTTAAATGGGCAAAAGATCTGAATGGACATTTCTCAAAAAAAAAAGACATATGGGCCAAGAGCAGTGGCTCATGCCTATAACCTCAGCATTCTGGGAGGCCAAAGCAGAAGGATCACTTGAGCCCAGGAGTTTGAGGCCAGCCTGGGCAACACAATGAGACCCTGTCTCATTAAAAGAAAATAAAAAGAAATACAAATGGCCAACAGATATATGAAAAAATGCTTAATATCACTAATCATCGGAGAAATGTAAATCAAAACCTCACAAAATAGAGATTAATGTGATATCATCTCACCCCAATTAAAATGGCTTATATGAAAAAGGCAGTAACAAATGCTGGCAAGGATACGGAGAAAGGGAAACCCTCATACACTGCTGGTAGGAATGGAAATTAGTACAGCCACTATGGAGGCGCTATGGAGGTTCCCAAAAAAAAAAACTAAAAATAGAACTTCCATATTATCCCGCAATTCCACTATTGGGTATATATCCAAAAGAAAGGAAATCAATATAGCAAAGAGATATCTGCACTCCCATGTTTATTGCAGCACTATTAACAACAGCCAAAATGGAATCAACCTAAGTGTCTATCCAGATGAATGGATAAAGAAAATGTGGTATACACTATGTGTATACACATTCAAAAGAATGAAATGCTGTTATTTGCAGTAACATGGATGGAACTGGAGGCCATTACATTAAGTGAAATAAGCCAAGTACAGAAAGACAAATGTTGTATGTTTTCACTCACATGCCAGAGCTAAAAAAGTAATCTCATGAAGATAGAGAGTAGATTGGTGGTTACCAGAGGCTGAAAAGGGGAGGGGGAGGGGGAAGAAAGGGGAAAAAAAGAATATAAATGTATTTATTGTTACTAAACTGTGCATATAAAATGGTAAAGATGGTAAATCTTATTTGCATGTTTTATCTCAATTAAAAAATTCTTTTGGCTGGGCATGGTGGCTCACAACTGTAAATTCAGCACTTTCAGAGGCCAAGGCAGATGGACCACTTGAGCCCAGGAGTATAAGACCAGCCGTGGCAACATGGCAAAACCCCATCTCTACAAAAAAAAAAATAATAAAAATTAATAATAATAATAATAATTAGCCTGGCATGGTGGCATGTGCCTGTGGTCCCACTTAGGAGGCTGAGGTGGGAAGACTGCTTGAGCCCAAGAGGCAGAAGTTGTGGTGAGCCAAGATCATGCCACTGCACTCCAGCCTAGATGACAAAGTGAGACCCTGTCTCAAAAAAACACAGCTTTTAAAATAAAGTTAATAGAATTAGTTGATCAAAAAGGGAATAAAAATAAACCAATGCCACCTACTATTTTTAGACTGGCAAAAGTACAGATTAGGACAGGCAAGGTGGCTCATACCTGTAATCCCAGAACTTTGGGAGGTCGAGGTGGGAAGACTGCCTGAGGCCAGGAGTTCAAGACCAGCCTAGGCAACATAAGATGCCGTCTGTAAAAATTTAAAAAATTAGTCAGGTGTGGTGGTGTGCATCTATAGTCCTAGCTATTCAGAAGGCTGAAGCCGGAGTATTGCTTGAGGCTAGGAGTTCAAAGTTGCAGTGAGCCATGATTGTGCCACTGCATTCCAGCCTGGGTAACAGAACAAGACCCTGTCTCAAAAAAAAAAAAAAGAAAGTATAGATTAGTTCTCAAATGTGTTTTAACTTGAAGCAAATTTTGAGTACTCATCCATATAAAGGAAGCATTATCATAGTTAATATCAAAGAAGTATTTAAATTAAAAAGTGAGGACTTTTGTACACCTCTAGTAGGAATATACTTTGTTGTTGCTTGCTAATCGTCCAGTGTACATGCCAAGGGAATGTACTTTGAAAATGCTATTGTACTGTATTATAAAGGAAAGCTGAAGATAATGCATACCTTGTGACTCAGCAACTCCTTTACTAGGTATACATTCTAGAAATACTTTTTCCCCATGCACACCAGCAAACAGGTACAAGAATGTTCATAGTCACACTGTCCATAAATGGTAAAAACTACAAACAACCCAAGTGTCCAGCAAGAGAAGAATGGATAAATTATAGTATATTTGTCCTGTATATATATTCACATAGCAGCTTCTTACTGCTGCTGTAACAAATATGACAAATTTAGTGGCAAAAACAACACAAATTTGTAATCTAATAGCTCTAGAGGTCAGAAGTCTGGACTTCCACTGGGCTAAAGCTGTAGGGAGAATTTATTTCCTTACCTTTTCTAGCTTCTAGAACCCACCTGAATTCTGTTTTGTTGTTGTTGCTTTGTTTTGTTTTGTTTTGTTTTTTAAGAGACAGGGTCTCACTATGTTCTCCAGGCTGGAGCGCAGTAGCTAGCTATTCACAGGCTCAATTATTACACACTACAGTCTCAAAGTCCTGCGCCTAAGCAATCCTCCTGCCTAGCCTTCCAAATAGCTGGGAATACAAGTGCACCACCAGGCCCAGCCTGCCTGAATTATTTGGTTTACAGCCTCCTCCCCCACCTTCAATATCAGTAGTATAGCATCTTCAAATCTCTCTCTGACTTTTGCTTCCATTGTCACATCTCCTTATCTCTCTCTGACAAAGTATATGCCTCCCTCTTATGAGCACCCCCTTGTGATTACATCGGACCCACTCAGATAATCAAGGAAAATCCTCCTCTCGCAAGAGCCTTAATTTAATCATATATGCAAAGTCTCTTCTGCCACATAAGTTAACATATTCATGTGCTGGGGATTACGACATGAACATTTTGGGGGGCCATTATTCCACTTACCGCAAAACTACACTAAAAAGAAAATGAAGAAAATATTGCTATACTGAACTACACGAATGAATCTCACAAACAACACTGAAAAAAATTAAGCAAGACAAAATAATATACACAATATGAGCCCTTTTACATAAAGTCCAAAAATAAGCAAAACTAAACTACGTTAAATGGAGATGCAAACATAGATAGTAAGTCTATAAAGAAAAGCAAAAATATTATTATCACAAATATCATAAGAATGGATACCTTTGGGGTAAAGAAAGCAGGTGAAAGCCAGGCAGCTTACACCTGTAGTAATCACAGCTACTAGGGAGGCTGAGGATCACTTGAGCCCAGAAGTTTGAGACCAGCCTAAACAACACAGGGAGATCCCATTTCAACAAAACAAAACAAAAAAGGCAGGTGAGATCAGGAACGAGATTCTGAGATGCTGGCAACGTTTTATTTATTGAACACTGGCTTTATAATTATTCCTTAAACTGCACATATATGTTTTATATACACCATGATTAATATATCTTATAAAAAGAACAGTAACAGATAATAGTTATATAAACCAGAAACAGAGAAAGCCAGACATAGAATAGATTAGGCAACAATAATCTAGCAGTGTGAGAGAGAGCAGAAGAGTGCCCCATCTACACACACACACACAAAAAAGCCAGCTAACCTGTGAGTTGAGCATGAAGCAGAAATATAGGTTGGAGTAAAGAAACAACCTTAGAAGCACGCACACAATTTACGTCCTCCTAATAGAGTACACATTTCTTGAGGTCAAGAGCATCTACTCATTCACTTCTACTCATCTAGCATCTAGCCTAATACCTACCATAGAACCTTTCACTAAATGAAATATCTTTCACCTCCCATACAGCTGAATGAAACTAAATAGTCCTCTGGCAAATAACTGGACAGTTGATTTGAAAATTTAACATATGCTCATTCAATAAATTGTCATGAATACAGGGAAGAGAAAAAAGAAGCATAATGCATAGCTTTGCCCTCAATGAGTTAACAATCAGGGGAAGAAAAGTTATTATTTCAAAAAATAATTATTTCCAAAATAATCTTTGAATGAGAATACATAATACAAAAACAGAAATTAACAGTAACTATCTGGGTTTAAAAGGTAAAAAAAATAGGGGCCTGGTGCGGTGGCTCATGCCTGTAATCCCAGCACTTTGGGAGGCCGAGGCAGGCAGATCACGAGGTCAGGAGTTCGAGATCAGCCTGGCCGACATGGTGAAACCCTGTCTCTACTAAAAATATAAAAATTAGCCAGGCATGGTGGCAGGTGCCTGTAATCCCAGCTACTCAGGAGGCTGAGACAGGAGAATCTCTTGAACCCAGGAGGCAGAGGATGCAGTGAGCTGACATTGCGCCATTGCACTCCAGCCTGGGCGACAGAGCGAGACTCCGTCTCAAAAAAAAAAAAAAAAAAAGGTAAAAAAATAGAAAAAGTTAACCTACATCAATTTGTAAGGGTGAAATGCATACAAAAAATCAAACAGGGAGGTTAATACTAGCTAGGATTGTCATACAAAGTTTCTTACAAGAGGTGGATATGATTCGTAGAAGACGTCTGGTCGATTGCAAAATAGCCACACATTTCTCCCATTCCCGTACATACATTCGTTTGCAATGTGTCCTTGAAACTTTGCAATGTGTCCTTGATACATATCCCATCAAGAGGTAGGATTGTGCTGGGCACTGTGGCACATGCCTATAATCCCAGCTACTAGAGAGGCTGAGGCAGGAAGATCGCTTGAGCCCAGTAGTTTAAATCCAGCCTGGGCAACATAGCAAGACCTGGTCTCTAACAAAAGAGGTAGATCATTCCTTTGGTTCCTTTCTCCTTCTCTGAAATTGGGGTTGGTCATGTGATTTGTTTTGGCCAATGGGACATTAGCAAACATGACTCAGAATCCTGAAAAGCACTTATACACTGGACTTGCCCTCTTTTGCTACTTTTGGAGCCCAGACTCATGAGAAGAAACTCAAGCTAGCCAACTGCCTCATATAAATGAGAACGAACAAGACCAAAACAAGTACTATTCAGCTGGGCCTAAACTGCCAACCCACAGAACAGTTAACGAATAATTATTGTTTTAGCCTCTAAATTTTGAGGTGCTTTGTTTCAAGGCAAAAGTTAACCAAGGAGGTATGCAAAGGCACAGAAGAGGAAATAAGCATAACATACAAGTGCATGGGAAAATAAATGATAAGATTAGTCTACATCAGGGGTGTCCAATCTTTTGGCTTCTCTGGGCTACAGTGGAAGAATTGTCTTAGACCACACATGAAATATACTAACACTAACGACAGCTGATGAGTTAAATACACACACACACACACAAACCCACACACACACTACAAAAGCTCATAATGTCTTAAGAAAGTTTACAAATTTGTGTTGGGCCACATTTAAAGCCATCCTGGGCTGTGTGCGGCCCATGGGCCGCAGGTTGGACAAGCTTGGTCTATGTGAAAAGGGTGCTTATTGGGAGAAAGAATACATAGGCCTGAAAGGTAAACTGAGTTCAAACTGCAAAAACCAGGCTAGGAAGAGGACGGACATCATTCTGTTTCAGTCAGCAAGGTGGCACAGGGTGGGCCTGAAGGCACCCCTTCAGGAGCTGGAGGATGATATAATGTAAGAGGAAAAAGAGTCCATTTAGAAGACTATTACTATCACTATTATCTCTCAGGCTAAAGTAATAAACTCCTACATTTAGGAGGGAAACTAGATAATTCACCAAATAGCACAGTTTTATAACTGTCATATAGTTTATATAAGATTCTACTCTTTGGCCAGGCTTGGTGGCTCACACATGTAATCCCAACACTTTGGAAGGCCCCAAGGTGGGTGGATCACCTGAGGTCAGGAGTTCAAGACCAGTCTGGCCAACATGATGAAACCTCGTCTCTACTAAAAATGCGAAAAAATTAGCTAGGCCTGGTGGCGGGCACCTGTAGTTCCAGCTACTCGGGAGGCTGAGGTAGGAGAATTGCTTCAACCTGGCAGGCGGAGGCTGCAGTGAGCCGAGATTGCGAGATCACACCACTGGACTCCAGCCTGGGTGACAAGCGCAAAACTCCATCTCAAAAAAAAAAAAAAGTATCTAAATTGTTACATTTTAAAATAAAACAAGATCATGTGTAGAAACAAGTTTACAAAGAGTACACACCAGCTACATTTTTCAAGGCATCTAATATACTAATAAGCAACAGAAATAAGGTGCAAGGATAGAAAAACTCAATGGGATTTTGTTTTTGTTTATGTTTTTCTTTTTATCCCATAGATCTTAGCAAGAGCTCCTCTGAAGAGTTAGTAAAAAGAAATGAAGATTTGTACAGAACCCCATTTGCTGATGGCAAAAGAAGAGAAGGTAAGTTTATTCACCACTCACACTTCAACTGTTCTTTATCAACTTTGAGGGGAGGTAAATTATACTTCGGGCAACCGGAAATCTCTCTGAGCGCAATAAATCTAAGTAAAATATCTATTAAAAGTAAAGAGAGGCTGGGAGCGGTGGCTCACGCCTGTAATCCCAGCCCTTTGGTAGGCCGAGGCGGGCGGATCACGAGGTCAGGAGATCGAGACCATCCTGGTTAACACAGTGAAACCCCGTCTCTACTAAAAATACAAAAATTAGCCAGGCGTGATGGTGGACACCTGTAGTCCCAGCTACTTGGGAGGCTGAGGCAGGAGAATGGCGTGAACCCGGGAGGTGGAGCTTGCAGTGAGCCAAGATTGCGCCACTGCACTCCAGCCTGGGCGACAGAGCGAGAATCCATCTCAAAAAAAAAAAGGAAAGAGAAGCTTTACAGGTCAGTATCGTTATGGTTACAATTACTGACAACAAAATAAAAGTGTAAACAACCTAGTTTTCCTCTCCCTGGCTACCATACTAGCAACACATAAACAAATTCTTCCCTTATAGGAAGTACAGTGTAACTTACATGACCAGACTGTTAAGGAAAACACTAAACATTCCTTGGGTAAACAAAATCATTCCTCGGGTAAAATCTACTATAACCAAATCAACCGAGCAAAGCATTATGTCTATGATCTTCCCACTAACACAAAGAAAAATCAATACAGAACCTTTTCTGTCCCTTCATTGCAATAACATTTTAAGTATATCAACTTCCTTTTTTTTTTTTTTTTTTTGAGATGGAGTCTTGCTCTGTCACCCAGGCTGGAGTGCAATGCTGCTGTCTCGACTCACTGCAACCTCCACCTCCCGGGTTCAAGCGATTCTCCTGCCTCAGCCTCCCGAGTAGCTGGGACTACAGGTGCGTGCCACCATACCCGGCTAATTTTTGTATTTTTTAGTAGAGACAGGGTTTCACCATATTGGCCAGGCTAGTCTCAAACTCCTGACCTTGTGATCTGCCCGCCTCAGCCTCCCAAAGTGCTAGGATTACAGGCATGAGCCACCACGCCTGGCCTTAACTTCCTTTTTCAAAAACAGCAAAACTGGCTAGCCACAGTATAATATAATATATCCTAATATACTATATCCTAATCACTTGTACATTTAATGAATCACCTATAAGCTGCTGGGCCCTAGCTACAGAGACACTATAACCATCTACTTGGAACACCTCTTTCTTGTAACCATGGCTTGTACTCTGGCTTCTGGTAACACAGTCCTAACTTCTCATGGTTCAAACAGAGTGTAAAAACATAACATAGGAACTCTGTCAGTATTCAAGTAATTGAGGCTTGGGAGAATCCAAAGTAGAAACCCATATTGGAGGGAGAGTGGGGACTCTTTAGGACAAAACTCTTCCAAGTGTTCTTGTGTTCTGAAAGAACTTGTCTAAAGCTGTTTCAGGGGTTGTGTGGACATTTAATTTCAAATAGCCTTTTAAATTTAAAAACATTTACTTTTTCATTATTTATTTAATTATTTAACTAATTATAGGGATAATATATCCACTAGCCTCTGAATCTGATGAAGTATGTAGAATGAACTGTGGCTGATGAAACAGAAACTTCTTCCCTGAACCCACCTCTTCACTGTTAGGTCTGTTAAATGCTCATGTCTGCATCTTCCCTTCATAATACTTGGAACATTTGTAATTCCTTCTTCTGCAAATGTCTGCTTCCACTATTTGTAAGCTCCAAAAGTGAGCAGATTATTTGTCTTGTTGGCTGTTAAATCTCCAACCCCTAGCACAGTAACATGGTAGATGCTAAGCAAGTATTTAATCAAGGAATGCGGCTACTGTTACACAGTAATCCCCCTTATCCATGGTTTCACTTTCTGCAGTTTCAGTTACCCATGGTCAACCACAGTCCAAAAATATTAAATGGAGAATTCCAGAAATAAACAATTCATAAGTTTTAAATTGTATATTGTTTTGAGTATGGTGATGAAATCTCAAGCTGTTCAGCTGTGTTGCACCTAGGACGTGAACCATCCCTTTGTCCAGCATGTATCCGCACTGTCTGTGCTGCCTTACTGCTTGTCACTTAGGAGCCATCTCGGTTGTTACATCACTGTCTCAGTACAGCAGTGCTTGTATTCAAGTAACTAACTCTTACTTAATAATAGCCCTAAAACACAAGACTAGTGATGCTGGCATATTACGATAACTGTTCTACTTTATTATTAGCTATTGTTGTTACTCCCTTACTATGCTTAATTTATAAACTTTATCATAGCTATGTATGTATAGGAAAAGCATAATTATCTATAGGGTAAGGTACTATCTGAGGTTTCAGGCATCCACTGGGGGTCTTGGAATGTATGCCCCTTAGATGGGGATGACTACAGTAGTTTAAAGTTTCACAGAGACCAAAGTAAGGTGTTAGCAATGGAAATAAAATGCAGAGGGCTAGGCATTGTGCCTCATGCCTATAATTCCCGCACTTTGGGAAGCTGAGGTGGGAGGATTGCTTGAATTCAGGAGTTCAAGATCAGCCTGGGCAACATAGTGGTAGCACATGCCCGTAGTCCCAGCTACCCAGGAGGCTAAGGGAGGAGGATTGCCTGATCCCAGGAGGTCAAGGCTGCAGTGAGCTATGATCATGGCACTCCAGCCTGGGCAACAGAGCAAGACCCTGTCTCCAAAAAAGGAAAGAAAGCAGAGGTTTTGTGTGAGTAAGATCAGGAGAAAATAGGGAGCAAAAAGAAAAAAGAAAAAACAAGAGAGAGAGAGAGAATGTGTGTTTTGATCCTGTATGACTAAATGATAATGCCTTTATTTGTACAATTAAGGAAGTTAAAAAGAGAACTGACTATTATCTTGGATATGTTGAATTTTTTAAGTGCTAGGGAAGTCCAGCAGAAATGAAGTCCTAATCTAGTTTATTATCTACCATATAATTTAGCCTCCAGATGATTTTTCTTAAATCAAATTTCCATGAGAGGCAAGGCTCACATTTTTTTCTTTGGTTATTCATTTTTTCCTATTTTCCTCCCCTCATCTTTGCCTTATTGGTCATTGAAAAATGTTTTTTGTTTTTGTTTTTGAGACAGAGTCTCAATCCGTCACCCAGGCTGGAGTGCAGTGGCACAATCTCAGCTCACTGCAACCGCCGCCTCCCAGGTTCAAGCAATTCTCCTGCCTCAGCCTCCCGAGTAGCTGAGATTACAGGTGCATGCCACCACACCCTGCTAATTTTTCTATTTTTAGTTTAGATATTTTTGAAACTGAAGCACTTGGAGGATTAAGAAATTTAAAAAGACTTTACAAACTTCATCTATAATATATAACATGTGGAAAATTAAATGTTGGAAAAATATGAACAAAATACAGTCTTTCAATGATCATATGGCTAGAAAAAGATGAGGGAAACTGCAACTTCATTTTTTTTAAGGCAACTACTTTGAAACTGCAGAAATAAAAAGACAAATATAAAAATATTAATTATAAAAGCATTTTGGTAAAAACAAATATAATGGCAAATATGTTTTCTAATTCAAACATTTTAAAATGTTGATTCTTGTTTTCAATAAAGATGTTAATTCTCTGTTTAAAAAAATAACGATTCTGAAAACACGGTTAAGTCTCAATAGCTTACCAAAGGAAGCTAAGAAGCTACTTACTAACTTCCACTCTTTAGGAGGCACTATTACATCCCAGATTCTTTTCGAAGGACACTTAAGTTTTTTACATTGGGAAGCTTTACCCTAACTGAAGTGAAAGCAAATTCCTATATACAATAAAAAACAGCTATAAACACTCCAAAACACCAAGGATTATATAGACGAAGGTTAAAAAAAAAATCACAGGAAAAAAAATCCAAAATGTTCACAAAAGTTTGTAAGTACTATATGTTCACTTAAGCATCAAGAATAAAGTCGCGTGACATTAATGAAAATATACTAAGAAGTCTATTTAAAAATAACCTACTGAAAAGATGAAACTATCTAGCAAAACTGACATTCATATTATGTTATAATATAATTTCAATCTGTATTATAAACCTATCATCAAGGATCACCAGACTTTAATGAGGCAGTTTTGAGTAGTAATACGTGTTGTCCTTATGCTCAAAATTTAGTTCTAAAAAACTGAAGTTTTTCATATGAACTTAAAGGCTCTTTCACCAAATATAGACATATGATATTTAACTTGAAAGCTTTCCGTATTTTCAGCATAAAAGGTTCTATCCACTGAAGCCTGGGGAAAAAACTTCCACTACCACACATTGTTTACAATATGCTGGATGACCAAAAAAAAAAAAAAAGACTAGGAAATAAAACTGAATAAAATGTATTTAATTTCAAAAATCCATAAATATTGAAGGTATATTGCAATATTACTAATCAAACAGAAATAGCTCCAGCTACATTTTGAGTGTCTCTCAGAAACCTCAATAAGAGCAAAAAATGAATACATGACTAGAGTAATTTTGAGTAGCATACCCTCAAATTGAAAACACTGTTTGCTATATATTTATAAAAGAATATTTCCTATAGGATTTTTTTTAAGTGCAGAAAGAAGTAAGCTATAGCTATATTTTCCATAATTCTCAAAGACTTTTTATTTTACTGATCAACAGAGTCCTTACTAGATCAATAATGATCATAAACACTTTCCCTTGTCATAGATTTGTATTTATTTATTTATTTATTTATTTATTTATTTTAAGAGATGGGGTCTTGCTCTGTCACCCAGGCTGGAGTGCAGTGGAGCGATTACAGATCACAGCAGCCTCAACCTCCGATCCTCCCCCTCAGTCTCCCTAGTAGCTGGAACCACAGGTGTGAGCCACCATGCCCGGCTAAATTTCTGTTTTTTGTAGAGACAGGATCTCCCTATGTTACCTAGGCTGGTCTCAAACTCCTGGGCTCAAGCAATCCTCCTGCCTTGGCCTCCCGAAGTGCCGGGATTACAGGCATGAGTTATTTTTTTTTAAAGCAGCAAACATTTATTATCTCACACAGTTTCTCAGGATTCGAATCTGAAAGTGTCTTAGGTAGGTGGTTCTGGCTCAGAGTCTCTCATGAGTTGCAATCAAGCAGTCATCTGGATATATGTTACTTTTTAAAGTTATAAAGCATATAAAAAGTTGGCTGCCCCCACCAAAGTGAAATTTAAATTCCATGATCACAGCTAACTCGTATCTGTAATATTCATTTACTTTGAAAAACCAATAACTTATCGTTGCCATATTTTTAGTGCACTTTTTAGAAGTAAAATACCCTCAAAAATGGTCTAAATTATGCAAACTTCCCTTCTAGTATTACATTTAAAGATATTTGAAGCCCCACATAATTGAGTTCAATTTGCTAAAGCAAATGAGGTCTAACCTCTCGAAGATTTCCTGAAGTATTAAAATAATCAACACTCAAAATCAAAAGAAGATACAACAATCTAAAGTCATATATAATGCAATAGAGAATTTACTAAATTATGTATTAACCATAGTACAAGATAATGAGCAAGATATATTATTCTCAGTCAGCCCCCTACCAATGTACAAATTTGCATCAACTTGATATTATATATTAAATTAATGAAGCTATGGACTTTAATTTCTTCTGTGTCTAAAACTGGAAGAGGGAAAAAAGCATTTCCTAAGATTCTATCATAAAAGAAAAATGTTAGGAGAAACTTTCCTTTAAAACCATGCTTCATATGTCCCCTTCGGTGTCTTCATAAAATGTTATCATACAGGAAAACGTAAGCTTCTAAATCAAAGATTTCCTTCAATGTTTTCAATTTGCATAGATCACAATATAACACACACTTATTATTTGAAACATTTTTGACTTCAGACAAATGCCTCAAGATTAATCATATGAAGCTGTATTTGTCATTACTGCTTCTTTATTTAAAAAAAAAGGAAAGCAAGCAAGCAAGCAATATATAGCATTCAATTCCCTTGATAAGTTAAAATCATGTCCCCCTTCTACCCCCAAATGAACGTTATTCTATTCCATTTAGCCAAAGGTACACAGCCAACACATCTTCGTGGTATACTGTGGCAAATCAGGGTTTAGATATCAATGCAACTGTTATCAATGGTTCAGAACCAAACATTGTTAACAAAACACTTTTTAGTGCACACACTGAGTGGATCCTCCCTCTGCGTGTATGTGTGTCTACATGTGCCCATTCATAACATGACCCTCCTACACACACAGAAACTCAATTTCTACTGAATAACAAAACATCTTCACATTATTAAAAGTGTATAATAAAACTGTCCTCTTTAATGTTCAAAGAAAGAACAATTTCTAAAGCGATGAGAGAGAAGAGTTAATACCAGGATTGCTGCTACCCATCAACTTCAATTCAAAGTACAACTCAATGTCATTTTTACCTCTACTGTAGCCTCGATGGAAACAAAATTACCTGCGCTGTAGAATAAAGTATCCTGGCATCCCAATGGATTATTTACTTCTCCGATTTGACAGAACATATACGTGAGTCTTTTGTCCCTCCCACAGCATCCCAGGGTGTCAACATCATCTCTGCCACAGCAAATGACGAGCAAATCCCTCAGATCATTACTTCAGCACCCTAAGTACAAGAAAGTCGCGGCCTTCACTGTCGTTACAACACGGCAAACAGATTCAGTAGTCCCATGTTCCTTTCCATTATAGTTGGGGACGCGGGGTGGGAAATAAGCGCTCAGATTTCCTAGGAATCCTTCGTGTTCGGTGCTGGTACCAGAAGTGGCATGAGTACAAGTGATATGTGGGTCACCCACAGAGAGAGACGCAGAACGAAGCTTCGCGACCCTCCAAGTTCAGTGAAGACACCCAAAGCCTGGGGCAAAACGGGGCGGCAGCCCTCGGGGAAATGGGGCAGAACCAAAACGATCTCCGAGATGGAGAGTGACGGGGTCTGGCACGAGCCCGGGGCTTGCAGCGACCTGAGAGTCCCCGGTACCCCTCCCCTTCTCAGCAGGCTCGGTCACTCGGCGAGGGGTGCGGCCGGAGGAGGGGGTCGGGACTGGGGGAGGGCGGCGCCCTGGGGGGTCGGGGGGTGTGTCCTACCTGGGCCGTGGCGGACGCAGGGGTTTCTGGAGGAGGGCTCTGGTCCAGCTCAGGACCGGGACCGGCGGGGGTTAACCCTCAGCAGGCGGGACCGCCACTGCCTGCCCATCCCCCACCGCCGACTGCGGCGGGACCCGAGCGCGGCTTCCAGGGCTGGCCGGCTGGGTAGTCCCCTGGGGTACCGTCTGCGTTTACTGGCGGCGGCGGCGGCTGCTGCTGTTACTGCTGCTGCCGGCTCCCCCAAGCCGCTGCTCTTGTGCCAGCACCTGCTCCCCCTCCTGCCGCCGCCGCCGCCTCGTCCCCACCGCTCCCATCGCCGCTGCGGCGACTACTGCAGCGCCCGCTGACCCGACCCGACGTTATTCTCCCCCCCTCGTAACCCGACACAGCCTAGCCCACCTGCCCTGCCAGCGGGCACGCCCTCCTCTCCGCTACAGGTGCTGATTGGAGAGTGCGTTCCGAACTCACAGCGTCGGTTAGCTAGTCCCATTGCCTATCACGAAGGGGGCGGAGAGTCGGGCAGAAACCGTCTCCGCCCCCCACCGGAGAATTGCCGCTATCTTCAGGTTTGCCTGAGAGGGCGAGTTACCGGGAAAGGAGCATCACAATGGCAGCGCGCATGCGCATAGGAATTCTGGGCCTCGTAGTTCCAGCCATAGCCGCAACTCCCCGCCTGTCCCGAGGAGAGAAGTAGGGCTTCTGAGACAAGTAGTTTGAGCACATAGGTGTTCTCCTAGCGTGACAGTTACATTGGTTATAGGGGGATGGTTGGGATCCCAGGGTTGGGCTTTTCGGAATAAAATCGGAAATGCTTTGTCACGATACGAAATTACACACTGAGGCAGTCGCGATGAAGGGCCCAAATCGTGAGGCCCTGCAAGCCTTAAGGATCCATCCTCTTCCTCAGCATCAGCGCTGACAGGATCCCGCAAATTGGCGCCGTCCCCAGAACCGCCTAACGTGAAGCTAATCATCTTCGGGGGACCGGGGAAGGGCCTTAGGTGTGACGAGGAAAGGAGATGGGCACTTCCATAAACGAATGTCAGCCTGGAGACCGGAGTGTCCTTACGGTTTCACAACCCAAGAACAAGATTTCATTCCCTTTGTGAAACACCACCAGCTAAAGACTCAATGGCCAGCCCCGGTGCACACCAATATGCGATGCTGAGCAAGTGTATGCGGGAGGTGCTTAAAGACTTTCAGAGAAAAGCGAGGAGGGCGGAGCAAGGACGCTGTGCAGGATGCGTTTCTATTTAGTGTTGTGTCAGCCGCTTTGGCGAAGGAAAACCTTAAGATTAAGCACCTCTCCCATCTTTGCCCACCAATGTACAGTAGAGAAAACCCATGAAAAACGCTAAACAGCTTTCCTAAGGTTATAAAACTAATCAGTGGCAAAACCAAAACTCAGGTCTCTCATACGCCCCACATCTAATGTCCTTTCTACTTAAGAATCACAATGATCCCCAGGGGTCTGCCATGAATGGAAAGAATGTAATGAATTATGAACTTCATTTTTACTTTAAATCCTTTTCTTCACTCAAGTGACATTGTCATTAAAGCTGATTAAGAATATAGAAAGATAAATGACTAATCCTATATTCAATCTTGGAACTGTTCCTATAGAATCTGTTTCTTCTTGCTCAGGAAGTGCAACAGCCTCTTGCTATTCTTTTTAAAAACAGCAGGCATCTCTACTGTCTGTCATGTCCAGATCCTTGGATTAAAAGCAGGACAAACTGTACATTAAAGGCAAGTGATGATGCAGCTGATCTTGTTCTATGCAAACATAAAGATGTTGCCAAATTGGTTTTTATTTCTACTCATTAAAACCACGTTACTTTTTCTATTACTATGTCTAATAGAGTATTTCATTCATTTCAGAGTATTGACCCAATCATGTAATTTGAATAAGAAAACATTAGGGTTTCTGCAAATATTTTTCTTTAAAATTAAAGAAGTTTTTAGGGGCCAGGCACAGTGGCTAATGCCTGCAATCTCAGCACTTTGAAAGGCTGAGGTGGGAGGATCACTTGAGTCCAGGAGTTCAAGACCAAACTGGGCAATGTAAGGAGACATAAGGAGACTCCTTCTGCACACACACACACACACACACACACAGTTATCATGGAAACATGGATTTAAATTTTTTTTTAATTAGCCGGGCATGGTGGCATGCCCCTGTAGTCTCACCTATTCGGAAGGCTGATGCAGGAGGATCAGTTGAGCCCAGGAGTTCAAGACCAGCCTGGGCAACATAACAAGACCTTGTCTCTACACACAAAAAAATTTTAATTAGCCAGCCCTGTCTCTACTAAAAATACAAAAATTAGCCAGGTGTGGTGGCACGCACCTGTAGTCCCAGCCACTTGGGAGGCTGAAGCAGGAGGATTGCTTGAGCCCTGGATGTCAAGGCTGCATGAGCTATTATCACATCACTGCACTCCAGTCTGGGCAACAGTGATATCCTGTCTTTAAAAAAGAAAAAAAAAGCTGATAGGGAAAAAATGTCCAGATTCATTGAAATTAGGCTTAGCAATAAAAGCCTCCCCTTTTCTCTAGTCTTTTCCATTCAAGAATTATTGAGCTGTCCCCAGAGATACTCTTTCAGTCAGGCTAAAAGTCAATGTAATATGTTATTCAAGAGCTGGTACTAGAGTTTAGGAATCCCCTTTGAGATATAGATATAGAGAGATCTCAAGTATATATATAAAACTCAAATATATATGTATATATCTCTTTTAAGAAATAAACTGAGCATAGTGGCTCACACTTGTAATCCCAGCACTTTGGGAGGCCAAGGCAGGAGGATCCGTTGAGTCCTGGAGTTGGAGACCAGCCCTAGCAACATAGTGAGACTCTGTCTCTACAAAAAATATATATTTTTAATTAGCTGGCCGCTGTAGTCCCAGCTACCCAGGAGGCTGAGGCAGGAGGATTGCTTGAGCCCAGAAGGTCGAGGCTGCAGTGAGCCATGATTGCATCACTGCACTCCAGCCTGGGTGACAACGCAAGACTCTGTCTCTAATAAATAAATGTGGTAGCCAGCCTTCCAGATGGCCCCAAATGATCCCTACCTCACTTACTCTCATTCTTATTTATTCCTTTCCATACTGAATTGGACTGACCTGTGTAAGCAATAGGATTTTCCAGAAATTATGGTGTGGGAATATCAAGGCCAGGTTATAACAGACATTGTAGCTTCTGCCTTATGCCTTCTTGGATCACTTATTTAGAGAGAAGCCAGTTGTCCTCTCCTGAAGATACTCTAGCAGTCCCATGCAGTGGTCCCCTGGCAAGGAACTGAAGCATCATATCAATAATCAGCACCAGTTTGCCATCTATGTTAGTGAGCCATTCTTAGAAATGAATCCTTCAGCCCCAGTCAAGCCTTCAGATGACTGAAAGCCCAGCTGGCTTCTTAACTACCACCTTGTGAGACACTCCAAGCCAGAACCACCCAGCTAAGCCACTTCTAAAATGTGTTACTATATCACAGAAACTATGTGATATAGTAAATGTTTACTATTGCTTTAAGCACTAATTTTTGGGATAATTGGTCATGCAGCAAGAGATAATGAATACAGTAAGACTTGGGAAAATAAGAGAGAGGAATAACTCAAGTCTAAGGATGTGTCCCTGGATAAGTCTAAAGGAATCAGACGGACTCTAGGATCAGTCTTACAGCATATTCAAAGATACAATGTCCGAAGTTCAGATTTACATTTAAAAGTCCCCACACAGGACATAAATCCCCTTTCAACACAGCTTCTTTTGTCCTAGCATGAAATAAATAACATATTGAAGAATCTCTT
This sequence comes from Nomascus leucogenys, assembly GCF_006542625.1. Lineage (NCBI taxonomy): Eukaryota > Metazoa > Chordata > Mammalia > Primates > Hylobatidae > Nomascus > Nomascus leucogenys. The sequence continues at coordinate 58,440,859 of NC_044386.1, read as the reverse complement.
CCTTCTTTTCCTTTCCTTCCATTTATGTCCTCTTCTGCCTATCTTTAGGTACCACTTTGTAACCTTCTTCCCATAATCCAAACAGAAAAGGATCTAGATGTGTCATTTACATCACATTGTTATTAGGACAGCACCACAGTGTGAATCAGTGTGCAACTCAAGGAAAAGAGACCGATGCCCTTTTCTCTTTCTATCTCTCTTTAGAAACAAATCTCAGAGTTGCACACGGAAGTGGGTAAATTATATGTTATGTTAATTATATCTCAATGAATCTCTTTTTTAAACTCATTACACAGTGCTTTGAAACAGGAAACTCAATAGTGAACTGGTGCTCAAGCATTTCTGCAAACCAGCAAGCAGCCCTGTTTTTCAGTTTTTCGTCAAATAAGTTTCTATTTGAACGTTACTTAATCCACAAACAAAATCCACAAACAAAATCCCCATAAACAAGTTTTTTTTTTTTTTTTTTTTTTTTGAGACAGAGTCTCGCTCTGTCACCCAGGCTGGAGTGCAGTGGCGCAATCTCGGCTCACTACAAGCTCCGCCTCCCGGGTTCAAGCCATTCTCCTGCCTCAGCCTCCCGAGTAGCTGGGACTACAGGTGCCCGCCACCATGCCTGGCTAATTTTTTTATATTTTTAGTAGAGTTGGGGTTTCACCGTGTTAGCCAGGATGGTCTCGATCTCCTGACCTCGTGATCCACCTGCCTTGGCCTCCCAAAGTGCTGGGATTACAAGCGTGAGCCACCACACCCGGCCCCCATAAACAAGTTTATATACAGCCTATTAATGCCATCTACTCTGATAGGCACTGGGAAAGCAAATTTGAATAAATTCAGTCCTGTCCCTCAGGGTTTCACAATGTAATGATTAGCAAACATGCAAATCTTATTACAATACATTGTAATAACTGCTATAAGAGAGGTATACAGCATATAAAGATACTCAAAGGCCAAATCCTTGGGGTTCTCTGAGAGCTTCATTTCTTTAAGTCGGTATCAGCTGCATTCTGATTCCGACAGAAAGGCATCCACATCAAATATATTCACTACCTCGAGTGTTTGTGTTTTTGAAACTTCGTTCTTTTTTTTTTTTTTTTTTTAGTTAAAAGCTTATTTTTAAGTAAAAGGCTTGATTTTTTTTTTTTTTTTTTTTTGAGATGGAGTCTCACCCTGTCACCCAGGCTGGAGGGCAGTGGCACGATCTTGGCTCACTGCAACCTCCACCTCCCAGGTTCAAGCAGTTATCCCGCCTCAGCCTCCCAAGTAGCTGGGATTACAGTCACCTGCCAGCACGCCAGGATAATTTTTGTTTTTTTCGTAAAGACGGGGTTTCACCATGTTGGCCAGGTTGGTCTTGAATTCCTGACCTCAAGTGATCCATCCCCCTCAGCCTCTCAAAGTGCTGGGATTACAGGCGTGAGCCATTGTGCCCGGCCTTGATTTATTTTCTTTTTTTTAAAGACAGTCTTGCTCTGTCACTCAGGCTGGAGTGCAATGGCACCGTCTTGGCTCACTGCAACCTCCACCTCCCGGGTTCAAGCGATTCTCCTGCCTCAGCCTCCCGAGTAGCTGGGACCACAGGTATGTGCCACCACACCTGGCTAATTTTTGTATTTTTAGTAGAGACAGGGTTTCACTATGTTGGCCAGGCTGGTCTCGAACTCCTGATCTCGTGATCCGCCTGCCTCAGCCTCCCAAAGTGCTGGGATTACAGGTGTGAGCCACCACACCAGGCCTTGATTTCTAATTAAAGAAATTTCAAGCAAAAAGAATTTGGTAAGAGAAAACGGTGTTGAGGGGGTAAGGCAAAAAACTCTCAATTTGGGAGATATGAGTTTATTGCCTTTTAACTTATTGATATCAATTTGTGTTTAACGATGATGACTAAAATAGACCATAATATCAGAGAAGATTGACGTTGATTAGACCTAGTAAAGTGAGAAAAGAAACTAAAAGAGTTTACATTCACAAAGTAATTCTAATTGTAGTTATTTCTTGATCTACTTCCCATTTAGGCCTTTTATGAAACACAGAATAATTATATCATTAACTGTTAACTTTTTGCAAGTTTTATTAGAAGAGTGAATTATAGCTATACATATTTGCTCATATTTTTGTTGCAAGGTCATCCATATATATATATATGTATATATATATATATGTATATATATATATATATATTTTTTTTTTTTCAGAGAAGGAGTTTTGCTCTTGTTGGCCAAGCTGGAGTGCAATGGTGCAATCTCAGCTCACCGCAACCTCCGCCTCCCGGGTTCAAGCGATTCTCCGGCCTCAGCCTCCCTGGTAGCTGGGATTACAGGTGCCTGCCACCACGCCCAGCTAATTTTCTTGTATTTTTAGTAGAGACAGGGTTTCATAATGTTAACCAGGCTGGTCTTGAACTCCTGACCTCAGGTGATCCACTGGCCTCGGCCTCCCAAAGTGCTGGGATTACAGGTGTGAGCCACCGCGCCTGGCCCCATTAATATATTATTGTTGTATACTCATAGTTTTAAAATGAGAAAGTAGTGGTGTGCCTGTGACAGTCTGGAAAAAGTTCAGTGACTTTCAGTCTAGTTCAGGAACCTGCCACTCCACTCCAAACGCTGGACGGCTTTCTGTGATTTTCAGGCTCTTCTGGCAGGATCATTAACTGGCTAGCAATGCTAATAGCGCGCCCTAGTGATAAAAGTGTTCCACTGCAAGGTGTATTGAAGCAAAACTGGTCTTTGATTTTTGACATTAATCAAAGCCGACTAGCCAGTGGCTAAAGATTTTAGTAATTTTTAAAGACCTGATTATGCTAATGAAAAAGATAATCTTTTTTTTTTTTTGAGACAGAATCTCACTCTGTCGCCCAGGCTGGAGTGCAGTGGCACGATCTCAGCTCACTGCAACCTCTGCCTCCTGTGTTCAAGTGATTCTCCTGCCTCAGCTTCCCGAGTACCTGGGATTACAGGCGTGCACCACCACACTCGGCTAATTTTTGTATTTTTAGTAGAGACGGGTTTCTGCCATGTTGGCCAGGCTGGTCTCGAACTCCTGACCTCAGGTGATTCACCTGCCTTGGCCTCCCAAAGTGCTAGGATTACAGGCATGAGCCACTGCGCCGGGCCAAAGATGATCTTAAAGTATTTTTCTGGTGGTGTTATTTGGGAATTGTATGTTCTACAGAATAAAATATATTCGTAGATGGCAGATAAAAATTTCCAGAAATGTATTGAGTACCTACATCAAGGTTACCCTAGGAAATCCTGTGGAGGATTAAAAAATTATAAGATGTAAAATGTGGCACATATACACCATGGAATACTATGCAGCCATAAAAAATGATGAGCTCATGTCCTTTGTAGGGACATGGATGAAACTGGAAAACATCATTCTCAGTAAACTATCGCAAGGACAAAAAACCAAACACCGCATGTTCTCACTCATAGGTGGGAATTGAACAATGAGAACTCATGGACACAGGAAGGGGAACATCACACTCCGGGGACTGTTGTGGGGTGGGGGGAGGGGGGAGGGACAGCATTAGGAGATATACCTAATGCTAAATGACGAGTTAATGGGTACAGCAAAACAACATGGCACATGGATACATATGTAACAAACCTGCACATTGTGCACATGTACCCTAAAACCTAAAGTATAATAAAAAATAAAAATAAAAAATAAATAAAAATTTATAAGATGTGGTTCCTGTATATGCTATTGTGAATTATAGTTTTTGTGCGTCTTATTTTTATAGAATGCAGAGGGATAATTTCTTATACTGTGTATTCCCCACACCTTCTTCACTCTGTAAATATTAAGTACACTCAGTAGGTATTTTAAAATAATTAATGCAAAAAGTTAAATACTAATAAGTACAAAAATACAAGTGATGTCACATTGTATTGCCTTTCAAACAAGTGCTATCAACACCTCTGGGTTTGCCTTTTTCTGCATTTTTCTGTATTAAGATGCTTTCAAAGAAAACAAATGGTATCACTCTGTTGCCCAGGCTGGAGTGCAATGGTGCCAGTATAGCTCTCTGTAACCTTGAACACCTGAGCTCAAGCAATTCTCCCACCTCAGCCTCTTCAGTAGCTAGAACTACAGCAATGTACCACCTCATCTTTTTTATTATTATTATTTTGTAGGGCCAGGGCTAGCACTATGTTGCCCAGTCTGGTCTTGAACCGCTGGCCTCATGGTATCTTCTCACTTTAGCCTCCCAAAGCACTAGGATTTCAGGTTTGAACCACTGTGCCTAGGAAAATGCTTTTTTATTTTCCTCGACTCTTATCCAGAAACACAGCAAGGGTGATTGTTAAAACAACAAAGAAAATCCTTCAGTGTGGAGACCTCAGAAGAGAAAGAAGAGAGAACAATCCTAGGAAATTTACCTTAGGAGTGGTAACAGCAGTATGGAACTAGAAACTGGGCTTTTTGCATTCCTGGGTCAGTCTGTCTGATACACAGCATTCAAATAGAGTCCCTGCTTATTCTTAGCATGGCATCTCACTGTGTGCTCGCATATTAAGCTTGCTCTAAACAAGTCAGGGTTGCAAGTCTGTGGGGGAATATCCAGATCCAGTTGGAGATGAGTTCTAGCCTTGCAGAAGGACAGTATACTTATTCCTCTTTTCTTTTCTCTTTCTTTTTTTTTTTTAGACGGAGTTTCGCTCTTGTTGCCCAGGCTGGAGTGCAACCTCCTCGGCTCACTGCAACCGCCGCTTCCTGGGTTCAAGCAATTCTCCTGCCTCAGTAGGAGGCAGTAGCTGGGATTATAGGTGCCCACCGCCAAGCTCAGCTAGTTTTATTTGTATTTTTAGTAGAGATGGGGTTTCATCATGTTGGCCAGGCTGGTCTCAAACTCCTGACCTCAGGTGATCCTCCCACCTCGGCCTCCCAAAGTGCTGGGATTACAGGTGTGAGCCACCTCACCTGGCCTCCTCTTTTCTTAGTAAACTGAAACTTCGTTTTTTTACTCACACAGATTTTGAAAAAATTCGTTGCTGGGAAAATAAAAACAACTGGAAAAAATGAAAATTTTAAACTTTGAATTCTAGTTGCATGTAACAGGAAGTTGAGAATAAACTCAAGTACATTTTACATATGATAAAGGTGACATCTCAGATAGTTGGGACAAAGATGGACCCTCTTAGAAATAGTGTCCAGAGAACCAGATTAGATGGTTAAAAATAATAATAAAATTGAACCACAAACAGGAATAAACTCCAAATGGATCAGAGATCTAAATGTAAAAAATGAAATCATTCAAGTACTAGAAGAAAACATGGATGAATTCCTTTAAACTTGGGTGTGAGAAGAGGCTTTATAATTATAATTCAACATTCAGATGTAATTTTTGAAAAGATTGAAAAATTTAACTGCAAAACATTGAAACAACTTTTTATGAAATTAAAACTATAAAGTCAAAATCAGTGAGATAAAATATTTAAAATATATTTCACAGATAAAGAGCTAATATCTTGGATATATTAAAAATGCTTAAAAATCAAGGGAAAATAGAATTTAAAACAATAGAAAAATGGGCAAAAAATATAACTTACCTACTATATGGCTAAAATTAAAAAGACTAACAGTATCCAATGTTTGTGAGGACGTGGAGCAACCAGAGCTCTAATACATTGTTGGTGGGAATGTAAATGGTACATCCATGTTGAAAAAAAGATCTGGACATTTCTTTCAAACTAAACGTATATCTGTCCTATGAATCAGCAGTTTGACTTCAAGATATGTACCCAAAAGAAATGAAAACATATTTTCACAAAAAGACTAACTCAAGAATGTTCAAAGTAGTTTTATTTATAATATCCCAAAATAGGAAACAGCTCAGGTCTGAAAGAGAACAGACTACAAACTGTGCTATGTTCATAAGTGGAATATCACTCAACACTAAAAATAAGCTAATACACAAAACAACATGGATGAATCTCAAAAACAGTATGCTGAATGAAATAAACCTTGCCAAAGCATCATATTATATGATTCTATTTATGTGAGGAAGTCTTATGGAAAAGAGAACATACTGGATTATTCCAGTTATATAAAACTCTAGCACAAGACACACTAATCTATGGTAGAAAAAATTAGAACAATAGTTGCCTCTGAGCAGACAGGGGCTGGGATTAGCTGGTAAGAATATAGAGAGTAATGATAATGTTCTATATCTTAATAGGGTTTTGGGTTACACAGGTGCATGCACTTGTCAAAATTCCATGAATGAACACTTAAGATTTGTGCATTTCACTGAATATACATTTTATATCAAAAGAAAAAACTGGCCAGGCACGGTGGCTTACATGCCTTTCCCAGCACTTTGGGAGGTCAAGGCAGGAGCATTGCTTGGGCCAGAGAGATCAAGACCAGCCTGGGCAATATAGTGAGACCCTTTCTCTACAAAAATAAAAACAAACTAGTTGGGTATAGTGGCATGCGCCTGTAGTCCCAGCCACTTGGGAGGCTGAGGTGAGAGGATTGTTTGTGCCCAGATGGTTGGGGCTGCAGTGAGGTGTGATTGCACCACTGCACTGCAGCCTGTGCGACAGAGTGAGACCCTGTCTCAAAAAAAAAAAAAGAAAAAAGAAAAAGAAAAAACCTGCAAAAAATATTGAGCCCTAGTTAATTATATGCATGCAAAATACATTGGGGGGGATATGTATTAATTACTGCAATTGACTTTGAATTTCCTCCAAAAAATAAGAGGGATTGATGAATGAATAGAGAGATGGATAGGTGGATAGATATGCAGTAAAGCAAGTATACCAAATTATTATTGGTAGAATCTTGGTGGTGGTATATGGATGGTCGCTATAAAGTTCTTTCAACTTTGCCGTATATTTAAAAATATTCATAATAGACCAGTTTTGGTGGCTTGTGCCTGTAATCTCAGCACTTTGGGAGGCTATGATGGGAGGATCACTTGAGGCCAGGAGTTCAAGACCAGCCTGGGCAATGCAGTAAGACCCCATATCTACAAAAAATTTAAAAATAATAAAAAATTAGCCTTTCATAGAGTTGCATGCCTGTGGTCCTAGCTACTTGGGAGGCGGAAGTGGGAGGATCACTTGAGCCCAAGAGTTCACGGTTACAATGAGCTGTGATTACACCACTGCACTCGAGCCTGGGCAACAGAGTAAGACCTTGTCTATAAAAAAAGAAGAGAAAAGAAAACATTCGTAGTAAAATATTGGAAAAAAATATTTCACAACCATGTGAGGGAGCCATCTTGGAAACAGGTCCTCTGATCAACATCTACTTAGGATCCAGCAGGGCTGTAAATGCACAGACTGTTCAGTTCTACCAGGGCTGGGGGCAGTGCACACCAGCTTTCTGTGCTGATGTAACAAATGAACACCAACCTAGTGGCTTAAACAACACAACATTTTTATCTTACAGCCTTGTCGGTCAGAAGTCCGACATGGGTCTTACTGGGCTTAAATGAAGGAGTTGGTAGGGCTGCCTTCCTTTTTAGAGGCGCAAGGAGAGAATTTGATCCCTTGCCTTTTCCAGCTTCTAGAGGCTGCCTGTATTCCTCAGCTTATGGCCCACTTCCTCCATCTTCAAAGTCAGCAGCAGCAGTGGGCCAAGTCCTCATGGTACGTCTCTCTGACCCAGGCTTCTGCAAGCCTCTTCTCCTTTTAAGAATCCATGTGATTAGCCTGGCGTGGTGGCTCACGCCTGTAATCCCAGCACTTTGGAAAGCCAAGGCAGGCAGATCACGAGGTCAGAAGTTTGAGACCAGCCTGACCAACATGGTGAAACCCCGTCTCTACTAAAAATACAAAAATTAGCCGGGCCTGATGGTGCGCGCCTGTAATCCCAGCTACTCAGGAAGCTAAGGCAGGAGAATTGCTTGAACCTGGGAGGCAGAGGTTGCAGTGAGCCTAGATAGCGCCATTGCACTCCAGCCTGGGCGACAGAGCAAGACTCCGTCTCAGAAAAAAAAAAAAAAAAAAAAATCCATGTGATTAATTTGGGCCCACCTGGATAATCCAGAAAACTCTCCATCTGAAGGTTTGCACATAATCACATCTATAAAGTCCCTTTTGCCGTGTAAGGTAAACATGTTCACAGGTTACAGGGTAGAACATGGACATCCTGTAGAGGCAAGTGGACATTGTCGTGTGCCTGCCACAGGGAGCGTCAAAAAACAACAGTCCTCCAAGAAGTAAAGCTTGAGTTCCACTCTTAAATTTTCTTGCATCTTTTAATTTGCATTCATAATATTATTCATTTATATATCCTTGCTTTTGTCATTTCTGCATTAATTATTTATTTCTACATTAGAACTTGGGAATTTCTTCAAGAAATGGCTGTAAATCTCCTATGGTTTGTGTTACCTTTGCTAAGAATGATAACAAAACATTTGAAAAATTCAAATCAGGCTTTGACATGGTTTGGCTCTGTGTCACCACCAAAATCTCACCTCAAACTGTAATCCCCATAATCCCCACGTGTCAAGGGCGGGACCAGGTGGAGGCAATTGGTTCATGAGGGTAGTTCCCCCCATGCTGTTCTTGTGATAGTGAGTGAGTTCTCACAAAATCAGGTGGTTTTATAAGCATCTGGCATTTCCCTTGCTTGCACTCACTCTGTCTTCCCGCCTTGTGAAGAAGGTGCCTCCTGCTTCTCCTTTGCCTTCTGCCATGATTGTTAAGTTTCCTGAGGCCTCCCCAGCAATGTGGAACTGTGAGTCAATTAAACCTCTTTCCTTTGTAAATTACCCAGTCTCAGGTATTTCTTCAGAGCAGTGTGAGAAGGGACTAATACAGGCTTATTTTGATGCTCCTTTAATTGTTGGTTTGACCTTGTGCCATTTCATACACTGGACACTAATTGTGTTGGTCTTTTGCAAATTACAAATCCCACTCTGCAGGAGCAAATTTATTAACTTTTACATGCCACCTAGCCTAGAGTCATGCACAGACAATAATTATGAGAAAATAAAAATAAAAACTAGGCTGGGGGCAGTGGCTCATGCCTGCAATCCCAGTACTTTGGGAGGCTGAGACAGACTGATCAATTGAACTTAGGAGTTTGAGACCAGCTTGGGCAACATGGCAAAACCCCAGCTTTACAAAAAATACAAAAATTAACCAGGTATGGTGGCACATGCCTGTAGTCCCAGCAACTTGGGAGGCTGAGGTGGGAGGATTGCTCGAGCCTGGGAGGCAGAGGCTGCAGTGAGTCAAGATTGTGTCACTGCACTCCAGCCTGGGAGACAGATTGAGACTTGTCTCAAATAAATAAATAAATAGTAAACATAGGGATTTCCCTATCTTTAAACCATGTTAACTCACCTAAGCATTAATCCCTCATAGACCATAAAACTGAGTTTCAAAACAATAGTAGCTGCTGTTCAAAATAGCTTCACTATTTCTCTCTCTCTCATTTGATTCCAGCCCTAATTAGAATCAATGACCTTGATGGATGAAATCCACGAGGAAGTACATAGGAAGCAAGAAGGCAAGAGGGCAAGACTGGAACCTGGATAAAAGCCAACATTTGAAAGGAAGATGGAAGGACAGGATTGAGGAGAGGCCATTGGATAAGACAGTCTGACCTGTGTGAAAAGTGTTCCTGCTGAGCTCCCAGATCTTCTTTCCTTGTCTCTTGCTTCGCTGTGCTTACTTTTACCCAGAAGCTCCTCCTGGAAGGATCTCCGAACAGTTTGGGTTATTCTCAGCTACCCCTTGCCTATTCTTTCCTGACAGGAAAAATTCTAGTCCACTCCAACTACAAATGTCAGGAGGAGGATTTGGTAGACCATCTTCTTTTTTTTCTGATTTTATTTATTTGTTTGTTTAATAGAAAATATATTCATATAGTGCAACATTCAAAAGGTCAAAAGGTATTAAAAAGAGTATATTGTGAGGCAGGAGGACTGCTTGTGCCCAGGAGTTCGAGACCAGCCTGGGCAACATAGTGAGGCCTTGTCTCTACAAAAATAAAACTTAAAATTAACTGGACATAGTCCTAGATACTCGGGAGGCTGAGATGGGAGGATTGCTTGAGCCTAGGAGGTCAAGGCTGCAGTGAGCTGTGATCATGTCACTGCACTCCAGACTGGGCAACAGAGTGAGACCCTGTCTTGAAAATAAATAAATAAATTATATATATATATATATATATATATATAATTTATATTTATAGTGAAGAGTAAGCCTCCTTTCCATCCACGTCTCCCATGGATGTTCCCTGACTTTTATTACTGGTTTCTTATATATTGTATGGGAGCCAGAGATAACCTCCGCTTCTCTTTTAGCTCTTAATGCACTCTTCAGCTGGATCTAAAAACCACATTGACCTGTGGTTAACCAGAGAAAAGTATACAAATTTTATTAGTTTTACATGTGTATTGCCTCCAGTTCCGTCTCTGGTGATAAGGACTGTTTTCTCACCCTGGTATAGAGAGGGTCCTCTTCTCAGAAGAATCTTTATTTGTTGCTGCATGCAAAATTCAAACAGTATTAAAACATTCAAACAAAAGGCATTAAAACATTCAAAAGGTATGAAAAGAGTATAGAGGCAGGAGGGTCGCTTGAGCCCAGGAGTTCAAGACCAGCCTGGGAAACATAGTGAGACGCCGTCTCTACAAAAACTTTAAAAACTAGTCAGGCATGATGGTGTGCACCTGTATTCCCAACTACTTAGGAGGCTGAGGAGGGAGGATCCCTTGAGCCCAGAGCTCAAGGTTACAGTGAGCTATGATCTCACCTCTGTACTCCAGCCTGGGTGACCTAGCAAAACCCTGTCTCTAAAAAAAAAGAATAATAAGGCCGGGCACAGTGGCTCACGCCTGTAATCCTAGCACTTTGGGAGGCCGAGGTGGGCAGATGACTTGAGGTCAGGAGTTCGAGACCAGCCTGGGCAAAATAGTGAAACCCCGTCTCTACTAAAAAATACAAAACTTAGCCAGGCATGGTGGTGTGTGCCTGTAGTCCCAGCTTCTTGGGAGGCTGAGGCAAGAGAATCACGAACCCAGGAGGTGGAGGTTGCAGTGAGCTAAGATCGTGCCACTGCACTCCAGCCTGGGTGACAGAGTGAGATCCTGGTCTCAAAAATAAATAAATAAAATAAAAATAATAAAATGGATAATTATTATTAACTAAAGTCCATAGTTTGTCCAAATATCCTTAGTTTTTACCTAGTGTCCTTTTTCTGTTCTAGGATCTCATCCAGGGTACCACCTCACATCTATGACTTGGCTATGACTTGGACAGCTTTGAGGAATACTGTTAAGTATGTTGTAGCTTGTCTCTCTGTTGGAATGTGATGTTTTTCTTATTGTTAGACTGGAGTTAAGGGTTTTAGGGAGGAAAACCACATAAAGTACCATTTCATCATATCATATCAAGGTTACATACCATCAACGTGATTCTATCACTACTGATACTTAACCTTGCTCACCTGGTTGAGGTAATGTTTGTTAGGTTTCTTCACTGTAAAGTTACCCTTTTTTCTCCGTTTCATATTGTATTCTTTGGAAGGAAGTCACTGTAGTCCATACTTTGGCCAGGCATGGTGGCTCTTTGGAAGGCCGAGGTGGGTGAATTGCTTGAGCTCAGGAGTTCAAGACCAGACTGGGCAACATGGTAAAACCCTGACTCTACAAAAAAATACAAAAAAATTAGCTGGGCATGGTGGCACACGCTTGTAGTTCCAGCTAATTGGGGGGCTGAGGTGGGAGGATCCCTTGAGCCCAGGAGGTTGAGGCTGCAGAGCGTTGAGATCACATCACTGCACTTCAGCCTGGGCAACAAAGTGAGATCCTGTCTCAAAAAAAAAAAAAAAAAAAAAAAAAAGCTCATAACAGCTTTATTCCAAATGGCAAATTTAGAAACAACCCAGATGTCTATCAATAGGAGAGTAGGTAAATTATGTACTCACACAACTAGATACTAACCAGCAATAAGAAGAAAGACCTACTGGAACATACAACATGGATGAATCTCAAAGGTGAAAAACCTGAACACAAAGAATAGATACTGTACATTACTGTGGATGGGCTAAGTGAGTGCATATAGTGCACACTGAAGATTTCTGTGTTACATGTTAACAGTCACCAGAAAGCATCCACTACAGAAGAGGGACCAAAACAATCAAGTATCAAAACAATGCTCAAGCTAATGTTTTAGCACCCTTTGGAAGCTGGCACAATGGGTACACAAATGGACAGATGGGGGTTAAGCACGGGCCCAGTGGCATGGACCTCCACTCATCAAGACTGCTATCTTTGAACGTCCCACCTGTCAGCCACAGAGACCAATGCTCTACGGATGTGGCACTATTTTTGTTTTTCTTTCTTTCTTTTTTTTTGAGACGGAGTCTCACTCTTTCGCCCAGGCTGGAGTACAGTGGCACGATTTCGGCTTACTGCAACCTCTGCTTCCTGAGTTCAAGTGATTCTCCTGCCTCAGCCCCCCGAGTAGCTGGGATTACAGGCACATGCCACCATGCCTGGCTAATTTTTGTATTTTTAGGAGAGACAGGGTTTTGCCATGTTGGTCAGGCTGGTCTCAAACTCCTGACCTCAGATGATCTGGCCACCTTGGCCTCCCAAAGTGCTGGGATTATAGGTGTGAGCCACCTCGCCCAGTCTTTGGCACTGTTTTTCAAAATCAACCAGCTGCCTTGCAGCAACTTGAGTATATATATATTTTTGAGACAGTCTCCTTCTGCCACCCAGGGTGGAGTGCAGTGGCACAATCATAGCTCATTGCAGCCTCAATCTCCCAGGCTCAAGCAATCCTCCTGCCTCAGCCTCCTGAATAGCTGGGACTACAGGTGTGTACCACCATACTTGGCTATTTTTTTATTTTATTTTTAGTAGAGACAAGGTCTCACTATGTTGCCCAGGGTGGTCTCAAACTCCTGAGCTCAAGCAATCCTTCTGTCTTGGCCTCCCAAAGTGCTTGGATTACAGACATGAGCCACTGTGCCTGGCCAGGATGTTTCTATCCTAGAAGAGTCACTGGCTCATTCTCATATGAACAGATACATATTCAGCATATGGGTTTGCCTTTCCTGCCCACAGAGCTTCAGGCAGCACCAGTATCTGGGGGCTTGTCGAGTACCTATTCTACAACATGGAATTCCACTCAGCATAGCACGTAACCAGGGAACCCATTTCACAGTAAGAAAGTGCTGCAGTGGGCCCAATGACTATGGGCTACCCTGGTTGTACTGCATACTGCACCACTCAGGAGCAGCTGAGCTAATACAATGTTGGAATGGCCTGCTGAAGGTACAGTGGAAGTGTCAGCTTTGAAGGTGGGTGCCATGCTCCAGGACGCATTGAATCAGAAACACTATCTAATCCAGAATATTTTCATCAACCCAGTAAGAAACCCCATACCCATTAGCAGTCATCCCCTACTCCCCTGTCTTCCCAACCCTGACAACCACTCATCTTCTGTTTGTCTCTATGGATTTGTCGAATTCTGGACATTGGATATAAATGGAATCATACAATATATGGTCTTTTGCGACTGGCTTCTTTCACTGAGCATAATGTTTATAAGATTTACCCATGCTATGGCATGCATCAGAATGTCATTCCTTTTTATGGGTGCATAATATTCCATTGTATGGATAGATGTTTTATTTATCCACTCATTGGTTGATGGACAATTGGGTAGTTTCCAGTTGTGGGCTATTATGAATAATACTGCTATGCACATTTGTGTATAAGTTTTTGTGTGTGTATGTGAAGATGTTTCAAATTCTCTTGAAGAATTTGAATTTGGGAGAAGAATTGCTAAGTCATCTGGTAGCAGATCTTATCAGGAACTGCCCATCTGTTTTTTAAAGCAGGTGTATCATTTTATATCCTCACCAGTGATGTATGAGGGTTTCACTTTCTCCACATCCTTGCCAACACATTATTGCCCATCTTTTTGATTATAGCCATTCTGGTAGGTGTGAAGCAGTACATAAGTCTTCATTTAACACCATTAACCCTTGGGAACTGTGACTTTAAGCAAAATGATGTATAACAAAGCCAGTTTTACCATAGGCTAATTATTATAAACAAGAGTTAAGTTCGTATGGCACACTTCTCATCACAAAAACATCACCAAACTTCTTTTTTTTTTTTTTTTTTTGAGACATAGTTTCACTCTTGTTGCCCAGGCTGGCGTGCAGTGGCGTGATCTCGGCTCACTGCAACGTCCACCTCCCGGGTTCAAGCGATTCTCCTGCCTCAGCCGCTTGAGTGGCTGGGATTAAGGCATGCGCCACCACGCCCAGCTAATTTGTATTTTTAGTAGAGATGGGGTTTCTCCATGTTGGTCAGGCCGGTCTCAAACTCCTGACCTCAGATCCTCCACCCACCTCGGCCTCCCAAAGTGCTGGGATTACAAGCATGAGCCACCGCGCCCGGCCCAAACTTCTAAGTGAAGAAGAAAACACTTCTAATATTAAACACTGAAATAAATGTGAACTATACATACATTTAAGAAAGACTGATAAAAACAAGTAAAATAATTATTTATCTGCTTATTCCAGCTCAGGGTCTCAGGTGTCCAGAGCCTATCCTGGCTGCAGCTCAGGGCACAGGGTGGGAACCACATTGTTTCACTATGTAGTCTGTTTGCCTTTTTCCTCCTCTTTGGTGGTGTACTTCTAGCAGTACATTTTATACTAACATCTTTATGTAATATTCTCTTTCCTTAAATACTGTTGGTTTCTTAATACATGACCAATTTTGAAATTGCTTCTTACCGTGCTCCTTCTCTCTCACCATTTAGCCACTAGCTTTATCCTAGTGTCAATGTGTGTACTTGTTTTTTTTTTTTTTTTTTTTTTTTGAGACGGAGTCTAGCTCTGTCACCCAGGTTGGAGTGCAGTGGCACAATCACGGCTCACTGCAAGCTCTGCCTCCTGGGTTCACGCCATTCTCCTGCCTCAGCCTCCTGAGTAGCTGGGACTACAGGCGCCCACCACCACACCCGGCTAATTTTTTGTATTTTTAGTAGAGACGGGGTTTCACTGTGTTAGCCAGAATGGTCTCCATCTCCTGAGCTCGTGATCCACCCACCTCAGCCTCCCAAACTGCTGGGATCACAGGCCTGAGCTACCGCACCCGGCCACTTGTTTTTATTTCTTGATTTGTCACCTTCAAGTGATACCTTTTTATTTATTTTTGATTTTTATTTTTTTAAGGTTACACAATAATTTATTGAGAGCCTCTTCTCCCCGCCCTTGCAGTCTCTAGGTCACATTTTATGCTTGTAGATTTTGCGCACCAGCCCCAGAAAGATGGCTGGGGACAGGGGAGCTGCGTACTGTTCAATGAGACCCATAATGTGGCTGTAACTGTCTTCCTATTATTGCAAGAATATGGCCGGCAGATCCAGCTCCTCATATAGTGCCTTCACCGGAACCACCTTCTCGGCCTCCTTCTGCCCGAAATTCTCCTTCAGAATCTGGTACTGTTCTGGAGTGGCCCGTTGCAGACACTGAACCACCAGCCAGCTGCATTTGTTGTCCTGGATGTCAGTGCCAACTTTGCCGGTCACATTGGGGTCCCCAAAGAGGTGAAGGTAATCATCCTGATCTGAAAGAACTCTCCCTCTCCCATCTCCAGCAGGATCTTCTTGGCATTGGTATGCTCCTTCTCACCATCAATACCTGCCGTGTACATGGCTGCATCTACAGGAAGGTAGAAGGAGTAGAAACTGCCTTGTACTTGACACTAGATTTATACCTCTTTTCAGTGAATCTGCCAAGATCCAGGGTCTGCCCAATCTCAGTCTGACAGAAACTCTGCAGGAAGAGCTGGATCAGGTTCTGGCAATAGGGCTGCTCCCAGCAATAGAGCTTCAGCAGGCGGTAGATACATGCTTCCACAAGGATAGCATCACTGATGGCATCCAAACCCACGCCCGGCTTCCGAAACCAGCAGATCTGTCCCCAGCGGTGAGGGATGAATCCGTGATGTCATCTGCCACCAGGAAGAAAGCTTGCAGCAGTTCCACACACCAGCCCACAGTCAGGGCCCGCTGGAGACTCTCAGCATCCTGTTTCCTTGGCTCCACCAGCTCCCAGAATGCTACTAGCACCGTCAAAGCCCGGTGATACTTGCCTCCAATGGCATTGTACTACAGGACCTCCTTGAGCTGGGTGATAGCATCTCCTGTCTCTGGGTGCCCCATCTCATCCCCAACGATCTGGGAGAAGCACTGAACGAAATCCTGCTTTTCTTGGACATAAACATCTGATCTCTGGTCTCCATTCATTCTAAGGGAGGAGCAAAGGGCTTTGTTCCTGGATGCGGGTTTCTGCTAGATACCTTTTTACTTCTGGCTAAAACCACTGATGTAATCAGCGAGCTTGTTTAACTTTCCACCCACTTGCCCTTTTTCTCCTATTTTTTGTTAGTTGTAATAATTCTACATCATTAGAGCATCCAATTTTGTCTCTCATCCCCCCATCTGTACAATTAAACATATGCAACACTCACCCCCAGACCTTATGCCAAGGCTTCTATAATCATTTATGATTGTCTGAAGCTTGCTCACTGGTAAATTTCTTAGGAAAGGCTCATGGGAAAAAATATTCCCTGAGTATTAGCATGCTCTGAACTATCGGTGTGGACTTTATACTTGGACAGTTTGTCTGGATGTGAAAATCCTTTGGTGTTCACTCTTCTGGGTTTTTACAATGTTCTCTTTCAAAATGTATTCAAGTTTTTTTTTTTTTTTCCCCAAGAAATTTTAGCCTAATTATAGTTTTCCATTTGTGTTCAGTTCCATTGCTTTTTCTTTCTTCAGGGACTCCAATGAATATATACCAAATCTTCTTTATCCTAAATCCTTTTTTTCTCCTTCCCTGCCCCCTGCTTTTTTTTTTTTTCTAATCAGGGTGTCACTCTGTCACACAGGCTGGAGGGCAGTGGTGTGATGTCAGCTCACTGCAACCTTGACCTCCTTCTCAAGGGATCTTCCCACCTCCGCTTCCCAAGTAGCTGGGACTACAGGTGCGCCATAATGCCCAGGTCTTTCCAGCTTTTCCTTACTGTGCATTCCATTGGTAACTTTTCATTTTTGTCTTCCTTCTTAGTCTTCATTTCTACTTTTTCCCCAAATTTCGCTTGACTGATCTGGGTGACAGAGCGAGACTCCGACTCAAAACAAAAAACAAACAAACAAAAACTCTTCTTTGCCTTCAGTGTTGCCCCTCATAGAATTTTTTTTTTTTTTTTTTTTTTTTTTTTTTTTTTTTTTTTTTTTTTGAGAGATGGAGTCTCACTCTGTCGCCAGGCTGGAGTGCAGTGGCACAATCTCAGCTCACTGCAACCTCCGCCTCCCGCGTTCAAGTGACTCTCCCGCCTCAGCCTCCTGAGTAGCTGGGACTACCGGTGCACGCCACCATGCCCAGCTAATTTTTGTATTTTTGGTACAGACGGGGTTTCACCATGTTGGCCAGGACGGTCTCGATCTCTTGACCTCGTGATCCGCCCGCCTCAGCCTCCCAAAGTGCTGGAATTATAGGCATGAGTCACCGTGCCCGGCCGCCTCATAGAATATTTTAAAGCTTAAAACTAAAGCAATTGCTTCTAACTTTTTAAAAATTCCAGGTACCCTTTTCTCAAACGAAAGCTTACACAGAAACTCAAAATGAAAAATCACAACTATCCAGCTTTGGCACTCTTTCCCCTCTCGGGCCTACGTTTCTCCCAGAATCTTTGGCACTTAGTCTGAAAATCACCAAGCTAAAAAGAAAGCAACCTCTTCATTTTATGTGAAGAGTCATGGCTCAGAAATGGAAGAAAAACACCCTGCTTATTTTAAGGCTCAATCCCACAAGATTGATTCCAGATCCAGGGTGAGAACTGGGCATTTCTATTTTGTTAATACTCTCTAGGTGACTTTAACGCACAGTTAAGGTTGCGAACCATCACATTAGATGTATGCTGCCCAATATGGTAGCCACCAGCCACACATGACTACATTTAAATTAACTAAAAATTAAAATTTCAGGCCCTCAGTTGCACTAGCCACATCACAAGTGTTCAATAGCCACATGAGAATAGTGACTGCCATTCCGTATGGTAAATACACACAGAACTTTTTTTTTTTTTTTTTTTGAGACAGAGTCTCACTCTGTCACCCAGGCTGGAGTACAATGGTGCGACCTCAGCTCACTGCAAGCTCCGCCTCCTGGGTTCACGCCATTCTCCTGCCTCAGCCTCCTAAGTAGCTGGAACAACAGACGCCCGCCACCACGCCTGGCTAATTTTTTGCATTTTTGGTAAAGACGGGGTTTCACCGTGTTAGCCAGGATGGTCTCGATCTCCTGACCTCGTGATCCGCCCGCTTCGGCCTCCCAAAGTGCTGGGATTACAGGCTTGAGCCACTGCACTGGGCCAGAATATTTCTATTATTGCAAAACTCTTCTGGATACTGCTGCTCTAGACAGCTGTCTCCACATTAGAGCGTGCATACCCAAAAGGATGCAGATTGGATTGGAAGATATTTAAATATCTATTTCTATTTTTAACTGATTTTTAAATCTCCTTTTAAAGCTATGTTTTATAATTTGCATGATGTATTAGTAAAGCACTGCACATAGAATATAAAATATGTGTATGTGTTTATATTCTATTTGGTATGCATGCTAAAAGCTATTTATTGATGGAGTATATGGCTAAAAAGTTCAGAGACCCATGTATACTAAACACCTACGTCTTTTACAACATTTGCCTGGGCTGACAAAGGTTTCAACTGGAGAGTCTTCCTAAGCAGATTTTTATACTTCAAACCCAAATCCCCAAACATGAGAAGTCCCTTTTTTTCTTTTTAAATATACACATATATTTTATTTTAAAAAGCACAAGAACATTATACAAGTTTTAAATTTACATTTTTGCAATAAAAGTTATCAATATATGTATTATTTGTATAACTTCATCATGGATGGAATTTGAATCAGTGGTATAAACATGTTGCAGTCACTAAATATAGATCATCACAGTGAACCAAAATGCATAGTTGTTATGAAATGACAAATGACCACTAAAAGGTGAACTCACAGCCCATACACCAATATAATAAATTAATTAAACAGATATGTTTTTCTTCACCATATCATTAAAATTCTCACTAGCCCCTCACCAAACATTAGAAAAACACAGTTCTGGAGCCATCCTATTGAACCAGTGCCTTCACATACTACACTAAAGAAAATAAAGTGACTCAGTTGCTTGTTTGTAAGTAAACTTCATAAGCATAATTGTTTGCAATGATTAAGGTAAATCACTAGGATATTTGAACATAATGAGAGATCCCTGGGGCTTGGGGCAGCACTGGGACATATGCTCATCTACAGTGCAAAAATCTGCATCAATCTCAATCAGTAGAACGCAATATGAAATGGGTTCTTTGGCAGTAAAGGTCTGGCTGGCCATTGCCAGATAGTCCCTCTGTCCTCTTGAGAGCCTAACTCCAGAATTTATTAAGTTAATATAAAAAGGACTAAAACTAAAGTCAGTTTATCTTTGCTAAATTGGGGCCCATCTATTAGGGCAGAAGTCAGTATCTTCTGTTTCCTATTCTAGCCCAGATTTCCCAGTCAAACAATCCACTCAATACAATTACATAAGAAACAAACACACATGTTCAAATACTTTAATCATTCTGGCAAATCTGACAAACTGAGTACTGAATTTCCTGATCCTTACCTGTTATTGTTACAAATTGTTCACTAGAGATGTATCTATTTATCCGGATATCTTCTGAATTGTAATTATTCAAGTAGAAAATCATGATTGTGATTCTGATGCCTGCTCATGCCAATTCCTTACTGCAAAATCCACTTTTCTTTACATAAAAGTACCAAAAAAATCTAGCCCCAAATATGCATCACTAATCACTTAGCAAATATATTTTACTTGCTTGCCTTTGCTGAGCAAAAAGAAGGTAGGAAAACATTTACACACATATGTGAGACACTAATAGCCAAGGGCAAAATAAGATACAGTCTTTGAATGCGTCTTTCAAGGTTCTAACATTACCCCAGAAACAACATAAGTTAAAATGGAAGGTTTCCATTTATCTTCTGTCTGCTGTTTTATATCACAATTTATTGATACAAAAAACAAAAGCCAGGAACCAAGAAGTCTATGCACAAATTCAGGAGAGCTCTATTATTTATAAACAAGATGGCTCACCCACAGCATGTTATAACAGGACACAGACTATTGATCACATGGCTTTTTTGGTGGTTTGTACTAGTCATAAAACCAGAGTTTATGAAAAGGTTGCACACAGACAACATCAAGGATTTGTCTTTTACAAAGATATAGAAGATTGCAGAATTGGCTTAAATCTGATTGTTCTAGTTTACAGTTGTCATGATCCACTCATAGGGAGAATTTTCTTATCTTCATTCTACAGTTTTTACATCAGAATTACAAGAGGTTTCTGAGAGTCAGATAGGATAGTGCCACAATCTCCTTGCAGAATGAGATTTGCCTTTGGAAAATGTCAACTATTATTTCAAAACTCAACAAAGCTACTGGTAGTCAGAGGTGAGAACTGCAAGCTCTTTGTACCGTCAGGAATGAATAACAAATACATTACCTAACTAACTTTTCTTGAGGCCTACGGTGAGAAAAAAGCTTTTCCACATTGGCAGAAATCATCCTCTGTCCACATAGAGATTGAGTTTAATTTGTGGTGATAGCAGCAGGTGGCACATTAGGGGTATTTCCTTAAAAGAGAAATAATAAAAAATTTATTTTTGGAATCTTTCTCAAGTATATTGAATGGTTTCTGCAATTCTTCTTTAGCTGCAAGGAAGACTATCACAGATTATTAGAATTTTGTCAGTGATCCAATGTCAGCTGAACTAAACTTGGGGGGAAAACACCAAATACAAAATTGCAGAAGAGTTAACCAACATATAAAAATGTCCAGAACTGTTTGACATGACTTCATCTACCAAGTGGATGAAATAAAATAAAATGAGACAAATTAAGAAGGGGAATAAATTTCCTGGAAATACTAGCATATAAAACAGATTCATCTATGTCCTTTTTTCCTGTGAAGCATATGTTTGCTAATTGAAAGCAATACTCCATTAAGAAATATTTTATTGATGTAAGTGAACCTGGACATGGAGCAAAAGACCCTCCAATACTTCCCCAGCCCTCAGAAAGTTTTCCATAATTTTGAATCAGCCTTTATTACTGTCGTCATTTGTGATTGTCTTGAGGCAGAGTTGGAGCTCACAGTAACTGCCAGTTGAATCCAAATAACATCTGATTAGTCTCTTGGCTCCTAGCAATCTCTTCTATAATGCAGTGTTGTTGCCAGACCAAATGGAGCTTCCGATACCGTTCACGAGATAAGTGAAGTGGGTTGCCCCTCCTTTAGGGAAAAAAGAAAAAACAACATGTAAGTTTGAATCCAGTAACTGCCACATCTTTATTGTCTAAATTAGTATGCACTCTTGAGATGTTCCTGGAGCCGGGAGGACTCACCAGTACAGGGCTTAAAAAGGGATATTTTCCCTTCACCAGTGATCACTAAGAACTTGACAGGCTACTTAGCTAATAAAACAGAAATGTACTCCTGGACCATTCATAAAATAGGTCAGGTATACTATGGCATTATGGGACCTCACTTAAATGGTCAGTGAGGTTTATAACTTGAAGCAGCACTATTCTCTTTTGGTGGTTAGCTTGAATAGCTTTTTGGCTTCATATTGTTATCTAGCTTCAATTTATGATCTTTGCACAGTAGAGGTTAGGCCTGACATATAACACTAGGCCCTAAAATTATATTTTGCTACTCAGAGATATTTGGTTGTAACTGTCCTTATGATATGAAAAACTGGCTGGTTATTAGCAAATAATTTAATAAAATAATTATACTTCAATTCTAGAGTTGCACAGTTTTTAACACTGTATAACAGCTAATCCAAAATGACTTAAGTCTGGCTGTTGCCAGTAATGGAGAACTGTGAGATCCTAATTCCTTGAGACATTCAAGTGTCTCAGCTGGTTGAGGATTTTTTTTTTTTTTTTTTTTTTTTTGAGATGGAGTTTCGCTCTTTTTGCCCAGGATGGAGTGCTGTGGTACAATCACGGTTCAGGGAAACCTCTGCCTTCTGGTTTCAAGCAATTCTCCTGCCTCAGCCTCCAGAGTAGCTGGAATTACAGGTGCCTGCCACGACACCTGGCTAATTTTTTTTGTATTTTTAGTAGAGATGGGGTTTCACCATGTTGGCCAGGCTAGTCTCGAACTCCTGACCTCGTGATCTGCCCGCCTCGGCCTCCCAAAGCGCTGGGATTACAGGCGTGAGTCACCGTGGCCGCCTGGTTGGGGATTTTTAAACTGCCAAATTAATGTTAAAACTCTGCTTTGCACCCTTGTAGAACAACTAAGATTATCCTCAGTCATTAACTACTTTCACCACTCTGCTTTTCTCCCTAAACCTAAAGACAGGTCAAATGTCATCCCAATAAAAAGAAAGCTCTGTATGATCCAAGGTTCCAAGCCCCATTTAATAAGCCTATTTTTTCTGAGCAATATGTCAAAGGAATAAAATTTCAGTGAACCAAAAAGAGTTTATTGTAAGGAGGTCTAATGTTTATCTATATGTACTTTTGAGATCACTGTCAGTCTCCTCATTTTCATAAGCCATCAGTAGGACCCCAGTTCCTACCACCAGGGAAGGATACAGAAAAGTTCAGGATTCTAAATATTTTGCTAATGCTCAGAAGGAAAGAAGGCTGATATAGCTGGCTAATAAAAAGTCTCAGTTGGGTGCGGTGGCTCATGCCTATAATCCCAGCACTTTGGGAGGCCAAGGTGGGCGATCAACTGAGGTCAGGAGTTTGAGACCAGTCTGGCCAACATAGTGAAACCCCATTACTACTAAAAATACAAAAAAAATTAGCCAGCTGTGGTGGTGCATGTCTGTAGTCCCAGCTACTTGGGAGGCTGAGGCAGGAGAATCGCTTGAACCCTGGAGGTAGAGGTTGCAGTGAGCCAAGATCCAGCCTGGGTGACAGAGTGAGAGACTGTCTCAAAAAACAAAGAAAAAAAAAAAGTTTCAAGTATTGCAATGGAAACAATATCTCTAAACCAAATTTCATCACTGGACACTACAAATTTTACTATCAGTGTCAATCCTTTTAAGTAATTCTGAAGAAAGGTTGATTACAAATAATAGAACACTGAAACATTAAGATGGCTGGTGTGTCTTTAAAAATTTTGGAGAAATACTACCTTCAAATTTTGGAGAAGTTGTTGAAAATTATGTGCTAAAGAATGACATCATATTTTTTAAATTTGAAGCCATTTAAAAAATAGCTCTCGGCCAGGCATGGTGGCTCATGCCTGTAATCCCAGCACTTTGGGAGGCTGAGATGGGTGGATCACTTGAGGTCAGGAATTCCAGACCAGCCTGGCCAAGATGGTGAAACCCTGTCTCTACTAAAAATACAAAAATTAGCCGGGCGTGGTGGCGCATGCCTGTAGTCCCAGCTACTTGGGAGGCTGAGGTGGGAGATTCACTTGAACCTGGGAGGCAGAGGTTGCAGTGAGCTGAGATAGCACCACTGCACTGTAGCCTGGGTGACAGAGGGAGACTCTGTCTCCCAAAATAAATAAATAATAAATAAATAAATAAATAATAAAAATAAAAGTAGCTCTCAATTACTTTTTTTTTTTTTTTTTTTGAGACAGAATCTCCCTCTGTTGCTCAGGCTGGAGTGCAGTGGGCGATCTTGGCTCACTGCAACCTCCTGGGTTCAAGTGATTCTCCTACCTCAGCCTCCCGAGTAGCTGGGATTACAGGCATGCACCACCATGCCTGGCTAATTTTTGTATTTTTAGTAGCGACGGGTTTTCACCATGTTGGCCAAGCTGGTCTCAAACTCCTGGCCGCAAATGATCTGCCTGCTTCGGCCTCCTAAAGTGCTGGGAATACAGGTATAAGCCATGGTGTCCGGCCTCAATTACCTTTTGTGATTAAAGAACTATTACCGTTTACATACAATAATATGACTGAAATAGAAAACAAACAATATAAAAGAGAACTTATTGAAACCTTCCTATTATAAAAAGAAATCTTACTTCAGGCCAGGGTCTGTTTCTCCATATTCATCCAAGTAAGGAGCTGGATAGGCACAGCCTCTGGCTTTACCTTCAACCAGGACCACTCGGCATTCTCTGATTCTGAAAGAGAAAATCAATAGGAAATATGGTTAAGTGTATGGTGCAAATGATAGGCACTGCATCAATGTTAATCTAGAGAAAAGACATGGCCAATATCTGTTAGAAATTCAGTATAAAGACAATATAAACAGACAAATAGACTAAATTATGTTTTGTCTAAATAAAAGAAAACACATATTGCTATTTCTGTTGAAGCTATAGAAAAGGAGCAGTGGATTTGGTGAAATGAGATCATTGATACTGATGGAATCTGTTGAAGGGAGGAAGCTATCCTACTTCAGCCACAGACACCTTGGAAAATGGTGGCTGGGGTTGTTTCTATTCTAATTCCTGACACAACCTGGAGAGGGGAGGGAACCTCACAGAAGAACAGAATCACATCTCCTAGTCTGATAACCTCAAGCCAGACAGAGTATTAACTAGGGAAGTATGCCAGCTTTTCTGGTTAGAGCTGGCCTGAAACGCTGCAGATTAGAAAGAGCCACTACCACCCTGAGGGCACCTGGGACTTTTATGTCTCTTGGGAAATAGACATAAAAAAGGCTTGCATACATATGTATGGGGGATAAGTACTTTACAGATAAATTATAAAATAAACAGCTGGGATAAGGTAGTGGGTTTACTTGCTGTGGGTTCCCTAAAAATAGGTGTTTGGGTTTGGCTTCTATACATTCTTTCCCCTTGGTTCAAAAGATGCCTATGAGCAATGATTACATATTTCACAGTTAGAAAGACATTTGGGTTTATGTAACAGAAACTGTGTTACATGAGGAGAGTGCAAAGAAAAAGGATATATATCCACTTTGAATTTTATTTCTCTGCAGGCAACTTAAACTCTTCTTTCATAAATATAAGTGACTATTTTTCTTTTTTCTTTTTTTTTCCCAGACGGAGTCTTGCTCTGTCGCCCAGGCTGGAGTGCAGTGGTGTGATCTCGGCTCACTGCAACCTCCACCTCCCAGGTTCAAGCGAATTCTCCTGCCTCAGCCTTCCGAGTAGCTGGGATTACAGGCATGCGCCACCATGCCCAGCTAATGTTTGTATTCTTAGTAGAGATGGGGTTTCACCATGTTGGCAGGGCTGGTATTGAACTCTTGACCTTGTGATCTACCTGCCTCGGGCCTCCCAAAGTGTTGGGATTACAGGCGTGAGCCACCGCGCCCGGCCATAAGTGACTATTTTTCTATCCTCAATCTTTTGCTGAAAGACCAGGAGAAATGGTGGGTTGATAGACGAAATAAAGATATCACAGGACAATCTAAAGTAACAATTTACATGTACTTTTTTTTTTTGATAGAGGATCTCACTCTGTTGCCCAGGCTAGAATGCAATGGCACGATCATGGCCTTGAACTCCCAGGCTCAAGCAGCCCATCACCTCAGCCTCTCAAGTAGCTGGGACTACAGCCATGTGCTACCACGCCTGGCTAATTTTTTAGAGATGGGGTCTTGCCATGCTGCCCAGGCTGATCTTGAACTCCTGACCTCAAGTGATCTTCTTGCCTCAGCCTCCCAAAGTGCTGGGATTATAGGCATAGGTCACTGTGCCTGGCCTACATGTACCTTTTATTTATTTTTATTTATTTTAAAGAGCTCATCTTCCAGGAAGAGTACTTTTTAAATATGTTTTAGGACTCGAAGTTCTTTCATTATACCTGAGTATTATATAATACCAGAGCAATTAATACAAACTATCCTATTTAAGATTTTCCATAAATAATAGAAATGTGAACAGAAACTTATTCTTTTTTCACAGTATCTTCTCAAATGCAATTGTATGTCAATAACAGGTTAACACTCTAACTTCTGATTGATTATTTGCTATTAACACACTGTCCCACCATAGTGACCCCCAGATTGGATCCAGATTCCTAAAGTTCATCATGAAGCTTCCAGAACACTAACTACTCACTTTAGGAAAATGCAGACTCCAGCTCCACAGTGAAGTGCGTGAAAAATGCAAGCTCCAACCTCTTCCCCATTCACAACTTCTTGGCAGCAAATGTTCTGAGAACATAGTATAGCCCCACAGAAAAGGCAGAGGACAGGATGCTTTCGCTCATCATCTGCAGACCGTGGGCACCTCAAGAGGGAAGAAAACATTTAGAGAATGGTGGAAAAACAAAACAAAACAAATAAGTACCATATATCCTGTTAGCAATCAAGCATGCTTTCATCACTGACCCCTTTCCAGCAAGGAAGCTCTTAAAACACAAGGAAATATTTAATTAGCTAATTCCTCTTTAATATGCCCCCTAAAAGGGCTTCATGGAAAATCTTCCAATTAATCCATAGTAAGAAAATCTATATTACATAAATGGTGTCCTGATAATTCTCATAAAGTATGGTGGTTGAATATGCCTTGTGACTGAGATTCACTGATAGACTCCAGTCTTCATCTGACAAGCCCAATTTACAGTTACCTGCCTCCTCTGTATTGGGTTAGTCAAGCTTGTGTCTTCAACGTTGAAGGAATATGACCTCGTAAATACGCAATTGTTTAAAAGAAAAAAAATTACATTTTACAGTAAGGGTCCAAACATCCCCCCCACTTCTTTTTTTTTTTTTTTTTTTGAGACGGAGTCTTGCTCTGTCACCCAGGCTGGAGTGCAATGGCATGATCTTGGCTCACTGCAACCTCCGCCTCCCCGGTCCAAGCAATTCTCTTGCCTCAGCCTCCTGAGTAGCTGGGATTGAAATGAGAGATTGTAGCCTTTGAGTTGGCCCACCCTTCCATCTGGGAATCACAGTAAGTCTTAGGAAGGACAAAGTGATAGTGCTGACTTGCTTGAGTCAACTAGTGTTTTATGATGAGGCCATTTTACATAGTATGCTGGAGGCGTGCTGTAATGCCCCACCAAGGGGGATAATGGTTATCTTTTAAAAATGAGTTTCCCATGCTCCTCCCATCTATGCTGTATACTGAACACAATGGGAAATATCAAATTCCTTAATTTGGGAAGTAGAAGATAAATGCAACCAAAGGAGAGATCCAACTAGGCCCACACTGGGGTTGGAATAAAGAATATCAGAAAGAATCTCCAATAGGGTGCTAACAGCTTTTTTTCTGATCCCCAGATTCTCAGACAAGATAAAAAACAAAACGAAAAACATCTGTCTCCACAGGAGCACAGGGACTCTGCGCATAGGATGAGAGGACTATTTTCACTTCCAGGAGGTTGCTCCAGAACATAATTATAGCCCTTTTTGGATAAAGCCAACATCTTCTTTCATCTTTAACACAGGATGGCTGAGTCTGAGTCATTAGCCATCCCACAGAGGAAAAGCTGGGAGGGAGCCCAAAGTATATGACTGAGCAGCCACCCTCCAACACTAGGGATGGTTCCGTCTTATGGAAATTGGTGGTGACAATAAAACTGGAAGAGATCATAGGATTGATTTTCATTCTTATGTGAAACCTGTAAGTAGTAATATCATCCAGAAGGATCCTCACTGTGATTAATAAAGACCA
The DNA here is from genome assembly GCF_006542625.1 of Nomascus leucogenys. Classification (NCBI taxonomy): domain Eukaryota; kingdom Metazoa; phylum Chordata; class Mammalia; order Primates; family Hylobatidae; genus Nomascus; species Nomascus leucogenys. The sequence goes on along the minus strand of NC_044386.1, from coordinate 58,413,185 downwards.
ACACTCTCCTCAGATCCTCCGAGGAGCCAACAACTTGATATTCTTTTTTTTTTTTTTTTTTTTTTTTTGAGACAGGGTCTGGCTCTGTCACCCAGGCTGGAGCCCAGTGGCACAGTCACGGGTCACTGTTGCCTCAACCTCCTTGGCTCAAGTAATCTTCTCTCCTCAGCATCCCGAGTAGCTGAGACTACAGGCACATGCCACCAAGCCTAGCTAATTATTTTGTATTTTTTGTAGAGACGGGGTCTCCCCATGTTGCCCAGGCTGGTCTTGAACTCCCGAGTTCAAGAGATTCACCCACCTCAGCCTCCCAAAGTGCTGGGGTTACAGACATGAGCCACTGTACTCGGCCAACCTGATATTCTTAATGCCTGGAAGATAGTATCTATTCACCAGGCTTTTGTGGTAGCAATGTAGTCCCAAGATTAGGAGAATTACTGAATTCAGAGATGGATGCAATCTTTGAAATTAATTAGCTAATTGTTTGAGGGCTGAAAGGTAAAGTGACCCAACCATTCCTTTAGATGATTGACTAGAAAGGGAGCTAGAACAGGAAGGTCAATTTAACCTGTAACAGTGGCTAGGGTGTGAGCTACTGAAGACTCTATTGGGCCAGTTAACTTCCCCAACTTCATGGCTTAAAACAATGGTTATAACTAGATAAGAGAATTTCCTGAGTCATTCTGCAGGGCAGTGATTCTCAGAGCGAGTCAAAAAGGGGCTCTTTAAGACCTCAAATTATCTTTTTTTTTCTTTTTTGAGACAGTCTTACTCTGTTGCCCAGGCTGAAGTGCAGTGGCATGATCTCGGCTCACTGCAACCTGTGCCTGCAGGTTGAAGTGATTCTTGTGCCTCAGCCTCCTGAGTAGCTGTAACTACAGGCATGCGCCAACATACCTGGCTAATTTTTTTGTATTTTTAGTAGAGACAGCATTTTGCCATGTTGGCCAGGCTGGTCTCGAACTCTTGGCCTTTAGTGATCCACCCACCTCGGCTTCCCAAAATGTTGGGATTACAGGCATAATCCACCGCACCTGGCCTCAAAATAACCTTAAACTGGCCAGGTGCGGTGGCTCACGCCTGTAATCCCAGCACTTTGAGAGGCTGAAGCGGGTGGATCACAAGGTCAGGAGTTCAAGATCAGCCTGGCCAAGATGGTGAAATCCTGCCTCTACTAAAAATACAAAAATTAGCCAGGAGTGGTGGCGGGTGCCTGTAATCCCAGCTACTTGGAAGGCTGAGGCAGAGAATTGCTTGAACCCAGGAGGCAGAGGTTGCAGTGAATTGATACCATGCCACTGCACTCCAGCCTGGGCAACAGAGCAAGACTCCATCTCAAAAACAAAACAAAACAAAAACAAATTTAAACTGCACTCCTTTTTTTTGGTTCCTTCAAATGACAGCAAATTATTTTACATATGACTAAGGACTACTACATGAAAGCAGTTAATTATGACTACTAACTGGTATCCTTAAAACAAAATGTATTTACTGAGATCTTGAATTAATTTAAGTATTTTACTAAAAAGTCTGGCTGCTCCATAATGCTCAGTAACATCACAAAACTCTTAAAGGAGCTTTGGAATTCTTGCAATTTGGAAAAAGGATGATTACTTACTAGTGAATCACTAAAGTCTTGAATAGGCTTTGTTTTTCAGGCTACTGAGATTCTTGTCTTTTAATTACAAGTTACTACTTGTTTCATGTCATCATTATCAATGTGGTTTGCTATGGGAGGTGATATGATGCCTCCTGAGTATCCAGAATACATAGTTACATCAACAGAAGTTTTGGCTTAGTATTTTCAAGACATAATGCATTATGATTCAAATATGAAGTATTCACCCCCCAGTGGTGAAAGCAGATGTGAATATAATTCCTCCATTCAGTGATATCTCACTGGTGGTGGTCATGATTCATGCTACTCAAATAACTTATAACATATTATAGCAAGGTAAGCATAATAAGATACAAAATTATGTTTAAGCTACAGGACATTATTTTATCATGTAGACACATGTTTAGGCTTATGCTCTCTTCCAGAAGTACCTAATAGGTAACTCACACACAGTGTTAAAAATGAGTACCTGTATATTGTTAACCTATTTTGTTTTCACCAGTCTTTGTTATCATCCAGTTCTTTTTCCACTTGAAATGATCAGTGAAACGGGTGAAAGAGATAAAAAGTTTGGGAACCACTGCTTTAGAGTGGTTTGATTGAGGTGGGGGGATGGTGCCAAAAAAGCCTAAGGGGTTGTACTCCACTCTTCAAGCTTGAACCTGAGTCACGATGCTATTACCTGTTCTGCTGTTTAATGGACTTCCATGTAAAATTTTGTTTAATAAGGGTTCTTGTGGCTTAAAAAAAAAAAAAAAAAAAGATTAAGGAGTGATATCATAGAAAATGGTAGCTCCAGGAATCAGTCACTCTAATGAAACAACTGTTGAGCCAGCAAGAACTGTCTAAAGCAACTTTTTTTTTCTTTTGAGACATAGTCTCATTCACTCTGTCGCCCAGGCTGGAGTGCAGTGGCACGATCTCAGCTCACTGCAACTTCTGCCTCCTGGGTTCAAGTGATTCTCATGCCTCAGCCTCCCAAGTAGCTGGGATTACAGGTACGCAACACCATGCCTGGCTAATTTTTGTATTTTTAGCAGAGGCAGAGGCGGAGTTTCACCATGTTGGCCAGGCTGGCCTTGAACTCCTGACCTCAAATATCCACCCGCCATGGCCTCCCAAAGTGCTGGTATTACAGGCATGACTCACTGTGCCCAGCCTGAAGCAACTATTTTGGAACTCTGGAGCCTGGTGAAATACTTGAAGCATCCAGGGGAATGCTTAATAAAGGAAGAAGCTGGTAAATTTTGGTGAGTTTTGGCATTTTGTGTAGTGGCTATAGCATCCTCTATCCCCCAATGCCATGGCAGGTAGCCATGGGGATGATGGCTTGTTTTTCTGGTGTGGCTTGCTTGTGTCAGGGTAGGCAACAGAGACCTTGTCTTCCAAAAATTGAGGCTGTACGTTTAGATCTCTCTGGTGGTTCAATGAGGGGCCAGCAAGGATGTGAGAAAAAAGGCGCCCTCACACATTGCTGGTTGGGATGTAAAATGGTGCAATCACTGTGGAAAACAGTTTGCAGCTCCTCAAAAAGTTAAACACAAAATTACCATATGACTCAGCAATTCCACTCCTGGGCATATATCCAAAAGAAATGAAAACTTTATGTCCATAAAGAAACTTGTAGATGAGTATTTTTTTTAGTAGCATTATCTGTAATAGTCAAAAGGGGGAAACAATCTAAATGCCCATCGATGGATGAAGGAATAAACAAACTCTTATATATACATACAGTGGAATATTATTTAGTCAAAAAAGGAAAAAAGTAATGACATATGCTATGATTCGGATAAATATTAAAGACATGCTAGGTGAAAGAAGCCAAACACAAAAGGTCATATATTGTATGATTCCTTTCATATAATATATCCAGAATAGGCAAATCCATAGAGACAGAAAGTAGACTACAGATTACCATAGGGTATGGGATGAGGGGAACAGGAAGTGATTAGTGAGTACAAGGTGATGAAAAAGTTTGCAAACTAAAGAGGTGGTGATTGTACAACATTTTGAATACATTAAATGCCACTGAACTGTACACTTTATCATGGTTCATTGCATGTTATGTGGATTTCTCCTCAACTTAAAAAAAATTGACAACCACTGTTATGAAGGATACTCAGAGGTCACCGCTAAAAAAGGAAGTTTGTGGCCAGGGGCAGTGGCTCAGGCCTGTAATCCCAACACTTTGGGAGGCCAATGGGTAGGAGGATCACTTGAGCCCAGGAGTTCGAGACCAGCCTGGGCAACATAACGAAACCCTGTCTCTATGAAAACTTAAAAAAATTAGCAGGGCAAGGTGGCGCCTGCCTGTAGTTTCACTACTTGGGAGGTTGAGGTGGGAAGAGCCCAGGAGTTTGAGGCTGCATTGAGCTACGGTCAAATCACTGCACTCCAGCCTGGGCAACAGAGCAAGATCCTGTCTAAAAAACAAACAAACAAAAACAAAAAAACCCAAACCAAAACAAACAAACAAAAACAAGGAAGTGTGTTAGTTATGGCATATACCAATTGCAAGTTCAGAAAATGATTTAAAATTACACACATATATATACACTAGTTATGGCATATACCAATTCCAAGTTCAAAAAATGATTTAAAATTACACACATATATATACACACTCTCCTTACCTGAAATGAGAAGCTTGATTCAGGAGGCAGCTATAGTCATCAGGAAGCTCTATCAAACTATTTCTTTTTCTAGGGTACCTGCAATGTAATTTAAAAGGCAATTTTATTTTAGAGTAAATAAACCCAGATCAAAAACTGCCCAAAGTGATAGAAAGAAGAATGTCTTAAAAATAACAAAAGGATCTACACTTGCAATCCAAAGTAATTCCCATTGTTGACTTGATCAAATCCAAACTTCTCAGCCTATAATTCCAAATCTTTCATCAGCTGGATTCCTTTCCAAACTTAACTTCCACTAGTTTCTAGGACTAAACTGTTCTAGCTAGATTTCTATACTGTATAGGGAAGTAACATGAAGTAGTAGTTACGAACACAGCTTTTGAAATTAGATCTGGTTACAAATCCTAAATTCTCTGACACTTCACACGTCTTTGAACCTAAGCCTGTATTTCCCTGTCTGTAAACTAGGGATAAAATATACCATCCTCCAATCATGGGGCCACCATCAAATCAGGTTCTGGGGAAGGGAGGGAGAGAAACATTACGTTAAATGAAGTTATCAATTAAAAGGCTCATATTGACTTAAGAAATGTCAAATTAAATATGAATATTAGCATTAAGGAAACATATAGAGCGGCTGAGGACTAAACGAGATACTGAAGTAAAACACAATATACTTAGTACTTAATACATGCTTGCAAATGTTACTCATTCTCACCAAACTAGATACAATAAAAGCCTTGCTTGCATGTATTGGGGAAGATCATCTGAATAATGTGAAATTCTCTCCTCAAACCCCAGTCAATCAATCAATCAATCAACCAATTTATTTATTTATTTATTGGAGGCAGAGTCTCACTCTATCCCTCAGGCTGGAGTGCAATGGTGTGATCTTGGCTCACTGCAATGTCCGCCTCCTGGGTTCAAGCAATTCTCATGCCTCAGCCTCCCGAGTAGCTGGGATTACAGGCGCCTGCCACCATGCCCGGCTATTTTTTGTATTTTTAGTAGAGACGGGGTTTCGTCATGTTGGTCAGGCTGGTCTCGAACTCCTGACCTCAGGTGATCCGCCCACCTTGGCCTCCCAAAGTGCTGGGATTACAGGTGTGAGCCACGGCGCCTGGCCCCAATCAATTTAAATTCTGTAATTCTTTTCATCTTCAATTCAGTTGTCTATATTTAGTGCAACCACAACATTTATTTGGCAAACTCAGACACTTTTTTGTTTGTTTTTTTAGAGACAGTGTTCATTCTGTTGCCCAGGCTGGATTTGAACTCCTGGGCTCATGCAATACTCTTGTCTCAGGCTCCTGAGTAGCTGGGACTACAGGTGCATGCTACTGTGCCTGGCTTAAATTTTATAATTATTTCTATACTCAGCTAAAAATGATCTCTAAGACTAACCTTGCCTCATTAACAATCTTTTCCTCTTTAAATTTCTATAGCACTAATGGTATATTCCATACACCATTATACTTTATGTTATAATGTCTTAAGTTTTATGTTCATAACTAGATTGTAGATGACTCATGACCAAAAGCTATGTCACCTCTTTTAAATTTTCCAGAGTATTTCAGTACCATGCTGGGTAAATAGCAGATGTATAAAAGGTATACAGTGAATTGAAATAAAGGAAAAATTGTGTGAGATTAACAGTCTAAAAATATGTATTCATATCTTAAACTTTTCTTTTTTCTCTACTCGAAGATCTTTTCCTAGTGATGTGACTCCTACTGCATCTGAGCACAGGAGCTGGATCTATTATCACTAAATCTCTAAAGATGTGTTACAAGTGAAAGCAGCATATGCACATGTACAGTGGCGGTGAAAGGAGTTCCAGGGTGAGAGAAGATGAGAAAAGAAGGCAAATGTATACTGTCTTGAGGTTTGCTTTATCCACAGGAAAATGGTAGTAGTGTTGGTATTTAAAGCCGGGAGTCAATTCCTCCACTTGTTTATAGATGTGATTCAAGTGAGTAAAATTAGACACCATATACAATACCAGTCAGGCCCTTGGAGGGGACAGAAAGACAATAAGCACGCAGTTCTTATTCGTCAGTTATTCTGGGTGCAAACAAGTGGACACTTATGAGAGAGACTATATTAGGGGAGGCTTCATGGAGGAGGTGGCATTTAAATTAGTACTTAAGAAAGAAGTAGATTTTGTTAGAGCCATAATTTAAGGGCGATAGAAAGGCTGAAGAAAAGTTTTTGGGGTAGTTTCTAAGGACATAGGAAGGAAAAAGGATATAGTTCTATGTATATCTTGCTTTATTCTAAAAAAAAAATCAAAAACAAAAGTGGCTTATAGAAATATTGTAAACCACTACCTTTTGAAGTTAATATACCAGCAGCTACATGATGCCTCCTCCACCTTTGCCTTTTGACAGGCATGTGCTAGCTTAAAAAAGATTCTCTTAAGAGGAACTGCTGGCTTCTAATAATCTAAGAGGAAAAGGACAGCCACTCAGAGAAAAAAAAAATTGGTAGGAAGAATTTGATTTCTGGCAAAGACCTAACAGAAATCAGGAACACTGTACTGAGTGAGAATGAAGAAAGCAGACTAGAAAGAATGCTCAACAAAACTTCTTTAGGAGACACAACTTGTGGATGAGGGAGAAAGGATTAAGTAGTAAAACCAACCTGACCACGGTGTTTTTTTGCTTCAAACAGTTTAGTAAGGCAGGATCTGCACACCACCTGTATGTGGAACCAAGAGAAAAGACAAATGGATTATCACAGCTTCAGTGCATGATTTGTCAACAAGCCATTCTCTCTCTTTTTTTTTTTTTTGAGATGGAGTCTCACTCTTTCGCCCAGGCTGGAGTACAGTGGCAGCAATCTCGGCTCACTGCAGCTTCTGCCTCCTAGGTTCAAGCAATTCTCCTGCCTCAGCCTCCCAAGTAGCTGGCACCCACCACCACATCTGGCTAGTTTTTGTATTTTTAGCAGAGATGAGGTTTCCCATGTTGGCCAGGCTGGTCTCAAACCACTGACCTCAAGTGATCCGCCCACCTCAGCCAATCCCAAAGTGCTGGGATTACAGACGTGAGCCACTGTGCCTGGCCTTGCCATTCTCTTCAATTCTTTCTGTCCCTTCTTTCTATGTTCCCCTTTCTTTTTTTTTTTTTTTTTTTTGAGACAGAGTTTTGCAAGTGTCGCCCAGGCTGGAGTGCAATGGTGATCTCCACTCACTGCAACCTCCATCTCCCGGGTTCCAGTGATTCTCCTGCCTCAGCATCCTCAGTAGCTGGGACTACAGGCACGCACCACCATGCCTGGTTTATTAGAGACAGGGTTTCACCATGTTGGCTGGGCTAGTCTCAAACTCCTGACCTCAGGTGATCAGCCTGCCTCGGCTTCCCAAAGTGCTGAGATTACACACAAATGAGCCACTGTGCCGGCCTATGTTCCTCTTTTTTTTTTTTTTTTTTTTAGATGGAGTCTCGCTCTGTCACCCAGGCTGGAGTACAATGGCGCGATCTCGGCTCACTGCAACCTCTGTCTCCCAGGTTCAAGCGATTCTGATGCCTCAGAATCAGAAGCTGGGATTACAGGCATGCGCCACCACGCCTGGCTAATTTTTTTTTTTTTTTTTTTTTTTTTTTTTAAGTAGAGATGGGGTTTCACACCATGGTGGCCAGGCTGGTCTTGAACTCTTGACCTCAGGTGATTCGCCCACCTTGGCCTCTCAAAGTGCTGGGATTACAGGTGTGAGCCACTGTGCCTGGCTCTATGTTCCTCTTTCTATACCTATCTTTTTTTTTGAGATGGAGTCTACCTCTGTTGCCCAGAGTGGAGTGCAATGGCGTGGTCTTGGCTCACTGCAACCTTCGCCTCCAGAGTTCAAGCAATTCTCCTGCCTCAGCCTCTCGAGTAGCTAGGACTACAGACGTGTGCCAACGTGCCCAGCTATTTTTTTTTTTTTTTTTTTGTATTTTTAGTAGAAATTGGGTTTCACTATGTTGGCCAGGCTGGTCTCAAATGCCTGACCTCATGATCCAAAGTGCTGGGATTACAGGTGTGAGCCACTGCACCCAGCCTTATATTTAACTTATTTATATTTATCATTTTGCCCCTTTTCTTCTCCCTTTCTTTCCTCTCTTTCTTTGTTTTGTCTAATTATTTTTCCTTCTCTTATTCATTTATTTTTTAAAGAGTATATCAACCAAGGTCTTACTAGAAAAACAGAAACCATTCTAAGTATTTAAACAAGAGAGAATTTAACAGGAGTTAGTAATAAAAGTGATGGAAGGGCTGAGAAGCCAACCATGAGACAAAAAGGCAAGGCAAACTAAAGATCACCACTCCCCTAGGCTGGAGGAACAAAAGGAAACAGCAGTATCATGGACCCCAGAGGCTAGGGACACCAGTGGATACTGGAATCACAGTAGGCTTGTCTGGTGGGAACTGGAGCCAGACAAGAGCTGCCGTCACCACCAGAGATGCCCCACAAGACAGACAGAGGTAGCCTGAACTGGGGCCTCTCTTTTTTTTTTTTTTGGAGATGGAGTCTTGCTCCATCACCCAGTCTGGAGTGCAGTGGTGAGATCTCGGCTCACTGCAACCTCCACCTCCTGGGTTCCAGCGATTCTCCTGCCTCAGCCTCCCTAGAGGCTGGGATTACAGGTACCTGCCACCACGCCTGGCTAATTTTTGTATTTTTAGTAGAGACGGGGTTTCACCATGTTAGCCAGGCTGGTCTCAAACTCCTGACCTCAGGTGATCCACCTGCTTTGGACTCCCAAAGTGCTACGATTACATGCACGAGCCACGAAGCCTGGCCAACACTGGGGCTTCCCTTTTTCCTGGCCACCAAAATCTTGCTAGTGCCTCCCCTCCCACTGGCTGAACCCATGCAGAAGTCAGCTGACAAGGTAGACTGGGAAATTCCCAGGGTCATTTTCCTGCAACATAGGGCAGAGAATGAGAGAAGACTTTCAGACAAGGAGGGTCTGGAAAGATACAGAGGGCAAGGACTTTCTGTTTCAAAGTGTGAATTTTTAATACTTGACTGAACTAGAACAGCAATTAAGACTTATCTACTCCTAGAATATAAAAGTAAAATTAGTTCAACCTACTGTGATTGTACTCAACACAAAGCATGATACTGATTTTCTTAAACAATTCATTTTGATCACACTAGAGATCAGAATATTTCGAGAGAAATGAGGAAGCAAAGAAAAGAACCCAACACAGAGAACCTACTACACAAGAAGGGTGGTAGGAGACAGAAGCCAACATTCACACAAATACTGACCTGGGTATTTTAAAAAAAGATAATTAAAGAAAAAGGTAGAAAGCAAGGAGAATAAAGGAAATGATGGGCAAGGAAAGTAATACAGTGAGAGCTGATTATAAAAATGATGGAAAATGGTGCAGGCAAAGATAAGGTAAGGAGATTGGAGGTTAGGAGCATTGACAGTGAACAAGAGGGCCAGTAACTAATGGGGTAGAAAGTTTTTCTGAAAGAAGGACACATATCTCTCTTGGAAATTTAACTGAAGTATTTTTTTTGATCTACCAAATGACCTTCCTTCTTTTCTCAGTCACTCTCCTGATACATGTGCTACCATGTGAGATATGCTCCTATTTTGGATACAGTTCCAATTTGGGTTCTTTTGATACTAATTGTGACTTTATGCCTGCTAGCAAAATCCCCACCCCCCACCCCCAATTTAAAACAGATGAGACACCAGCTGTGGGGAAAGTAAATAAAATGAATGATAGTTATAGTGGAGCAAGCAGAAATTCCAACTGCCTATGGCTGTTGATCTTATCCCCACTTCTTAAGTGTGTAACTTAGGAATCTCCTATACTTTTGCCACTCCTTTAATCAGTGCTGATCGAACTAAAAGCTTAGCAAGTAATTGTAATTTTAAAATTTCAAATTGTTAATAACCCAACAACAACATTTTACCCCCATAGTACCTCTGGAGCAAGGGCCTTACAGTATCCCAGTATTCCTGGAAGAGCAGGAACAAATTTGTAGGTAAAGATAGATAGCTACAGAGTGCACTGTACTCTCCTTCTGCAGAATCTGCAAGAGAATAAAAATACATTTAATAAGCACATTATTCTTACCTGGTCAATCTGGTGTTACAGTTTCTTCACTGTTTATGCTCATTTCTACACTCTCCTTGTAGAGGGTATATTGCTTATTATATAAAACCATGGGTGGCAGGCTGGGCGCGGTGGTTCATGCCTGTAATCCCAGCACTTTGGGAGGCCGAAGTGGGTGGATCACCTGAGGTTGGGAGTTCAAGACCAGCCTGACCAACATGGAGAAACCCCATCTCTACAAAAAATACAAAATTAGCCGGGCGTGGTGGCACATGCCTGTAATCCCAGCTACCAGGGAGGCTGAGGCAGGAGAATTGCTTGAACCCGGGAGGTGGAGGTTGCGGTGAGCTGAGATTGCGCCATTGCACTCCAGCCTGGGCAACAAGAGCAAAACTCCATCTCAAAAAACAAACAAACAAACAAAAAAACTGCATGGGTGGCAAGTAAGTCACAGTGATTTTTTTAAAACATAAATTGTATTGAGTCACTCTCCTGATCAGATGGCTCTAATGTGTAACCACACTTAGTATAAAATATAAGGTCCCTATTGTGGCCCAAAGGCCCTGTGTGAGCTGCCCCTGGTTGCCTCTTAGACCTCATCTCCTGTTACCCTCCCCTTAGGCTTCAGCCATACTCATCTCTTTGCAATTCTGTGACTACGTCAAACAAAGCCTTGACATTTATAACTTCTTCTACCTAGGAATATTCTTCCTTCAACTGTCTGTCCAACTCAACCCCATCTATGCAGCTGTTTGCTCAATGTCTCCTCACAGAGAAGCATTCTATGAAAACTATCTCGGAGAGTTCCCCACTCTGGCCCCAATACCCTCCATTCCTGAACTGCTTCATTCTGCCTTGCAACATTTATCAGCATTTGACATTACATTATATTTCTCTATTTGTTTATAATTGGATTCCTTCCAATAAAAAGGACTTTATTTCACTCACAACTGTACTGTAGCACCTATGAGATAAATACATGACTTTTTTGTGTGTGAGCAAACAACAGATCTGTGCTGGCAATTACTTGGAAAGTGGACTCCTATTTTATACAAGACCATGAAAAACCTAGATCAGATAAACTCTACTGAACTGAGTTCAAGATAAAGAAGCTGATAGCCAGTAACGGTAACCTGGTCTGCTTATTCTCAAAGGACACAAGGAAGAATCTCTGAGCAATTTTGATGACTCTTCCAAAATCATAAATATTCTGATTTTTACCCATACAAAGCCACAGGAAGGCTTCCCTACTTTGGTCTAGATTTAGAGGCAAGTAAATGAGAAGATGATCCTATTGCTTAAATATACATGGCCTAGGTTGGTTCTAGTAGGCCTTTCCTGGCAGCACTTTCATTCTTTTAATGTAGTTGTATATACTTTTATTTTATTTTATTTTATTTATTTTATTTTATTTTATTTTTTGAGACAGAGCCTTGCTCTGTCACCCAGGCTGGAGTGCAGTGGCGCAATCTCGGCTCACTGCAACCTCTGCCTCCTGGGTTCAAGTGATTCTCTCGCCTCAGCCTCCCGAGGAGCTGGGATTACAGGCATAGGCCACCATGCCCAGCTAATTTTTTTGCATTTTTAGTAGAGATGGGGTTTCACCATGTTGGCCTGGCTGGTCTCGAACTCCTGACCTCAAGTGATCCATCTGCCTCGGCCTCCCAAAATGTTGGGATTATAGGCGTGAGCCACCACACCTGGCCTATATGTCCAAAATTTAAATAACAGAGTATACAGTAAAGTCTTCCTCCTATCTAGCCAAACAATTCTCTTCTCTAAAGACAACCAATGTTTCTAATTTCTTGCATAGCATATCAGTTATATTCTGCATGCAGGTATTTTATAAGCTCAAGCACATAACCTATACATAGACAGGAGCTAAGAGTAGGTCTTGCAGATTAAAAAAGCTAATATACTTTTTGGCCTCACCTTTAACTTACACCAGGGCTCATGTTTGAAGGGAACACACATGAAAGAAATGGGGAGAGGAGAAGTGGTGTTGTATGCTTTAACCTTGTATTCATGAGCTTGAAGGTAAGAACAAAGAAAATCTCCCATTTTCCACTCCATGATTTCATTTTTCTACTTACTGGTATGCAGTTCCTCAGGCGGAGTTACCCCAAGTAAATAGTGGAAAAACAATGCAGCACAGCGAAGATAAGGGGTGATGCCATTCTTCAGTGAGACCCACAAATACCAGCCAGGCATACCACATCCAATGGAGCTAGGAGACAATAATTCCAGAAGAGAACAGAATACGTACCAGACTAAAGCCCTAGATTTAAACATATCCCCCTTTTCAAATACAAAGTTAAACATTTAGGTAATTTATTATCCATGCAATTTTTAAACATTTAAAACAAAATACAGTCCCAGCACTCTGGGAGGCCAAGGCAGGTGGATCACCTGAGGTCAGGAGTTCAAGACCAGCCTGGCCAACATGGCAAAACCCCAGTCTCTACTGAAAGTACAAAAATTAGCTGGGCGTGGTGGTGGGCACCTGTGATCCCAGCTACTCGGGAGGCTGAGGCGGGAGAACTGCTTGAACCCAGGAGATGGAGGCTGCAGTGAGCCGAAATTGTGCCACTGCACTTTAGCCTGGGCAACAGAGCGAGACGCTGACTCAAAAAAAAAATAAAAAAAAATTTGAGTAGCTAATAGTTTCAGTGTTTAAATCTCCTAATAATTTCCTCAAGAAAATCACAAATCTTACATCTTTTACCATGTGGATTTTTTTTTTTTTTTTTTTTTTTTTTTTTTTTTGAGACAGAGTCTCGCTGTCGCCCAGGCTGGAGTGCAGTGGCGCGATCTCGGCTCACTGCAGGCTCCGCCCCCCAGGGTTCACGCCATTCTCCTGCCTCAGCCTCCCGAGTAGCTGGGACTACAGGCGCCCGCCACCTCGCCTGGCTAATTGTTTTGTATTTTTAGTAGAGACGAGGTTTCACCGTGTTAGCCAGGATGGTCTCGATCTCCTGAACTCGTGATCCGCCCGCCTCGGCCTCCCAGAGTGCTGGGATTACAGGCGTGAGCCACCGCGCCCGGCCCCTACCATGTGGATTTTTAAGGCGAGGAACTACTCTTCTTTTTCCTAGGTGGTGATAAAAAACAAAAGCAAAACAAAAACAAAGAGGCAACCAAAAAATCTACTTTATAGGAACTTGACTCTTAAATAAAGTATACTCTTTATTTTTAAATTTTTATTATTATTATTTTTTGAGATGGAGTCTTGCTTTGTCACCCAGGCTGGAGTGCAGCGGCGTGATCTGGGCTCACTGCAACCTCTGCTTCCCAGGTTCAAGTGATTCTCCTGCCTCAGCCTCCCAAGTATCTGGGACTACAGGCACATGCCACCATGCCTAATTTTTTGTATTTTTAGTGGAGATGGGGGTCTCACCATGTTGGCCAGGATGGTCTCGAACTCCTGACCTCGGGTGATCCGCCCGTCTCAGTCTCCCAAAGTGCTGGGATTACAGGTCTGAGTGACCATGCTCAACTAGTTTTTTTTTTTTTTTTTTAAATAGAGACAAGGTCTCACTATCTTGCTCAGGCTGATCTCGAACTCCTGGGTTCAAGCAATCCTCCTACCTCAGTTTCCCAAAGTGCTGGGATTATAGGTATGAGCCACCGTGACTGGCCTAAAATAAAGTATATTCTTCAACATGAAAGTTAAAGGTTACTAAAGCTTCCTTTTTTTTTTTTGTTTAGATTAAAACCTTGTAAAGAAATGTGGAGAAAAAAATTTATCAATAACTAACCAAAGCAACTTGTTAGCTAAAACAAAATTAATAATTTCCTGGTTTTTATATTAAGATTGACTAATGATGTGTGTGGCAGTTAAATTATTCTGTATGATACTGTAAAGCGAATCTTATGTAAACTATGAACTTGAGTTAATCATAATGTATTAATATTGGTTCGTCAATTGTAACAAATGGTACCTCCCTAATGCAAGGTATTAATAATACGGAAACTGGTAGGGGGAGGGAGCAAATGGCGACTCTTTATACTTTCTGCTCAATTTTTCTGTAAACCTAAAATGCCTCTAAAAAACGAAATCTATTAACTTAAAAAAAAAAGAAAGACTGGTAAAGGTGACTGATGAGGGGAACTTGGCAGCAGATGTAGTTCAGCAGAGCACGCCTATTGTACTCCTACTATAACCTCTACACAAAGGTTAAATATATGTAAGATTTTAAGTATATATTATGAATATATGTATAAATTATATACGTATTATGTACTGTTACACAATATATGTCCATATTGTATGTTATGTATATATTACATGCATATTAAAATACAAATGCCAATGTATTTTCCATATTACTCATAAGAGCCTTAACCTGTAACTACATGCATGCACTGAGTGCATCAATTGTATGGATCACTGTAAAAGGAAAATCTATTTTCCATTTTCTACATTTATTTTAATTCTAAATACTCCTTTTTTAAAAAATCCAATCATCTTTTGTCTATGCTTCCAGAACAGTTTACAAAAGTACAGATGTGTTGAACTTGTTTCAGTCTCAGAAACAAGTGGGTAGCTGTTATTCCAACCTACTATCTTTTACTTCAAAGTAAAATCATCAAAATAAGTTTTCTTCACTGTAAGCCTATCCTGTAGCAAACAAAGTCATGCTAAAAGCCCTTAACAGATTTTTTTTTTTTTTTAAATAGAGAGACAGGGTCTTGTTATGTTGCCCAGTGTGGTCTCAAACTCCTGGGCTCAAGCAATCCTCCTGCCTTGGCCTCTAAAAGTGTTGGGATTACAGGCATGAACCACTGCACCTAGCTTCATAACTGATTATTATTTTACTATAATTTAAGTTCTGGAATACATGTGCAGAACGTGCAGGTTTGTTACATAGGTATACATGTGCCACGGTGGAGGTTTGCTGCACCCAGCAACCCGTCATCTATGTTAGGTATTTTTCCTAATGCTATCCCTGCCCTTTTCCCCCAGCCCCCGACAGGCCCTGGTGTGTGATGTTCCCCTCCCTGTGCCCGTATGTTCTCATTTTCAACTCCTACTTGCGAGTGAGAACATGCGGCGTTTGGCTTTCTGTTCCTGTGTTTGCTGAGAATGATGGTTTCCAGCTTCATCCATATCCCTGTAAAAGACATGAACTCATTCTTTTTTATGGCTGTATGGTATTCCATGGTGTGTATGTGCCACATTTTCTTTATCCAGTCTAACACTGATAGGCATTTGGGTTGGTTCCAAGTCTTTGCTCTTGTGAATGGTGCTGCAGTAAACATATATGTGCATGTGTCTTTATAGTAGAATGATTTATAATTCTTTGGGTATATATCTAGTAATGGGATTGCTGGGTCAAATGGTATTTCTAGTTCTAGATCCTTGAGGAATCGCCACACTGTCTTCCACAATGGTTGAACTAATTTACACTCCCAGAAACAGTGTAAAAGTGTTCCTATTTCTCCACATCCTCTCCAGCATCTGTTGTTTCCTGACTTTTTAATGATTGCCATTCTAACTGGAGTGAAATGGTATCCCATTGTGGTTTTGAGTTGCATTTCTCTAATGACCAGTGATGATGAGCTTTTTCTCATATGTTTGTTGGCCGCGTAAATGTCTTCTTTTGAAAAGTGTCTGTTCATATCCTTCGCCCACTTTCTGATAGAGTTGTTTGTTTTTATTCTTGTAAATTTGTTTAAGTTACTTGTAGATTCTGGATATTAGCCCTTTGTCAGATGGATAGATTGCAAAAATTTTTTCCTGTTCTGTAGGTTGCCTGTTCACTCTGATGATACTTTCTCTTGCTGTGCAGAGGCTCTTTTGTTTAATTATATCCCATTTGTCAATTTTGGCTTTTGTTGCAATTGCTTTTGGTGTTTTAGTCATGAAGTCTTTGCCCATGCCTATGTCCTGAATGGTCCAAAAACTCCTTAAGCTGACAAGCAACTTCAGCAAAGTCTCAGGATACAAAATCAATGTGCAAAAATCACAAACATCCCTATACACCAATAATAGACAAACCGGGAGCCAAATCATGAGCAAACTCTCATTCACAACTGCTACAAAGAGAATACCTAGGAATACAACTTACAAGGGATGTGAAGGACTTCTTCAAGGAGAACTACAAACCATTGCTCAAGGAAATAAGAGAATACACAAACAAATGGAAAAACATTCCATGTTCATAGACAGGAAGAATCAATGTCATGAAAATGTCCCTACTACTCAAAGTAATTTACAGATTCAATGCTATCCCCATCAAGCTACCACTGACTTTCTTCACAGAATTAGAAAAAACTACTTTAAATTTCATATGGAACCAAAAAAGAGCCCGCATAGCCAAGACAATCCTAAGCAAAAAGAACAAAGCTGGAGGTATCATGCTACCAGACTTCAAACTATACTACAAGGCCACAATAACCAAAACAGCACGGTACTGGTACCGAAACAGATACATAGACCAATGGAACAGAACAGAGGCCTCAGAAATAACACCACACATCTACAACCATCTGATCTTTGACAAACCTGACAAAAACAAGCAACAGGGAAAGGATTCCCTATTTAACAAATGGTGTTGGGAAAACTGTCTAGCCATATGCAGAAAACTGAAACTAGACCCCTTCCTTACACCTTATACAAAAATTAACTCAAGATGGATTAAAGATTTAAATGTAAGACCTAAAACCATAAAAACCCTAGAAGAAAACCTAGGCAGTAATCGATTATTTTTAACTGGAATTTAAATGATTCAAATGTTACACTGCCAAACAACTGAACAAGAAAATGGAATTATTACAATAGACTGAACTAATGGATTGTTACTCACCCACTTGTATATTGAGAAATTTCTGCAAAGAAAGAAGATGCGGAACGAGCCTCTTCACTGTCTTCTTGAACCTGAGCAAGGGGTAGGCCTGAAAAAGAAATTCTGCAAGATGAATTAGGTATTTGCTATTCAGTTTAAAAATTATACTTTAATTTCATTGTTCCAAGACAATAAACAATGTAGATTCATTCAACTGAGGTTCTTTCCTTTTTTTCTTTTTGAGACAGAGTTTCGCTCTTGTTGCCCAGGCTGGAGTGCAATGGTGCGATCTTGGCTCACTGCAACCTACACCTCCCGGATTCAAGCGATTCTCCTGCCTCAGCATCCCAACTAGCTGGGATTACAGGCGTGTGCCACCATGCCCAGCTAATTTTGTATTTTTAGTGTGTTTCACCATGTTGGTCAGGCTGGTCTTGAACTCCCGACCTCAAGTGATCCACCTGCCTCGGCCTTCCAAAGTGCTGGAATTACAGGCATGAGCCACCGTGCCCAGCCCCACCTGTTTTTAATTTAAGTAGTTGATGCTGAATATTAAAGTTGTTAGGTAAACTTTATCTATATATTAGCTGGAGAAACAAATAGGGCAGAATCACTAAACATGGATGTTTAATATTTACTTGCTAAACATGTAAATACTTACTTCATCATAATATGACCATGGAAATAAATTGTTATCAACCTGCTTTGGGTTCCTAGGAATCTAAGCCAGCAGACAGAAATTCAACCTCTAGAAAGGGAAGTAGGTGTCTGTCCTGCCTTCATGCTCAAGCAAAGGGTCCCATAAAGAGAACTTTGTGAGGTTATTTTCCTCCATCAACCTATCTTTAAGGAGGACCATCCTAAACCTTTCCAGCAACTGCCAACTCTCCCACTTACATTAAGACTCTGGATAAGCTACGTAAGTTCTCTGAACTTCATAATTATTGTATTAAAATTGATATAGAAATGTCTACCTTGTACTTTGCTGTGAGGTATAGTTATAGCACATTTGAGTAGTGCTCTGTTGTTTTAAAAATGCTTTTGTTCTCTTTTTCCGGCTGGAACCATGGAGGGTGTAGAAGAGAAGAAGAAGGTTCCTGCTGTGCCAGAAACCCTTAAGAAAAAGCAAAGGAATTTCGCAGAGCTGAAGATCAAGCGCCTAAGAAAGAAATTTGCCCCAAAGATGCTTCGAAAGGCAAGGAGGAAGCTTATCTATGAAAAAGCAAAGCACTATCACAAGGAATATAGGCAGATGTACAGAACTGAAATTCGAATGGCGAGGATGGCAAGAAAAGCTGGCAACTTCTATGTACCTGCAGAACCCAAACTGGCGTTTGTCATCAGAATCAGAGGTATCAATGGCGTGAGCCCAAAGGTTCGAAAGGTGTTGCAGCTTCTTCACCTTCGTCAAATCTTCAATGGAACCTTTGTGAAGCTCAACAAGGCTTCGATTAACATGCTGAGGATTGTAGAGCCATATATTGCATGGGGGTACCCCAATCTGAAGTCAGTAAATGAACTAATCTACAAGCGTGGTTATGGCAAAATCAATAAGAAGTGAATTGCTTTGACAGATAATGCTTTGATCGCTCAATCTCTTGATAAATACGGCATCATCTGCATGCAGGATCTGATTCATGAGATCTATACTGTTGGAAAATGCTTCAAAGAGGCAAATAACTTCCTGTGGCCCTTCAAATCGTCTTCTCCACGAGGTGGAATGAAGAAAAAGACCACTCATTTTGTAGAAAGTGGAGATGCTGGCAACAGGGAGGACCAGATCAACAGGCTTATTAGAAGAATGAACTAAGGTGTCTACCATGATTATTTTTCTAAGCTGGTTGGTTAATAAACAGTATCTGCTCTCAAATTGAAAAAAAAAATGCTTTTGTTTATGTATTAATTCATCTGGAAGGTCACGGATTCAAGTTGCCCTCAGTAATTATCATATCTTGAATGAATACTGCTAGTCCTTTTCATTTTCCAAATAACATCTCTTTATTCCTATACTTTTAAAAAACATATCATGAATTCATACTGATTTTTTCAATTCAAATGTAAGAGAGTTCAATAATTCTAAGGGATTCTTTATAAATTTGAGGTAAATTTTACATGCAATTAAATGCACAAATATCAAGTGCTCTATTTGATGATGAGTTTGACAAATGCATACACCCATAAAATAAGATTTTTATTTTTTAATTAATACACTTTATTTTTTAAGAGAAGTTTTAGATTCACAGCAAAATTGAGCAGAAAATACAGAGGATTCCCTCTGTCTCTATGCACACACAATATCCCCCACCTATCAACATTCGGCACCAGTGTTGTACGCTTGTTATAATCAATGAGCCCACATTGCCACATCATTATCACCCAAAGTCCACAGTTTACATTAGGATTCATTCTTGGTGTTTACATTCTATGAGTTTGGACAAATGTGTAATAATGACATGTATGCACCATTGTAGTATTTTTCAGAACAGTTTCACTGCCTTAAAAATCCTCTATGCTGGCTGGGTGCGGTGGCTCACGCCTGTAATCCCAGCACTTTGGGAGGCCGAGGCGGGCAGATCACGTCAGGAGATCGAGACCATCCTGGCTAACACGGTGAAACCCCGTCTCCACTAAAAATACAAAAAATTAGCCGGGCGAGGTGGTGGGCGCCTGTAGTCCCAGCTACTGGGGAGGCTGAGGCAGGAGAATGGCGTGAACCCTGGGGGGCGGAGCCTGCAGTGAGCCGAGATCGCACCACTGCACTTCAGCCTGGGTGAAAGAGTGAGACTCCGTCTCAAAAAAAAAAAAAAAAAAAAATCCTCTATGTTGTGCCTATTCAGCCCTCCCCCAACACCCTTACCCTGGCAATCACTAATCCTTTTACTGACTCTATAGTTTTGCCTTCTCTAGCATGTCATATAGTTGGATTCGTATAGTATACAACCTTTTCAAATTGACTTATTTTAGCTAGTAATAGGCATTTAAGTTTTGTCTATCTTTTCATCACTCGATAACTAATTTCTTTATTTTTTTTATTTTTTTGAGATGGAGTCTCGCTCTGTCACAGACTGGAGTGTAGTGGTGCAGTCCTGGCTCACTGCAACCCCCGCCTCCTGGGTTCCAGCGATTCTCCTGCCTCAGCCTCCTGAGTAGCTGGGATTACAGGTGTGCACCACCATGCCTGGCTAATTTTTGTATTTATTTAGTGGAGATGGGATTTCACCATGTTGGCCAGGCTAGTCTTGAACTCCTGACCTCAGGTGATCCACCCGTCTTGTCTTCCCAAAGTGCCGAGATTACAGGTGTGAGTCACTGTGCCCAGCCGATAACTCATTTCTTTTTAGCACTGAATAATATTTCCACTCTCTGGATATACTGTAATTTATTTATCCACTCACCTATTGAAGGATGTCTTGGTTGCTTCCAAGTTTTGGCAATTATGAATAAAGCTGCTATAAACATCCTTGTGCATAGTTTTGCGTGAACTTCAGTTTTTAATTCATTTGGGTAAATGCAAGAAGCATGACTGCTGGATCATATGGTAAGAGTATATTTAGTTTTGTGAGAAACTGTCAAACTGTCTTCCAAAGTGACTGTACCATTTTGCATCCCCATCAACAACAAATGAGAGTTCCTGTTACTCCACATACTTGCCAGCATTTGGTGGTGTCAGTGTTTTAGATTTTGGCAATTCTAATAGGTTTATAGTGGCATCTCATTGTTTTAACTTGCAATTCCCTAATGGCATATAGATGGTGAACATTATGATCACTTACCATCTGTATATCTTCTGTGGTGAGGTGTCTTTTCAAGTGCTTTGCCCACTTTATTTTTTAGAGACGGGATCTTGCTATGTTGCCCAGGGTAGTCTCAAACTCCTGGGCTCAAGCAGTCTTCCTGCCTTGGCCTCCTAAAGTGTTGGGATTACAGGCATGAGCTATTGCACCTGGCTCATTGCCCATTTTTTTGAGACGAAGTCTTGTTCCATTGCCAGGCTGGAGTGCAGTGGCATGCTATCAGCTCAGTGCAATCTATGCCTCCTGGGTTCAACTGATTCTTATCTCTCAGCTTCTTAAGTAGCTGGGACTACAGGTGTGCACATCACACCAGGCTAATTTTTGTACATTTAGTACAGACAGGTTTTCATCATGTTGGTCAGGGTGGTCTCAAACTCCTGGCTGAAGTGATCTGCCCACCTTGGCCTCCCAAAGTGCTGGGATTACAGGCATAAACCACAGCACCCAGCCTCATTGCCCATTTTAAAATTGGGTTGTTTGTTTTCTTATTGTTGAGTGTTAAGGGTTCTTTGTGTACTTTGGATAACAGTCCTTTATCAGAAGTGTTTTTTGCAATACTTTTTCCCAGACTGTGGCTTGTCTCTCATTCTCTTGACACTGTCTTTCAAGTGCATAAGTTTTTAATTTTATTATAATGAAGTCCAGCCTATCAATTATTTCTCTCACAGATTATGCCTTTGGTTTTGTATCTAAAAAGTCATCTCCATACCTAAGGTCATCTAGGTTTTCTACTACGTTATCTTGTAGGAGTTTTTTTTTTTTTTTTTTTTTTTTTTGAGATGGAGCCTCATGCTGTCTCCCAGTCTGGAGTGCAGTGGTGCAATCTCGGCTCACTGCAAGCTCCGCCTCCCAGGTTCACGCCATTCTCCTGCCTCAGCCTCCCAAGTAGCTGGGACTACAGGCACCCGCCACCACGCCCGGCTTAGTTTTTGTATTTTTAGTACAGACGGGGTTTCACTGTGTTAGCCAGGATGGTCTTGATCTCCTGACCTTGTGATCCACCCGCCTCGGCCTCCCAAAGTGCTGGGATTACAGGCGTGAGCCACCGTGCCCGGCCATCTTGTAGGAGTTTTATAGTTTTGCATTTTACATTTAGGTCTATGATCTGTTTTGAATTAATTTTTGTGAAGGGTGTAAAGTCTGTGTCTATATTCATTTTATTGGACACAGATGTCTACTTGTTCCAACACCATTTGTTGAAAAGGCTACCTTTGATCCTTCAATCAAATGTCAAAGATCAGTTGACTACATATATGTGGGTCTATATCTTGTCTTTATTACTGTAACTTTATGGTAAGTCCTAAGGTTGGGCAGTGTCAACCCTCCAACTTTCTTCTCCTCCAACACTGAGCTGGTTATTCTAGGACTTTTGTCTTTCCATATATACTTCGTTTATTTATTTATGTACTTGTTTGTTTACTTATTACTTTCTGATTGATTGACAGGGTCTCGCTCTGTTGCCTGGCCTGGACTGCAGTGGTGCAATCCCAACTCACTGCAGCCTTGACTTCCTGGGCTACAGCAATCCTTCCACATCAGCCTCCCAAATGGCTGGGACTACAGGCATGTGCCACCACGCCCAGGAAATTTTCCTATTTTTTTTTAGAGACAGAGTCTCACTATGTTGCCCAGGCTCAAACTCCTCCGAAAGGACTGGGATTACAGGCATGAGCCACTGGGCTTGGCTCACATAAACTTTAGAATCAGTTTGTTGATATCCACAATAATAACCTGCATGGATTTTCATTGGGAGGCTGGAGTGCAATGGCATGATCTCGGCTCACCGCAACCTCTGCCTCCTGGGTTCAAGCAATTCTCCTGCCTCAGCCTCCCGAGTAGCTGGGATTACAGATGCCTGCCACCACACCGGCTAATTATTGTATTTTTAGTAGAGACAGGTTTCACAATGTTGTCAGGCTGGTCTCGAACTCCTGACCTCAGCTGATCTGCCTGCCTCAGCCTCCCAAAGTGCTGGGATTACAGGTGTGAGCCACCACTCGGCCTCTATTGTCTCTTTTATAAAACACATAAGCAAAAATGTATATAAACACATATATGCATAAAATACCTTACAGAAAAATGCTATCCTATAGCCACTATTCTGTACCTTACTTTTTTAACTTATCGTGTCATGGAGATCAATTCATACCAGATCTTGCTCATTCCTTTTTAAAACTGCATAGAATTCCATTATATGGTACATCATAGGTTATTCTACGAATCCCCCATCAATGGACAGCTAAATTGTTTCTCCTTTTTTTTGATATTCCAAGTAATATCACAATAAATAATGTCGTGCTTGTATCATTTCATATTTTTGCTGGTAAAACTTCAGGATAAATTCCTAGAAATGGAGTTGGTGTAGCACAGGGTAAATGCACACGTAATTTTGCCATATTTTATTCTGACATCGCTTTAATTATGTTTGTCCTCTAAATTATATGAATCTTCAGTAGCCCTTATTGGTCACTGATACCCATGACCAGATTTTGCTTTGGGTTTTTTTCTTCTTCTTTTTTTAAGAGATGAGGTCTTGTTCTGTTGCCCAGGCTGGAGTGCCGTGGTGCAATCACAGCTCTCTGCAGCCTCAAACTCCTGGGCTCAAGTGATGCTCCTACCTCAGCATCTCAAGTAGCTGGGACTACAGGCGCACACCAGCATGCCCAGCTAATTAAAAAAAATTTTTTTTGTAGAGATGGGGTCTCACCATCTTGCGCAGGCTGGTCTCGAACTCCTGAGCTTAAGGGATCCTCTTGCCTTGGCCTCCCAAAGTACTGGGATTACAAGCATGAACCACTGCACCCAGCCCCCAGCCTTTGCTTCCTATTAAAAACCAGACTCTAAAAGAACAACTGTATCATCATTCCATAATGTTGTATTTCTAATGTATCTTCAAATGAACATTAATTCAAAAGACATTTAATGAGTGTTTACTGGGTTTAACAAGTGTTACCAGATACTTGCAGCTTTAGAGGGAAGATGTTGAAATTTCATTGTTACCTATCATCAAGAAACTTACACTGAGGACAAAGGAGCAGAGAGAGAGAGGAGAAACAGGGAAAGGAGCAGAACAACAGTAAGATATAACCACAAATAAGCATAAAACAAGATACTAATGATAAATGCTACAAGGGGAAGAAAGTACTATCATTCTAGCTGAAGGAATTAAGAATGATTTTAGGGACCTCCTTATCAAAAGGCTGAAAAAACTCATGTAGGGACAGACCTCGAGGATGGGGAATTTGAAAAAGAGGGAAAAGCAGGTCCAAGTGGTCTCCCTGCATATCTGCAGAGCAGTTAATAATTAGGTAGTTTCACCTAATTATCTTTTTCACAGCTTATTCTACCTTTCCTTGCTTAAACAGTATCCATTAAAAAACAGATGAATAATCATTCAGCAAAAAACATAACACAGAACCTAGAAATACGTTATATAATCACAAGCATAATTAATTTTGCCAGTAAAGCATGGCAAAATGTTATTCACAGTCAACACCCAGATGAAAACCTTACCTGTGTCTACTGTAAGTAGTATCTGAAGCATGTGTGCCATGGTGATCAAATGGAAGAGATAAAGGTGGTTATAGGAAGAACTAACTGAAGAAGGCTGCAGATCAACAGTGTCATCCCAATACAAGGATGGGAATGCTAACACAGCACCCACCTATGAGAGAAAATGGACATCAACATGGCTAATGATAAAAGACTAACATAAATTAATGTCATAACTAAATGTGAAGGGCACCAGATGCTACGCAGTGTTTGCGTGTGTGTTTTTTAATAAACACCGTATTTTTCTTATTTATTCAATAGAATATCTTAGAATATAATATACCATAAATGGAGGACGATGGTCACCACCAAATAGGTTATCCCTTTGCTGTGTCTATTTATTGTAGGTCTAGGTAGTGGTTCTGAACTCTGGCTCAAAGATTCAACATTACAGGAGTTCTTAAAATAATACTGACACACAGGCCCTACCCTAGTCCAATCAAATGAGAATCTCCTGGGGTAGGGCCTAGTTAATAGCATTCTTTTCAAAGTTCCCCAGGAGATTCCAAAAGACAGTCAGGGTTGATGACCACTGGGTAGAGGCCTAGATAATGAGGGATGAGGATACTGGCTAACCCTGCATCCATAAACTCCATGCTGCCAATCTCAATACTGCTTTCTCCACAGAACTTGGTTTGAAGGAATGAGATCATCACAGGAATGGAAAATCTCTGCAGAAAACTAAGGGCTGTTGCCATCCATCCATAGGTGTTTTGAGGAAGCCTCCATGGTCTGGTCCTTATCGCCAAATAATTAAGGATTTTAAGAGAGCTCACACAGTCATTGACTGTATATCATATATACAACTTAAGAAAAAGGCCAGAAGGGGAGCATAATATGAATTAGAAAAGGTTTGTCTGTACAGACACCCACTAAGGTAATCAACCAGGACAAGACCTATTACAAATTGAAGTGCTTTTTTTTTTTTTTTTAATGATTTTGATGGTCTCCATCAAATCTGTACCTATTTGTAAACAATGGACAGGAGAGACCAAACTTTATAGATTAAACACAAATAATTTTAATCTTGAACAAAGGGCATGAATTTGAATGAGGAAAATACAAGAAATTATCAACATGAGTGACTTAAACAAAATTACTGAACACTTACCAAAACATGAAACAGATCTATAGACAGAAGGCATGGTGTATCTTCTGATTTTAGGTTAGGAAGAACAACTAAAACAAACAAAAAGTTAATGTAATTCAGTCAGTAAGACAGCAGTGTAGTTAAATAAAATGCAAGCTAAAAACACCTAAACCAAACATATAACAGGGTTATAAAATACAGAAACTAATACATCACACCTTTGAGATATGGAAACCATGAGAGACAAACTGAACTGAGAAAAGCCTGCTAGAAAGCCTTGGATACAGTTTAAGGGTTAAAAGGTAAAATCTAGGTGAAAATGGCATGTAAACTAGGACAACTGAAATACAGAGATTGTTAAAGAAACATTTGTTGAATGAGTGAGAAGAGTTACTTTTATACAATGTTCCTTCTATCACTTGTTTTCTGACTTCCATTTCTAAATGTTCTGTGATATATAAAATGTGAACACAATTGGGGTTGTGGAGTGGGAAGAACATGCAAGACAGAGTAGGTGAAATGAGGATGGAGATCATCCTGAACAAAATTAGATAATGGTTTATATAGATTGGTCATCTGGAGGAAATGCAAATGGCTCAAAAGCTACCATCTTTCTAATCTGGTCCGTGCCTAAGGAAAAGCTGTATTCCAAAAGTGAGAGCAAGAGTGGCAAAGTGAAATTAAGAAGTCAGGACAAGAGGAATGGTTTTGTTTATATAAAAATGAGGGAATTATTGTAGGTCTAGATATTGGTTCCGAACTCTGGCTCAGAAGATTCAACATCACATAAATAAAGCTGTTATTTTTTAAAATGAGGGAGAAGACTCTTTTCAGACTAGGTAAATTTCTTTTCTTTTCTTTCTTTTTTTTTAGACAGTCTTGCTCTCTCACCAAGGCAGGAGTGCAGTGGCATGATGTCAGCTCACTGCAACCTCCGCCTCCCAGGTTCAAGTGATTCTTGTGTCTCAGCCTCCTGAGTAGCTGGGATTGCAGGCACGCACCACCACGCCCGGCTTTTTTTTTTTTTTTTCGAGACGGAGTCTCGCTTTATTGCCAGGCTGGAGTGCAGTGGTACAGTCTTGGCTCACTGGTATCTCCGCCTCCCGGGTTCAAGCGATTCTCCTGCCTCAGCTTCCCAAGTAGCTGGGACCACAGGCGCATGCCACCACGCCCAGCTAATTTTTGTATTTTTAGTAGAGATGGGGTTTCACCATGTTGGCCAGGATGGTCTCGATCTCTTGACCTCGAGATCCACCTGCCTTGGCCTCCCAAAATGCTGGGATTACAGGCATGAGCCACCACGCCCGACCAATTTTTTCTATTTTTTCTATTTTTTTTTTTTTTTTTTTTTTTTTTAGTTAAGAGATGGGGTTTCACAATGTTGACCAGGCTGGAACTTCAGGTGATCCACCTGCCTCGGCCTCCCAAATTGCTAGGATTACAAGCGTGAGTCACCATGCCTGGCCATGTAACTAGATCAATTTCTTAACCTCAAATCCCGAGATTCTAAACAAAAAGCATAAAGGTTAAGATCAGGGGCTTTGAAGTCGGATTAAAATGGCTTCCAGTATTGGCTGTGACTACTGGTCATAGGCAAGTGACAGGCGACTTAACTTCTCTAAGTTTACATGCAGTATATACAAGTTTGTTGGGAGGTTCATTAACATATTAATTTATTATTTATGTATTTTATTTTGAGATGGAGTCTCACTCTGTCCCCCAGGCTGGAGCACAGTAGCGCAATCTTGGCTCACCACAACCTCCGCCTCCTGGGTTCAAGCAATCCTCCTGCCTCAGCCTCCCAAGTAGCTCAAATTACAGGCACCTGCCACAATGCCCAGCTAATTTTTTTATTTTTTATTTTTAGTAGAGATGGGGTTTCGCCACGTTGGCCAGGCTGGTCTTGAACTCCTGGCCTCAAGAGGTCCGCCTGCCTCGGCTTCTCAAAGTGCTGGGATTACAGGTGTGAGCCACCACTCCAGGCCAACATATGAATTGAAAGCACTTATCCAAGCTTGGCATATGTAACCACTCAATAAATATTATTAATATTGGCTACATAAAACAAACTAAAGTGATCATAGGGCTCTGACATTAACTAGCTATGTGACTTCGACAAGTCATTTGCTGTTTCCAGGTCCCATTTCCTCAAATTATCTTTTAGTAATACTTCTGATATTTCAGTTAGCATGTCTATGATACTACCTATCTTATTTTTTTCTCAATGTTACAGCTTACTCAAAATATTTAAATAATTCCTGATCCCTCGTCCTAATTTCCATCATCTTTTCAGCCAAAAGAATACTCTTTGTGTCATCAAATTTTTCTTACAAGCAGTTTAAAAATGATTTTTCTTTTCCTGATTGCTAAAAATATTTAAAGTTCTTTTGAAATCAAAAGTCAATTTTGGTATACATATTTTCATTTTATCTATGGGTTAAGCCAACTCTTTATGCACAATTAAACACCTCGGCAAAGTTTACATGATAGAGTAGGAAAATCATGGGCTTTATGGTCAGGCCTGGGTTTAAATATTAGTTCTACTTCTTATTGGTTTTATTACCACAGGCAAGTCATGTAACTTCCCTGTGCCTCAGTTTTCTCGTAAATCAGGAGAATAATTTCCTTGAAGGATGGTGACTAGAAATTAGATTTTATTAAAAAACTCTAGTACAAGGCATAGCACATGGCAGTGAGCACTGTATGTCCTATCTATCTATCTATCTATCCATCCATCCATCCATTTAGAGACAAAGTCTCTCTCCGTTGCATCCATCCATCCATCCATCCATCCACCCATCCATTCATCCATCCATCCATCCATCCATTTAGAGACAAAGTCTCTCTCTGTTGCCCAGGCTGGAGTGCAGTAGTATGATCATGGCTTACTGCAACCTTGACCTCCTGGGTGCAAGTGATACTCCTGACTCAGCCTCCTGAGTAGCCAGTACTACAGGTGTGCACCACCACACCCGGCTAAGTTTTTTGTAGAGACGGGGTTTCACCATGTTGCCCAGGCTGGTCTCGAACTGCTGAGCTCAAGTGATCTGCTCACCTTGGCTTCCTAAAGTTCTGGGATTACAGGTGTAAGCCATTGCACCTGGCCTGTCCTATTGCTACTGCAGAAATCAACATATTAAAACAATACTCATCACTTTACATAGAAAATAGCTCCTATTCTAGACTTCCTTATTTCTCTCAATTTTTCTGCTATTCATTTTAGTTCAAAACCTTGCCCCTGACCCAGCCCACTCCAATGTCTTGCCTAATTCCTGTTATCACATTCAGATGCATATGTTACCTCTAATTTTTCCCTCCTTCAATCCAATCTATTCAATATCAAATTAAGCTCAGAATACTATTGTCCAAAACGTTTCAAAAAATTCCGATTACCTAAAGAATAAAGTTCAAACTTATGGCTGGGGCATTTAAGCCACTGTAATTTTATTAAAAAAAAAAAACTTCATGCTTGTCTATCTATAGATGCCACTACTCCTATCAAACCTATCTACTTGAACACATCACACACTTTCCTACCTCCTCAATCTTTGTTCAAATGTGCCCTGTGTCTTTTGGAATGCAGCTTCTGTTCCTCTCAATTTATCTATTATGTGTACTCCCTTCAAGGCTCAATTCAAATCCTACCCTGTTAGAGGAGATAACAGCAGAATCCCAAAGTGATTTCTTCCTTGTCTCAATTTTTTTTTTCTTTTTTGAGATGGAGTCTCGCTCTGTCGCCCAGGCTGGAGTGCAGTGTCGCGATCTCAGCTCACGACATTGGGTTCACGCCATTCTCCTGCCTCAGCCTCCTGAGTAGCTGGGACTACAGGCGCCCGCCACCACGCCTGGCTAATTTTTTGTATTTTTTAGTAGAGACAGGGTTTCATCGTGTTAGCCAGGATGGTCTCGATCTCCTGACCTCATGATCTGCCGCACCCGGCCACTTGTCTCAATTTTTTAAGCATGTATTAGTGAAGCACATATCTGGCATTTGGCTATTTTATGTTTGTTTTTATAGAGGTTCTGCTTCTTTAATTCGATCATAAGCATTAAAATGGCAAGGAACATATCTGATAGCCCTAACATCTTACAAATAAAAATGCTCCTCTAATAAATGTTCATATGAAAAACTTTCATATATAGGCATAATGCTACATGACATAAATTCCTCCAGTATTGCTAATTAGAGATTATATACCATCATTTTAGTCTCTACCATCTGTGATAATGTTAGTCTCCTTGTTTGGTGCTTTTTTTGAGACAAGGTCTCACTATACTGCCTACACTGGTGTCAAACTCCTGGGCTTAAGGGATGCTCCCCCTCAGGCTCCTGAGAAGCTGAGATTATAAGTGTGTGCCACTATGCTGGGCAATAAGCTGTTTTAAACATTGTAAATCTCATAATGTGTAACAAGTGCAAAAGCAGTGAAACTATTTGGAAGAATTAGTAAATATCTAAATTATGACTGAAATGAAACAGATACCAAAAAATTAAAAAACAAAAACAAAATAGTGATATGCAAATAGGATAAACTGTTCAACAGAAAGAGGTCCTAAAAAGAGGCACATGTGACATATGGAAGGTTCTGGGCCTGTGCAACTGACCAAGAAGGGAAAAAAGTAAGTGAAAGAAGGGAAAACTTCTAAGTGTGTGACTAGGGGAACAGCATCAACATTAGATTTCTATTAGCATGAAGCCAATTCAGGAGACACCTGGAAGTTAATTTGAAAATATAAAAGCTAAGCATGGCAGAAGTTCTAACAAAACTTGGATGGTAGCTTTGGGAGGAGTTGTGGAATCTCCACATCAACAGGATGAGCAGAAAGCTGCTCAGGAAGAGCTCCCCTAAGAAGCTTGTGGGGATTGACAAGGAAAAACACTATTGGTTTCAATCGATTTTCAAGGTAAAGAAGTAGGTCTATTTTGCTGAAAAAAAAATGTCTGCTAGTTCAGCTACAAGAAAATTATGACTGGCTTTAAAGCTTAAAAAATCTGAATAACTCTTATTTGGTAGAAATATATCTGGGAAGTACACACTGAAACTACCCTACTCATGATATTTGGGACTTATGAACAAACAGATTTACAAACAACTCTCTTTAAGGCTGGTCTGTTTGGGTGCAGAGGAGCTTATAGTAGACTTCAAATGCCCAGATGGAAATGCAGATTACCAAAAGGAAAGCAAAATCACTCTAATGCTGTGTAATGACTTATCCTTCATTTTATTTCTATACTAATTGAGATCACCATATGAGCTCTTAGTAAATTTCTAACTTGTTAAAATCTGAGAAGATTGCTGTTATAGCCAGCCTGTTAAAGAAATGGGCATGGAACTGAGTTCTGAGATTACTGAATGTAGCATTTCCATTATTTCATAAGAATTTGACCCACAAACAAAATTAAACATTTTAAAATGATCTATCCACATCATTGCTCCCTTTTCTAACTGGATTGGGGATACATGGATGTTAGTGGTTGTAGACATTGGTTCAATAACCTAGGCAGACAGAAGAAACATAAGTTGAAAATATTTGGAAAATATAGATTTTAAAAATAAGGTCATGAAGGCCGGGAGTGGTGGCTCACACCTGTAATCCCAGCACTTTGGGAGGTGGAGGCAGGCGAATCACCAGAGGTCACGAATTCAACACCAGCCTGGCCAACATGGTGAAACTCCATCTCTGCTAAAAAAAAAAAAAAAAAAAAAAAAAATATATATATATATATAAAAATTGGCTGGGCGTGGTTGTGGGTGCCTGTAATTCCAGCTACTCAGAGGGCTGAGAAAGGAGAATCACTTGAACACGTGAGGTGCAGGTTGCAGTGAGCTGAGATCGCGCCATTGCTCTCCAGCCTCAGCAACAAGAGCGAAACTCCCTCTTAATAATAATAATAATCATCATCATCATCACAAGTTTTACACAGGCAGCTATGTGTTTATCTGTTTTTTGCATGGCTTCTGTAGGTGGTAAAATTTCATTAGTGAGTGCTCAAAATTAGTGCAGTGTGTGTTGTTTCCTAATGAAATATACTGCCAGAAATGCAATAGAAAAAGACATATAAATAATATAATACATAATAATAGTTCAGAGAAGACTCTACCTGATAGAAGACGAACCAGATGTCTCTGTATCAGGACCTGAGGACAGGTAATCCTCTGTGCAACTGCAAACTGCATTAATGCTTTCAGACCATTATGCTAGATTGTAAGAGAGAAGGAAGATAAAAAGATGAGGAAAGATGAGAGACCTAAGTCATCCACTTAAGAGTTGGTAAAAACCAATTCTAGTTTGTTGGAATTAGCGGCAGACTCATTACATACCTTATATCATTGCAAATAAATTACAATATTCTTAATACCTGTACAAGGTTTTATGGCCTTGCTAAATTTCTAACAGATTTTCTCATAAAAAAGTGGTATTAAAGCTATAATTATTTTAATTTTCATGTAAAAAGTATTTTCCCCAGAGCTGAGCACACTGTGGACCACAAGTCTTCTAGTCTTCTGTGCCAGCTGTCGGAAAAATAAGAGGGAAATGGCAAGGAAGGAATGGCAACCTCAATTACCCCTTTTGTCTTCACAGGGCTACT
Organism: Nomascus leucogenys; assembly: GCF_006542625.1. Taxonomy (NCBI): domain Eukaryota; kingdom Metazoa; phylum Chordata; class Mammalia; order Primates; family Hylobatidae; genus Nomascus; species Nomascus leucogenys. The sequence continues at coordinate 58,381,055 of NC_044386.1, read as the reverse complement.
CTGCATATTTCTTTAGTACTGTTTTCCAGGGATCACTATGTTAAGAGGTTTAGGCCCGGGGCAGGAGTAGAGTCCTACAGTAGTGTCAGTATCTGCCCATCAAGGAGTCATGTCTTAATTTTATTTTTGAATTCAGTATGATGATTCATCCAGAGCTAAGCCAGCATTAATACTCAATGTTATACAATGGTGTAAAATTAGCGAGAAGGAAAAATATAGGAAACACCAGGATTTTGAAGTGTAACAAAGGGAGAAAAAGTAGTCATCACATGAAATCTCTGTATGAATTACACTTAACCTCTGAGATTGAGTAAGCTCTGTAAAGTGCACATGCTATTCAGTTTCCTATAAGACTGACGCAGCTCCTTTTTTCCCCACTATAGAATTTGGCTAATTTTTACAGAAAAGGAATAAAGATTTTTTTTTTTTTTTAATAATAAACTGTGGGCGGGGTGGAAAAAGGCATGCCATGAGTTACATGTACCTTGTTGGAATATACATACCTGCCTATTTTGAAGTGCTCCAAACAGAGGTTTTCCTTCATCTCCCAATAGATTTTCTCAAAGAATAAAAAAAAATAAAAATAATAAATCCTGAATAGTGCTATAATTACTGTACTTTTTATCAAATGTTCTTTAATTATATTTTTGATGAGATGATTTGCATTTTTCCCCTTCAAAGTCTTGTGTTTTAAGTCTATGCCAAAATTTTCCAATTTTTGAGTGAGAGAATATTAGAGAATCAAATGTATACCATTTACAAATTACTAGCATAAAAAATAAAGTCCCTGCAGCAATCTTATAAGAATGCTTGGGAAAAACAAAGCAGCCTGGATTGTTTCTTCTCATTTCAGCATCTTTTTTATGCAAAAAATTCTAAAATAAGTAATTTATATATGTAATTATAACCTATTTTGTTTAAAAATAATATATAAGGCAGATACAAATAACTTCATTGCTCTTTTGGGTACAATTTTTTTTTTTTTTTTGAGACAGAGTTTCGCTCTTGTTGCTCAAGCTGGAGTGCAATGGCGCAATCTCGGCTCACTGTAACCTCCAACTCCCGGGCTCAAGTGATTCTCCTGCCTCAGCTTCCTGAGTAGCTAGGATTACAGGCATGCACCACTACGCCGGCTAAGTTTTTGTATTTTTAGTAGAAACAGGGTTTCAGCTTGTTAGCCAGGCTGGTCTCGCACTTCTGACCTTAGGTGACCCGCCCGCCTCAGCCTCCCCAAGTGCTGGGATTACAGGCCTGAGCCACTGCACCCGACCTCGGGTACAATTTTGAAAGAATTAGAAAAGATCAATAGGAAAAAAAGAAAATGAGACCGGGTGCAGTGGTTCATGCCTGTAATCCCTGGACTTTGGGTGGCTGAGGCAGGAGGACTGCTTGAGCTCAGAAGTTCAAGACCAGCCTGGACAACATGGTGAAACCCTGTCTCTACAAAAAATACAAAAATTAGCTGGGCGTGGTGGCGCACGCCTGTGGTCCCAACTGCTCAGGAGGCTGAGGTGGGAGGATCACCTGAGCCTGGGGAGGCTCAGGCTGCAGTGAGCCATAACTGCACCACTGCACTCCAGCCTGGACAACAAAGTGAGACCCTGTCTCAAAAAAAAAAAAGAGAGAAAGAAAAAGAGAAAATTAAAATACCAAAACCACAGATTTGTGTTTTGTTGTCCATGGTATTTATTCCTAAATTACTCTTATTTTCACTGATCTTTAGCAGCAGATATGAGTGTGGAAGCATTTTTTTCATCTTTGCATAAACAGTAATTCAAAGGACGCTTTGTTTTGATTCCTCAACTATTACCCTATGCCAATGCATTCTGTACATGTCTCTCCATCTTCACAGGGATTGAGATAAGTTAGTTGCTTATGTACTAAGAATAAAGTAGAGCATTATGCCTGCTTGATAGAAAAAGCACAATAGTGAACACAATATGATATCAATCAAATGGAATCCAATTACTAGATTATAGAACCACATATGAAAAGATTCAGCTCTATCAGCAGTGAATTTCTTATCTCCTTTATAACGGACTGTGCCCCCTTTTTAATGTTCAAGATCTAAATATAAATTCTTGATTTCCTAATGCTTATCTCCCCCAAAATAGTAAAGTGTGAAATAGCTTCACTGAAAGTCTGAAGAGACTTAGCATGTCATGACTCCAAAAGAATGTTTTATATTTCTTATTGATTTGTTCAGATTCTATTTTATATAAACCTCACATTTCCTATATCCCATTTGAGTCAATCATAGCAAATATAAACTGATGTATTATCCTATACCCATGATTTAAGTCTAACAGGTTTGGAAGTGACTTTTTTTTCCCCCAAGCACATCCACCCACGGTGGCTTTATTCAGTCACGTCCCCACCCCCACAGCTCCCTCCACCAGGCAGACAGGTGGGAGGCCACGCCACGGCAGCACCCAGGGACCATGGGCCAGCAAAGAGTCCCGGCCAGAGGGCACCAACCCCAGAAAGACACGGTCCCCAACCGGAGCTTCCCTGGGCTGCCTCGGCCCGAGCCGACCCTGAGGATCTGTGCTTTGACTCTGACAGGGAGCAGCAGGAAGCTGCCAGCCCACTGCCCCCCTGGGTATCCTTGGAAGGTACATGGTGGAGTGGTGACCCCAGCTCCTGAGCGGCACTTCCTCAGCTCCCATGCCCCTGCATGGTGCTGGGCTCGGCCCAAGATGTCCAACTGCAGTCTGGCTCTGACAAGGATGGTCACAGCCTAGCCACAGGGACGACTTTGCCCATCAGTCCCCCTGGGTCAGCAACTGGATTCCGGCAGGGGCAGAGCCAGGATGGGCCCTCTCTATGGGCTTAAGATCAATGTAGGCGGGGGCTCACTGGGCCAAGGCCAATGAACCCACTCGTAGGAGCCCTCTGAGGGCACCGGTAGGAGGTCTGCTCAGGGCAGGTGCCCGTGGCCTGGAACCTGCCTTTGCCAAGGCACTGAAAGTGACTCTTAAACTCTATTAAGAAACTAATGATAGTATGTAGGAAGGCTTTGGGAAAAAATGTGGCTTCAAGGCCGGGTGTGGTGGCAGCACGCCTATAATCCCAGCACTTTGGGAGGCCAAGGCAGGAGGATCACGAGGTCAAGAGAGCGAGACCATCCTGGCCAACATGGTGAAACTCCATCTCTACTAAAAATACAAAAATTAGCTGGGTGTGGTGGCGCGCACCTGTAGTCCCAGCTATTCGGGAGCCTGAGGCAGGAGAATTGCTTGAATCCAGGAGGCAGAGGTTGCGGTGAGCCGAGATTGCGCCACTGCACTCCAGCCTGCCAATAGAGCGAGACTCCATCTCAAAAAAAAAAAAAAAAAAAAGTGGCTTCATGCTACTTAATTCAAATTCTGAAATATAAGTGTCTTGTTACAAAAATATATTTAAATGAAGAAAATATAATGGACCCCATTAAAAACAATTACCAAAAATATATATATTGGAAAGGGAATTCAAAGTTGACTTGGATAAAGATAGGGAAGAATCACCATTCTTAATTTTTTCCATGTAATATTGGACCTTGTCCCTATAACGAACAAATGCACTAACTTAAAAAATCTAAGTGATCCCTCACTGCTACATTTTTCTATGGGAAATTTTCAATATGGCAGCGAATTTGATAGTAGGCTTCCCTTTAGAGCTGGTTTCTGCCTGCTAATCTCTCTTAAACTGCCTCAGTCTTCCTTTACCCTTTCTGTTAATTTTTAGGTGACTTTGGTTTCCCCTCACTTCTTCTCTCAAAGTATAAAAGAAAGAAAAATTACTGAACATTTCTGAGTTGATTCTTTTCTTTTTTCCTTGAACCTCTAAAACTTACATCATGCTGTTCCTTTAATATAGATACTAAAGGAATATATATGCATGTGTGTGTGTGTGTGTGTGTGAACACACACACACTTTTTATAGACAGGGTCTCACTCTGTTGCCCAGGCTGGAGTGCAGTGGTGCAACCATGGCTCACTGCAGCCTCAAACTCTTGGGCTCGAATGATCTTCCCACTTCAGGATTCGCTAGGACTACAGGTGCATATCACTATGCCTGGCTAATTTTTTGTAGACAGTCTTGCTGTATTGCCCAGGCTGGTCTCAAACTCCTGCCCTCAAGTTATCCTCCCACCTCAGCCTCCCAAAGCTCAGCCTCCCAGGCATAATCCACCGTGCCCAGCTTAAAAAAAATTTTTTTTTAACTTTTGTTGCATATGGCCACAATCATAGTTAAAAAGACATCAACATAAAAAAATTATCAGACCAAATGACATGAGCCACACTAACACATTGAAATACTAATAGTCCTCATACAAGTCAAATTATTCTGGGCCATCAGTGAAAAAAAGAATTTAAGAATGAATGATCAAAGTTAATTCTGTCTCACTGAAACCTCCAAACCAGTTTTCTTATGAGCTTTACCAATTGCCTGGATAGTGAAAGCACAGGTGCTCCAGGTCAGCATGGGGACTCGAGGATCTGTTTCATCAGGAGGCACTTTCAATCCAATTCTATAAATTGTTGTGGCAAAGAGAATAACCATTTCCTTGATGCTATTTGAATATTTAATCCTATAAATAAAACAAGAAAATTTGTATGATTTAGTAAAAGGAGCTACTTAGTAAGAAGTCCAATTAAGTCCTGAAGCAATAGAAACAATTTAACTGCTTTCAACATAAGTAAACTGCTCTTTGCCAAATTAGAGATTAGAGCCTCCAAAGATTTATTCAGTTGGAAAAAAATTGGAAGAGCAGAACTGTATTTTCTAAAGGTAGAGAAATAGCTCTTATAAAATACTAATGACCTACATAACTTCACTTCCTGTAAAAGATGCAGCAAACGCTCACAGCTAGAAGGGGTTCAGGTTCTAACTAAAAACCAGACTGAACACAGAAGGAATAAAATTCAGAGGAACAGATCTGACCTAATAAGTTTTGGTGCTTGGAAAAGGAACCAAAGAAGTACTTTTGTGTTAACGGGTATGTGTATGTGTTTGTGTTGTGTGTATGTGTGATAATACCATGTACCTGGAGTGATAATTTCCAGTTTTCTGAACTTCCATTTGTAACAAGTATTTTCAGTAGCAATGGGATAGATAAACAAGGATCACAACTAGAAAAACTACCCTGGATACTCAGTATTAATGAAATAATAATACCTGATTTGGGTACATTACATCTCTCCAATAACCTAATGAGGCAGGATAGAAGGCCATTGCCTCAATTTTACATACACAAAAAATGAACTGCTGGTGGCATGGAGTGACCTGAGACTTTTCAGAAAGTCACAAAGCAAGTTAGATGTAATTTTAAATGAAGTCTCATAATTCTGGTCCTCTTGTAGGACCAGACAGAATTGGCATTTTTGGTCCTCTTGCAGGGCCACAGAGAACTGTGGAAAGGGAATTCAAAGTTGACTTGGATAAAGTTTTAACCAACATTTTGTTGGTTAAAAATGTTTACTCAGAGGCATAGTTCACCTTAATATATATTACTTTAATATCTCAAACCCCTTCATTTTGTTAATACAAATAAAACAAACAAGAGAAAGGAACAAGATAATGGGATAAACTATTTTACAAATAAAAAAGTAAGGAAAGATGGAAGCCTACACTGTTTCCTACTCTTATTTTCACAATGATTTACAAAGTTCTCTTAACTATTTAGATACTTACGAAGACTGAACGCCAAAACTCAGGATGGAATGGAACTCAAAAGTAGAATCTCCCATTCCTTGATTAAAGAAAACAGGAATTGGGTTTTCTCCTTATAAATTAAAAGGAAAAAGAAAGAAAAATCATGAATGAGTTTAGTCTGACATACAGTTTTCTAGCATTTATTTATTTATTTTTGACAGTCTCACTCTGTCACCCATGCTGGAATACAGTGGCATGATCATCTGTAGCTTCCATCTCCCAGGCTCAAGCGATCCTCCCAATCTCTGCCTCTCAAGTGACTACAGGCATGTGCCACCATGCCTGCCTAGTTTTTAAACAATTTTTTTGTAAAGATGGGGTCTTCATTTGCTGGCCAGGCTGGTTTTGAACTCCTCAAGAGATCCTCCCACCTTGGCCTACCAAAGTGCTGGGATTACAGGCGTGAGCCACTGTGCCCAGGCTTTGTAGCTTTTTAATATTATACATGATCGTTTTAGGAAACTTGGAATATGCTAATAAGCAATGAATAATTAACTGAAGTTTCTCCATCCAGATAACCACAGTTAACATTTGAGTGATGTTCTTCTGTTCCCCACATAAATATTACATACATAGATTTTTTTTAAGAGGATGACATAATACTAGCCTGCATCTTGCCTTAGCACCTAATAGATCATGAACATCTTTCTATATCAGTAACTCTCCCTCATATTTTGCCATTTTTAATGACTGCATAAATGTTCTCTTGATAAGGCAGCATACATTAGTGAATAAGAGTAAATGATCTGAAGCCAAGCTGCCTGGGTTTGAATCCTTGCTCTGCCACTTACTGTTACTGCAACCCTGTGTGAAAACTAAACCTCTCTGTAGCTCCATTTCCTTGTCAAATTCAAATGCTATTTCCCGACATGAAATGGGTTGTTTTTCTCTGGTAGCTTTCAAGATTTTTAATTTTTTTTTTTTTCTTTTAAGAGATGAGGTCTCAGCTGGGCATGATGGCTCACACCTGTAATCCTAGCACTTTGGGAGGCCGCAGTGAGCAGATCAATTGAGGTCAGGAGTTCAAAACCAGCCTGGCCAACATGATGAAACCTCATCTCTACTAAAAATAAAAATAATTAGCCTGCGGTCGTGGCGGGTGCCTGTAATCCCAGTTACTTGAGAGGCTGAAGCAGGAGAATCACTTGAACCCAGGAGGCGGAGTCTGCAGTGAGCCGAGATCGCACCACTGCACTCCAGCCTGGGCGACGGAGCAACACTCCGTCTCAAAAAAAAAAAAAAAAAAAAAAAAAAAAAGATGAAGTCTCGCTATGTTTTGCCGGTTGGCTTCGATTTCCTGGGCTCAAAGGATCCTCCCACCTCAGCCTCCCAAATAGCTGGGACTACAGACATGCACCACTGTGCCTGGCTCTTTATTTTTTGTTTTCAGCAGTTTGCTTTATGATGTGTCTGAGTGTGGTTTCTTATCTGCTTGAGATTTACTGAACTTCTTGAATCTGCAAATTTGTCTTTCACCAAATTTGGGAAATTTTCAACCAATTATTTCTTCAAATATTTTTTCTGCATTATTTTTCCCTTCCTTTTGGGACTTCAATGACACAAATGTCAGATTGAAAAAAAAAATTGTCCCACAGATCCCTAAGGTTATATTTTTTTATCCCCAATCTCTTTTCTGTCTGTTCTCCAGACTGAATAATTTCCACTGATCTAATTTCACATTCATGGACACTTTACCTCATCTCCAGTCTAGTATATATATTTTTGAAACAACATAGCCTTGCTGTGTTGCCCAGGCTGGACTGCAGTGGCATGATTATAGCTCACCATAACTTAAAACTCCTGGGCTCAAGCGCTCCTCTCCTCAGCCTCCCAAGTACCTAGGACTATAGGCACACACCACCAAACAGAGCTAATTTTTTTTTTTTTTTTTTTTTTTAGAGATGGGGTCTTATTATATTGCCCAGGCTGGTCTTGAATTCCTGGCCTCAAGTGATCTTCCTGCCTGAGCCTCCCACAGTGCTATTATTATAGGCCTGAGCTACTATGCTCAGCCTTCCAGTTTACTATTGAGCACATCCAGTTAATTTTTGTTTCATCCAGTATTTTTTCAATTCTATTATCTCCATACGGTTGGTTTTTTTAGTTCCTATTTTTCTGATAACTTCTATCTTTCAACTCTTTCAAGAGTGTTTATCTTCACCTTATGTTTCAAGGCTAACTAGCTGCTTTAAAACTCTTCGATAAGTTTAACATTTAAAACATCTCAGGATTGGCATTTGGTTGTTTTTCCCGTGAGAATTGGTCAGATTTTTCTGGTTCTTTGTATGTCAAGTAATTCTGGATATTATCTTGTATATTTGGAATATTACATTAGGAGGTTCTGGTCCTGTTAAAAACCTCTGGAAAAATGAACACTTTTAAAGTGTTTTAGAAGGCAATAAATTCAGGTTCAACAAGTTCTGTCTCATCCCAAATCAGCCTGGGCAACACAGCAAGATGCTGTCTCAAAAAAAAAAAAATCCATGGGCATTTGATAAAAATATTTTTCCAATAGGAACAAACTTCTGTAGAACATATTACTAAATCAAGCTTAATTTTAAAAATTCTCTAAGTCCTTATTTATTAGGATGACTTGACCAGCCATAAAACTATCTCCCACTATCACTATGTTTTTGTTTAATCCTACTTATGTACCAAAACAACACAGCATGAAAATAAATAGAAACTGAATTTATTATCTGTTGTTTCTCCTAACCTCCCCATATTTGTAGGCAATATAGATAAAATGCTTAGACGTTGTCTGTAATCCTTCCTTTACAATCTCTTGGCTGTTTCTTTCCCCCAAACAATTAGTTACTCAATAAGCATTCAGAGCAAACTTGTCAATGCTTACTATTAATACCACTACCTCTTACTATCTCATGGTAGGACCAGTGCAATTGATTCCTGACTAACCTTCTTGAGTTATCTCCTCATTCTTCCAATCTATCTGCGGCACCACTCCCACACTAAAAAGCTACCAGAATAAATGCTAGTCACTTGCTCAAAAATTTTTAATCATTCCATGATTTCTTTTTTAAAGTTCTTTATTTCAATAGTTTTTCCTTAGCTTATGTTCAGTATTTTCTTCTCTTAAAAATATAGGCTTCTAAGTAAATTAGTGAATATGTTTAAAAGATACTAATCACTCTTATACTTCTTTAGACGGTCACAGAGGTCCTACTGCTAATAAAGTGATCTTTCTACTTAATGCCATGTTTGAGACCTCCAATTAAACATTTAGAGGCCAAAATAACAATAAAAAAACTGATTTAAGGCTGAATTTTTGAAACCTAAAAATCAGGATGTAAAACCAACATGTCAATCTACATTTTTTTAAATAAAAAGAAACTAAATTCACATATCTCAAAGACATTTTAAATTATTATAAAAATTAAGAAGAATCTCTTGTACTGAATTGCTTCTCAGTGCTTAAAACAAGTAGAGAAGTAGTTAAGTACATGCCAAAAATCACTTCTTAGCAAATATAAGGTCTTTTGTTAGAAGAGTTTTCCACCTAACAGATTTTTATCTCATTAGCACCACTTGTGGAAAAGGTTTTGTCATAAAATGAAGGAGGAGGGGAAACTGACAGGACGTTGCCAGACTCATTCATTGCTGACTGTTGTCTTCCATCATTCTGTGTTTCTAAATGACTAGGTCCAAATTCTTACAAACCTCCACAACTGCCCCATATTCTCCACTATTCCCCACTGTGTACTCTCAACTAAGGTAGCCCAGGCTTTTTCAATGTCTCTGAAAATGCCACGCTCACAGTTCCCTAAAAACATTTCTGTTTTCTACCTGGGTTCTCCTTTATCCCTACCACACATCCAAATTTTATACGAGGTCAAATCGAATCTCATTTTCTCCATGACATCTTCCCTTACTACTTCAGCCCCTACTGATCAATTCCTTCTTAAAAATCCTATGAGTCCTATTGTTTTATACTATAAAATCTGGCTGTTAATGCTATTTCCTCTTGTATCATTCTTAACTGCATAACATGCACACATATGAGGTCAACAAGGCAGGGAACATAAAACTTTGTATGATAACTTATGCTGGGCACACTGGCTCATGCCTGTAATCCTGGTACTCTGGGAGGCTGAAGTAGGAGGACTGCTTGAGTCCAGGAGTTTGAGACCAGTCTGGGCAACATAGCGAGACCTTGTCTCTACAAAAAATCTAAAAATTAGCTGGGTGTGGTGGTGTAAGCCTGTGGTTCCAGCTACTTGGGAGGCTGAGGTGGGAGGATCACTTGTGCCCAGGAAGTTGAAGCTGCAGTGAGCTGTACTCCAGCCTGGGTGATGAGTGAGACCTGTCTAAACAAACAAACAAACAAACAAACAAAAAAACAACAAATGCCCCCCAACAAAACAAACAAAAAACCTTTGTAACTTAGACTATAGTGATGAGAAATAAAACCATCACCCCTATTTCTTCCTCTGTAGCTTTTGTATACATCCTTCATTTTCCTTAAAAGTATGTAACTGAAAAGACATAATTAAAGCATAACAGAGGGTAAAATAATCAGGGAAAATGTGGATAAATACAGAAAGATATGAATTGTAGAAATAAGACATAAATATTTTGAGTAGAATACCTAGAAATATTCTTGAATATTTTCTAGGTATAGTTTTCATCAATTTTAGATCCAAAGAGGGGATGTGATGAGAAGATAATTTTTAAAATACTGGACTTTGCCTTCACCCTATTGATTTCACTGCCTAAACCAGGGGTCCTCAACCCCGGGGCCATGGACGAGTACCAGTCTATGGCCTGTTGGGAACCTTGGGAATGGGCTGCACAGCAGGAGGTGAGCGGCAGGTGAGCAAAGCTGCATCAGAATTTACAGCCGCTTCCCATCACTCGCATTGTCGCGTGAGCTCCACCTCCTGCCAGATCAGCAGCCACATTAGATTCTCATAGGAGCGCAAACTCTACTATGAACTGCCCATGTGAGGAATCTAGGTTGCCCACTCCTTATGAGTATCTAATGACTGACAATCTGTCACTGTCTCCCATGACCCCCAGATGGGACCATCTAGTTTCAGGAAAACAAGCTTAGGGCTCCCACTGATTCTACATTATGGTGAGTTATATAATTATTTCATTATATATTACAATGTAATAATAATAGAAATAAAATGCACAATAAATGTAATGCACTTGAATCATCCCAAAACCATCCCCCTCATCCGTGAAAAAACTGTCTTCCACAAAACTGGTCCCTGGTGCCAAAAAGGTTGGGGACCATTGGCCTAAACAAAAGACAACTTTTCCTCACTGTATTTTAAAAATTCCCATTTTATCCTTTTAAGCACGTCTCCATTAGTAGCCATACCTGTCTCACAACTGTAAAGAATATGTAAATAAGATGACAGTTTTAAAATGTTTTCATTATTACAAACATTACTAACCACATATTAATAGTATTAGTAAGAGTAATGGCTAACATGTAGCACTTACTATGTACCATGGACTATTCTACTTTACATATAATAACTCTGCTAATCCTTCAACCAATAAAATAGGCACTATTATAATATTATTATCCCCAATTTGCAAATAAGAAGTTGAGGCACACAGAGCTTAAGTAACTTGCCCAAGATCACATAATCAGTAAGTGGATCTTAGTGATTTAGATGAATCTTGGATCTAAGATTTAAATCTAAGCAGTTTGACTGCTTGGAATAATCAGATAGACGGACTTGATAGTATAATCACTGTCTGTATTGTCTCCTAGTATGAAAAACGATTAAATTTAATAAAGCAACTTAAGCCACTTATTCTTAGCTTCAGAAACTTCTATTTCCTGATATTCAAGAAATCCGTACTTGCAAACCATATTTTAGCACAATAATTATTTAAAAAAATAAAGATTCTGACACCATCTTCACACAGCTAATATAAAATAAATTTAAGCAAACCTTTAGCATGTCTTATATTATAACCTGATATTCTGGCCAGAACAGTCTGTATCCATCGTGCCAGGGTCAAAAGTTGAGCAAGAGCATCTGCATTCTCACTGAAAAATGATATTTAAAAATTATTACAACCATGGGTACAAAGTCAAATGGAAAAGCTGAATTTGTATTATTTCCTTGGATAAATGGTCATATAAAAAAGTTAAGTTCCTCCAGATTAATTTCCTAGGTCACAGAAACATGTGTCTAAAAATGTAGCTTTTTGGAAGGGGAAGGAAATTTTAAACTTACAAGAAATAAGTCACCACCCACATGCCAATCACCCACAGGTAGTAAATGTCAGTAAATGGAATCACCATTCTAGTTGCTCCAGTCAAAAACTAGGTGTTGTCATTGATTTCTCTGATTCCCTCACACCCCACATTCTAATCTATTAATTAACCTTGCAGGTTTTTAAAAATATATCCCAAGTTCATCACTTCTTCCTACCTCTCATTACTACCCCCTAATCCAAGTCACATCAGCCCTCACTTGGATTACTTAAATAGACTCGTAAGTGTTCTTCCTGCTTCTACCCTTGTGTTTCATTGTAAGTATGAATTCATCATACAGCAGCTAGAAGAATTTTCTAAAAATTTAAATAGAATCATGTAACTTCTCATCTTTGCTCATAATCCCTTTTATGATCTGGTCTTTGCATGCTCCATTCCATGTTGCCTGCTTATTGTGACTCAAACATGATGAGGGGTTTCCAAACTTGGAGCCTTTGCTTTTTTTTTTTTGAGATGGAGTCTCGCTCTGTCGCCAGGCTGGAGTGCAGTAGCACCATCTTGGCTCACTGCAACCAACCTCTGCCTCCTGGGTTCAAGCGATTCTCCTGCCTCAGCCTCCCGAGTTGCTGGGATGACAGGTGCCTGCCACCACGCCCAGCTAATTTTTGTATTTTTAGCAGAGACAAGGTTTCACCATGTTGGCCAGGCTGGTCTCATCTCTTGACCTCATGATCCGCCTGCCTCAGCCTCCCAAAGTGCTGGGATTACAGACGTAAGCCACCACACCCAGCCGAGCCTTTGCTCTTGATACAGCCTATGCTTAGAATTTTCTTCGCCCAGAGAAAAGCAGTGATTATTCCTCACTTTATTCAGGTCTCTGTTCAAATGTCACCATCTCAGAGAAGAGCTCCCTGACAACTCTGTCTATAAATAGCCTCATGCCCCAGTCTGTCTTCAGCCCTTTAACCTACTGCTTTAGCTTTCTCATAGTATTCCTCACTACTCAACATTTTGTCTTACTTTTTTATTGCCAGTCTCTCCTTCCTAAAATGGACATAAGGAAAGGGACTTGAGACAGATGGTTATTAAGAACAAAGAAGGGCTGGGCGCAGTGGCTCAGGCCTGTAGTCCAGCACTTTGAGAGGCTGAGGTGAGTGGGTCGCTTGAGCCCAGGAGTTAGAGACCAGCCTGGGAAACGTAGTGAAACCCCGTCTCTACAAAAAATACAAAAATTAGTGGGGTGTGGTGGCACATGCCTGTGGTCCCAGCTACTTGGGAGGCTGAGGTGGAAGGATCATCTGAGCCCAAGAAGGTTGAGGCTGCAATGAGCTAAGATCACACCACTGCACTCCAGCACATAGTGAGACCCTATCTAAAAAAAAAAAAAAAAAAAAAAAAAGAACCAAGAAGGACCAGAAACAGCGTTATTAAAAATAAAATAGGAATTTATTTATTGAAAGAATAGTCTTGAGCAAAGGTAAAATATATAATGAACTGTGCCAAAATTTACATATCTGGGCACAAATTTGACCTAAGAAGTTTTTTTTTGTTCTCAAAAAATGGAAATGCACTATGACTGGTTATAACCAATTTTCTTTACAGATACCAGTTTATTAGTTTTAAATTTTTTGGTAAGTTTATATTATAAATTTTTAATCAAAATCTTAGTTTTGACAGTTTTTATATACTTTTATCTTTACTATCTTAGATTATATTCATGCTGATTTTCTAAAATCCAAAAAAGGCAAATATAATCAACTATATGGGTAAGTCAAAGTATCTAATAAAACTGTTATGTATAATCATGTATTTCAGATCCTGAGTAACAGAATTGTTACTACAGATTAAAAGTGTGCCAGAGTTCTAAGAGACCTAGTTTTAAGGATCAGCTTTCTGAATTTAGAAAGAACTGCTCTGAAGCATCTGATCCTTAAAGACATCAAGGAAAGAAGTAGCTAAATATTCTGTTAGAGAACAATTTACATAGTTTAATAATCCTATTTTGGGGGAGCCACTGTGTAAAAAAGGCTTGTACAAGAAGTTGGAAAGTCACTTTATTATGATTTCCTTTATCTTTGTCTTCTGCTGTACAGTTAGGTAAGGCTTTGGAGTCAGGTCTGGGTTTGAATCTTAGGTCTGTCTTGGGACAAGTAAAAACTATTCATAGTCTCCAATTCCTTATCTTTAAATGGAAATAACAGTACCTACTTCAATAGACTACTGTGAGAATTAAATAAGATAATGAAGCATTTGCTTGGTAGAATGCCTAAAATATATTAATTACTCAAATCAAAGATAATTCTTTCTCATGTTACCACATATGTTGAAGAAGACACTTTCAATTTAGGTTTATCAATGACATGGAATATTAGAGATTAGAACAACTCTTTATTTATTTATTTTTGACACAGAGTGTAGCTCTGTCGCCCAGGCTGGAGTGCAATGGTATGGTCTCGGCTCACTGCAACCTCCACCTCCCAGGTTCAAGCAATTCTTGTGCCTCAGCCTCCTGAGTAGCTGGGATTACACGTGTGTGCCACCACGCCAGGCTAATTTTTGTATTTTTAGTAGAGATGGGGTTTTGCCATATTGGACAGGCTGGTCTCAAACTCCTGATCTCAGGTGATCTGCCTGCCTCGGCCTCTCAAAGTGCTGGGATTCAGGCGTGAGGCACTGTGCCCAGCCAAGGTTAGAGCAATTCTTTTTTTTTTTTTTTTTTGGGGGCGGAGTCTCGCGTTGTCGCCCAGGCTATAATGCAATGGTTCAATCTCGGCTCACTACAACCACCACCTCCCAGGTTCAAGCGATTCTCCTTGGCTCAGCCTCCCAAGTAGCTGGGATTATAGGTGCCCACCACTACACCCAACTAATTTTTTTGTATTTTTAGTACAGACGGGTTTCATTATGTTGGCCAGGCTGGTCTCGAACTCCTGACCTCGTGATCCACCTGCCTCGGCTTCCCAAAGTGCTGGAATTACAGGTGTAAGCCATGGCGCCCCACCAGAGCAAGTCTTTATTTTGACCCTTCTCACCCAATCTATCACCTTTGAACTTTTATGGGGGACATAAAGGTATTTTTATCAACAAAACCATTTTCTTTAGCAGAATTTAGGTTTACCATTACAAATTCATTGCATTTTAAAGCAACTGAAATAATATAAATATTATAGTACTGTTATCATCATGTAGAACAGTGAGAATATAGAAATATATAATTAAATTTCCAAGTTGTCATACAAAAACTAATAATTTGCTGTTAATTCCATTTACAGATCAGAATATAAAAATTTAAAAACTCAAAATGCTTAAAACACTACCCAAAGAGAGATACATAAAAATGAATCTAGTGTTTCTATTTAATTTTTTTTG
This sequence comes from Nomascus leucogenys, assembly GCF_006542625.1. NCBI lineage: Eukaryota > Metazoa > Chordata > Mammalia > Primates > Hylobatidae > Nomascus > Nomascus leucogenys. The sequence goes on along the minus strand of NC_044386.1, from coordinate 58,365,787 downwards.
TTAACATTTGTCCATATCTCTAAAGCTATAGCATTTGGATCTTCAGAAAAATGAAATTAAAAATAATACAAAGATCATTAGAGCTATCAGACTCCAACTGGCAACTCTGATGACGGCAAAGGGCCATATGAAAGGAATGAGTTTTTTTTGCATCTTTTCTCCTTTTGTGAGTGCTAAGGCAGAGGTCAGAGTTCTATTGCTTTAATGGCTGCTGGAAAATATAACCACAATATATAGATTTGAGTAAACATTCTAGTTCTCTTAGAGTCCAAAAATTAGGCTTTTGATCACATTTTAAAAGTATAATACAAGATATAAAATGAAAAAGTATTAATTCCTTTAAAGAATAAAAAACAGTAATCTAACAAAAATAGGCACAAATTAAAGAACTAAAGACAACTTTCTATTTGTTTTTGAGACAGGGTCTCGCTCTGTCACCCAGGCTGGAGTGCAGTGGGGCAATCTCGGCTCACGGGAGCTTCAATCTCCTGGGCTCCAGTGATTCTCCCATCTCAGCCCCCTCAAGTAACTGGGTCTACAGGTGTGTGCCACCACACCTGGCTAATTTGGTTTTTTTTGTATTTTTTGTAGAGATGGGGTTTTACCATGTTACCCAGGCTGGTCTCGAACCCCTGAGCTCTGGCAATCCGCCCACCTCAGTCTCCCAAAGTGCTGGGATCACAGGCCACTGCACCTGGTCAACTTTTTAAAAATTAACCAAAACATAAATTAAAATATACCTGTTTATCTTTTGAGGTTGCAAAGGAATAATGGGGATCACAGTATTGCACAGAGATTTGCAAAGAGGGCAAAGATATTCTCCACTTTCCAAGTCAAAAAGGTCAACATGAATGCGCTGCTGAGAGCTCAGCTGTACAGCTTCAAAATACCTGCAAAATTACAAAGACACAGGCCCATTCAGAACTACACGTGCATCTCTACATGTGTATCTCTACTTGCTCTAATCCAAGTTTTAAAAATCTGGAATTTTTGCCCCAATAAACATCTTTAGAACATACATGCAAAAACACAAAAGTTGTAATTATAGAAGAAACAGGTTGCCCATTATTTTGGGAACAAATTGGAAAATACATCAGGGCAGATATAAATTTAAAATAAGTTTACTGAATCATAACTCATCTTGTGCCTCAACAGCATGGTGGTAACAGCATGGACACTACTTTCCTCAGTTTCTAATGATGAACTGAAGTAGTGAGGGCTATCATGGAAAAATTATATATTGTAATCTAAAGCCAAATGGGTAAACTCTACACAAAAGATTTCTCAGGAATTACATTTTTAAATTTTTATATTTTCCGGAGATAGAATGAGAACTTCTTGTCCTATTCATCCTATTCTATTTCAAAGGTACTTTTCACAGCTGTATGTTTTGAGAGAAATTAGATTTTTATAAAGACTACTTTTTTATTATTTATTTGTTGTATTTATTAATTTTTTTGAGACGATGTTTCGCTCGTCTCCCAAGCTGGAGTGCAATGGCGCAATCTTGGCTCACTGGAACCTCCCCGCCTCCTGGGTTCAAGCGATTCTCCTGCCTCAGCCTCCAGAGGAGCTGGGATTAAAAGCATGTGCCACCACACTCGGCTAATTTTTGTATTTTTAGTAGAGACAGGGTTTTACCACGTTGGCCAGGCTGGTCTCAAACTCCTGACCTCAGGTGATCCTCCTGCCTTGGCCTCCCAAAGTCCTGAGATTACAGGTGTGAGCCACCATGCCCGGCCAATTATTACTTTTTTTACATGAATACTGATGAAGAGCAACTGATTAGTTTATGGAGAGCAAGCACAAAGGAACAGTGAAAATCTAAAGTTGGTAACTTTACACACCACTTTCCAACTCTGATAATAACAATTCATGCAAACAGAATTAGTAATTAAACTGTTTCAATTATTCAAATAAGAAAGGAAAGAAGACATGAGAAAACATGCCTTTTTGTGGCCTTGAGTGAACTTCAATGTTCCTAGTCTCTTTCAAGAACATGTCAGAAGGACAACTTACTTCTGCCAGCACACTGCATGCATTACATGACCACAGCTTCCTGTATAAGTTCCATATGCCAAGTCTGGATCCATGAAAAGTGGGTCTAGGGTTTCTGGTACAAGGTATAAAAAGGAGGGAAAAAGAGAGACAGGTTATCAGGTCCAAAGTCTAATCACAAACTGTCTTAGGAATGTCCAAGCAAAGTGTCACAATATCATGATAGGAGGATATGTAGTAACAAAAAGAGAAAAGTAATAGTAACAAAAGAGAAAAGTAATAGTAACAAAAGAGAAAAGCATAAAGCTAGCCTGTCAGATATGATTCTAAAATTAGTATGGATTAATAACTGTATCTTTGATTTACTTTTTAACCTTGAATATTGGGTTTAATCTGCATTATCTTGGTTATTTAAGTGATCTATGTTTCTAAGATAATTTATTTTTTAAATTTTAATAGTAATTTGATAAATAATAATTTTAAGGGATACTTAGGGGAATTATAACCTCATTAAGAAAAGCACAGATTGAGGATTTCAAATTCTGGTTTCATCACTTGTAACTCATGGCCATGGGTAAGTACTTGACCTCTCTGTGCCTCAGGTCCTTCATCTATAAAATGGAACTAATAGTGATAACTAACTCATAGGGCTGTTGTGAGGATCAAGTAAGTAAATACACATAAAGCACTTAACAAGTGCCTGGCAATGTTAAGTTTTCAATAAATGCTCGTCTTTATTATCACTATTATTCCAAGGAGCTTGTTTTGTTTGTTGGTTTTGAGACAGGGTCTCACCCTGTTGTGGACCACAGGCTCATGCAACCATGCCTGGCTAATATGTTTGTAGAGATGAGGTTTCGCCATGTTGCCTAGGCTGGTCTCAAACTCCTGAGCTCGTGATCCACCCACACCGGCTTCCCAAAGTGCTGGGATTACAGGCATGAGCCACCATGTCTGGCCTATTCCAAGGGTATTTTAAAATAATAATGATGCTAAAGCAGCTAACTCCTGATGTAACAAGTGTAATAAATTATCTAATTAGCATTCCTGCCAAGAAAATGTTTAACATGATTCTAATCAGGAGGCAACTTATCAGATAAATTCAGAAAGTGATACATATACAAAGCAAGTGGCCTGAATTCTTCAAAAAAGCTACTATCATAAAAAAAGGAGGGACTAATCTGGATGAAAATAGAGTAAAGGAAATATAACCAAAGCAACACATGATGTGTTTGGATCCTGAGTGAAAAAAAAAGTCTAGCAATTGAAGACATTTTGAGAACTGCTGGAGAAAAATTGATTTTATATTAGATAATATTCCTGGATTATTATTACTTTCTTAAATATGGTAACGGTATGGTAGATATATAACCCTTACTTCCAAATGTTTTTCAAATAGTATTTTCTTTAATTACACAGGCATGAAAAGAAATGCACAAAAGGATATTTATTAAATAATACATACCTCCTGAGAGTTCTATGGGTTTTCCCCTGTGCTGGGTTAAGGCAGTAGATTTCTGGACACAGGCCGATAATACCATGGCATTATTTTCCATTTTCACCTCTTGTTCTTCTTGGCAAAGGATGCACGTCAGCACCTCCTTTTCAGTAACAGATGGACCCCGTTTAGGACCCAAAGCAATTCTAGAGTAGTCACTGACTGCTGGGGTGCTACCAAAAGAAATGATCAGAAATGAGGACACATGTTTTGGTCACTTGTCTTCGTATTTTGGTAGATTTTAAGTAACTATAGGCAAGAAATATAACAAAGATAATAAAAATAAAAATGATATTTAGCAATATTAACTTAAAAGCTTCCCCCCTTCCTTTGTGGCTTTTACCAGTTATTTGCTTATTACAAAATACAAGTGTTGCTAAGTGCAAAAAAACAGATGACAAAATGGAATGCATATTATAATTTTACTTAATTTACTATACCAATAAGCTGGGTTATTTTTTTTTTCTGGATATAAAAGTAATACAGGCTTATTGAATAAATTTTGGAAAATCTGTAATAGTATAAATAAGTATTATATTCCCACAACCTAGAGATACCTACTAGTAACCTTGTACATTTCCTTGTAGGTCTGCTTTCTATTTATAATATACTTCTTCATATAAATAAGATCACATTACACAAAATTGCATCCTGCTCTATTCACTTATAGTATCTTACATCATTAAAACTTCTTCAGAAACATTTTTAAATAGATGCACAGCTCTTACTGTATGTGCCATAATAGTTTTATCCATTCCCTGTCATTAGGCATTTAGGTTTCTATTCTATTTTGGTAGCTATTCAAACTAAAAAACTTACACCTTAATGATCCAGCAATTCTTAGAATCTACTCTTACTGACTGGGCAAAACTCAGGATCTACTGATGCATACAATAATATTTAAATAATAGCAAATATTTATAACATGCTGATTGTGAAGCTAGGCACTGTTTCAAATACTTTACATGTTTACTCAATCCTTACAATAATCCTATGAGGTAGGTATTATTATTCTGTCTAGAGCAGCTGCTGCAAAGACGTCTGCTGCAGCAATGGAGGTGCGGCTGGGGCAACATGCTCCATGGAGCCCTTGGGTTGGGAACAGGAGGGAGCCCCACCCCTTCCGAGTTTGCGGGGCAGGAGCCCCACGCTCCCGGGCACAGCTGCAACTGCCTAGCTCAGAAGTGCCTGTTCGGAGCCTCTCCCCACTCCCAATGCCTGCTCTGATTTTGGAGCAAAGCTGTGGCCAAGCCCAGGCGCTGCCACGGCCCCGGCCAGGTGTGTGCACACTCAGGACGGTGCTGACACGTCAGCTCCCTGCTGCCTTGGCCCCCTCTGGTCTTTGGGTGCTGATAAGCATGGAAGGAAGGCCAAGGGGAAACAAGTGGCTCAGCATGGGCCTGCAGGTGCCCCTTGGCACAAACAGCCAGAGACTTGTGATGACACATGTTGATGGCGGCAGGAGGCAGACAGGTTCCTGGGCAGAAAGGGGTGGGTCCCCAGTGAAGTCCCACCTTCAAGCCAGGAATGGCCTGAAGCCTGGGGACCGGTATGTCAGCTACAGGTGGAGTCCACAGCCTGCAGTGAGAATTTATGGTGCTTTCTCCGGGTCTGTCCATGAACCAGTCAGCACACACCTTCTCCCTTCTGAAGCCCCTAAAAACCCCAGACTCAGCCAGACTCACTTGGGGACTACCAGCTGAAGGAAGGAGCTACCCAATTCAAGTCTCCTGACTTGCTGAGATGACCTGCCTGTGGAAAGGAAATACCCACTCTGGATCTCCTCTCCACTGAGTGCTGGACACTCGTTGGGATGACCTGCCTGCAGAAAGAGCTACCCACTTCGGGTCCCTAAAGAGCTGTTCTGTTGCTTAATAAAGCTCTCCACCTTGCTCACCCTCCAGTTGTCCATGTACCTCATTCTTCCTGGATGCAGGACAAGAACTTGGGAACCACCAAATGGCAGGACTGAAAGAGCTAGTAACATAAACAGGGCTGAAACGCCCACACCCACTGCTTGCCACGTTGCAGGTGACAAGAAGGAGAGAAGAGCTGTGGTCCTTCAGGGAGCCCAGACCTAGGGGCTCCCTCAGCCAGGGCTGTGACACTCTCTTTGGGGCTTCACAGTTTCTGGCATCTCTGAGCTGCCAGGTGCCACCACATTCCCCTTGTCCAGACAAGAGTCCCTGCAGCAGAAGCTGCTGGTGCATATGATCCAGCTGCAGGCTTGCACAGAGCTGGCCCCTGTCCCTGTGCCTAGAGCTCCCTGCCCTGCCGCAGCAGCTGGCGTGTCTGGCTGTGCGCAGTGGTCGGACCCTGCAGGTGCCCACTCATGCACCCCTGGTCACTCCACACCTGGCTCGCCCTTGGCAGGCATGGGATCCAGGCTGGTAGTGTCAGTCAAGTGCAGCCTGCCAGGCCAAGTGGGCAGGATGAGCCCAGAGAGACCGAGCAAAATTCTGGCAAAGGTGCCACTGGCCACAGAGGTTTCTAGCTGGAAAAGCAACACTCTAAGGATCCTGTGACACTTCCACTTTTCAGATGAAGAAACTGAGGCCTAGTGACAACAAGAGACTCATCCAATGACTCATCAATAGTATGTAGCAGACCAGGATTTAATCCAGGTAATCTAGGCTCACAGTCCGTGCTCTGAACTACTCTACAATGGTGTCTCTGTCTGTGCAAGAAGCTCCCTGAACTATAGTATATCACTGAACAATAAATAAATATTAATCATCATATATAAATGAACTTACCTAATATAGAATACTCTGCAGCCTTTTTGTTTTGTTTTATTTTGTTTGAGACAGTCTTGCACTGTTGCCGGGCTGGAGTGCAGTGGTGTGATCTTGGCTCACTGCAATCTCTGCCTCCCAGGTTCAAGTGATTCTCCTTGCCTTGGCCTCCCAAGTAGCTGGGATTACAGGCACCTGCCACCATGCCCAGCTAATTTTTTTGTATTTTTAGTAGAGACGGAGTTTCACTATGTTGGCCAGGCTGGTCTCGAACTCCTGACCTCGTGATCTGCCTGCCTTGGCCTCCCAAAGTGCTGGGATTACAGGTGTAAGCCACCGCACCCAGCCTACTCTGCAGTTTTTAAAAGGTGGGACTCACTAAGTGTGGTACCACCTCCTAGGAGGCATCTAGCAATAAATTATGAAAGGTTTACTTATTGTCACAAGGTTCTAGTGGGCACAAGATGCAGTCCCACAATTCACAGGACAGTACTGCATGAAAAAAAAAAGCTGCCTAAATGCCAAGACTGAAAAACGCTGAGCTTGTTTTGTATATAAGAACATACATAGATTTCCAAGACATACTACAGAGTGAAAATGGGAAGTTGTAGAGTGATATGTACATAATACTATCAATGCAAATAAAACCAAAGGCTGAATGGCATGCTATAATTTCTGTGGCTACATATATTTGTATTAATAACATAGGAAAAATTCTGGCAAGATACACTTAAAACTTATAACCAGAGAACCTCTGAGGAGGAGCAGAAAAAAGTCCATGATTTGGGCTGGTACTCAAATGGAACTTTAGCTTTATCTCTGACATTCAGTTTTCAAGAGGAAAATTATTAATATAACTATGTAATTTGGCCGGGCACACTAGCTCACGCCTTGTAATCACAGCACTCTGGGAGGCTGAAGTGGGAAGATCACTTGAGGCCAGGAGTTCCAGACCAGCCTGGCCAACATGGTGAAACCCCATCTCTACTAAAAATACAAAAAAAAAAATTAACCAGGTGTGGTGGCGGATGCCTGTAATCCCAGCTACTCAGGAGGTTGAGGCAGGAGAATTGCTTGAACCCAGGAGGTGGAGGTTGCAGTGAGCCAAGATCACGCCACTGTACTCCAGTCTAGGTGACAAAGCAAGACTCCATCTCAAGTGTGTGTATGTAAAACTATGTAATTAAAATTTTGGCTGGGTGTGGTGACACACGCCCACAGTCCCAGCTACTCAGGAGGGTAAGGCAGGAGGATCACTTGAGCCCAGGAGTTTGAGGCTGTAGTACGTCATAATTATGCCTGTGAAGAGCCACTGCATTCTAGCCTGGGCAACACAGTGAGACTCCATCTCTTAAAAAAAAACTGGTTTAAAAAAATATGAGAGAATATATTTGAGACTTTGGGATAGGAAAAGCTTTCTTAAACAAGATATTAATACAAAAAGTTAAAACTCTAAAAGACTGATAAATTTGTCTTTATCAACACTGAACACTTCTCTATGGCTAAACCCCATAATTAATGTTAAAGAAACAGGGACAAAATATGGGAAACATATGTAACAAAGATAAGTATTAATAATTTTAAGACTTACATAAGTCAATAAGACAAGAGCAAAGCACCCAATAGAGATAGACAAAGAATAATAATAGGCAATTCCCAGAGGATAAAATGTAAAAGGTCAGTGAATAATCATATGAGAAGTTGCTCAACCTAGTACTAAATAGCAATTGGGGAAATTCAGCCAGATTGGCACAAATCTGTAATTTTAATAATATCACATTTTCAAGTACTGAAAATAGTTAAGTATTAGTGAGAACAAAGTAAATTAGGCACCTATATACACTATCAGGAGCAGAAACTGGTAAAACCACTCTGGATGGTAATGTGGCCATATCTATAAAAATTTTAACCCAGCCCTTTCACTTACTGGACTCCTTGACTAAGTACCTGCAGAGTTGTACAAGGAGACACATACAAAAAGGTTCTCACGAACTGTTATAAGGAAAAATCAGAAGCAACCTAAATGTCTAAAGTCAGATAAATAAACTATTATATAACCACATCAGAGACCACTATGCGCCAGTCATAAACAATGATGTAGAATCTACATTATAGAGCGACATGTACTGGTATCAAAAGATTCCTGAGACATTGAAACAGCAAGCTGCAGACAAAATGTATGGTTAAAAAAGAAAAACCACTAGAAAACACGAAATAAGCCTCACTATTTCTTCATGTATACATGTTTATAAATGCATAGAAAGAGGTCTAAGAACAATGGTAATTTGTAATCATGGTTATGTGTGGAGAAAGATCAGCAATGCAGAGATGGTCAAAGGGGGACTTCCTGCATTATTTAAACTGCTTTCAATAAGAACACATTCAAAAATCACATGTCCAATTAATCAAGCAATAAAAATAAATAATGAAAGCATTAAGGCCATAAATGAACTCTGAGTACACCTTTGCTTACACCTTCTTATTTTATTGTCAGTAGTTTCTTTCTCACTATTTCTAAATAGTATGTTGTTAATATATAATATCTAGAGGTGGGACTTTGGCTTGTCATTTAAAATTTCCAGTTTTATTACACTATAGTCAGCCAAGGAAAGCATACTTTCATATCTTTTTATTTTTAATCACTAATATAATCATTATTCCTTATGGTCCTTGTTAGCATACTCAGCTTCAAGATTAAACATACATATCAGATAGGATGTATTGTGCCTACTATTATTCCAAAACCACAATTTTCTAAAAGTATCCACAACATTTTTTTTTTTTTTTTGAGACGGAGTCTCGCTCTGTTGCCCAAGCTGGAGTGCAGTGGCACAATCTCTGCTCACTACAACCTCTGGCTCCCAGGTTCAGGTGATTCTCGTGCCTCAGCCTCCTGAGTAGCTGGGACTAAATGCACGCGTCACCACACCCGGCTAATTTTTGTATTTTTAGTAGAGACGGGGTTTTGCCTGTTGGCCAGGCTGGTCTCAAACTCCTGACCTCAGGTGATCCACCTGCCTCGGCCTCCCAAAGTGTTGGGATTACAGAGGTTAGCCACTGCTCACAGCCCTCAACACATATTGTTTTAAACAGCAGTGAAAGCTTGTCTTTAAAAAGGGCCAAAGTGGGTACTTTCAATATTTTAAATCTCTTGGAATGCTTCTCAAAGTAACATTGTTATGTCTCCTCCCTTTTATCACTGTATAATAGCCCACAAAGCACAGCTCAGAAAATTAACCAATTTCTCTAAGAGCATACCACAGTCAGAACTCAGAAAACCAGATTTACCGATTCCAATTCCAAGGTGCTATCCACACCTGTAGTTACAGGCAATGTCTTTCTTCTCTTTAAGAAGAAAAGAAAAAGTCGTATAAGCCACCTTTTTCAGGCAAAGAATTTGTTTCTAATAATGTAATAACTGCAGTCATTTTTATTAGAAATAATAATGTGAAACAAGTGAACTGATGTGTAAATGTGTACCTAAAAGTGCTAATGCATACAAAATAACGGGTTGGTTATCTTTTTGTGCATAAAGGTTCCTAACATAAGTTTACTGCACACTCAATGCATTTATCAGTATAAAATTATATTCAATAAGTACCTTAGAGTCTTCACTCTGACCTTTCTAGAATGAAAATAGTTGAATTTCTCTTGCCATAAAATGCATTTTGGAAGAGCATAATTTAAAGTGACTATTTAACTTTTCCTCCAAAAATTGAGTTGGTAATTTTTGGTTTGCTTTATTTTACCTCTCTTCCTCCATAATGGAGTCTTCTTTCCCAGGCATTTCTGATGTATTGTCATACATGAGTTTATGAGTTTCAATGAAGTTTTTCTGTAAGGCAGACATCTGAGCCATGATCTTCTGGCGATGTAGCCTAGCAGCTTCAGCTTTTCTTTTTCGTTCTGCTTTTTCTTTATCATGAGTAATCTGGGTATTAAGAAATGACAAATTTAGGTAAGATCCACTGTTAAACATTTATATACGCTGTTTGGATGGCAAAATTCCTTAGAATAAGATTCTGAAACCCTGATTACACCTTACATCCTGGATTCGGTTTAATGTTTCAAAAGTAACATTACAGGCTGCATGACATCATACAACTAATTATTCCTTTAGTTATTTAAATAATTTACTGTAAGAAGCTAAGAACCTTAAATATCCAATTAACTGCCTTTTATACTCAATGCAGGTACCTTAAGAAATAAAATTAGATAAAACAAAATTTTAAAATCATTTGTCAATCACTTAATCACTGACAATTTAAATAATCTTGATTTCTAACAGTTACTTCTAAATGAATTGTTAAAAATGAGAAATTTAACAATTTTTTAACTTTAACAATATTACTGAAATATATTTGGTGCATGTTAATTTTCTATTCAAATTTACATCCAGTGTTTTACTGAACACGTAATAACCACAAATAATATTATTCTAATAATATAAATTTTAGAATCATCAAAACCTGATTCACTATATTATAGCAATAACACAAATATTATTGCATTTCATTGAATCTAAGATGTACCATTATCTTATATTTCTCTAAAAAATGCTGTTGATGAAAGTCATTTATTGTGAGACATATCCCAATTTAAGTCACTAAAATATATTAAAAGTTAATAAAATACGGTATTTCGGTTTTTTGTTTTTGAGATGGAATCTTGCTCTGTCACCCAGGCTGGAATGCAGTAGCGTGATTTTGGCTCACTGCAACCTCCGCCTCCTGAGTTCAAGTGATTTCTGTGCCTCAGCCTCCCGAGTAGCTGGGACTACATGAGCAAGCCACCACATTGGGCTAATTTTTGTATTTTTACTAGAGACGTGGTTTTGCCATGTTGGCCAGGCTGGTCTTGAACTCCCGACCTCAAGTGATCTACCCGCCTCCGCCTCTCAAAGAGCTGGGATTTCTAATAGAGCTCTACGATATATCAATTTCTCCTGTTTTTGCAAAATACAAAAATTATACTGAATTGTCATGTACCATTAATCTCCACAATATAGAAGCATAATGAATAAAAGATGGACAGATCTCATATACTTTACAATCAACAGGTTTCTCCTAACAAAAAAGCAGCAGCTCCTTTATACCAGTAAAGTTCAAAGACAGAGATGAATGTCACCATTACTACAGTGTTACTACAGTGTCATACCTCATCATTCTTAATAGATTCCGATCCTGATGTGGTTGCTACAATTAAACAAGATTTTTCTCTTAATCGCTTCACTGTGTCAAACATCTGTGAAAAACAGATGAAACGTTAAGAGTTAGTTAGACCGTTAGACTGACCAGGAACAGAAACATTCACTAATCTGATTTTGGCATCATACCTCCAAATGTCTTTCACTTAAACTATTTCAATATATGAAGAAAAAAAGTGACTCTGACTGTGACAAACACCTCCCCTGGTCAATGAGCAATCCAGCTGAGGAGGGGGCCACTGGTAGCAGAATCAGCTGATTCAGTAGGCTGGGGGCATGCCTCTGTTAGCTTTCAAGAGATTTGCCAGGAAACAAAATTTTTTTAATTTAAAATAATATATTTGTGCAAAAACACATAAAAACAAAGATACAAAATGGTGACTGCTCTTTGGGAGGCAGAGGCAAGTAATCTCAGCACTTTGGGAGGCCAAGGCGGGTGGATCACCTGAGGTCAGGAGTTAGAGATCAGCCTGGCCAACATAGCAAAATCCTGTCTCTACTAAAAATACAAAAAGTAGCTGGGTGTGGTGACCCATGCCTGTGATGCCAGCTACTTGGGAGGCTGAGGCAGGAGAATCGCTTGAACCCGGGAAGTGGAGGTTGCAGTGAGCTGAGATCGTGCCACTGCACTCCAGCCTGGGTGACAGACGAGACCCTGTCTCAAAAAAAAAAAAAAAAAAAGATACAAAATGGAAAGTAAAATCCTCCTTTCCCTGATTGCAACACCTCTATCAGAATATATAATTTTTATATTTACATCTGTTTTCATAAAAAGAGATCCTACCATACATACTGTTTTCACACATCCTCTTTTCACTTAATCATTTATCTTCGGAGACATTTTGACATTTCTTTTTTGGTTTTTTTTTTTTTTTTTTTTTTTTTTTTTTTTTTTTTTTTTTTTTAAGACAAAGTCTTGCTCTGTCGCCCAGGCTAGAGCACAGTGGTGCCATCTTGGTTCACTGCAAGCTACGCCTCCTGGGTACACGCCATTCTCCTGCCTCAGCCTCCTGAGTAGCTGGGACTACAGGTGCCCGCCACCACACCTGGCTAATTTTTGTATTTTTAGTAGAGACAGGGTTTTGCCGTGTTAGCCAGGATGGTCTCGATCTCCTGACCTCATGATCTGCTCACCTCAGCCTCCCAAAGTGCTGGGATTACAGGAGTGAGCCATCACACCCAGCTATCTTCAGAGACATTTCCACAACAGCTTATACAGAACTGCCTCATTCTTATTAACAAAGCTCATGGTTTCAGCATGAATGCATTCATTAATTCATTCATTCGACAGAGTGAAACTCTGTCGTCCAGGCTGGAGTGCAATGGCACAATCTTGGCTCACTACAACCTCTGTCTCCTGGGCTCATGCCATCTTCTCACCTCAGCCTCTCAAGTAGCTGGGACTAGAGGCGCACACCACCATACCCTTGGCTAATTTTTGTATTTTTTGTAGAGATGGAGTTTTTGCCACATTGTCCAGGCTGGTCTTGAAGTTCTGGGCTCAAGCAAGCCACCCACCTTGGCTTCCCAAAGTGCTGGAACTATAGGTGTGAGTCACTATGCCCAGTAAAATTTATTTATATTTTGAAGGAACCTTGGTCTCATGAGGAAAAATTTCCCACAATGAACACTTACAACATAGCTTTAAATCAACCATCTGGATAGAGTATCTAATGTTTTTAACAGCAGATACATGTGCTTTTCAGATATTTTGATAATAAAATTTAGTATTCTAATTGAAAATGAATTTTCAGGACTAGATCTGCAATTCATAACACCATCTCTATGGGATATGAACGCTGAACTAAATGGTACCTCGATTTACTTTCTTAATAGTTACCTACTTTCGTTTGATTTTATATCTTAAAATAATATTGGCTAGTTTAACACAAATGCTAAATATTCATAAAATCTACTTCAAGAAGAATTTTAATAATATCATTATCTTTTTTTTTTTTTTTTGAGATGGAGTCTCTTTGTCACCCAGGCTGGAGTGCCGTGGCGCAATCTCGGCTCACTGCAAGCTCCACCTCCCGGGTTCACGCCATTCTCCTGCCTCAGCCTCCCGAGTAGCTGGGACTACAGGCGCCTGCCACCATGCCCGGCTAATGTTTTTTGTATTTTTAGTAGAGATGGGGTTTCACCGTGTTAGCCAGGATGGTCTCGATCTCCTGACCTCATGACCCTCCCGCCTCGGCCTCCCAAAGTGCTGGGATTACAGGCGTGAGCCACCACGCCTGGCCAATAATATCATTATCTTATAGTTACATCATTACATCATGCTTAAGGACTGTTTCTAATAAAGTAGTAAGAAGAGCTGCCCTCTTAAAAGTACAAATCAGTACCAAGATTTCCAGTTGATAAGAATGTGAAAAATAACTACCCTATACATTCTGATTATCAAAACAATACTTAGCTATAAACATCAGAATATCTTAATGAATGCAATGAGTGCAGAAACTCCATAATCCTGGTTTCAGGTTTTTTTTTTTTTTTTGAGACAGAGTCTCACTCTGTCGCCCAGGCTGGAGTGCAGTGGCACGATCTCGGCTCACTGCAACCTCTGCCCTCAGAGTTCAGGCGATTCTTCTGCCTCAGCCTCCTGAGTAGCTGGGATTACAGGCGCCTGCCACCGCGCCCAGCTAATTTTTTTTTTTTTTTTTTTTTGTATTTTTAGTAGAGACAGGGTTTCACCATCTTGGCCAGGCTGGTCTTGAACTACTGATCTTGTGATCCACCCACCTCGGCCTCCCAAAGTGCTGGGATTACAGGGGTGAGCCACCGTGCCTGGCCGGTTTTGTTTCTACGTGGAGGGTTTTCCATTAAAGTAACATTCCTGGCCTCTCTCTCTCCCCTGCTTATTTAATTCACTCGTCTCCAAAGGCAATGCTATCTACTCAATAGCTCAAGCACCAAATCCAGGAGTCATCTTTGATTTCCTTTTTTCTGAGACAGAGTCTTGTTCTGTCACCCAGGCTGGAGTGCAGTGGTGCGATCTCACCTCACCGCAATCTCCACCTCCCTGGTTCAAGCAATTCTCCTGCCTCAGCCTCCCGAGTAGCTGGGACTACAGGTGTGCACCACCATGCCTGGCTACTTTTTTGTATTTTTAGTATAGATGAGATTTCACCATGTTAGCCAGACTGGTCTCGAACTCCTGACCTCAGGTGATCTGCCTGCCTTGGCCTCCCAAAGTGCTGGGATTATAGGCGCTAGCCATCGTGCCCAGCCTCATCTTTGATTTATTTCCTTCATCTCTCCCATCAGACTGATTAAGAAGTACTATAGATTTTATCTTCATACACCTTCGACATGCACCTTAATCAGTTCAGATTCTTACTATCTGCATCTTAGCCTAGGTCATGTTTATTTCATATCAAGATTACTGCAACAGTCTCCTAACAGTTTCCTTACTTGTATGCCTATCCCCCATAATCCATTTACTCTACAGCAGCCAATATCATCTTGTACAAATATAGATTAGGTCACTTAAAATCCTCCAATATTTTCCCATTGTCTTCAAAAATTATCACTTTACACTGACTTATAAAGACCTACAAGATCTGGCCCCTGACTACCCCTCTGATCTCACTGCTTACTTTTCCATCCCTCACCCATTATGTTCCAGCCATACTGACCTTCTTTCTGGCCAGCACAGAGCTTTTGCACTGCTGTTCCCTCTTCCTGGAGTACTCTTCCAGACTCTTCTAAGACTGACTCCATGTCATTCAGGTCTTAGCTCTAATGTTGTGTTTTGAGAGAGGCCTTCCCTAATTACCCAAAGTAACCCCTTACTCATCTATTGAATTACCCTGATATTTTTGTTTATTTGTTTAATGTCTGTCCCTCAATTGGAGTATATGTTCCATGATAGTAAGCACCTTGTCTGTCTTGTTCCATGATAGTAAGCACCTTGTCTGTCTTGTTCCATCTAGAAATCTATAAGTGAGCGTGGCACATGGTAGGTTTTCAGTAAAGTTGACTAAATAACGACAAAAGAAATGAATAAATCTTAGTTTATTTTTAAAACTACACTAAAATATAGGAAAATAGAATTATTTACATGAAAAATAAGTGATTATGAAAACCAGTAGTAAATGTCTACAGTGGTACAGTGGTTTAATTCTGGAGGCAAGCAGAGAATTCTTAAATATTTAAACCAAGATATGATCACTTTACTTTTTGAGTTTACCTGAAGTATCCATGTTATCATGTCCTTCTGGCCTTCTAACTGGGGAATTCCTTTGAGTTTTTCCAAAAGCATTTGTATATTCATGGCTGAACTTCCCAATCCTTTTTTAAAACACAAAATCACACATCATAAATAAATACATATAGTCATCTCTTGGTATCCTCAGGGAATTGGTTTCAGGACCCCTATGGACATCAAAGTCCACTAATGCTCAATTCCCTTATATAAAATGGTGTAGTATTTGCATAAAGTCTATACACATGCTTCTGTATGATTTAAATCATCTCTAGATTACTTATAATGCCTAATACAATGTAAACGCTATGTAAATAGTTGTTAGATAATATTGTTTAGGGAATAATGACAAGAAAAAAAGTCTGTACATGTTCAGTACAGTGACAACCATCCTTTTTCCTTTTTCCCCCTGAATATTTTCAAACTGCGACTGGTTGAATCCCTAGATATGGAACCCACAGACATGGAGGGTCAATTATGTCTTCATAATTATGTACAAATTACAATTTCTAGTTAATGTTATTTACATTGATAACCAAGGTTTGCCAATCAATCCCTTAACTTAATTATTCAATGGATGAATCTGCAATTATATGAAGTACTGGGTTACAATGATATGATCTATTAAATTTAAAAATGACTTTAAGTCTCTTTCTTACATCTTTTACTGGCACTGCTAAGTGACAGCTACCCTAAATATCTGTCTCTGGTCTTTGCTCCACTTGACTCAACATCTAAGCAAAAGTGCTTAATGAGAAGCAAAATTGCCAAAAATATTGAAGTGGGGGACTTTATATCCATAAACTGAATAGGTTTTTGATGTCTTCAGGGATCTAAAAAATACAGCATGTAAATAGAAAATGTTTGTCTCCTACTGTTTTTATAATCAACATGCCTGGAATGTGCTTTGAAAAAAACTATCTTAATCAGGTAGCATTTATTAGAAATCTAATTTAAAACTATCCTTTTCTTCCAAGTTGAATGCAATGCAAAATGAACATGTTATCATTCAGATTTCTATCATTTAAAATTCAGAAACATTAATATCTTATTAAGACATGTCACATGAATGCTATGGTTGACACAGCAGCAAATATTTGATAATACTGAGATGAGGAATGAAAGTAAAAAAACACCAATATATGCAACCAAAAAAAAAAAAAGTGGGGAGATCATGTAGTAAAAAGATTGTAGTAAAGATTACAGTAAGGGATTAAAAAATATATTAGTATATCTGAAAATATTAGTTACAAACTAAGAATGCCAGGAAAAAAATTATTTCAGGGTTACCTATGTTTTAAGGACTGACAGATGAAAACTCTGTAAGATATAAACTTTCAGGATTGACAAATTAAAACTCCTTAAGATCTAGACTTTCAATGACAAATGTGTTTAAGAGTGATACTCAAACATACTTGAAGCCTTATGATAAAAGTCAAATGTTACTTCTTCTTCAGGAGCTTTTTGAAGCTGTTGCTTCTCTTCTAGTAAACCCAATGCCAGAATATGAAAAGCCTGAAGGAGGAAAATAAGAGATCTTTAAAATTGCGCTTCTTCAGGTAAATATATTTTTAATTTAATTTTTATTTTTTTCAGAGACTGGTCTCACTCTGTCACCCAGGTTGGAGTGCAGTGGGGCAATCCTAGCTTACTGCAGCCTTAAGCTCTTGGGCTCAAGTGATCCTCCTGCCTCAGCCTCCTGAGTAGCTGGGGACTAGAGGTGCACACCACCACGCCCAGCTAAATTTCTTTTTGGAGGGGGCGGGGGGTATAGACAGTGTCTCACTATGTTGGCCAGGCTGGTCTTAAACTCCTGCGCTCAAGTGATCCTCCTGCTTCAGCTTCCCAAAGTGCTGCAATTACAGGTATGGGCCACCATGCCTAGCAAGGTAAATCTATTTTAAGTAGAAGTATAAAAATAAGAAAGCTGATAGGTAAAACACATGCAAAGGTTTCAGCAGTTCACATTAAGCAGTTTACAGAAAGAGAAATGATGAATACACATGAAAAATGTTCAACCTGGCCCAGCGCTGGTGGCTCACTTCTGTAATCCCAGCACTTTCGGAGGTTGGGGTGGGTGGATCACCTGAGGTCAGGAGTTCATGACCAGCCTGGTCAACATGGTGAAACCTCGTGTCTACTAAAAATACAAAATTAGCCAGGCGTGGTGGTGGGTGCCTGTAATCCCAGCTGCTTGGGAAGCTGAGGCAGGAGAATCACTTGAACCTGGAGGTGGAAGCTGCAGTGAGCCAAGATTGTGTCACTGCACTCCAGCCTACTCCAGCCTGGGTGACAAGTGAAACTCCATCTCAAAAAAAAAAAAAAAAAGTTCAACCTCACTTAAAGAAAAATGAGTTGAAACAAGATCATCCTATTTTTCACCTATTACAGTGGCAAAAATTTTGGTGTTATAGATAAGAGCTGGCATAGGTATTGGGAAGTAGGCACTTTTGACCATAGTGGTGATGGGAAAGTAAACTGGTACAACATTTTTGGAGGCCAATTTGAAAACATCTATCAAAAATGTAAAGGTATATACCAACTATTAGGAATTAATATGACAAATACGCTCCCTTAAGTATGCAAAAACATTTGTATAAGAACATACATTTTATTGTTCTTTGTTACAGCAAAGACCTAGAAACACCTGAATGTCTATTAATAGGAGACTACTTAAACACATTATACCCATACAATGGACTACACAGCTATCAAGAATAAGTAGATCTATATGTGCTAATGTGCAATGATTTCCAGAATATACAAAACTTTTAACAATGCTTATGTCCTATATAGCATACTGGGACTCAGGAAGAGAAATTTTAACTTGGTTTCAAACATATCTCTATGGTTTGAAATTTACTAGTGAATGAATTTATCAGTGTTATAACAAAAATTGAGGTACACATATGGCAATGACAGCATTTAGAACCTGCAGACCAACAATACTCAAGGAAAAAGGAACATTTAGTTAGGCAGGTATAAATAAATATGGTGTTACAACTTCCATGACGTGGCATAATTAAGTAACATGTATTTATCTATAACAGTAACAAGGAAAAACAGCTGCTTTCACTTTAGCTAATTCTCCTACCTCTATGAATAATTACACTTTTATCCATTTTACTAATGAGAAAATTATTATTTGCTCCTTAAATAGGAAGTGGGGAAACCCAAGACTGAAGTCTAGACCTATCTTCAAACCTTTATTATACTGTCTTCTTATAATTCAAGTAAAATTAAAAATATAAAAAATCATGACACAATAATAACATGTCAATTTATTAGCATAAGTACACCTGTTTTTGTTTTCATGGGTTTTATTAAACAGAAACGGTTCCCAAGAGTAAGGATGCTAAAAACACGAGAACATATCACTGAAAAAAATTTGTGCTGTGTGTAAGCATTTTTAATGACCCCTACGTTTCCAGTGCTCTAGATGTGGTTCCAACTGAAGTTAGACCCGAGATCTTCCCTAGATCCCCAAGAACTCTAGGACTTGATGTAGAGGAAATATTTCAGGTAAACAAACCATTTGGAGCATCCCTTCGGTCCACAAGTTAGAATCTGTGTCTATTGCCCGCTCAAATACGGTCCTGAGAATGTACATCATGATATCACAGTTGAGAAGGTTAATCACTGTGCTGAAAGCAGGGCAGAATTCAGGAGGTGGTGGTGGTGGCAATGCTATAGGAGGTGGGGAATGGATGGGGAAAGAGACAAATAGGTACATTTTTATTTGGGTTATCCTACATACTAAAGTGCAAATGTCAAAACATAATAGGTTACATGCAAAACAACAGATGCTTTTTTGCTACCTTTCCGGTACTGAAAATATCAATGTTAAATGTAATATAAGTACTACATCAGTCACCCAAAATGAACTACATTTGCTATCAATTTTAAATTCAAACACTACTGATATATACCATATCTTAATATGTGAATAAGAAGCAAAAAGCTCTTTGCACTTCCTTGAGTTGCCCACTCTCAAAAACCAACAACAACAAAAAACTATATGCTTTGCTGATACGAAACCACAGAAAATAGTCAAAATGAGTCAATTCAGAATCTCACTTTTTACCTTCATCTTTGTTTTCTTGTTTTCTCCTTTTCTTCTGCATATGTTCAGCCTATAAAAAAATCTATCATTAAATATACTGCTTTGGAAGCATGAAACAAATCAAATACTTTAAAGCAGTCAGGAAAGACCCAACCACCTATTAAAATACTTTATATACTGAAGCATGTATTCAAAAATGCCTCTTTGTCCTAGAAATAAAATGGTGTTCTAGAGAAAACTAATGCAAAATAGATGAGGGATATCCCTGGTCAAAAACTTCGTCTCCATTATTTTCTACTGAAAATATTTACCCAGTACCTATTATGTACAGGGTACTGTGCTATGGGCTGTAAAGTATTTACTTGATAAGGATAAAGCCAGACATCACCTTAACTAACTGATCAAGCTTAACATGATCCTTCATGGGACAAAAAGACGTATGTGCCTAATAATGGGATGCAATATATCACTTACATAGTATTCTTGCCAAAAACTGTTTAAGTTGAATCTATTTGGTACTCTATAGAAATGTCGATGTTATGAAAGAAAAAAATGCAAAAGAATTATCTTCTAAATTAAAGGAGACTATTGGCTGGGCGAGGTGGCTCACGCCTGTAATCCCAGGACGTTGGGAGGCCGAGGTGGGTGGAATCTTTTGAGGTCAAGAATTTGAGACCAGCCTGGACAACATGGTGAAACCCCGTCTTTACTAAAAATACAAAAATTAGCCAGGCATGGTGGCATGTGCCTATAGTCCCAGCTACTCAGGATGCTGGGGCAGGAGAATCACTTTAACCTGGGAGGTGGAGGTTGCAGTGAGCTGTTATCGTGCAACTATGTTCCAGCCTGGATAACAGTGAGGCTCCGTTTCACCAAAAAAAAAAAAAAACGAAAGAAACATGACAATCAAATGAGTGTGTGATGATGAAGTCCATGATGCTTGATTGAATCCTCTTCCCAAGACAGCTATTAAAGACATATGTAGTATAATCAGGAAAATCTGAATATTGCCTGTATACTAGATAACATTATTGATTCAATTTTAATTCTTGGGTGACATAATGACCTCTATTAATAAGAACCAGCATGAAACTATAGAAAAAGCAGAAAATTTTCTGTGGAGTTAGAAAGCATAAAGCATTTAGGTTTATTTACTGAAAAGGATACTTTTTTCTACCTTGCTATGCTGGGTTTTGGAGTAATGATAAAAGTACATATTGAAGTCTTTCAATGATTCATCTTTTAGTTCATAAACTCCATGGCCTGATACACCTGGTTTCCTAAATAGATGGAAAATACAAGATGAACTGCAGTGTTCTTGAAGTATAAAATATAGACAAAATAAAAACCTAAAAATTAATCCAGAAGTCAAATATACAGAAAAAAATTGTCTCATTTAGCTTATGAAAAGTTCCATTGCAATAATAAAACTAAAAACCTACATTGTGAACACAAAGCCTGATAACAGCTAAGCTGTGTTTTTAATAATGAAATTCAAACAAATCTGGAGAAGTTTGTTTTATACTATCTAGAACTGATACCATGCCCTATCTCTAAAGCTTCTTAGAGATTTAAGAGTCTCTGATGCCTAAAGGTTGTCTGTTCAACTAAAGAACACTTCATTGACCTTAGACACTTCATTGTCTAAGGTCATATCTAAAACAGTAGGGAGACATCATAACCTTAGTAATTTGCAAATGAAAATATAGTACTGAATCCTTTATATAGTACTATAAGGAAAATCATTGAGGTCAAAAGGAGTACTCCATATTTGTTCCAAACATTAAATAGCTTTTGGTTTCTATCCAATCTCTAAGTCAAGTATTTCAACGAACATTACTAGATCATAAGAAAAGCTACACCCTATTTTAAAAGCTATTTGAAACTAGTAATGTATCTGTAAACACAATACTGTAACAAGTAGAAATTCACCATCAGTATCGATTTTTCAAATTTCAAAGATTAATACAATTAAATTTGTATTTCCATTTTATATACTGAAATGAAAATATTATAAAATACTGTTTTAATTCTACCAGAGAAAAATCCAAAATTAGTATATTAAATAAAAATTTATAAAATAAATGAAATCATGGGTTCAGATTAATGGGAAAGAGAGTATCAGAAAAGTTCATTTACTTACTATCTAAATCAATCATGTAATATCATAAATGAGTATTTCTCATTCGCTTGCCCAAAACACTCATTTTTTCAACAAACAGGTGCTAAGTGTCTACTGTGAGCCCCTCATTCTCACCCTTTCTAATCTGTATTCTACTCTTATTCTTGGGAGTTCAGGCAAGAACTTCAGAGCTTCTACAAAGTATCCAAAGTAGAAGAACAAAGATCAATCTACTTTTTAGAATAAGTATAAATATTAAGCACTTACTTAAATGTGGCCACTTTGTTTATGACATTCTCTAAGCCAGTTTCGTTATTTTCCTGTTGAAACAATATTTTTGTCATTTTTACCTTCATATAATGACTTCCACTTCTCTGTGAAGTGAAATACATTTTCAACTGCATCTCTGAAGTACTTTGTAAATAATTTTAAAAAGATCAATTTCCACTATTAAAAAATTAGGTCTAAAACCAATTATCTATGTTTTGGGAGACCAACTTCGTAAGAGGTAAGATGTATGTATAAACTGTTTAAGAAAGGTTATCTAAGTTTGCCTTCATATGTGTGTATAAGTACACACGTACATATACGGCATACACACATAGTATTACCAATACTTCAAAGAAAAGAAGCTCTTCTTTATGTAGTATGTTCATCACCCCCATCATTTATGTACATGTCCATGCTGTACTAATCCCTAAAACCAAGGTAACAAAATTAATGAGCTCCAACTAGTAATCTATAGCAATACACATCTAGATGTCCTAATATATTCTACCTTCTGCAAGTTTTTTTCTGATTGACCTGATCTTTTCCTTAAACAGGGAACACTATTTTTTTACAAAGTCATTTAAAATTAAGATAAGGACCTAGTCAAACTACTACAGTAAGCTCACAGATTCCTGTAGTCTCGTAAAGATAAGAAATGTAACCTCCCTTAAAAATACATATACTTGGCTGGGCACAGCGGCTCACACCTGTAATCCCAGCACTTTGGGAGGCCGAGGTGGGTAGATCATGAGGTCAGGAGTTCGAGACCAGCCTGGCCAACATAGTGAAACCCTGTCTCTACTAAAAATATAAAAATTAGCCGGGCATGGTGGTGCGCAACTGTAGTCCTAGCTACTTGGGAGGCCGAGGCAGGAGAATCACTTGAACACGGGAGGTGGAGGTTACGGTTAGCCAAGATGGCACCACTGCACTCCAGCCTGGGCAACAGACCGAGACTCTGTCTAAAAAAAAAAAAATATATATATATATATTCCTTGGCCAGACGCGGTAGATCACACCTGTAATTCCAGCACTTTGGGAGGCCAAGGTGGGTGGATCACTTGAGGTCAGGAGTTCCAGACCAGCCTGGCCAATATGGTGAAATCCCATCTCTACCAAAAATAACAAAAATTAGCCAGGTGGGTGGCATGCACCTGTAATCCCAGCTACTCGGGAGGCTGAGGAAAGAGGATCGCTTGAACCTGGGAGACGGAGGTTGCAGTGAGCCAAGATTGTGCCACTGCACTCCAGCCTGGGTGTCAGAGCAAGACTTCGTCTCAAGGAAAAAAAAAAAAAAAAAAAAAATACACACACACACACACACATATATATCCCTATTCTACCTCTTTGGAAAGCCTTGACAGCACAGATAAGTATAATTATTTTTTAAGACTCATTTTTCTAATTCATATTCAAATCTCAGAGGGAAAAAATATGAGACTCATAATCTGTAGGATTATTACCACAGTGTCTGTATATACGAAAAACAACTATCTGATCTTTGACAAACCTGACAAAAACAAGAAATGGGGAAAGGATTCCCTATTTAATAAATGGTGCTGAGAAAACTGGCTAGCCATATGTAGAAAGCTGAAACTGGATCCCTTCCTTACACCTTATACAAAAATTAATTCAAGATGGATTAAAGACTTACATGTTAGACCTAAAACCATTAAAATCCTACAAGAAAACCTAGGCAATACCATTCAGGACATAGGCGTGGGCAAGGACTTCATGTCTAAAACACCAAAAGCAATGGCAACCAAAGCCAAAATTGACAAATGGGATCTCATTAAACTAAAGAGCTTCTGCACAGCAAAAGAAACTACCATCAGAGTGAACAGGCAACCTACAGAATGGGAGAAAATTTTTGCGACCTACTCATCTGACAAAGGGCTAATATCCAGAATCTACAATGAACTCAAACAAATTTACAAGAAAAAAACAAACAACCCCATCAAAAAGTGGATGAAGGACATGAACAGACACTTCTCAAAAGAAGACATTTATGCAGCCAAAAAACACATGAAGAAATGCTCATCATCACTGGCCATCAGAGAAATGCAAATCAAAACCACAGTGAGATACCATCTCACACCAGTTAGAATGGCCATCATTAAAAAGTCAGGAAACAACAGGTGCTGGAGAGGATGTGGAGAAATAGGAACACTTTTACACTGTTGGTGGGACTGTAAACTAGTTCAACCATTGTGGAAGTCAGTGTGGCGATTCCTCAGGGATCTAGAACTAGAAATACCATTTGACCCAGCCATCCCATTACTGGGTATATACCCAAAGGACTATAAATCATGCTGCTATAAAGACACATGCACACGTATGTTTATAGAGGCACTATTCACAATAGCAAAGAGTTGGAACCAACCCAAATGTCCAACAACGATAGACTGGATTAAGAAAATGTGGCACGTATACACCATGGAATACTATGTAGCCATAAAAAATGATGAGTTCGTGTCCTTTGTAGGGACATGGATGAAACTGGAAAACATCATTCTCGGTAAACTATCGCAAGGACAAAAAACCAAACACCGCATGTTCTCACTCATAGGTGGGAATTGAACAATGAGAACTCGTGGACACAGGAAGGGGAACATCACACTCCGGGGACTGTTGTGGGGTGGGGGGAGGGACAGCATTAGGAGATATACCTAATGCTAAATGATGAGTTAATGGGTACAGCAAAACAACATGGCACATGGATACATATGTAACAAACCTGCACATTGTGCACATGTACCCTAAAACCTAAAGTATAAAAAAAAAAAAAAAAAAAAATGCCACCTGTGGTGGTCATGAGAATGCACCTTGCAGACATCCAATTACAGGGAGTAAATGACCACGTGCCTCAACTGCTGTGCTCTGGTGAAACTAAGGCCAAGCTTCTCACCAGTCATTCCCAGACAATGAGCAAGGTAGAGACACTAATGCAGGCTCATTCTGGGAGACATGGGGAGGGACAGATGGAAAGGCCATTGAAGCCTAGCAGTCTGGGATGCTTCTATGTAACTTTTCTTCTCTTTTTATTTCACTGGGAATCAGATTTGCATCAGAATCTGATGGCTCCCCTTGTTGTTTCCAGATCCCTCACCATTGTCTTTAATAAAAATCTTAATGTTTTGTCACAAGATCTGCTTCTCAGAAGACCCAGATTAACACACCACCCAGTTTCAGTATTTCAAGAAGTTCCCTTTTTTCCTCTGGAGTAATCTTTATTTTAAAGTAAACAAAAAGTAAAGGAGTTTCTCCCAGAATTAAAATTTATACCACTAAAGGATGAAGGTGATTGGTTTACATCTATAAGGTAATAATATAGGACTTTTTGCCTAAAATTTTGAAGTAGTTTCCAATTAAAGAAAAAGAAAAATCTACCCCATCTTGAGGTAAATAGAGATAAAACCAAAATCAGACTTACATTCTCAGGTAAATTTTTGGCAATGGCACTGTGTGGCATGGGTTCAATGCAAAGCAAGTGAATAATTTCTCTCATTGTGACCTCTTCTTTGGTCACATTTCCCACTCCAGGTACATAACGCTCACCTAGTTCAAATAATTTAAAACAAAAAAAAGTAGAATAATTATTTTCTATTTAAATCTCTCCCCATCAGAAGCACTTACACACAGAACACTGCATTAAATTAAATCTGTGAGAGAGGTGCAAAAGTTATTTGAGTGTGTTCCCAAATCTGAATAAGAATGTATGTTGAAAGAGGCAGAAAACTGTGACCTGAAGGAGAATCCAGGCCTTGTCTTAGCTTACTTACACACATACACACAAACACACATACATATACATACACATTCGTATACATACACCTACACATACTCACACATTATAAACAAGGCCCCTCAAATAAATTAGCATGTGTTTCTAACCCAGAACACATGGTTGATGGCATCTGAATGAGCAGTGGCCATCACTGAATAGCTTTTCTTTCAAGATCTTTCTCAATTTTGTCTCTACTTGTTATTTAACAAAGAACAAAGTGAAAACTGAAAAACAAAATACTTTAAAATGTCTTTATGTGTTAAATGACAAAACAGTAATATGTATTAAAAATGACTGGTGCTGTGAAAATACCCATAAGGTCAGATTTCCATTTGTCATCACAATAAACTGCCAAATGAAGAGAGAAAATAGCTAAAATAAGTATGAGAACTTCACTGGTGTCAACAGCATGTAATTCCGATTGCCTTAAGAAGGCTTACAATATGTGGCCTTATGTCACCACTGATTTTCAACACTACAGTATCTGTACGAAGTCCTATGATATCTATCAGAGGGTTACAAAGAAATCCCTTGCCTAAGAGATTTGATGAATTCTACAAATTTGCCAAAGAATGACTTTTTGTTAAGTGAATTCGTTTCCAACACATTCATTCCTCTTTACATTTGTAAAGCATTTTGTAATTTTCATAACTTTTCACCAAAAACAGTATCCCCTAGAATTTTAGTGCTAGAAGAAACCTTAGAGATCATGTAGGTTACCTCCACATTTTACAAATCAGGAATCTGAGGCCCAAAGAATGCAACTGCATGCTCTTCAAAGCTGGTAGCAAGGCCAAGACTAGAGTTCCTGATACTAAATCCAAATATTTTTCTATTTCTTAATGATTTTCTGCTATAGATCAGAAATATAATTTTTTAAACAAAAATGTTAACTCCTGAAAGTAATGAACTTAAACTCAGGAGCAGAGCAAGTATTAACTAAAAATCAAATCATAAGAAAAAAAAAAACAATAAATTTGGGCAAACACAATAATAGTAAAATAACAGTAGGAATAATAAAACAGTAAAAATAAAACAGCAAAATTATACTACAATATTAGAAATTCTTTACATAGTACTCTAAGGACAAATGCAAAAATTTCCCTTGAGTTTTCATAATTTGAAAAAGTATATAATCAATTTTAAAATCTTTTACACATTCTTAATTTGCCCATTTTTTCCCATCTGTTTCTAACTGGCATATTCTAGACAGGAAGGTTTAAGTCTCACTCAGCAATAAAGGCTTACTACCCTTTCTGCTGAGACATGTAGCTAGTCTAGCAACTAGCTCTCTGACAAACAATAAGTAAAAATGAATCCATGTTTACAGACTTAGGTAACAGCTAGAATCCCCAACTAAAGAACCATTCAAACCAAACGGCGTTTGGTGCAGTAAAGTAAATAACAAAAGCCAGAATGAGAAGTCAAAAACAAGATGACAGCCAGGCGCGGTGGCTCACGCCTGTAATCCCAGCACTTTGGGAGGCCAAGGCAGGCAGATCATGAGGTCAGGAGTTCAAGACCAGCCTGGCCAATATGGTGAAACCCCATCTCTATTAAAAAATATATATATATACAAAAATTGGCCAGGCGTAGGCTGGGCGCGGTGGCTCAAGCCTGTAATCCCAGCACTTTGGGAGGCCGAGGCGGGTGGATCACGAGGTCAGGAGATCGAGACCATCCTGGCTAACACGGTGAAACCCCGTCTCTACTAAAAAATACAAAAAAATTAGCCGGGCGTGTTGGTGGGCGCCTGTGGTCCCAGCTACTCGGGAGGCTGAGGCAGGAGAATGGCGTGAACCCAGGAGGTGGAGGTTGCAGTGAGCCGAGATCGCGCCACCGCACTCCAGCCTGGGGGACAGAGAAAGACTCCGTTTCAAAAAAAAAAAAAAATTGGCCAGGCGTGGTGGCGCATGCCTGTGGTCCCAGCTACTCAGGAGGGTGAGGCAGAAGAATTGCTTGAATCCAGGAGGCAGAGGTTGCAGTGAGCTGAGATCACACCACTGCACTCCAGCCTGGGCGACAGAGTGAGACTCTGTCTCAAAAAAACAAAACAGAACAAGATGATGGCAATGAATGTACCAGCTGGTAAAATCAACACAGACTATGACATAGCATATATTTGTATTCAATAGGTTCGAATATAGTGTTTCTGCACCGAATATTTATATTAATCTCAACTGAATTATAAGACACATTTCTATGGGTCAATGTCATAACTTGATAAACATTATTTCTGGCAAAGAACACTTTTTCTTTTCTCTAAGTAACCTTAACAAAGCTAAGTATGACCAATATTTGCAAAAAATAACTAAACAGAATGACACAATGAAAATATATTTTACTTAGACCTATAATATATATAACATTTTTAGCACTAAATGACCTCCAAATAAGTCAAAACATTTACACATCAGGTACTGAAAAATAAAAATGTAAAATATGTACTTTTGTGAAGGTGATTTTCTAAATGCAGTATATGAATAAGGAGTAAAATGATCAATTATAGTTCATATAAATGGTCTCTCTAAAAAGTAACCCATGTTCTATTTCAAAACATTGTGTTTTAATCTTACCCACAATATAGATGAGGACCTGAAGCATTTCTTCTATTAGTGTATTATATTGTTTAATCAAATCCTATAGAATCGAAAAAGAGTAAATTGGTTATGGAAGAACCAAAAACCTCCATAAAACATGCATTTCGGGATGAGACTCATGGTCCATCCAGTCTAGTATTTTTCATCCAGTCTAGTATTTTTTGTGTGTGTGTGCACAGCACAAATAGTTACAATAGTTCCCTTTTTTGACATCAAATTCAACAATACCTGGCATATAATTGCTAAATACTGTCATCGTTTTCATTATCATTATCCCCCACATAGTCATAAATAAGCACACTAATGCTAATCTTCAACTCTTCTATTATTTGCTGCCTTCTTACCTGGGTTAGTGAGAAAGTGCCTTCAAATAGATTCCTAACAGTTATATGGTGAGAGTATCCTTCTCTTAACATGCCCCTCATTTAAACTATTAAATCAGATACTGATTTTCACTAAGTATAAAACAACTAAAAATTAGCTCTGTATTTTATATCCTATTCATGTTAGCCCTTTGCAAGTAACTTCTATTTTTTTCATTTAAAAACATTTTTTGGCCAGGCGCAGTGGCATGCGCCACTGCTCCTGGCTATCCCAGAGTTCTTTAATTCTTAAATTTGATTTAGAAATTTTATATGAGGCCAGGCGTGGTGGCTCACACCTGTAATCCCAGCACTTTGGGAGGCCGAGGCATGAGGATCATGAGGTCATAAGTTCGAGACCAGCCTGACCAACATGGTGAAATCTCGTCTCTACTAAAAATACAAAACTTAGCCGGGTGTGGTGGTGCGCCCCTGTAATCCCAGCACTTTGGGAGGCCAAGGCATGTGGATCACAAGGTCAGGAGTTTGAGACTGGCCTGACCAACATCATGAAACCTCGTCTCTACTAAAAATACAAAAATTAGCCGGGCGTGGTGGTGCGTGCCTGTAATCCTCAGGAGGCTGTAATTACAGCGTCTGTAATCCTCAGGAGGCTGAGGCAGGAGAATCGCTTGAACCCAGGAGGCAGAGGTTGCAGTGAGCCAAGATCGAGCCACTGCACTCCAGCCTGGGCGACAGAGCGAGACTTCATCTCAAAAAGGGAAAAAAAAAATTATATACTTATTTACTATTTTTCCAAAGAAATTTTACTAGCAGGAGTAACTTCTAATTTGAAAGAATAAAATAATGTGATTTCATGAATTCAAAGTAGTTAAGGGCTACTTTATAGGCTGGTACTTCAAATATTCAAACAACAAAGATGTGGCCGGGCATGGTGGCTCACGCCTAGAATCCCAGCAATTTGAGAGGCCACGGCAGGCAGATCACTTGAGCTCAGGAGTTTCAGACCAGCCTGGCCAACATGGTGAAACCTCGACTCTACCAAAAATACAAAAAATTGGCCAGGTGTAATGGCTCACGCCTGTAATCCCAGCACTTTGGAAGGCCGAGGTGGGCGGATCACGAGATCAGGAATTCGAGACCAGCCTGGCCAACATGGTGAAACCCCGTCTCTACTAAAATACAAACATTAGGGGGGCATGGTGGTGCACGTCTATAATCCCAGCTACTTGGGGAGACTGAGGCAGGAGAATGGCTTGAACCCAGGAGGCGGAGGCTGCAGTGAGCTGATTGTGCCACTGCACTCCAGCCTGGGTGACAGAGCAAGACTCCATCTCAAATAAATAAATAAATAAATAAATAAATAAATAAATAAATAAAATAAATAAATTAGCCAGGCGTGGTGGCTCATCCCTCCCTGCAGGCCCAGCTACTCAGGAAGCTGTGGCAAGAGAATCACCAGAATGGGAGGAGAAGGTTGCTCTGAGCCAAGATTGTGCCACAGCACTCCAGCCTGGGTGACAGAGTGAGACCCTGTCTCAAAAACAATAAATAAATAAATAAAATAAAATTTGTATATTACCTCTGAGACAACAAAGATAAAAAAGACCAATGTCATTATAGATGTACACACTGCAAGAGAGAGCTTAAATAGGACTTTTTTCTGAGAGCAATTTGACAATACGTATTAAGAGCCTTAAGAAAAACATGTTGTTGGCCAGGCACAGTGGCTCACCAGCACTTTGGGAGGCCAAGGTAGGCGGATGACCCGAGGTCAGAAGTTCGAGACCGGCCTGGCCAACATGGAGACACCCTGTCTCTACTAAAAATACAAAATTAGCTGGGTATGGTGGTGCATGCCTGTAATCCCAGTTATTCAGGAGGCTGAGGCAAGAGAATCGCTTGAACCCAGGGCGGGCAGAGGTTGCAGTGAGCCGAGATTGCGCCATTGCACTCTAACCTGGGCAACAAGAGCAAAACGCCATCTCAAAAAAAAAAAAGGAAGAAAAACATGTTGTTTTATCCAACAAATCCACTTCTAAAAATGTGTCTTAACAAAATAGAGAAGTATTTAAATACTGAGCTACAAATGTTTATAAGACCAACCAACTAGAAAGACCTCTTCAGTAATAGACTTTAAAGTATAATGCATCATATAGTGCAATCCTACATAGTTATTAAAAATGATGATATAATTGTATACTTATTTCATGACAAGAAAAACTTTTCACAATATGTTGTTAAGCATAGGAAGCAGATTACAAAACAGCACATACACAATGATACAATTTTTGTTTTAAAAACAAGCAAGACACTAAAACTTTAAAAGCGATCATTTCTAGGAAGAAGTGTTTTTCAAGTGATTTTTTTTTTGTTAATCTACATATTCTAGTTTTTCTAGATTAAAAAGATTACATATGTGTATATATGTGTGCCACATGTATACGTGTCATTTCAGGAGGTATGGTTAAGAAATAACTTTTAAAATATGGCTAAATACGACTGAAATAAAATATGACTGAAATAGTAACAATATTTCCTTTAAAATTAATTCACATAATTTACAGGTGGTATACCTGGTCTTTTGTAGATATGGTCTTGTTAAAAGCCTCAGCAAGTTCATACCTCTGAAGTACCAGCAACAAGAACTTATTGGGATCCATTAAAGATGCACCAATCTGTGAAAGAAATCCAGCATCATATTTCTTGTCTATTATATGGAGAAACATTTTGTCTCATGTAGGACTGTCAAAAATTAAAAAGTAAGTTTGCAGAAGATAATGTAGTAGTCCCTTCTATTTCTATGTGTCATATTCAGTTTAACGGTGAGAGTATTTTAAGTTAAAAATTATTACATTATCTTCTCTTATTAGAAACAATTCAAGAAGGAAGATGAAGACACAAATATCAGAAACAATTTAAATAGGTACCTGAAGCATGATGATATCTTTATCATACATTTCTTCTCTGCACTTAACATCTTGGTAATAAAACACCTATAAAGTAATAGGTAGAATAAATCCCAAAAGAATTATTTTATTTCAAGCAAAATTCTCAAGAAAACCTATCCTTAAAACTTTCTCTAAGCTAGAAACCCCTAAAAAACCTTAGTGGCAAAAAATAAGTTGTAAATCCATGAATCATTTAAAGGGAATAGCGAGGACGAAGTGAAGACATACGGCATGAAATCACTCCAGTGTTAAAAATGTTCTATATTAGTTATTACTGTCATGTATAACAAGATAATTTATTTTCCCTAAGTTTAAAATACCTACTTCAATAAAAGTAAACCAATTTCTACACTCAATCATAATACCATTTTTTTCTTTTTTTTTTTTAAATTTCATTTTAAGTTCCAGGATACATGTGCAAGACATGTAGGTTTGTTACAGAGGTAAACGTGTAATACCATTTTTCTTCCAAGTGCTAACTTTACAAGACCTATTTCTCCACCTTTTAAGAAATGCAAGGCCAGGCTCAGTGGCTCATGCCTGTAATCCCAGCACTTTGGGAGGTTGAGGTGAGCGGATCACCTGAGGTCAGGTGTTCAAGACCAGCTTGGCCAACATGGTAAAGCCCCATCTCTACTAAAAACACAAAAATTAGCCAGGCATAGTGGTGCATGTGTGTAGTCCCAGCTACTTGGGAGGCTGAGGCACGAAAATCACTTGAACCCCACAGGCAGAGGTTGCAGTGAGCTGAGATCACACCACTGCACTCCATAGCCTGGGCAATAGAGTGAGACTCTGTCTCAAAAAAAAAAAAAAAAGAAAAAGAAAAAGGAGAAAAAAAGAAAAGAAAAGCACTGCTCCATATTTACTCCAAAACAGAAGAAAAAATTACAAGGTGGCCTTCAATTAAGACAGATGGTGGGAAGACTAAAGGCCTCTAAGTAAGGTAATTCTCAGAAAAGAACCATGTTAATGGGGAGGCCTCTGGTGGTACTACCGGCTTTCACCTAATTTATCACACAAGCATCCTAGTTTATAATTCAGATGGAATACACAGTGAACAGGATAGGAGAAATGTCTATATAGTTCCTAGAACTTTCATTTCTAACAGTTTATACAAGAGAATAGTAACATACACTCAGTAACACCTAGGAACACAGGGTAAAATTATATAAGAGAAAAAAATTAGAAAATGAACACATTCATAAATATGAATAATGGGCTTTGCTGTACCTGGCTAATAAGAGACAGTCCATTTCTTCGCCACATCTCAGCAACAACCTGGGCGACCAACACTAGACAACGTAAAGGATATTCCACTAGTACCTCTACTTGAAAGTCCTCCTGAAATAGAGTGAGGTCAATTTTATCATTTCTCACAGAGCTTAGATGTGTCTCCAAGTTATGCCACTACATATTCTTCAGTTTTCTCACGTGTAAAATGGAAGAGCTTGAACTAGGTGACGTCTAAGTCCCTGTGACTCAGATTACAATGTACTATAGGAAGATGTAAAATTACTAAATGGGAATTCCTCAGGTGGGTTTCTAAATATTATTTCCTTCTCGTCCATCAACCAAGAGGTATTCAGAAACAGAATATAAGCAAATCAACACTTAGTAGAATCACTTACAAAAGACACAAATTCATGTAGTCTTGAAACAGCACCCAGCCTGCTTAAACGTACATGAAGACCTAAAGTTAAAAAAACGAGAGAGAAAATGAGAAAACAAACCCAATTTGTTAACCAGTTAACTCATCAAGTTTAGAAACTTGTGCGATTTGATTTGGCTGGGCACGGTGGCCCACGCCTGTAATCTCAGCACTTTAGGAGGCCGAGGTGGGTGGATCATCTGAGGTCAGGAGTTCAAGATCAGCCTGGCCCACATGGTGAAAGCCCGTCTCTACAAAAATACAAAAATTAGCCGGGCCTGTAATCCTAGCTACTTGGGAGGCTGAGGCAGGAGAATCGCTTGAACCTGGGAGGCAGAAGTTGCAGTGAGCCGAGATCATGCCACTGCACTTCAGCCTGGGTGACAGAGTGAGACTCCGTCTTGGAAAAAAAAAAAAAAAAAAGAAACTTGTGTGAGTTAAATGTATGTTTACTGAGTTTAGAAGTGACACTCTAGAATGCAGACTGTTGATTTCTAATTTTGAAACACAATATTACTAACGTATTTAAAATCCTACACTGTGCAAGGTGTGCTCATACCTTATTTAAAAATAACAAACTGTCTCTCAAGATATCTTTATTCTGCCTTTAGCCATGTATCAAAAGAAATGAAAATTAATCTAAGTATTTTTAATAAAGCTTTTTATTTTTATTAAAAGGTACTTTTAATAAAATTTTTATTTTTATTAGAAAGGTACTTTTAATAAAATTTTTATTTTTATTAGAAAGGTACTTTTAATAAAATTTTTATTTTTATTAGAAAGGTACTTTTAATAAAATTTTTATTTTTATTAGAAAGGTACTTTTAATAAAATTTTTATTTTTATTAGAAAGGTACTTTTAATACAAATTTTTATTTTTATTAGAAAGGTACTTTTAACACAAATTTTTATTTTTATTAGAAAGGTACTTTTAACACAAATTTTTATTTTTATTAAAAGGTACTTTTAACAAAAATTTTTATTTTTATTAAAAGGTACTTTTAACAAAAATTTTTATTTTTATTAAAAAAGCTATTTTTAACAAAAATTTTTATTTTTATTAAAAAAGCTATTTTTAACAAAAATTTTTATTTTTATTAAAAAAGCTATTTTAACAAAAATTTTCATTTTTATTAAAAAAGCTATTTTTAACAAAAATTTTTATTTTTATTAAAAAGGCATTTTTAACAAAAATTTTTATTTTTATTAAAAAGGCATTTTTAATAAAAATAGAAGCAATATAAAATCACATGACATCAATTATGCCATATACAAACATTAACTCAAAATGGATCAAAGACCTTAAACACAGGTTTAAATATAGGTGCTAAAACTAAAAAATAAAACTCATACAAGAAAATGTAGGGAAAAGCTTCATAACTTTAGATTTGACTCTTCCTATCCATGAGCATGGAATGTTCCTCCATTTCCATGCTCTTGTTTGTGTCCTCTTTTATTTCGTTGAGCAGTAGTTTGTATTTCTCCTTGAAGAGGTCCTTCACATCCCTTGTAAGTTGGATTCCTAGGTATTTTATTCTCTTTGAAGCAATTGTGAATGGGAGTTCACTCACGATTTGGCTCTGTTTGTCTGTTATTGGTGTATAAGAATGCTTGTGATTTTTGCACATTGATTTTGTATCCTGAGACTTTGCTGAAGTTGCCTATCAGCTTAAGGAGATTTTGGGCTGAGACGATGGGGTTTTATAAATATACAATCATGTCATCTGCAAACAGGGACACTTTGACTTCCTCTTTTCCTAATTGAATACCCTTTATTTCTTTCTCCTGCCTGATTGCCCTGGCCAGAACTTCCAACACAGCACTTGAATAGGAGTGGTGAGAGAAGGCACCCTTGTCTTGTGCCGGTTTTCAAAGGGAATGCTTCCAGTTTTTGCCCATTCAGTATGATATTGGCTGTGGCTTTGTCATAAATAGCTCTCATTATTTTGAGATATGTCCCATCAATACCTAATTTACTGAGAGTTTTTAGCATGAAGGGCTGTTGAATTTTGTCAAAGGCCTTTTCTGCATCTATTGAGATAATCATGTGGTTTTTGTCTTTGGTTCTGTTTATACGCTGGATTACATTTATTGATTTGCATACGTTGATTGTGAAAATGACCATGCTGCCCAAGGTAATTTATAGATTTAATGCCATCCCCATCAAGCTACCAAAGACTTTCTTCACAGAATTGGAGAAAACTACTTTAAAGTTCTTATGGAACCAAAAAAGAGCTCACATTGCCAAGACAATCCTAAGCCAAAAGAACAAAGCTGGAGGCATCACACTACCTGACTTCAAACTATACTACAAGGCTACAGTAACCAAAACAGCATGGTACTGGAACCAAAACAGAGATATAGACCAATGGGACAGAACAGAGCCCTCAGAAATGATACCACACATCTACAACCATCTGATCTTTGACAAACCTGACAAAAACAAGAAATGGGGAAAGGATTCCCTATTTAATAAATGGTGCTGGGAAAACTGGCTAGCCATATGTAGAAAGTTGAAACTGGATCCCTTCCTTACACCTTATACAAAAATTAATTCAAGATGGATTAAAGACTTAAATGTTAGACCTAAAACCGTAAAAACCCTAGAAGAAAACCTAGGCAATATCATTCAGGACATAGGCATGGGCAAGGACTTCATGTCTAAAACACCAAAAGCAATGGCAACAAAAGCCAAAATTGACAAATGGGATCTAACTAAACTAAAGAGCTTCTGCACAGCAAAAGAAACTACCTACCATCAGAGTGAACAGGCAACCTACAGAATGGGAGAACATTTTTTGTAATCTACTCATCTGACAAAGGGCTAATATCCAGAATCTACAAAGGACTCAAACAAATTTACGAGAAAAAAACAAACAACCCCATCGAAAAGCAGGCGAAGGATATGAACAGACACTTCTCAAAAGAAGACATTTATGCAGCCAACAGACACATGAAAAAATGCTCATCATCACTGGCCATCAGAGAAATGCAAATCAAAACCACAATGAGATACCATCTCACACCAGTTAGAATGGCGATCATTAAAAAGTCAGGAAATGACAGGTGCTGGAGAGGATGTGGAGAAATAGAAACACTTTTACACTGTTGGTGGGACTGTAAACTGGTTCAACCATTGTGGAAGCCAGTGTGGCGATTCCTCAAGGATCTAGAACTAGAAATACCATTTGACCCAGCCATCCCATTACTGGGTATATGCCCAAAGGATTATAAATCATGCTGCTATAAAGACACATGCACACGTATGTTTACTGCGGCACTATTCACAATAGCAAAGACTTGGAACCAACCCAAATGTCCATCAATGATAGACTGGATTAAGAAAATGTGGCACATATACACCATGGAATACTATGCAGCCATAAAAAAGGATGAGTTCACGTCCTTTGTAGGGACATGAATGAAGCTGGAAACCATCATTCTCAGCAAACTATTGCAGGGACAAAAAACCAAACACCACATGTTCTCACTCATAGGTGGGAATTGAATAATAACACCTGGACACAGAAAAGGGACCATCACACACCGGGGCCTGTCGTGGGGTTGGGGGAGGGACCCCCAATGTATAGGGACCCCCCTATACATTAAATGACGAGTTAATGGGTACAGCATACCAACATGGCACATGTATACATATGTAACAAACCTGCACATTGTACACCTGTACCCTAGAACTTAAAGTATAATTAAAAAACAAAAAAACAAAAAAAAATTAGATTTGACAATGAGTTTTTTAGATATGACACCAAAAGCACAGGCAACAAAAGAAAAAAATAGATAAATTGGACTACGACAAAAACTCCTGTGTCTCAAATGAGACCATCAACAGGGAAAAAAGGCAACCCACAGAATGGGAGAAAATATTTGTAAATCACATATCTGATAAACACTTAATATCTAGAATTATATAAGTAACTCCAACTGAACAGCAAAATTAAACCAGATTAAAAAATGGGCAGAGCACTTGAATAGACAGCTCTCCAAAGAAGATATACAAATGGCCAATAAACATGTGAAAAGCTAATCAAAATCACTAATCACTAGGGACATGCAAATCAAAACCACAATGAGATACCACTTAATATCCATTAGAATGGTTATTATCTGGGGAGCAAAAAAGGAAAAGTAGCAAGTGTTGGCAAGGTGTAGAGAAAATGGAATCCTAGTGCATGCTGGTGGGAATGTAAAATGGTACAGCCACTAAGGAAAACAATATGATGGTTCCTCAAAAAACTAAACATAGAATTCCCAAATGATGCAGCAATTCCACATTTGGGTATATACCCAAAAAACTGAAAGCAAGGACTTGAACAGATACTTCTACATCCATGTTCATAACAGCATTATTCATAACAGCCAAAAGGTAGAAGTGTCCATCAATGGATAAATGGATGAACAAAATGTGGTATATCCATACAATGGAATATTATTCAGCCTTTTAAAAAAAGGGAATTCTGACATGTACTACAACATAAACCTGAGGACATTATGCTAGGTGATATGAGCCAGTCACAAAAGGACAAATACTGTATGAGTCAACTTATAACAGGTACCTAGAGTAGTCAAATTCATAGACACAGAGAGTGGTAGTTGCTAGCGGGTGTGGGGAGGAGGCAATGGGGAGGCATTGTTTAATAATAATAATTGTTTAATAAATCATTATTCTATTCAGTTTTAGAAGTTTCATTTTTAGAAGATAAAAAGCTTTTGGAGAAGGATGGTGGTGATAGTTGTAGAAAATGTGAATATACTTAGTGCCACTGAACTGGACACTTAAAAATGGCTGAAATGGGCCGGGCGCGGTGGCTCACGCTTGTAATCCCAGCACTTTGGGAGGCCGAGGCGGGCGGATCATGAGGTCAGGAGATCGAGACCATGGTGAAACCCCGTCTCTACTAAAAATACAAAAAAAATTAGCCGGGCGTGGTGGCGGGCGCCTGTAGTCCCAGCTACTCGGAGAGGCTGAGGCAGGAGAATGGCGTGAACCCGGGAGGCGAAGCTTGCAGTGAGCCGAGATCGCGCCACTGCACTCCAGCCTGGGCGACAGAGCGAGACTCCGTCTCAAAAAAAAAAAAAAAAAAAAAAAAAAAAAGGCTGAAATGATAAGCTTTATGTCATGTACATTTTATTATTATTGAAAATAGAAATATATACACTTCAATAAAGCTATTTTTTAAAAACCCTGACAAATGAATGGCCAATTTACATGGAAATGCAAATGATTATGGAGAATCTATGATTACTTCCTTTTAATGATAAAGAATGATACAGATAATACACTAGTGAAATAGGTCAGAGAGGAGGTTTAGAAATCAGCAACCAGATTTTATTATATTTAAATTTGGGTGGGAGATTAGTTACCACATTAGTCCTTAAGTATATACTATAAGGATCCATAAGTAGACCCAGACAAAACAGAGCCCCGGTAAATAAGCATCTTCAAATAGATGTTCTGGTGACAGCTCCTTGAAGGACAGTGACAGCCCTTAACTGTAGTATCCGACCTGAGCATGTCTGTACATATTGAGCACAGAACAAAAATAGAAATGATTCTACTAAATGAATACCTAGAAACAAAGCTAATAGGTATATGCAAAAAGAAAAAACAAACACTCACCAGCAAGGGTCCTAGAGAGTGGCAGATGTATGCTTACAAGATCCTCAGATACTCTGTAGGACTTTGTTTCCAAACTATGTCCACACAATTGTACTATTGTCTTGCTACTAGATATGAAACTGGTACTGCACCTCATCACAGCTTTGTGACATTCTTTATAAGCCACAAGTAACAGTTCTTCCTAAGAGGAAAATAAGAATACAAAAAGTTGACAAGTTTTCTACTTTAATACTTTTTTTTTTTTTGAGACAGCCTGTCCTGTGGCCTAGGCTGGAGTACAGTGGCAAAATCACAGCTTACTGCAGCCTCAACCTCCTGGGCTCAGTCACCTGAGGTGATTTTCCCACCTCAGCCTCCTGAGTAGCTGGGACTACAGGCGCATGCCACCATGCCCAGTTTTTGTATTTTTTGTAGAGGCAGGGTCTCCGCATGTTGCCCAAGCTGGTTTTGAACTCCAGGGCTCAAGTGGTTCGCCTACCTTGACCTCCCAAAGTGCTAGCATTGTAGGTGTGGGCCACCATGCCAAGCATAACATGCATCATTCAATAAATATTTACTAAATATGAGTGGGAAATTGTTCTATGTATTACTAAGTCTACCTCCACAGGATCTGCAAACTTGTAGGAAACGTAAGATATACCCATATATGCACTTATAATCAAAGTAAAAAATAAGTACCATGTAAATAGTACAAACTAATTGCTCTAAGAGGGAGAAAAAAAAAGAATCACAAAGAACTGGGAAGACATATTTGTGAAAGCAGCTTCTGATGGGCCCTAAAAGAATATGCAGAATTTAAGTATGGGGAAAGATAAGGAGAAGATGGCATTCTAACCAGAGATATAGAATAAATAAAGACAAAAATAAGAGAAATACAACTGCTATTCAGGCAGTGGAGAATAAAGAGTAGATAAAATGAAAGAATTTATGGATGAAATTAACAAGCACTTGAACTGGAAATGTGCCTTGGCACAGGCATGTGAATATACTGATGGAGTCTGCAGTCTAATAATGTAGTCAACACACTGCTTCAGAAGAATTAATGTGGGTCATTGAAGATGGTAGATTAGAGAGGATAAAGTTAGTAGACAGAGAAACCAACAGGAAGATGACTATAAAGTAAAGTGATAAGGGTCTGAACTAGGGTGGGGCCATCACAACAAAAAAGAATGAACCCATAGAAAATAATTTAGGATTATAAAATATATTTGAGATAAGGAAGAATCAAATCTGGGTGAATATAGAAGGAAGAGAGAAGTTAAAGACCATTCTTTTAAGATAATGTTTCTAATTTAATCTTGAAAAAGGAACTCCAAGGTCAAACAGATGATTTGGAAACATCCCTCTCAGAAATCAGCATACTGACTAACTAAAGGGTTTTAGAAATTCAGTAGCGGCTGGGCGTGGTGGCTCATGCCTGCAATCCTAGCACTTTGGAAGGCCGAGGCGGGCAGATCACAAGGTCAGGAGTTTGAGACCAGCCTGGCCAATATGGTGAAACCCCATCTCTACTAAAAAACACAAAACAAATTAGCCAGGTGTGGTGGCGCACACCTGTAGTCCCAGCTACTCGGGAGGCTGAGGCAGGAGAATCGCTTGAACCCAGGAGGCGGAGGTGCAGTGAGCCAAGTTCGTGCCACTGCACTCCAGCCTGGGTGACAGAGCGAGACTCCATCTCAAAGGAAAAAAAAAAGAAAGAAATTCAGTAGCTTTAAAAGAAAAAAAAAAATCCTTTTTGTTTAACCTAACATTTCTGAATCTTATGTGAACCCAGAACATTTTTCCCTTCAAAACACCAGTTAATGTTGAACATACAGAAAACCGGCTCTGAGATTTCCCATATGGATGAATTTAATAGTAATGTCATTAATAAAACAAGGATAATCAAAATGAGAAAATGCAAGTTGGAAGTAGAAGGAAATGATGATAGGTCCATTTAAAATATTTTGAGTTTGAGGCCAGGTGTGGTGGCTCATGCCTATAATCCCAGCACTTCGGGAGGCCAAAGAAAATCACTTGAAGTTAGGAGTTTGAGACTAGCCTGGGCAACACAGAGAAACCCTGTCTCTGAAAAAAATAAAAAAATTTTTAAAAAATTAGCTAGGTGTGGTGGCATGTGCCTGCAGTCTCAGCTACTTTGGAGGCTAAGGTGGGAGGACCATGTGAGGCCAGGAGGTCAAGGCTGCAGTGAGCCATGATAGCGCCACTATACTCCAGCCTGGGTGACAGAGTAAGACCTTATCTCTAAAACACACACACACACACACACACACACACACACACACACACGTGTAAGATCTAAACAGGAATGTCTGGCCCACAAACAGAAGTGACACTGTAGCTTAGGAGAGTCATCTCTATGAACTTTTAACCAAGTGGTAGAAATACAAGAGAAGAGAAAAGAATGTAAGATATACACACACACACTTACCATCAAAGTAAAAAAATTTTAAATACCATGTAAATGGGACAAGCTAATTGCCCTAAGACAGCAAAGAAAAGAATCACAAACAATTAGGAAGACATATTTGTGAAAACATATTTCTGTAAGAAAGAGAATATTGGGGAATGTCTCGTTTAGCAGGCAGAAGGCACCAGAAAAAAAGGTAATCATTGACTGAAACAGGTAATCGATAATAAATGTATTAGGATAATGCATGTTTGTGAAAACGAGAGGGAAACAAAGTTTCAAGACGATTAAAGTACTCAAGAAAATACAATGCTACAGATAATTCAAGGAAGATGGAAACTAAGGAAAGACCTCTGAATTTGGTTATCAAATGGATCCTCTGTGATTTTTTTCTAAATGCAGTTCTTGTCAATTGATAAGGGCAGAAGCCAGACTGTAAAGAAGTGTTAGGAGCTACAAGTGAAGATACTAAATGTAGATGACTTCAGAAGGTTTGGAAGAAGTCAAGATGAAACCTTCGCCTAATCACCTAACAATTGTGCATGCCCTCCACAAAAGTGAGGGTAGCCAAAAAATACATGCTGTGCTTGCTGGACAGTATTTCCTGTGGTGAGTGTACTAAAAAGCTACAGTGCTAGATTAAAGTCTACTACATTTGTGAGTATGGCTGCCACTCTGAACCTATGACCAATTGCTGGTGGTGAAGCAGAAGAGATTATAGTTCACAGGGGTGCAAAAGCCAAGAAAGGAGGCTTTTATTATTGTTGTTTTTAAAAATAAGGGAGTCCTGTGTGTTTACAGACAGTTGATTAAAAGTCCGGATAATTCAGGAAGCTAACTCCAGGAAAAAGTAATATAAGTCAGAACCAAGAGCCTAGGTAGAGGCATTAGACTTAGAAAGAGACAAAAAGGAAAAGACCAATAGTGAAGACACAGAAAAACTTAGTCACTGAATAGGTTATGGTAACAGACACAGAGAAAGCAGAGATGATGAGGGAATTTAACTCAGATCATGGCAATTTTCTCAGAAAATAAATAAATGAGGTCATCATTCTTAAAGGGAATCTAGGGTGGGATTACATATTTAAAAGACGGTTATGGTCTAAAATTGCTGCTTAAGGAAATACATTAGTTCTATAGTTTGAAACTAACACAAATAACAAAGCTCTTGAATGAATAATCTACCCCTCTCCATTCCTGGAATATTTAAAAGTCTAAGACGGCCCTAATTATATTATTATTAATATGCATTTTCCAGGGAATAAACATGTGTATAAATACATATATACACATATATAAACCCTGCTATTCCCCAAAATAAGCAAAACTACCACAGGGCACATTTTCTACTCAAGTATATACAGTTTCCCTCTAAATTTAAAAAGACAAATTCAAATATGTAAAAAGCTACTATAAATAATAAAAACTTTACATCAAGGAAACTGCAACATAAAACTATACTATTAATAATTACTAAGAACTTAAAAAGGCACTGATCCTACTAACAAATTTTACTTACATCACAAGCACACCACTCTTGGAACATGAGTAAAATATTCTTCAATTGCATCTGTATAGCAATGGCAGCCTCCCAATCAGGATCCACTTCAATGTGTTGCCCAACCTGTCTTCGGATTTCTTCCATTCCCTGCAATTAAAAGTTGGTCAACATATACCTATCTGAGCCCTCTCTCTTTGCCCTGCTCTTCACAAAATATAAAACTGTCAGGATTCATAACATTTTAACACGGTTGTTACACTGGGTCAGAATGCATGGGTTCAATTCCCAGCTCTCAGGTATATGCTCAGGGTTAGAACATTAACCGCAAAGCCCAGCTCTGTCTGGTATTTCTAGCTGTGTGACCCTGGGCAAATTATTTCTAAGCTTGGTTACTAAATGGATCCTTTGAGATTTTTTTCTAAACGCAGTTCTTGTCAATTGATAAGCGCATAAGTCAGACTCTAAAGAAGTATTAGAAGCTAACAAGTGAAGATACTAAATGTAGACGAATTCAGAGGGTTTAGGAGATGTCAAGATGAAAACAAGCACCTTAACCTCATCACCCAGCAACTGTGCATGCTTTCCATAAGGATGAGGGAGCCGAAAAAATATGTGTTGTGCTTGCTGCACATGCAAGTAACCCTTACATGTTAAAGGAGAGTATTAATAGTAACTACTTAATAAGATTGCTATAAGGCTCAAAAGAGATCATGCATGAAAAGTGCTTACTACACATTTATCACATGGTAAGTATTCAGCAAACATTAACAGAAGTAGCAATAGTAGGCCGGGCGTGGCAGCTCACATTTGTAATCCCAGCACTTTGGGAGGTCAAGAGATCAAGACCATCCTGGCCAACATGGTAAAACCCCACCTCTACTAAAAATGCAAAAATTAGCTGGGTGTGGTGGCACATGCCTGTAATCCCAGCTACTTGGGAGGCTGAGGCAGGAAAATCGCTTGAACCCGGGAGGCGGAGGTTGCAGTGAGCCGAGATCGCACCACTGCACTCCAGCCTGGCAACAGAGGGAGACTCTGTCTTCGAAAAAAAAAAAAAAAAAAGTAGCAATAGTAAACTAAGGTATATAAAAGGGTCTATCAAAACAGGATGAGTGGCCGGGCGCGGTGGCTCACGCCTGTAATCCCAGCACTTTGGGAGGCTGAGGCGGGCAGATCACGAGGTCAGGAGATCGAGACCATGGTGATAGCTGGGCGCAGTGGCGGGCACCTGTAGTCCCAGCTACTCGGGAGGCTGAGGCGGGAGAATGGCATGAACCTGAGAGGCGGAGCTTGTAGTGAGCCGAGATTGTGCCACTGCACTCCAGCCTGGGCGACAGAGCGAGACTCCGTCTCAAAAAAAAAAAAAACAGGATGAGTGAGTCAATGTTTAAATCTTGTTTCTACTTTGCTAGATAAATTCTTTCTTGTATTAAAACCAAAATCTGCTTTAAAAAGACTGCGGTTCAATTTTTAAAAATAAATTTCTCTTACTGATGTACAGAAAAATGATCATACCTGCATACAGGTAAGAATCTTCAAAAAAGATCGAAAACCTTCAAGGAACTGCATTCTTAATCTTTCTGTCCATATTGTGGGTTTGCTGATCAGGATATACCTATCGTTTCAAGAAAGAAAGAAATATTTCACTTCTCTATTTTGAGATAATTTTAAGGTTCTCAGGGTTATAGACAATGTTGATTTATAAAAATTATGGATTCTAATTTCTCACAATAATTAGAAGC
Source organism: Nomascus leucogenys (assembly GCF_006542625.1). NCBI lineage: Eukaryota > Metazoa > Chordata > Mammalia > Primates > Hylobatidae > Nomascus > Nomascus leucogenys. The sequence goes on along the minus strand of NC_044386.1, from coordinate 58,321,085 downwards.
TCTGAGTAGAGCTAGAATTATTTATTCTGCCTTATTTTAAATACAACCAGTAAAACATGAATGCTCTAGAAGAGGCAGATATCAAGCTAAACCTGACTTCACACACTACATTCTCAGAGGTTAGTCTGATTAAGTGAACCTAGAACGGACCAAGCCTGCCACAGCTAACTCTGGACAACCACAGTACAGATTCCCTAGAACTGTTCACACCCATCAGCCAAAGGGCCAGCTGAAATTCTTTCAGCCTCAGGAGATTTGGAACAGATTTTCTACCTCCAGTTTTTCATAACCCAGAACTTGGAAGAAGGATGTAAGCACCTGTCATCTTGACTTGCACATCAGGATGTACTAGTTTCAAGAGATAAACTCATTTTAGCCTATAATTTGTATGATTAATATTTCTTTTGGCTGTAAAGACAATGACTGGTTTCATATACAATGGGAACAATGTTTATCATGAAATGAGTTATCAGGAAGTAATTATTAACAAGTATAAAACACTATTTTGTACTTGACCAATGAGAATAAATTCGTTATATTGCAGGTATTGGGAACATAAACATGGACACACCTGTCCTGAAGTTCATAGTATAGTGGGAAAAACAGATACATACAGTAGACAGAAATTCAATGTTAAACACTAAAATAATGTATAAAAGAAGTAATGTATGGCTCATGCCTGTAATCCCAGCACTTTAGGAGGCTGAGGCAGGCAGATCACGAGGTCAGGAGATTGAGACCATCCTGGCTAATACGGTGAAACCCCATCTCTACTAAAAATACAAAAAATTAGCTGGGCGTGGTGGCGGGCGCCTGTAGTCCCAGCTACTCGGAAGGCTGATGCAGGAGAACAGCGTGAACCCAGGAGGCAGAGCTTGCAGTGAGCTGAGATCGCGACACTGCACTCCAGCCTGGGGCGACACTGCACTCCAGCCTGGGCGACAGAACGACACACAAAAAAAGAAGTAATGTAGGTACATAAAGACAAAGCAACAAAGAAAATACATTTTTTTTTGAACTGTAAAGATAGGATTGTGGTTTAATTTTTCTCACTCTTTAGATACCCATTAACATGCAAATATACATTAAAAATACAATCATCAAAGAAACTTATCAAAGGTTTAATTCAAATACACTAATTACCATCTAAATCTTTCTTTTAAAGTAAAAGATAAAAAAGATTAAAGTTTAAAATCTGTCACACTGAACAAATGGCATTCATGTCTCATTGCTTTCTAGAGCACTACTACTCAAAATGTGGTCCACTAACCAGCAGCACCAGCCTCACCTGGGTGCTCTTTAGAGATGCAACATCTTGGGCTCTAATCAGATCTGCTGAATAAGAAGCACCCCTGCCCCCGTTTCTTTTAAAACTTGGCCTTACTCTGTTGCCCAGGTTGGAGTGCAGTGGTGCAATCATAGCTCACCACAATTTCAAACTCTCGGGCTCGAGTAATCCTCCTGCCTCAGCCTCCTCAGTAGGTAAGACTACAGGCGCGTGCCACCAAAGTGGCTAATTTTATTTTTTGTAGAGACAAAGTCTCACCATGTTGCCCAGGCTGGTTGCAACGTCCTGGCCTCAAGCAATCCTCCTGCCTCAGCCTTCCAAAGCACATGAGCCAACACAATCAGCTCCAGAATCTGAATTTAAGGAAGCTCCCCAGATGATAGGCTTCTGCACAGCAAAGGAAACTATCAACAGAGTGAAGAGACAACCAACAGAATGGGAGAAAATTTTTGCAAACTATGCATCTGACAAAGGCCTAATAGCCAGCATCTATAGGGAACATAAATAAATTTACAAAAAAAAAAAATTAGTAAGCGAGGCCGGGTGCAGTGGCTCACACCTGTAATCCCAGCATTTTGGGAGGCCAAAGTGGGCAGATTGCCTGAGCTCAGGAGTTCAAGACCACCCTGGGCAACACGGTCAAACCCTGTCTCCACTAAAATATCTCCACTAAATTACGAAAAATTAGCCAGGCATGATAGCATGTGCCTGTAGCCCCAGCTACTCGGGAGGCTGAGGCAGGAGAATCACTTGAACCCAGGAGACTGAGGTTGCAGTGAGCCGAGATAGCGCTACTGCATTCCAGCCTGGGCGACAGAGCCAGACTCCATCTCAAAAAAAAAAAAAAAAAAAAAAAAAAAAGCGGGTCGGGGGAGCAAAGGATAGGAACAGAACAGACACTTTTCAAAAGAAGACATACACGCTGCCAACAATCACATGAAATAAAGCTCAACATCACTGATCATTGGAGAAATGCAAATCAAAACCACAATGAGATACCATCTCACACCAGTCACAATGGCTACTATTAAAAAGTAAAAAGTCACAGATGCTGGGGAGGTTGCAGGGAAAAATAAATGCTCACACACTGTTGGTAGGAGCATAAATTAATTCAAGCATTATGGAAGACAGCGTGACAATTCCTTGAAGACCTAAAAACAGAAATATCATTCAACCCGGCAATTTCATTACCGGGTATTCACCCAAAGGAATATAAATTGTTCTATTATAAAGACACATGCACACATACATGCATTGCAGCATTCACAATAGCAAAGACTTGGAATCAACCTAAATGCCCATCAGTGATAGACTGGATAAAGAAAATTTGGTACATATATACCATGGAATACTATGCAGCCAGAAAAAGAATGAGACCACGTCTTTTCTGGGAACATGGATGGAGCTGGAGGCCATTATCCTTAACAAACTAACGCAGAAACAGAAAACCAAATACTGCATGTTCTCACTTACAAGTGGGAACTAAATGATGAGAACACATGGACACACAGAGGGGAACAATACACACTGGGGTCTATCAGAGGATTGAGGTTGGGAGGAGGGAGAGGATCAGGAAAAATAGCTAATGGGTACGAGGCTTAATACTTGGGTGACAAAATAATCTTAACAACAAACCCCCATGACACAAGTTTACCTGTGTAACAAGCCTGCATATGTACCCCTGAACTCAAAATAAAAGTTAAATAAAAATTTAAAAAGCAGCTCCTCAGATGATTTGCATTCACATTAAAATCTGAGAAGCACTGATCTAGAAGAGAATTTACATTTTTGGTTTCTATCAATCTCACATAGCTAATGAGTGACCTCTATAGATGACTTACCAAGTAAAGAAGACATAAGGGATTGGAACAAACAAAAGGGTAAGGAAGGGAAGGAAAAGAAGTCTGTAGATAAAAATAGGTGGCAAAAGCAATGGGAAAAGAGGGAGAAAATTGTGGACAGGGTGAGACAGTAAGGGAGTGATTTGGTTTGAGAGTGTGCTACACTTTCTGGAAATGGAACAAAGGAACAGGTTGGAGTAATAAAAGAATAATATTGTTCCTTAATAGCACCAAGGTTCAACTGCATCTCTTTTCTAAGTTGCATTTCCACAATAAATTAGCAACTGAGAAACGAAGTACCCCATGAGATACCTCCCAAAGAGCAAGTGACAAAACTAAAGTAATAGACATAAATTTTTTAGAATAAGAGAGGTAGCAATCCCTCCCTTCTATGTTTTACTAGGTAGATCTCAGTTGGAGTACTGTGTTCATTTCTTGGCACATAAATGGTATACATGCACCTGGAACAGGTTCAGTAGAGAAGAACAATGATTTAGAAGGAATTTTAACCAACATGAAATGCGACCAGTTAAAGAAATAAATGCAACTCAATGTAGAAAAGACCTGGCAGATACAACTGCTGCCTTTAAATACTTCTTCAAGTTAAATGAGAATTGAAGTTGTTCTGGATGGACAAAGAGAGAACTAGAACCAGAAAATAAAAGCTACAAAAAAAGACAAGAGTTCAATATACAATAGGAAACTTTCTAATAGTTGGAAGAAGCTATTCAAAGTTGGAATGCGCTGCTTTGAGAGAATGAAAATTTCCTAAGGCAGGCTGAACAGAGTACCTACCAGTACCAACAAACTTATTTCATGCTGAGGTACAGTCAGATAAACATAAAGCTAAACTATGAAGACCTACAAATTCTGACAGAATTTAGACTTTACCCTGGAAAGAAAATACATTAAATGTGGTTATTGCTAACTAATTTAAAAACAAGGTTTCAGGGGAAATTAGTAAATAAATATGTAGGGAAAGAGTAAGATGTGACTACAGAATTTCTACAATTAGAGACTGAGAAAGCAATGAACACGAATTATTTGCTAAATAAAGAGTTTTAGTGATTGGTGTGTTAGGCCAGGTTTCAGAGTAGATTTTGTGTTGCTGTTTATGTATCCTGTGAGGCTATATGACATAGAGAAAGGAACATGAGTTTTACAGATAAACGGTGTTTATAATCAAATCTGAGTTCCGCCACTTGCTAGATTTGTGACCTGAGGCAAATATTTACAATTTACAAAGTAAGATTATATCAAGTACCTTCTAAGAATGGTCCAAGAATATAATCAGGTAAGATAAGCAAAGCTCCTTGGCACATAGCAGTTACTAATAAATCTCACAGGATTCTTATGAGAGTGAATTACACAGTACCTGCAGAACAGGTGTTAATTTTCCCTTCCCATGGTCACTGGAGATATCTATATTCAGGTTGGGATACAGGGGAGGAATTGTAAGCATCAGAAGATTTAAAGTTGCCTTCCAAACCAGACACCTTAAAGTTCTACTATAAGGGTAGGTATTTAGGGATGTGCTGGCTCTAAATTATTCACTGTAGAGATTAGCTATAGTCAGAGACTCATAAAATATGATAAAACAAGTGATTATGCACCACTTAACTGGGTATAAAAATAACTCAGTTATAATACTTCACAGTAATGATAGCCACGGTAGAGAGATTTTTTTTCTATATTCACTGACCTAACAATAACTTTAAGTACTGCCATTAGGAGTTTTTGTTTTGTACAACATGTAATTTTTGCATAATTTGGCTGAGAAACAAATTTCAATTACAATGGCTATATATTGATTCACTACTGAATTTACCTACCATCTCCACTTATACTGAAGATAAAACATAATAATTTACTAAAGTTTATTTTTTTAGAGATAGGATCCCGCTCTGTTGCCCAGGCTGGAGTACAGTGGCATGATCACAGTTTACTGTAACCTCAAACCCCTGGGCTCAAGTGATCCTCTCACCTCTGCATCCTGAATAGCTAGGAATACGGGCTTGCACTGCTGTACTTGGCTAATATTTATTTTTATTTTGTAGAAACAAGGTCTCGCTATGTTGTCCAGGCTGGTCTGATACAGACGCAATTTTTTTTTTTTTTTTTTTTTTTTTTGAGATGGAGTCTCACTCCGTTGCCAGGCTGGAGTGCAGTGGCACAATCTCGGCTCACTACAACCTCCACCTCCTGCATTCAAGCAATTCTTCTGCCTCAGCCTCCCGGCAATTTTTTAAAAATGGAGTATTTTCAATCTGTGGTTGGTTGAACCCACAGATGTGGAACCTACAGACACGGAGGATCAACTGTATAGCAAAAAGGGAGTTAAAAAAATGTTAACAGCCAGCCACAGTAGTTCATGACTGTAATCCCAACACTATGGGAGGCCAAAGCAGAAGGAATGTTTGAGCCCAGGAGTTCGAAGTCAGCCTGGGCAACAAAAAGTGAGACTCCGTCTCTACAAAACAATAAAAAATTTGCCAGGCATGATGGGCATGTGCCTGTGGTCCCAGCTACATGGGAGGCTGAGGCAGGAGGATCAACGGAGCCCAGGAGTTCGAGGCTTCAGTGAGCCATGTTTGCATCACTGCACTCCAGCTTGGGCAACACAGTGAGACCCTGTCTCAAAAAAGAAAAAAAAAAAGAAAAAGAAAGAAATTAACATCAATAGATTATCTGAAACTATGCATAAAGAGACTATATAGGAAGGACAGAACCAAAGTGTGTGAGTGGAGGTGAGTGAAAAGTATGGTAATTACAATGGCAATGCATTTGGTGACCCCAGGAGATCCCAAGTTCCTGTAACAGGCCTCTCCTCAATACCTTCTTTATTAACCAGGTTTTACAACTCAATAAGAAGCCTTCACTGAAGACATTTATTAACGCAAGGCAGTAACAGTTCTTTGTACTTGCCATCATTATAAAGAGAATTCTGGATAACCAAAATGATCACAGGATTACTTACAAGACAGGGCAAATAAGCACACTGAGTTTAACAGGTGCCCTCACCTTTTGACTTAAACAACTTACTTTAGGTCACATATTACTGCATATACTCTTCCCAATTTGTCCTGGCTATAACCCTGGAAGTTGAATTTATTGTTCCTGTCCAAGTACTCAGGTAAAACTTCTAGCAGAGTTTCAGTAATGACAGAGATAACATTCTGCTCTTCAATAAGATGTCGAGCCTGCGGAATATTTCAAGAATATTTTCTTTAGCATTAACTCATTGTGGTATGGACTTAATTTATTCATTCATTTGATTAGTCAGTATGTCATTTTTAATAAATGTTTGTTATTGAATGTTAAACATAGTCCTTAGTTTCACTGAATAGCAACTACTAAGAAGTTATTTTCTAAAAGAAAAAATTCCCTACTCCTCAGTAACTAGACAACACCTATCTGGATACCCCAAGCCCATTAGACAGGTTATTTAGATAAATGTTTATCATCAGTAATCACACAATGAAGCTGGGTGTGGTGGCTCATGCCTGTAATCCCAGGACTTTGGGAGGCCGAGGCAGGCGGATCACCTGAATTCAGGAGTTCGAGACTACCCTGGTCAACATGGCAAAACCCCGTCTCCACAAAAAATATAAAAATTAGCCAGCTGTGGTGGCGATGCCTGCAATCTCAGCTATTCAGGAGGCTGAGGCAGGAGAATCACTTGAACCAGGAGGCGGAGGTTGCAGTGAGCCGAGATTGTGCTATTACACTCCAGCCTGCGTGACAGAGCGAGATTTCATCTCAAAAAAAAAAAAAAATCACACAATGAGCAAGTACAACAAAGATATACTTCATGACTTCTAGCACACTACGATCTATTCTGAAATCTCCTCCTTACCCCAATCTAAATTCTCCTCTCCATCCTTTTGAAAAGGTAAAGTAGAAACAATTAACCAAGTTTGGATAACTATCTAATTCCAAACAAGAAAAGAAGCAGGGCCGGGCACGGTGGCTCACACTTGTAATCCCAGCACTTTGGGAGGCTAAGGCGGGCAGACCACCTGAGGTCAGGAGTTTGAGACCAGTCTGGCCAACATGGTGAAACCCCGTCTCTACTAAAAATACAAAAATTAACCAGGCGTGGTGGTGCATGCCCGTAATCCCAGCTACTTGGGTGGCTGAGGCATGAGAATCGCTTGAACCCGGGAGGCGGAGGCTGCAGTGAGCCGAGGTCGTCCCATTGCATTCCAGCCAGGGCAACCCAGCAAGACTCTGTCTCAAAAAACAAAAAACAAAGAAAAGAAGTGGTATACAAAGGAAGCAGAATCTTCCACTCTCCTCCCAGGCCTATGTAGCACCATCTCTCCCAAATGCTTGACAGGCACACCCTCCCACTTCTTAGTTTTATTCTATCTGCCTACAAACAATAACTTAAAAATAAAATATTTTTGGTATTGAAAAGGCAGCGTTCGTAAGTTACTCTAGAAAGTAAGAAACCAGCTCTAGGTGTCATCTGCATTGACGAGGACATCTGAACCAAGGCAGCGCCTAGTTAACTAGTCCTTGGGTAGCGCTAAAGTATTCACATAGCCCAACTTAGTGATTCTAACATTGTTCTAATTTCATTCAACATTAAGTGGAATTCTTGCAAAGCAAAACAAGTTTTACTTAGAAAGACTGAAAAGGAATAATCAATACATACCAGAGTAGGAACAGTAAACATCTGAACTGAAAGTGCAGTTATAGAGATACTTCTGTCATGATCATCACTGATATATTCTTTCTGCAGTTGTTTATAATACTGAAATATATAAGTAGAGAATCAATTATAAATCACTACTAAAGACCTTTAAAAAATCCCAATTTTAATAACTGCTGCAGGTTTGTTTCTATCTATAAAATGTCAAGTAATATAATTCCTATTTATTAAAGCAAGATATTATGATCAGCAAAAATATCTTAGAAGGAGAATAACAAACAACAAATCAAGTAAAAACTCACCTACTCAATTTAGCAGAGATAGAAGTGGAAACTATTAAAACATACACACAGGTTAAAAAACAAACAAACAAACAAACAAACAAAACAAACAGAGGACTGCAATGGTATAGTGTATCCTTTCTCCAAACAGAATCTGGGGCAATCTTTAGCAGCTTTCACTCTAATGGTATTGGGCAGGGAATATATTCAAAGTATTTAACAACTGATATGACCCAGAAAAACCAACCAATCAGATTGAATCCAGCCTTAAACAGAATGGATGCTGGCTGCAAATAACTTCTTTCCCATACTGGTACATAACAGCTGCAAAACAACCCTGATATACTGGGAGAACAAAAATAGGAATGTACTCAGTCACATAATAGGCATCCATTATGTGTAAGGCACAAAGTTGGTTACTTAACCTATTTACCTACTTTAAGTTAGATACTTTACCCTCCAGAATTCCTACAAAGTTTAAGGGGTAACCATGGTGTACAAAAAAAATCATCTAAGTGGGGAGATTAGCTTTTGTATAAGAAAACAAAATTTCATTTCAGATCACACATATGGTCCAATATTCTATATCTAAAGAGTTTTAGAAGAGAACATCTTGAGTTGCCATCACTGCTGAAGGATAAGACATACAACAAATGTCTTAGTTCCTTTTAAGTCTGCATATACAATCCAGGGAATGCAGGTATCTTATCCCACAGTGTCATTTGCCTACAACAATCATTATTTCTTTCTCTGCTTCCAATTCCATCTTGGGTCCTATATCTATCTTAAGTCTTACAGAACTGACTGCAACTCAAAATCAGACGAAATCAACAAGTATGATTGGATACCTTTACATAAGGTAAAATAAAAGATTCAAAGGAGTCCTTCATCTGTATAACCTTGCAATCTAATTTGGTAGATAGACAAAAAGATACAGTAAGGTAAGAGATATATGATAGATTAATAAAACATTAAAAAGCTGTAAATTTTAGCCTTACATTTTAGCTTCCAACAACTAAGTAGAACTCTTGGCGACCTAATTCCTGCCCCCCACTTTAGCATACACATCTGTTCTTCTTTCCTGCTATCCTTTTCAATTAGTCACCTCTATTCTTATTGTAATTTTACTAACAGGCAAATAAATGATTAGGAAGATTGAATGCATATGTGAATGTGATAACCTCCCTTTGCTCTGGGTCAGTAGGTCATTTTCCACCTATCTCTTCTCTAAGAATGCTGTTTCTATACTAGCAAATGACATTTGTGAAAATATTTATATAATGTATGAGAAGGAACTTTTTTTTGTTTTGAGATGGGAGTCTTGCTCTGTTGCCCAGACTAGAGTGCAGTGGCGCGATCTTGGCTCACTGCAACCTCCGCCTCCCAGGTTCAAGTGATTTTCCTGCCTCAGCCTCCTGAGTAGCTGGGACTACAGGCACCTGCCACCATGCCCCGCTAATTTTTGTATTTGTAGTAGAGATGGGGTTTCACCATGTTGGTCAGGCTGGTCTCGAGCTCCTGACTTCAAATGATCCACCCACCTCAGCCTCCCAAAGTGCTGGGATTACAGGCGTGAGCCAACCCGCAGGGCCAAGAACAAACTTTTGAGAAAGAAATAAATCTTAACATTTAATTTTGGATTCATAATTATCCCTGTTTCTATTAATTCATTTATAAAAACTGCCTATTTCTATTTATTGATATCTAATTTATAAATAATTACCTGGCTGGGTGCGGTGGCTCACGCCTGTGGTCCCAGCACTTTGGGAGGCCGAGGTGGGCGGATCACGAGGTCAGGAGATCGAGACCATCCTGGCTAACACAGTGAAACCCCGTCTCTACTAAAAATACAAAAAATTAGCCAGGCGAGGTGGCGGGCGCCTGTAGTCCCAGCTACTCGGGAGGCTGAGGCAGGAGAATGGCATGAACCCCGGGGGGTGGAGCCTGCAGTGAGCCGAGATCGCGCCACTGCACTCCAGCCTGGGCGACAGCGAGACTGTCTCAAAAAATTAAATAAATAAATAAATAAATAAATAATTACCTTCACAAATTCCATAGCAAAGAGTTTTTTGTATTCCATCTCCATAAAAAAACTGCTGAAGATCAATTCATGAAGGATCTTACGGGCACCTATAGATTATTTTGGGGAGGGTTGGGGAATGAGGAGAATCACCAAGGCAAAAACCAAAAACATTCCGGCTATTAGAGTGGCAGAATATTATAAAATTATTTCATATGCAAACAGACCTCAAATAGTATTTATTGTATTAATATTTAATAACTGGAATTTAAAATACACACATATATTGCCTTTTCCCTCTTTATCTGCACCCCTCCCACCATTTCATCTTATACTTCAATTTATTCTCTTCCAACCTTTTCATTCTTTTTCTATTTCACTCAAAAGTACTCTTACTCTGTACTTTTCCTTCTCCATGCTTTTAGCCTTTCTCTTGACTTTTACATTTTGTTCTTCATTTAGATTTTTACAATGAAAACAGCATCTTTTTTGCCACTCAGTAATGGCACTACTACCTGAATATACAGATACATGTATAAATACATACATATATACTCTTTTTGACTGGCTCTCACTAAATGAAAAGACTCTATAATTAAAAGACAACATCCCTGGGTTTTAACACCAAAGAATATATACTGAAGGGTTAAACTTTATATTCACATGTAATATCTTATCAATCAAGATTACAGATTTAATAACTAATTTAATAAACGAAAGATATTACACCTCCACTTTAAGGTCATAATCTTCCTTTGCTTCCTGACAAACAGCATAAGAAAATGTCTACTTACCTTTATAAAGCTTTGCATCCCAAAGCATTAACCTGCTTATGAGACAGGGATTCTCCGAATCAGGTTCTTCTCTAAGGCATGCTTGGCAAAAGATCTGCCTAAAGTCACCTACAAACAAAAGAGGTCACACAGTTACACAACTTGTATTCTTTTTCTTTTTAAATAGAGATGAGTCTCACTCTGTTGCTCAGGTTGGTCTTGAACTCCTGGGCTCAAGCGATCCTTCCGCCTCAGCCTCCCACAGTGCTGGGATTACAGTCATGAGCCCCTGTACTCAGCCATAATTTTTATTCTTATAATATTTTTCCCTAAAAGTACATTTCCTATAACATGTGAAAAGAATAACATTAATCCTCCCACATTCAAGGTAAAGAATAATTCTGTCAACATCAAAGACGTAACAGCCAATAAAAAGATATTATTTGATACTATGCACTTGAAATAATATCCTAAGATATTATACGTTTGAAAAGCAACCCTGAAAATTAATCAAAGTGTATAAACCAAAAAAAAAAGAAAAACTTTACTTCATACTCAATGACATTTTAAAATTTGTGGCTACAAAAAACATAGTATTTTATCAGAAACAAGAAAAACAGGAGGTATGCTTACTTGAATAGCTCATAATTTTGTTCATCCAGGAACCAAGACGCAAAGCAAATTTCTGATGAGCCATAATCTCTGAGTGTAATACTTCTACATGAAGTGGATGTTGAGAGACATTTTCTGAATGACTCTACAAATGAAGGGAACAAACCAAAAAAATAGCATTTAAAATTTGCTTTCAGTTAAGGGATTTATACTGCAAATAAAGAAATCACATAACCCTGCCAGTTCCAAATCTCTGCATCTAGGTGCCCCAAACCACTTCAACGACATCATCACTCAAATTATTCTACTTGGGCTTTTGTAATGTACATTCGCCTTTAACTTCTCTTTTTCCCCCTAATTCAGAAAGTTACCTTTATATCTTCTTTTGCTTCCTGGCAAGCAGCATAAGCTCCCGCTTTAACAGCCCGACGACCCTAATTATAGACAAAAGTGAGAATTAGATAGTGAAATGATAACCACAATCAATAAGCAATATGTAGCCCAAAGACTTAATGAGCTCTTAACTGAGCTCTAATCACGTGTTGACTAAAAGTTGTAAGATACTGGAACAATACCTGAAAGACAGATGCAAATGTTTAACACCTTTATGAAGTATGAAAACGTTAATACCTGTAGGAGAGACAGTCTATAATTTAAGATGCTGAGTTTCTTGCCTGGCAAGAATGGCAGTTCTTTAGTTACTGCAGTGTCCTCTCTACTTATATGAAACAATGACTCAGGCTTTCTAAACTTCTGCTATGTATTTAAAATATTTTTCATGAATGAATTCACAGCTCTTCAACATGTATCCTATAATATACTTGTGGCCCATTAACGAGCGGGAAGTATAGCTGGACTACTGATTCCACCAGTCCTGGAGGCGGTCATGCAAGGTCTATGTAGGATTTCCTTGTAGCTCATTCTTTTACCCACCTGTAAAAATTTATCATTTTCTATGTGTGCCATGTGAAAAGTCAGGAAGCACTGTCTTCCTCATTTAACCTTTACAATGACCCTATGAAGAAGGTATACCCCATTTTACAGATGATAAAAAGAAAAATAAGACAGAAGTTAATTCGTCCCCAAATCAGAAAGTTAGCAAGTGACAGATTCAGAGATCTATGACAAGCATTTCATCTCCAGAGTCTGTACTTCTAACCATCCTGTAATACTCCCTCTTTAGCTCCTTAGTACATAAGCATAAGAACTATCCAAATATATTTGGACTACTAATTACACCAGTAAGGTTTCCATTACAGAAAAAAAAAAATGTAGAAAAAGCCAGGCCATAAGAGATTGTTAAAAGAACAGATAGGACAAGAATAGTTATATAAACTTGAGCTCAATCAGCTTGTATGTATGTGATGCTGGCAATTAACCTAAAGCAATGGATCTCAACAAATGTGGGGAGGAAAACCACCTCACATCCATATTTTTTGGCTGCTATCAAAAAATAACAAGGGAGTTAGCTGCTGATCATGGTGGATGGGAGGCAGGACTAGATTGGAGCTCCGAGCTCCGACTCAGATGGACAGAGCAGCGCACAGACGCTCACATCACAAATTTTGGCTCCAGAATGACTGCAAGAACAAACCAGGAATCCAGAGAGGACCCACAGACCTTCTGAAGCAAGGGGACTGCTCCTGCAGGACCTGGGAGACACCCCAAATACTCAGTCCCACTACTGGCTATCTTTCCAGAGGAAAAGAAGTCATTATACGAAAAAGATACTTGCACACACGTTTATGGCAGTTACAATTTGCAATTGCAAAATCATGGCACCAACTCAAATGCCCATCAGAGTGGATAAAGAAACTGTGATAGATATATATACACAAACACACACATATACACATACACATACACACACATATGTATACATACACACACACACGGGCTGGAATACTACTCAGCCATAAAAAGGAATGAATTAACAGTATTTGCAGCAACCTGGGTAAGATTGGAGACTATTGTTCTAGATGAAGTAACTCAGGAATGGAAAAACAAACATCATATGTTCTCACTGAAATGTGGGAGCTAAGCTATGAGGACGCAAGGGCATAAGAATGATACAATGGACTTTGGGTACTTTGAGGGAAGGGTGGGTGGGGGAAGAGGGATAAAAGACTACAAATAGGATGCAGTGTATACTGCTGCGGTGATGGGTGCATCAAAATCTCACAAATCACCACTAAAGAACTTGCTCATGTAACCAAATACCACCTGTACCCCAATAACCTAGGGAAAAAAATGAGTTGGCTGTAAAAAAATAATAATAATAACAAGTAATGACAACGATGTGGAGAAACCCTTATGCATTGCTGGAGAATACATAAAATGGTACAGCTGCTATAGAAACAAAATGGTGGTTCCTCAAGAAATTAGAAATAGAATTCCCATATGATCCAGCAATTCCACTTGTGGGCATGTACCCAAAAGAATTGAAAGCAAGGACTTGAACGGACTTTTGTGTATCCGTGTTCATAAGAGCATTATCCACAATAGCAGAAGGTGGAAGCAACCCAAGCGTCCACTGACAAGATGAACAGGCAAACAAAATATGGTGTGTGTATATATACTCTATACAGTACAATACTGTACAATATATATACACACACACACACCACATATATCATATACATGTCATATACTTGATAAAATATGGATAAACTTTGAGGACATATATATTAAGTGAAATAAACCTGTCACAAACAGACGAATACTGCATGATCTCACTTGTACGAGCTATCTAAAATAGTCAAGCTCTTAGAAAGTAGAATTGGTGGTTGCCAGGGGATAGAGGGAGGGGAAAAGGGGGAATTATTCAATGGATATAAAGTTTCAGTTTTGCAAGATGGAAAAGTTCTAGAGATCTGTTGCATGACAAGATAGTTAACACTAGTATATGGTACACCTAGAAAAAGATTAAAATGGTAAATTTTATGTTATGTAGATTTTACCACCATTAAAAATTTTATCGATTGACTGAATGGAGATGGGGTCTCACTCTGTTGTTCAGGCTGGAAGGCAGTGGTGTGATCAAAGCTCACTACAGCCTTGAACTCCCAGGCTCAGCCTCCTAAGTAGCTGGGACTACAGGAATCCAACAAAAATAACCTTTCTTAATGACCAAAAAATACGGGGGTGAGAGTAGATCAACTGAAGGGAGGCAGTGTTTTCAAAATACGCGGGCATTTCTTTCCTCTTCTCTTCCCCATACTCCCAATTCTGATTTCCTAGGCTTGGGCTGGCATGTCTACTCTGAAAAAAAAAAAATTCTTTCCAAGTGATTTCTAAATAGGTTACCTTTATCCTCATACTATAGCTGAAAACACAGAACTACAAGGGTATATCTTTAAGGGTTTGTAAAACAGACTAACTGCAACAGTTTCTTCTAGCCAAGGAGTACATTTTTCACCTCAATTGGGTGTACAACACGATCTCATGTCCTATTTTACCTTTTGAATAACCATTTATTAAAAAGCTTTTCTTGCAATCACCATCACCTTATGGAGCCTTGGGACCCCAAAACAAGACAACCTATCAGTAGACAGATTAGCTGTAGCTACAGGCCTTCTCCACTTTGACTACAGAGGAGAGCACTAACAGGAATAAAGGCTAGGAAGAGACAGGGCAAACACTGGGAGACACAGATCTTTCCATTCCATGTGAAAACTGACAAAGAACAGCCCCACGCTTTCCCAAGCCAATTCTTCTCCTGGGACACTGGTTTATCCTACCGGTATGTGTGTTTTCAGAGTCCTATGATCATGATAGCTCACAGTAATCCTACCACAATAATGTATCTTGATATCTACCAAGATTTTCTCTTATAATCTGCAATATTAACCTTGTACATAAGACGGCAAAAATGTGACCCAGGAGGCGAGTGCAGTGGCTCACACCTGTAATCCCAGCACTTTGGGAGGCCAAGGTGGGTGAATCACCTGAGCCCAGGAGTTGAAGACAAGTGTGGACAACATACTGAGACCCTGTCTCTTAAAATAAAATTAATTTTTTAAAAATATGAACTTAAAAAGAGCACCATTACATCTTTAAATTTTTTCAGAATGCCTGTTTCTTTTTTTTTTTTTTAATTGTTATCTTTTGAGATGGAGTTTCGTTCATTGTTGCCCACGCTGGATGCAATGGATGCAATGGTGTGACTTCAGCTCACTGCAACCTCCACCTCCTGGGTTCAAGTGATTCTCCTGCCTCAGCCTCCCAAGTAGCTGGGATTAGAGGCATGCACCACCACCCCCGGCTAATTTTGTATTTCTAGTAGAGACGGGGTTTCTCCATGTTGGTCAGGCTGGTCTCAAACTCCCGACCTCAGGAGATCCGCCTGTCTCAGCCTCCCAAAGTGGTGGGATTACAGGCGTGGGCCACCGTGCCCGGCCTTTGAATGCCTGTTTCTCTCATAAGAACAGTAGAGAATAATCCTTTGAAGGTAGATTCAATCTGATTCATCTTGGTATTTCCTCAAAGTGCTTTAATAAATGTTTAGTGAACTCATTTAGAGTACCACATTTTAAGAAAATCTTTGATAAACTATTATTTACCTGGGGGAGGAGGTGGAGAGAAGGAAATAGAGCTTGATCAGTATGAGGTTATTATCATAGGACAGTTGAAGAAAATAGAGGAAACCAAACATAAGAAATTAGTTTTTTAAAACTATTTGATGGGTTGCCATCTGAAAGCAAAAGAAGAGCTTTTCTGGTTTGTTCTATAAGAAATTAGTCTGAAAATACATGGAGGCAGATTTTGGCTGAAAACAGGAAAAAGATTTTTCTAAGAATGAGAGTTGTCCAACAAGCAAAGCAGTCAGAGAAACAAACTTTCTAAGTGCTAAAAGCACAAGTTAGAGGACCAGGGATATTGTGCTCTCAATACAAGGATGGCCAATTTCACTTGTTTTTCACTATTTCCTATCTTACATCTTTTTTTTTTTGGAGACAGAATCTCGCTCCGTTGCCCAGGTTGGAGTGCAGTGGTGCAATCTCAGTTCACTGCAACCTCCACTTCCCAGGTTCCAACAATTCTCCTGCCTCAGCCTCCTGAGTAGCTGGGATTACAGGCATGTGCCGCTACGCTTGGCTAATTTTGTATTTTTAGTAGAGACGGGGTTTCACCAGGTTGGCCAGACTAGTCTCCCGGCCTCAGGTGATCCGCCCGCCTCAGCCTCCCAAAGTGCTGGAATTACAGGCATGAGCCACCACACCCGGCCCTATCTTACATCTTTATCATCAAACAGGGTCCTACTAGGACAAAAACAAAAGGCTCCATTTTTCTCCTAAGAAGGATATTTAAAGATTGTCTTTTAAGGTCTTTGTGATTATAGCCACCTAACGTTTTCTGAATGAGACAGGGTATAAATATATATTTAATAATTGTTGTGAAAATCTAACATCCCAAGTAGATTTTACTTTGTACAACTAGTACTGTAGTTGAAAATCATAAGCCTGATTAACCTTTAAAGTTCCTTCTATGACCTATAACTACAATGTAGCAAGAGTAATATAGGTATTGACATCTGACCAAATCTGGTACCATTCTGAAGAACTAAAAAATGTTTGCTAAATACCCTATTTCACTTTCTTTTTCTTCTATTATTTTCTGTCTTCTTTTCCTATCTCTATTCTTTTTGCCTTTTCTTCCTTTGCCCACTTTTCTCTTTTTTCCTCTGATTGGTTCTCCTTTCCTATTCTCTTCCTTTCCTTTTTTTCTCCAACTTTTAATTTCCAGGGTACACGTGCAGGATGTGCAGGTTTGTTACATAGGTAAAAGTGTGCCATGGTGGTCTGATGCAGAGATCAACCCATCACCTAGCTATTAGGCCCAGGATCCATTAGTCATTCTTCCTGATACTCTCTCTCCCCTCGTACCCCCAACAGGCCCCAGTGTGTGTTGTTCCCCACCAAGTGGCCATGTGTTCTCATCATTCAGCTCCACTTATAAATGACAGCATGCAGTGTTTGGTTTTCTTTTCCTGCGTTAGTTTGCAAAGGATAACGGCTTCCAGCTCCATCCACATCCCTGCAAAGGACATAATCTTGTTCCTTTTTATGGCTGCATTTCTCTAATGATCAATGATGTTGAGCTTTTTTTCATGTTTGATGGCTACATGTATGTCTTCTTTTGAGAAGTGTCTGTTCATGTCTTTTGCCTACTTTTTGGTGAGGTTGTTGGTTTTTTTCTTGTAAATTTAAGTTCCTTGTAGACTGGGTACTAAACCTTCATCAGATGGACAAATTGCAAAAATCTTCTCTTATTCTGTAGGTTGTTCACTCTGATGATAGTTTCTTTTGCTATGCAGAAGCTGTTTAGTTTAATTAGATCCCATTTGCTAATTTTTTATTTTGTTGCAATTGCTTTCGGTGTTTTTGTCATGGAATCTTTGCCCATGCCTTTGTCCTGAATGGTACTGCCTAGATTTTTTTCTAGGGTTTTATAGTTTGGGGTTTTACCTTTAAGTCTTTAATCTATCTTCAGTTAATTTTTGTATAAGGTATAGGGAAGGGGTCCAGTTTCAATTTTCTGCATATGGCTAGCCAGTTATCCTAGCACCATTTATTGAATAGGGAATCCTTTCCCCATTGCTTGTTTTTGTCATGTTTGTCAATAATCAGATGGTTCTAGGTGTGTGGTCTTATTTCTGAGTTCTCTATTATGTTCCATTGGTCTATGTGTCTGCTTTTGTACCAGTACCATGCTGTTTTGGTTACTACAGACTAGTAGTATAAAGTAGGATAGCATGATGTCTCCAGCTTTGTTCTTTTTGCTTAGGATTATATTGGCTATTTAGGCTCTTTTTTGGTTCCATTTGAATTTTTAAATAGTTTTTTCTAATTCTGTGAAGAACATTAATGGTAGTTTAATGGGAATAACATTGAACCTATAAATTACTTTAGGCAGTATGGTCATTTTCACAATGGTGATTCTTCCCATCCATGAAGATGGAATGTTTTTTCCCATTTGTTCGTGTCCTGTTGAGCAGTGGTTTGTAGTTCCCCTTGAAGAGGTCCTTCACTTCCCTTCTTAGCTGTATTCCTAGGTATTTTATTCTCTCTGTAGCAACTGTGAATGGGAACTTGTTAGAAATGAAGAACTGAACTGCATACCCCATAGCGAATCAGAATTTGCATTTTGTTTTGTTTTAGTTTTTTTGTAGAGACAGAGTCTCTCTATGTTGGCCAGGCTGGTCTCAAACTCCTGGCCTCAAGCGATCCTCCTACCTCAGCCTCCCAAAGTGCTAGAAGTACAGTCATGAGCCACAGCACCTGGCCCCTAGAATCTGCATTTTTAACAAGATCTATTCATGTGAACATTAAACTTTGAAGAATGCCATTCTAACCAGAATTCTTATGTATTCAGAATGGGTTACTGGTGTGCGAAGATATTGATCCTCTTAGTTTTCCAGGTATAAACACAGGTTTATGAAATAGAGATAATAATATGAGTATCAAAGAGTTGACTTATGGCTATAGGGGCTTAAATGAGATATTACATATAAAGTATACCATGTTTGACATATGTAAATACTTTGTAAATGTTAGCTATTATTAGCTGTTCGTACCCTTTTGTTTTTTTGACTTTATTTGCTCTTTCATTAATAATTTGCGATCACATAAGCTATACACACGAAACACACAGAAAGTTAACCACCTATTCTAATTCTATATTAAACCATGTGTTTTTAAAAAGTACATTAAAAATGAAAAACTTAAATGACTAATGTCATGCTATTTCTTACTCTAGATTATACTGCACCCAAGGGCAGGGATGAAGTTAATATTCCTTTTATATACTTATATTACTTGAAGAACCCATTTTGCTCTAGATGGATGTTAAATAAACTGAGCCATAGAATTTATATTACTCTAAAAATAATTTAAATAAATCATGTTAAGACCTCAGAAATGATCAACTTTTCATAATTCATACACTTATTCATTCATTCAATAAATAATTATAGGACCAGACTAAAGTTGAGATGACATTCTTACCTACGCTTTGCCAAATAAATTCAGTAACTTTCTAATTATTTAAAATAAAAGATGAAAGTTATAAATAGTTATTTAAAATTATGATACACACACAAAACTGAAGTTCTAACCAATTTACCTAGGATGTAAGGAATAAATGGAGAGGATGGTCAGACCTAGCACAATACTGAGCAAAGGCTCAGTCAACACCTGGCTGCCAGGAAGTTGATAGAAAACAGAAACATAATTCAAAAGGAGACCACAAACCTCTTTGTCTATGGCAGTGGTATGCAACTGGGCCTCTGCGAGCTCACAGTCAAGAGCTCTTTGTAGGCTGTATATGACGTGGTCATATGAATGGTGTTCATCATTGAAAAGGACACAATAGTATC
Source organism: Nomascus leucogenys (assembly GCF_006542625.1). NCBI lineage: Eukaryota > Metazoa > Chordata > Mammalia > Primates > Hylobatidae > Nomascus > Nomascus leucogenys. The sequence continues at coordinate 58,301,236 of NC_044386.1, read as the reverse complement.
TTTCATTTTTCTCCCTGTTAGAAAAAAAACATATGTATTTGGATACTACAACAAATAAAGGAAAAGTAAAAAAAAAAAAAAAAATTAATATATAACATCTGTGTAGTTTCTAACCTGTGGGAAAGTAACACCATAAAAGTAATATAGAGTTTGATTTTTTTTTTTTTTTTTTTGAAACAGGGTCTCACTCTGTCACCCAGGCTGGAGTACAGTGACGCAAACTTGACTCACTGCAACCACTCCCTTCCAGGCTCAAGCAATCCTCCCACCTCAGCCTCCTAAGTATCTGAGACTGCAGGCACGTGTCACCACACCCAGCTAACTTTTGTATTTTTTGTAGAGATGCTTCGCCATTTTCTCCAGGCTGGTTGCAAACTCCTGAGCTCAAGCAATCCACCTGTTTCGACCTCCCAAAGTGCCAGGATTATAAGCGTGAGCCACCACACCCAGCCCAGAATTTGATTTTAAGTGGTATAGTGCCATCACTTTTTAAAACTGATAAAAATGTTCCCTTTTCCATGTTTTTCCCCCAATTTTTCATATTACTTTCAAAAGTCTCAGTTCGGTGACCGTATGTTTTTGATTTTTGTTTTGTTTTGTTTTGTTTTGTTTTAGATGGAATCTCACTCTGTCACCCAGGCTGGTGTACAGTGGCGCAATCTTAGCTCACTGCAACCTCCGTCTCCCGGGTTTAAGCGATTCTCCTGTCTCAGCCTCCTGAGTAGCTGGGATTACAGATGCCCACCACCACACCTGGCTAATTTTTGTATTTTTAGTAGAGACAGGGTTTCACCATGTTGGCCAAGCTGGTCTCGAACTCCTAACCTCAGGTTATCTGCCTGTCTCGGCCTGACTGTATGTTTTTAATACTACCCTTAACTCTTGCTTATCTCCTATTCTGACAAAAGGAGACAGGCCTCAGGCTTAGAACCTTGAAGCAAGCAATGATAAACAGATTTTATTAACATTTAGTTTTTATTGAATTTATTTTTGTTTTTTACCTTCTATTTAAGTGATACTGGTATTAATGTATATTTAAGTTAGTTTTAAAAAGTATACAGTATAGACTTAAGCGCCAGCACTGCCATTTTGGCAACAGGACCTTAGACAGGTCACCTAATCTTTTAATCTTGCTGAGATGACCGTGCTTTTTCATCTCCAGAAAGAACATAATATCTACATTCAAGAGTGTTATGAGGATCTCACAAGATATGTAAAAACAGCTGCCACAGGCTACATACATGTTCAGTATTTTTTTTTTTTTTTTTTTTTTGAGACGGTCTTGCTCTGTTGCCCAGGCTGGAGTGCAGTGGCGCAATCTTGGCTCACTGCAAGCTCCGCCTCCCAGGTTCACGCCATTCTCGTGCCTCAGCCTCCCAAGCAGCTGGGACCAGAGGCGGCCGCCACCATGCTCAGCTAATTTTTGTATTTTTAGTAGAGACAGGGTTTCACCATGCTAGCCAGGATGGTCTCGATATCCTGACCTCGTGATCCACCCGCCCTGGCCTCCCAAAGTGCTGGGATTACAGGCATGAGCCACCGCACCCAGCCTATGTTCCCAGTTTTAAACGATATATAATATACTTTCACAATGCACTCAACTGATCCTCAAAACTCTGAGGTGCATATTTTCTCAGCCCTCTTATGTTTTAGAAAACAGAGACCTAAAGGGGTTAAAAGGCCAATATGTGATGGTCACAATGCCAACAGGCAGTGAGAGGGCCTAGAACTCAGATGTGTGAACCCAAAGACCCGTGCTACCCACGTACACAATGGCACTCAAGCAATCCTTGTTTTTTTATGGGCAGATGGCTCATATTATGTTTACCAACATAAAGTGACTTAAAAGATTTAACTGACATTAACACCTGTTGGAAATTAACATATTCGTGGATGCAGTTTGTCATGACATTTATTTCTACAAGTGGTTTTTAGCCTAATAAGAGTCAAAATAGTACATTTAATGTCTCTATTGATTAGAATTCTTACTTCTTTCTCCCTTTAAAACAAAACAAATGAAAATAGCCAGTAAACTCAAAGAATGACTAGATTTGGGCTGCAATTTTGTGAAAATCCTAATATTACACAGGTAGAAAAATTCTCACACAACTCAAAGTTATCTTCATATCAGGTCCAGAATTCCTCTTTGCATTTGTAAATTAAGAGCAAATATTACTGTCACTGAAAGACTTATGGCTACCAGAAATTGCTGAGTTCTAGCTAAAAAAAAAAAAAAGCTACATCCCTATAATTTCAATAATCCTAGACACCACCAAGGCACAGGGAAAAGGGCCATTTCCTCATTCCCATCAAACTTTCCTTGATCAGGACAAGAGCTAAAAACCTGGGCTAAAGGGAGATACACTGTTCCAAAGTCCCTATCTTTGTTAACGAACCTCCTGAGGAAACTGGACATTAGTCCAGGCCAGGATCAAACTGGGCAATTTACTTACCTAGTGGGATGAGAGGCTGCTAGGTCCTTATAAATCATTTAGAACAAGACCCTAAAAATGTTGATTTTTTTTTTCCTAAAAATTCAAAGCTCCTGATAAACTACTCTTTTGCCTTAGCTTCTGGATGGTGCCTAGCAAAGTAGCTCACACAAACGGACATTTTGAAGTATTCTCAAGAGGTAAGTCACTAAGAATTTTTCATAATGATAATTAGGCAGTAAATAACAAAAACAATTATCAAACACACATTTTGCAATACAAATAACCATCACTAAAACTTGTTCCGTTTGACAGTTTTCCCCACCTTATCTGGAGTTCAGGAGGCAGTTCTTTTTCCTCTTCCCATATAGTCATTTCTACGACGTATTTTATCACTGAAGGAAATATTTTCCTGGCTTGGGCAATTACCTCTTCATTCAACGGACAGCGTGAATTCTATAAAAAAGCCGAGAAAAACATACTAGTCAAGATTGTATACAAATAAATGGATAAGGAAGGTAATATTAAGTTAAAATAATCACTTTGCTGAATTCATTACAACATCGTCCAGGAATGAATTCAAGTTGAGCTCAAGAGGGTTGCTATATATTTAGATCAGTTTAGCTTAATCCCTTGTGGCCAAGTTGGTGTTACTGATGACAGAAAGGAGGCAGAACCATGGAGTCTCCCCATTAGTGATATACTCTCTTATGAATGCTCCTACCTGCCTTTCTGAGTAGCTAATTATGATGATATCACGTAACAACTGTTTATCCCTTATAGCTTACAAAGACTTTTCTCACGACTTGTTTCCCCAGATCCTCGTGGCTCTCTCTAAGGCAGAACAGGTATTAATGACATTGAAAAGAAATGGAACCCAGCCAGTCACAGAGGGACAAATACTATATGATTCTGCTCATATGAAGTATCTAAAGTAGTCATAAACATAGAAGCAGTAGAAAGGTGGTTGACAAAGGCTGAGGGTAGGCAGAAGGTTGTTTAGTGGGTATAGAGTTTCAGTGTCACAAGATGAAAAAGTTCTTAAGATCTGTTACACAACAATGTGAATATACTTAATACTACTGAACTCTATACCTACACTACTGAACTATATTTTTAAAAACAGTTAAGATGATAAATCAACGTCACGTGCTTAACCATAAAAAAAAAAAGATAAGGAACCCATCTAAGATCACAGAGCTTACAAACAGCAGAAACATGACTAAAATCTGGGTCTTTTGACTCCCACAAAAAAGCAATGTTCTTTTCATTACAAAACATTAATAAAAAGCTTGTTCAAGCCAATCAGTTATAAAATCCATTTGAATGCTCCATATCATAAGCCATTAGGGAATGCAAACCCAAATCACAATGAGATACCACTTCACAACTACCTAGGTGGCCATAACAAAAAATGCAGAAAACAACAAATATTGGCCAAGATGTAAAAAATAATGTAAAAAGATCAGCAAGATTGCAGGATACAAGATAATGTTAAAAAAATTACTTGTATTTCCCTCCCACCTCAGCCTCCTGAGTAACTAGGACTATAGGCATGTGCTACCACACCTAGCTAATTTTTAAATTTTTGTAGAGATGGGGTCTCCTGGCCTCAAGTGATCCACCCACTTCAGCCTCCCAAAGTGCTGGGATTACAGGCATGAGCCACTGCACCCAGCCAACATAATAAGCTTTTCATACGATATAAAATGAAGTACATAGTTTTAACATCTAAAAATCAATCAATGTAATACACCATATAAATAGAATAAAAAATGACTCTTTATGGATTCTTTAGGATTTTTCATATACAAAATCACTGTTGCCCAGGTTGGTCTCTAACTCCTGGTATCAAATAAGCCTCCTGCCTGAGTCTCCCAAAGTGCTGGGATTACAGGCGTGAGCCACCAGTTGTGTGTATTTTATGGCCAAAGATATGTATATTTTATGGTTGTAATTGATAAAACAGACTAGTATCAACAAAATCATGTCCTCTGCAAACAGAGCTAGTTTTACTTCTCCCTTTCCAACGTGGATGCCTTTTACTACTTTTCTTCCCTAAATTCCTTGGTAGAACCTCCAATACAATATTGAACAGATATGGCAAAAGCAGACATCCTTGTCTTGTTTCTGACTTCAGGGGGAAAACATCCACTGTTTCAGCATTAACTATGATATTAACTGTGAGTTTCTCATAGATGTCCTTTATCAGGTTGAGGAAGTTCCCTTCTAAGTTTGTTGAAATATTTTTATCATGAAAGGGTACTGGATTTTGTCAAATGTTTTTGCTACATCTACTGAGATGATAATGTGGTTTTTATTATATTTATATGGTGTATTACATTGACTAGTTTTCAAATGTTAAAACTATGTACTTCATTGCATATCACATGAAAAGCTTATTATGCTGGCAGGGGGTGGTGGCTCACACCTGTAATCCCAGCACTTTGGGAGGCCAAGGCAGGTGAATCACTTGAATCCAGGAGTTCGAATCGGCCTGGCCAACACGATGAAACTCCATCTCTACTAAAAATATAAAATTAGCCGGATGTGGTGGCGTATGCCTATAATCCCAGCTACTCAGGAAGCTGAGACATGAGAACTGCTTGAACCCAGGAGGTAGAGGTTACAATGAGCCGAGATCACACCACTGCACTCCGGCCTGGGCGACTCTGTCTCAAAAAAAAAAAAAAAAAAAGGCTTATTATGCCATATCACTTCATTATTAATGATGATGTTAATATTAATGACTGATTTCAGGTGATGACAGTATGATAACCCCATTGTAAAGTCTCGGTTTTTTCCCCTTATGACTAGCAAATAATCAATAATTTAGAAGTATGTAAATGTAAATATTGTTCCTCATCAACCTAAGTCTTAAGAATTTTAGCATCCTTGTCTGAATCAAATATTTCCTTGGGGTTGACAAAATGTTGATTTTTCTAGTTCTATCATTCCTTGTCTATTAGCTAGCATTTCTCTAGAAAGAAAAGCTTTTCCTAATGAACTAGAGATACTTGGTTACCATGAAATACAATTCTTATTGAAAAGGCAGGATAAGTGCTTACTTCATTCCCTTTGCCAACTTTAATAGTAAGAAATTGATAGTACAGCTACTTGTCATTGTGACAAACAGGTTTTACTTCATCTAGCTCTCATTTAGGTTTCATTAGGAACTCACGGATTTTTATATATTCAATGTGATTCAATCAATTATATTGGTTATTTATTGTTTTTTCTTTTGATGCTTCAATTATCCAAGTAAGGTCAATGTGAACCTTTTCAAGCTGGGTCCTACGTTCTTTTGCATGAGCTTGCCTTATACCTTCCCTGACCCAGACCTGGAACCAGGTATTTCTGACAAGTGTTATTGCTGTAAGAGCAGAATGGTACTTCAAAGATCAACATATGTGCCCTACAGGTGTTTGCTGCTTTAGGGATATCCACAACAGTTTAAAGAGCGAAAAACTATTTATTCCTCGAAGTTGTGAAATCATTCATCTGTAAAACTTCTGAACATGGCATTCTGGCGCAAGTATTTTCTTGTGACAATTTTCTGAATTTCTTCAATGTAACTGACCAAGTTTTCTCTCTGCTTTCCAATAAAAATATTGCACTCTATACTATCTGATAAGATAATCCATTTTCAAGTGTAATTGCACAAAATCATTAAAAGAGTATTTTATAATCCTCGTGATTCCTTCTGTATCTGTGATTCTATCGTTATTTCCCTATTCTCATTTCTAATTGTCTATATCTGGGCTTGCTCAAACTTCTTTATTTCCTTGACTGGGATGTATCTATTTAATCTAATTGACATTTTCTTTAAGAAAAGCAATTACTGAATTTATATATCAGCTCTACTCTTCTAATTCACTATATGCTACTCTTATCTATCAATAATTACTTCCTTTTGTTCATTTAGGCTTATATGTTGTGTACTATTTTCATTTTTGAGATAGAGTCTCACTCTGTCGCCCAGGATGGAGTGCAGTGGCATGATATTGGCTCACTGCAACCTCCGCCTCCCAGGTTCAAGTGATTCTCGTGCCTCAGTCCCCCCAAGTAGCTGGGATTACAGGTGTGTGCCACCACACCTGGCTAATTTTTGTATTTTTAGTAGAGACAGGGTTTCATCATGTTGGCCAGGCTGGTCTCAAACTCCTGACCTCAGGTGATCCGCCCGTCTCAGCCTCCCAAAGTGCTGGGATCACAGGCGTGAGCCATAGCGCCCGACCTGTGTACTCTTATGTATCAAGTTGATTGCTTAACAAAACATATTCTGAATTCATCTTTTCATTATAAATTCATTCTCTCTTTAGAGACATTACCAAATCCTTAACTTCTTTGGAGCTGGAAAAAAAACCTCCTTACACCTAAATATGAGGAAAAAAATATCAGGGTTCTAACTGGAATCTATACACATAACATTTATTCTTATCTAATTTCAGCAAACTTAAAATAGTTAACAATTTTTAACAAAATAGCATTCTTACCTCTTTTATAGTACCTGCTCTTCCAGGTTCATGATTTACACAAAAAGGGCCAGTTTTCCATGCCTCTGTGTCTCCACAGTCACAGAACCCTCCTCCAGTAGAAGTATGCATCTGATAAAGGAAAAATTAGTCTGTCATGATTTCAAACATTTTACTAAGCATGAAGAATGATAAAGATGACTCAAATAATAAATGCTCACCAATACTCCAACCTTAATTGAGTTCAATGTAATATTAACTGGATGTAACAAAAACCATTTTTGATTAGTTACCTAAAAAACAAACCAACAAACCAAAAACTTCCAAATTCTGAATACTTCATCATAACAAAAATGAACTGCCTAAATTGATAAGCTTTTGAAACATAACTCTAATTTTCAAATAACAGTTGTTTAAATTTTGACTAATGGAGAAGAATAGATTGCTAAGTGTGCGAAAATAATCTGTACAACTCTAGAATTTTTGAATGATAAGATTTTTTTTTTTTTGAGATGGAATTTCGCTCTTGTTGCCCAGGCTGGAGTGCAATGGCACGATCTTGGCTCACCACAACCTCTGCCTCCCGGGTTCAAGCAATTCTCCTGACTCAGCCTCCCAAGGAGCTGGGACTACAGGCATGCACCACCACGCCTGGCTAATTTTGTAATTTTAGTAGAGACAGGGTTTCTCTGTGTTGGTCAGGCTGGTCTCAAACTCCCGACCTCAGGTAATCCGCTCACCTCAGCCTGCCAAAGTGCTGGGATTATAGGCATAAGCCACCATGCCCAGCCTGATAAGATTTTTTTAATTAAACAAACTTAAAAAAACTCATTATGATGATTACATAGTACTTAAGAAATGTATAAAGTATTTTAATTTACACTAATGTCCCATAACAACTAAAACTTATTTATAAACTTTATCCTTTCAGTGTTGCTGAAAAAAAATTATCCAAAATATACTACCTCAGGTAGAGGATGATGGCAACAACCTGATATTGAATCTTCCCCAAAACTTCCTCCAAAACATAAAAAGAATAAGGAGAACACTAAAACCACACATTATCCATACTTTCAGCATTTACTAGGAGAACAACAAAAAAAATACCACATCATTCTTAGTAAACTATCGCAAGGACAAAAAACCAAACACCGCATGTTCTCACTCATAGGTGGGAATTGAACAATGAGAACTCATGGACACAGGAAGGGGAACATCACACTCCGGGGACTGTTGTGGGATGGGGGGAGGGGGGAGGGACAGCATTAGGAGATATACCTAATGCTAAATGACAAGTTAATGGGTACAGGAAATCAACATGGCACATGGATACATAGGTAACAAACCTGCACATTGTGCACATGTACCCTAAAACCTAAATTATAATAAAAAAAAAAAAGAAAAAAAAAATTCCACAACGTTCATATGACATACTCCAAAAGAATTCCCATTGCCTATCCCTTCAAGCCTGTGGGTGCAGATAGCAAGAGAAGGGAGCTTAAAAGACTCCATGAAAAAGTGCAGAGGTGCAGAAGACTTAGAAGAAACACTGAAACACAGAAAAAAAATCACCCCCAAAAGAGAAAGCCCAATGCTAAGGGATGAAACCTGAACATGAGTTGGGACTTGATTCACAAGGAAAGTAAGCAGGACCAGAGGTGGCAACCTCAGAGAAGCAGTATTTTTGGAAGAAAGTCAGATACATTTTTACAAAGTGGAAACCCCTAAAGATGTGGCAATGAAGGAAAAAGGGATATAAGGGAAAATTCTATAGAAATGAGAGAAACAAGACATGCCAAACCCTCCCTTCACATCACCACCACTAATATCATCAACAAAAAAAGAAATTACACAGAAAATGGAAGAACTGACAGAAGAGAGCACTTGTGACCCTTGAGCATGAAATGAGAAAGAACAGAAAAAGCAGCCCATATTCACATAAACATGTAAAAATTAAAAGGGGGAGGGGCAAAAATGCAAGTAAGAGTCAAAACCCAATCACAAAGCTGAAGAAAACTATAACACAATGCTCCAAACTCAATTACATAGAGTCAAACAAGCATTTGGTGATTATGACTTGAATCAGATTAAAACACCTTTTATCAGAAATAGAAAAACTGGCCAGGCACAGTGGCTCATGCCTGTAATCCCAATGCTTTGGGAGGTTGAAGCGGGAGGATCACTAAAGGCCAAGAGTTTGAGATCAGCCTGAGCAATACAGCAAGATCCCATTTCTATAGAAAATTTAAAAATTAGCCAGGTGTGGTGGCATGCACCTGTAGTAAGTAATACAAAAACTAAAAACAGAAATGGACAAAAAAGCAGGAATAAATGAGACTTAATTGAACTCAGGAAAAAAAATACAAGAAGATGAGAAAATCATACCAGAAATGAATTTTAGATTACAAAGTGTCCAGAATATAGACTCAAATGAAAAGTTAATGAATAACATTGAAGCAAAGCAGGAATACAAGAGAATGAAAATGAGATGAAGTAAAAAGTAGGATCAGGGAGAAAGTCATTGAAATGGGGAATAGGCATAAGAAAGCCACTCTAACTGGAGTCACTGAAGAAGGAAATCAAAACAACGGAACACAGCTAACATTTAAAACCATAGACCAGGCACAGTGGCTCATGCCTGTAATCCTACACCGTGGGAGGCCGAGGCAGGAGAGCTGTTTTAGTCCAGAAGTTTGAGACCAACCTGGGCAACACAGTGAAACCTCAAAAAAAAATCGAATTAAATTAAAATTTAAAAACAAATTAAAAATAAGACTATAAACTAAGAAAACTTTCTGGAAATAAAAGAACACCTGAATCTGTACACTAAAAGGGCCCATGAATTCTTGAGTGACTAATCAGCTCCAAAATACATCCTAGTAAAACTATTTGACTTTAAAGATAAAAGTCCTGAGGGTGGCCAGGAATGGTGGCTCACACCTGTAATTCCAGCACTTTGGGAGGCCGAGGCGGGCGGATCACGAGGTCAGGAGATCGAGACCATCCTGGCTAACACAGCGAAACCCCGTCTCTACTAAAAATACAAAAAAAAAATTAGCCAGGCATGATGGTGGGCGCCTATAGTCCCAGCTACTCCGGAGGCTGAGGCAGGAGAATGGCGTGAACCCGGGAGGTGGAGCTTGCAGTGAGTCGAGATCGCGCCACTGCACTCCAGCCTGGGCGACAAGGCAAGACTCCATCTCATAAATAAATAAATAAATAAATAAATAAATAAATAAAAGTCCTGAGGGTATTCAGGCAAAAAGATGAGATATCATAATGACAAGAAAATCAGACTGGCATTAGACTTCTCAGTAACAACATATGAAACAAGACAATAGCAGAGTAGTATTTTTAAGTAAAGAAAACGCAAACTGAGGATATTATTTCCAGCCAAGCTATAAAGGTCTGATTTTGAACACGTCAGGACTCAGGGAACACTACACATGTGCCCTTCTTGAGGTGTCTATTTGAGCAAGAATCAGTAAACTTTCTGTATAAAGAACCAAACAATAAATATTTTAGGTTTTGCAGGCCACATAGCCTCTGTCAAATTACTCAGTGCTACTGCTGTATTGCAGAAGCAGCCACAGATAATACAAAAGTGAATAAGCATGGCTTTGCTGCAATAAAACTTTATTTACAGGCACTGAAATTTTAATTCCATATAATTTTAATGTATCATGAAACATTTTTTTAAACTAACCATCTAAAAATATAAAAACATTCTCAGCTGTTTGAGGCCATACAAAAATAGTGAGCCAGATTTGACCCACAGGCTGTGGTTTATCATTCCCTTCCACCATCATCCCCCAGCCACTAGCAACCACTGATTTTTTTTTGCCTCTACAGTTTTGTCTTTTCTAAAATGTCATACAGTTGGAATCATACAGTATGTAGCCTTTTCAGAATTGTTGCTTTCATTTATCAATATGTATTGGTCTCACCATGTGTTTTCATGACTTGATAGCTCCTTTCTTTATAGCACTAAGCAATATTCCATTGTATGTATGTACCACAGTTTTTCCATTCACCTATTGAAGGACATCTTGGTTGCTTCCAACTTTTGGGAAATATGAAGAAAGCTGCTATAAAACATTCACTGGCCGGGCACAGTGGCTCACACCTGTAATCCCAGCAATTTGGGAGGCCGAGGTGGGTGGATCACTTGAGGTCAGGAGTTTGAGACCAGCCTAACATGGTGAAACCCCGTCTCTACTAAAAATACAAACATTAGCTGGGCATGGTGGTACATGTCTGTAAACCCAGCTACCTGGGAGGCTGAGGCAGGAGAAATGCATGAACCCAGGAGGTGGAGGTTACAGTGAGCCAAGATTGTGCCACTGCACTCCAGCATGGGCAACAGAGCCACACTCCATCTCAAAAAAAAAAAAAAATTTTGTGTGCAGTTTTTTTGTATGGACATAAGTTTTCAATTCATTTGTGTAAATACCAAGGAGTGCTGTTGTTGGATCATATGATAAAAGTATGTTTACTTCTGTAAAAAACTGTTGAATTATCTTCTGAAGTAGTTATACCATATTGCATTTCCAAGAGTTGTAAGAGTTCCTGGCCAAGCACGGTGGCTCACGCCTGTAATCCCAGCACTTCGGGAGGCCGAGGCGGGTGGATCACAAGGTCAGGAGTTCAAGACCAGCCTGACCAACACAGTGAAACTCCGTGTGTATTAAAAATACAAAAATTAGCCAGGTGTGGTGGCGCACACCTGTAATCCTAGCTACTCAGGAGGCTGAGGCAGGAGAATTGCTTGAACCCAGGAGGCAGAGGTTGTGGTGAGCCAAGATCGCACCATTGCGCTCCAGCCTGGGAAATAACAGCGATATCCCATCTCAAAAAAAAAAAAGAAGAGTTCCTGTTGTTCCACATCCTCACCAGCATTTGGTGCTGTCAGTGCTTTGGATTTTCACTATTTTAATAGGTGTATAGTAACATCTCATTGTTTTAATTTGCAATTCCCTAATGACAAATGATGTTGAGCATCTTTTAGTGTGTTTACTGACCATTTGTATATATTCTTGATGAAGTGTCTATTTAGATATTTTGTCCATTTTTTAAAGGGATGGTTTTCTTATTCTTGAATTTTAAGAGTTCTTTGTATAATTTTAGCACTGGCCTTTTTTTAAGATGTATGTTTGGCAAAGATTTTTTGCTCAATCTCTTGCCTTTTTATTCTCTTAAAGATCCATATTTTTTAATCCAGTAATTCCACTTCTGAGAACTTATCCTAAGGAAATAATCTTACATATAGAAAAATTATTTACACATAAAGGTATTTACTGTAACACTGTTTATCATTTTAAAAAAACTGAAACCCAAAGAAATACTCCAATAATAGGTAAATTATAAAAATATGGTTAAATAGGTCGGGCGCGGTGGCTCACGCTTGTAATCCCAGCACTTTGGGAGGCCGAGGCAGGCGGATCACGAGGTCAGGAGATCGAGACCACGGTGAAACCCCGTCTCTACTAAAAATACAAAAAAATTAGCCGGGCGTGGTGGCGGGCGCCTGTAGTCCCAGCTATTCAGAGAGGCTGAGGCAGGAGAATGGCGTGAGCCCGGGAGGCGGAGCTTGCAGTGAGCCGAGATTGCGCCACTGCACTCCAGCCTGGGCGACAGAGCGAGACTCCGTCTCAAAAAAAAAAAAAAAAAAAAAAATGGTTAAATATTATATACACAATATGTTCTTAAAAAAGCACAATGTATAATTTTATATATTTTGCTTTTTACATTTAAAAGTATAACAAAATTTTATTTTTATAACTCCACAAACTTCCTTTGAAAACTACATTTTTTTCCTGATTATGAGATAGTTGCAGAAATACACTCTTTTTATAGCTCATTTTTCTCATTTAACAACATGAAAAAAACATTTCTATTAAAAACAATCTTTAACAGTAAGTGTATGTTCGTTTGTATGTATGTGTTTTTGAGAAAGAATACACAGAGGTTTACTGTAAGTTTTTTTTTTTAGCAGTAAACTACTGAAAGGCTAGAGATCACAAAGAAGGGTCATATTACACACTGTAGAGCAAAGAGCTCAAAATTTTGTTTGTTCTCTTGTTCTCAAAAGTTGTTATGGACTATTCTGCAACTGAAGGTTTATCTTGGTCCTTTCATCACATAATATCTGATCTTCAGTCTCCCTAAAATTACTCTTTTTTTCTTTTCTGTAAAGAAACACATCCCTTCTCTCTTCCAATCTTTTCTTTAAAATGGCTATGTTCACATATCAGAGCTGTTATAGCAGGAATGTGAATACTACTCAAGAATTTGGACTAGATGGCCATCAGATTCCTACTTATTCAGAGGTTTTATGGTTATATTTTCATACCTTGTAACGATGATTTTTATGAACACTATTCTGGAAGCAGTCCATACAGAGTACACATGTTGGATCAATTGCACAATCCCTGAAAAAGATCAGAAATCCGATTCCAAAATTTAGATGACTCCCACTGATGCTCAAGGTATGACTATAATATAATGTGAACAAGTTTCCTGTATGGTACACAAACTGAATATGAAAATGCTTCAAAAGCTGAATTGTTAAAATGTTTTCAACAAAGATAATATTGCTAGCATAACTTTAGTCTCATTTTAGCCACATTTAAGTGTGTAGGTCTGGATGTTTGGTTTTCTTTCTGAAATCATTCTCATAACTTTGGGTCTTGACCTGGTTTCCAACTGTTAGATTACAATTCAAAAATAGTTTTGTAAAAAATAATCCAATTTTTCCATTAACTACCATCATCTCATCCTATTACATAAACAAATATATTTTACAAAAGCTGATTGCTCATTGTTAAATGAGGCTTGGATAAAGACAAAGTTCATTAGAATGCAAGCAACATAAGGGCAGGGATTTTTATTCATTGTCTATTGAAGTGTCCCAAACACCTGCAGTGGTGCCTGGCATATAGTGGGTACTTAATATTCATTGAACAAATGAAAGAAATTCAATCCCTCTTCATCTCTCCCTTAATAACAACTTCTTAAATGTATTGTTTTATTTAACATTTTGGAGGAGACATTAAGAACAATATAAATTAGTGCAAAGTGCAGGATTATTATTTTTTTTTCTTTTGAGACAATCTCACTCTGTCACCCAGGATGGAATGCAGTGGAAGGCAGTGGCACAATCACAGCTCACTGCAACCTCAGCCTTCCAGGTTCAAGCGATTCTCGAACCTCAGCCTCCCGAGTAGCTGGGATTACAGGCATGCACCACCAGGCCCAGCTAATTATTTGTATTTTTAGCAGAGACGGGGTTTCACCATGTTCGCAAGACCGGTCTCGAACTCCTGACCTCAAGTGATCTGCCCATCTCAGCCTCCCAAAGTGCTGGGATTACAGGCGTGAGCCTCTGCGCCCAGCCAGGATTAATTTTTTAAATATCTTATTTAGAAGAATTGAAGACATAAAATTGGGGAATTTTAAAAAGATTTTAAAAGGCTGGCCAGGCTTGGTGGCTCACACCTGTAATCCCGCACTTTGGGAGGCCAAAGTGGGCGGATCACCTGAGGTCGGGAGTTCGAGACTAGCCTGACCAACATGGAGAAACCCCGTCTCTACTAAAAATACAAAAAATTAGCCAGGCATGGTGGTGCATGCCTGCAAGCCCAGCTACTCGGGAGGTTAAGGCAGGAAAATTGCTTGAACCTGGGAGGCGGAGGTTGCGGGTGAGCTGAGATAGCACCATTGCACTCTAGCCTAGGCAACAAGAGCGAAACTCTGTCTCAAAAAACAAACAAACAAACAACAACAACAACTTAAAAGGCTAACAGGAAATATAGGTTCTCTAATAATATTCTGTAAAATATATATGATCTATAGACCTATTTAGAGTAGGATTTTTCAACCTTAATACTACTGACATTTTGGGCCAGATAATCATTTGTCAGGGGTGAACCAGACTGTCCTGTGCATTAGGATGTTTAGCAGGAATCTTGGCCTCTACACACTAGATGCCAGTACCTTCATCCCCAGTTGTAACAACTAAAAATATCTCCATGAAACTTTTGGAGACATGAGGTCTGCAAATGTCTAGTATGCTTTAGTTGAAACTGACTGGGCTTTAGTTAAAAATATGTAAGAATATAAATGACCCTTACTATACTATATAGCAACATGGTACACAAAATGCAAAGACTATTTTTTTTGTTTGTTTTTGAGATGGAGTCTCACTCTGTTGCCCAGGCTGGAGTGCAGTGGCACAATCTCGGCTCACTGCAACCTCCATCTCCCGGGTTCAAGCAACTCTCTGCCTCAGCCTCCTGAGTAGCTGGGATCACAGGCGCCCACCACCACGCCCGGCTAATTTTTGTAGTTTTAGCAGAGACGGGGTTTCCCATCTTGGCCAGGCTGGTCTTGAACTCCTGACCTCATGATCCACCCGCCTCGGCCTCCCAAAGTGCTGGGATTACAGGCATGACCACAGCGCCTGGCCAAGGCTATTTTTTTTTCCCTAAGAAAAGAACAGGATAAAGAAAGATAGTATGTTCTAAACAACTGTTAACTGTACATAAACCAGTCAGGCATAGAATTATAAGGAAGTAAAAACAATTCTCTGTATTTATAAAGTCTAAAACTTTACACTCCTAACCTAAACTAGCTCTAATAAAGAAGGAAAACTAAATTTCAAATTTCAGGCAGAGGTAGGGAGTAAAAACATTCTCTGTGCTGTCACGAAGTTTAAGGCACTGCTCTCACAAAGAATAAAAAGCCTAAAGTTGCTTTCAGTTTCCCTACCACTGGCCTCTTCTATTCAACTAAATTACAACTGTTTCTACAGGTTCAAAATCCCTTATGCCAGACTCTGAAATCCAAATAGCTCCAAAACTGAAAGGTTTTGGGATTTTTGTAGGTTTGGCAACAAATCTCACTTGGTGGCAAAAAATTACTTTAAATGACATGAGACTACAGGCATGATTTATACTACTTGTTATGAATATTCACAGATTTCTTAAAGAAAGATTGTGTTCGATTACAGTGTCCCGCCCTGACTCTGCTGGGGAAGTATTCAGAATTCTGAAATGGCCCCAAAGAGTTTCAGGTAAGAGTGTGCTGGATATATTATGAACAAGGCAAAAATCTATCACTGACATTCTGTTGGAGAACAGGAAGAAACAGTGAGCACTATTTAACTGGAAGACATATATATTCAGAAACAAGCTGTACTAGCAAAAACCACACTATAACGGTATAATAAAAGAAAGTTAATAAGATTAAATGTATTATAAATAGCAATAAACCAAGAAAAGTACATCATGAAATAGATACAAAATACCAAGATTGTAATACTTGGCCAGGGCATGGTGGCTCATGCCTGTAATCCCAGCACTTTGTGAGGCTGAGGCATGTGGATCACTTGAGGCCAGGAGTTTGAGACCAGCCTAGCCAACATGGTGAAACCTCGTCTCTACTAAAAATATGAAAATTAGCCAGGCATGGTGGCAGGTGCCTGTAATCCCAGCCAGACATGGTGGTGGGCACCCGTAATCCTAGCTACTTGGGAGGCTGAGGCAGGAGAATTGCTTGAACCTGGGAGGCAGAGGTTGCAGTGACCGGAGATCACACCACTGCACTCCAGCCTGGGTCACACAGCGAGACTGTTTAAAAAAAAAAAAAAAAGGATTTTAATAATTATAATCAATCCTGTAAATTTCTAATTCTTACCTGCAAGAATAGGTTGTCTCTCCACTTTTGAAAACCTTCCCACAAAGCTGAAACGCTCCACTGTGCTTCAATTTCTCTAAGCAAATATCTGGATCTTCTCCAAATAAGTACCATTCCAGTGGAGTGAATATTGACATTTGTACACTTTCTTCCTGCTTTTCCAAGTCTGGGTCCATTTCAGCAAAGTAAATTTCTGGCACCAATTGTGCCAAATGATGCAAGAAAGCAGTATAAAAATCAACTTGCTGATCCCACCACTGAAAGAAAAGAAGATGAAAATTAGACTGACTTACAAGTTCCTTCTTAATCATCTAGCGGCACAAGTAATGACGTAATTCTATAATTTCAAAGTAATTTACAATATATTTCATCTTTCACCAATACAGAGGGAAAGTGGGTGATTAAAAAAAATTAAGCTTGGAAATAAGCAACTGCTCACATACCACCGGTATCTGAAAAAAAAAAAAAAAAAAGAAGAAGAAGAAGGAGTAGCTGTAGTAAGAATTATCCTGCCCTTCTGAAATGGCCAATTCCTGCTATGTGAAGTTGGTTCTATTATCAGTCACAGGCTATACAGACAATGCATTCATCAAACACTTTGTTTTAGGAAACCAGAGTATTTAACGAGTGATCAAAATGAACATAGGCCAAAGTTTTGTAAACACAAAAAGCACTAACCATAAAAGGAAAAAAACTAGATAAATTGGACCTCAGCAAAAGTAAAACCTTCTGCTCTTTAAAAGAAACTGTTACAGATGGCTTATTTGCATGTGAAAATATGCTTACATTATTAGTCATTAGGGAAGCACAAATTAAAACGACAATGAGATACCCCTGCACAACCTAGTATAGGGGCTAAAATAAAAAACTGGCAATATCAAATGCTAACTAGGCCAACAGTGCTTTCCCACCTATAGTCCCGTCTCAGGAGGCTGAAGTGGGAGGACTGCTTGAGCCCAGGAGTTCAAGGCTGTGAGGTGTGCCTGTGAATAGCCACTGCACTTCAGCCTCAACAACACATAGGGAGACCCTGTCTCTTAAAAAACAAACAAAAGACAAAAACAAAAACAAAACACATATGACTCAAGGCATATCATTTAAAAACAATAACAAAAACTTATCCAAGGAGTTTTACAAGCTAATATAATTAGAATTAAGATTTTAGATAAGGTTCCATAACAGGTCATTAAGGAAAGTTACAGATATTTGATTACATATAAGGCTTTTTTAGTTTGCACTAATGAACCTCAATATTCCATCCACAAATAAATTCAACATCAATATTCCATTCACAATGAAAACTTTATGGAAAATATGTTTACATTAGATATTACTATAGAAATTAGTCCATTCTCTAAAGGGCAATTGGTAGACAGTTATTAAAATTTTAGATTTACATATATTTTGACCCAGAAATGCCCATTCTAGGAATTTATTCCTCCAATAAACATGTAAAAAGAAAGTATTTTTTTTTTTGCAGCATGACTATTTTTAATTGTCAAAGACTGGAAACAACCGAAATGTCCCAAAACAAGAGCTGAATAAATCATGGGACATTATAAAAAAGGAGAGGGCACAGATCTATGTCCTGATATGGAATATAAACCAAAAGGTTCAGAACAGTGAGTATAATGTGCTACCATTTATTACTGGGAGAAGTGAGGAAAAGAAAAAAGAAGAGGTGAAGGAGATGTATCTGTATATGTTTATATTTGAACACAAAAATCTCTAAAAGGATTCAAAATAAACTGTTAGCAGTAGAAAGAGCCTGGGAAAGACTTAGCGTTCACTGTGTTAACTTTTTTACTGTTTTAATTTTTTACCGTATATACACATTATCTATTTGAAATCATTTAAAAACTTTTTCAATCCTATACATTTCATGTACAGTTATTCATAACAGCAAAAAATTAAAAACCTGAATGTCCGTGAAGACAGGGTAATAATCTTCATTTAGCCATACTTGTCCAAGTGTGAAAATATATATTTACATCCACCAGATGTGCGCTATAACATCACTTGTAACTGAAAAGATGAAGTCCACCTAAATGTCTATCAATAAAGGTATATCCACTGTGGTACAGTCATACCACTCAATGCAGTCAGAATGTCATAAATACTGTTAAGTGGAAAAAGAAGCTTTAAATATAATTTCATTTTTGTAAAAAGTAAAAAATTATATATACTTTTAAAATTTCAACACATTTGGGTTTTCTTTCTTTTTTTTTTTTTTTTTTTGAGATGAAATTTTGCTCTTGTCATCCAGGCTGGAGTGCCATGGCACGATCTCAGCTCACTGCAACCTCTACCTTCTGGGTTCAAGCGATTTTCCTGCCTCAGCCTCCCAAGTAGCTGGGTTTTCTAATTTAATACATGTGGAGGCACATCTCTGCCTATGCTTCCCTAAACATAGACTAAGGGTCTGGAAGGAGAAACAACAAACTATTAGTAATGGCTACACAGAGGGAAGGAACTGGGGAAAAGAATTAGGGATTGTCACATTTTTACTTTCAACAAGTACATTGTTTGACTTTGTTAGACAAGTGTCAATATTTTTGCAACTAACAAAAAAAAAACTTCTAAAAAATCTACATGAGGACTGGTGCACATGGTGGCTCATGCCTGTAATCCCAGCACTTTGGGAGGCCGAGGCGGGCGGATCACTTGAGGTCAGGAGTTCGAGACCAGCCTGCCCAACATGCTGAAACCTCATCTCTACTAAAAATACAAAAATTGGCCAGGCATGGTGGCATGCACCTGTAATCCCAGCTACTCGGGAGTCTGAGGCATGAGAATTGCTTGAACCCGAGAGGCAGAAGTTGCAGTGAGCTGAGATCACGTCACTGTACTCCAGCCTTGGCGACAGAGTGAGACTCCATCTCAAAACAACAACAACAACAACAACAACAACAACAAAAAACTACATGAGATAATACGCCATTTAAAAATGATGTTGGCCAGGTGTGGTGGCTCATGCCTGTAATCCCAGCACTTTGGGAGGCCGAGGAGGGCAGATTACGAGGTCAGGAGATCAAGACCATCCTCACTAACATGGTGAAACCCCGTCTCTACTAAAAATACAAAACAAAATTAGCCGAGTATGGTGGTGGGCACCTGTAGTCCCAGCTACTCGGGAGGCTGAGGCAGGAGAATGGCGTGAACCCAGGAGGTGGAGCTTGCAGTGAGCTGAGATTGTGCCACTGCATTCCAGCCTGGGCGACATGTCGAGCGAGACTCCAACTCAACCAAAAATAAATAAATAAATAAATAAATAATAATGATGCCAAATGGTCTCAAAGTATCTCCAATGGGAAAGACAGTAACAGAGAGAAAGACACCACAACATTATTGTATTATGCTTTTTTTCTTTTTAATAGAGAAGGGGTCTCACCTAGGTTGGTCCTGGTTCAAGCGATCCTCCCCACCTCCCTAGGACATGGATCTGACTGGGACTACAGCCTCATGCCACAGCACCTGGCTGACTTTTGTGTTATTTTTGCCCATAATGTATAATCTAATTCCAATCATGAGAAAATATCATACAAACCCAAAATGAAGGACATTCCATACAATAACTGCAAAGTACACTAAAAGTGTTAAGGTCATGAAAACAAGGAAAGATCAAGACATTGTTATAGACTGGAGACAAGAGAGAGACAACTAAATGTAACTGGGATCCTGGGTGTGATCCTAGAACAGAAAAAGCACATTCGTGGGAAAACTGGTGAAATGCAAATCAGATCTGTAGTTAGTATTAATATTAATTTCCTGTCCTTGATAATTATACTATGGTTATGTAAAATGTTAACATTACAGGAAACAGGAAGAGGGAGGTAAAAGAACTGTGCTACAATTTATGCAACTTTTTTTATAGTCTAAGATTAAAACAAAAAAATGATGCTGAAGAGGTTTATTTACTAATATGGAAAGGCATTAATAACAAACAGTTCAGTAAAGTAGGTTACAAAGCAGTATATATAAAATCTCAATTTGGTTAAATATTATATTTACATTTACATAGAGAAAAATCATGAGGATTATTTAACAAAATGTTAACAGAAATGTGTGATGTGATTTTAGCATATTTTCATGGAATTCATTACTCTGCTTATCTGATGAGTAATATCCTTACAGTGAGTCCATATTTTGGAAGTAATTTTATAATTTTAAAATTAAAATTTATTTTACTAATACCTTTTAAAAATAAATATACCTTCCAGTATTCCTACTCCAACTTTTCTGGGGTACTCATACACAAACAACTTTTCTCTACATACCTGGCAACAACTACAACTAACATAGAGATAGTATCTAATGTTCTATGTTATTTACCTAAGGTTCTTTACATCAACAGCACTAAATGAAAAAAAAAAACAAAAAAACCCCCAAAAAACCTTACTGTTCTAATTATAGGAGGCATAGAACTAGCTCTTTTCAATTTCTCTTGTTAAGAGTAGAAGAAATTTGAGAGTAAAAAAGAGTACAAGCCCCTCACATTTTAGAGATGAGAAAGCTGAATCACAGGGAAGTAAACTGACTTGTCCAAAAATCATCAAATAACCAGTTGGTATCAATGTCAGGAACAGAACTAGGTATCCTAAGTCCTAAAGTTCAGTGCCCATTCTACTAAACCAAACATAAATATACAGTTTTTATTTTATTTATTTATTTATATATTTTTTTGAGGTGGAGTTTCACTCTTCTTGCCCAGGCTGGAGTGCAATGGCACGATCTCAGCTCATGCAACCTCCGCCTTGCGGGTTCAAGCAATTCTCCTGCCTCAGCCTCCCGAGTAGCTGGGATTACAGGAACGTGCCACCATGCCTGGCTAATTTTGTATTTTTAGTAGAGACGGGGTTTTTCCATGTTGGTCAGGCTGGTCTTGAACTCCCGACCTCAGGTGATCTGCCCACCTCGGCTTCCCAAAGTGCTGGGATTACAGGCGTGAGCCACTGTGTCTGGCCAAATATAAACTTTTAAAATCTACCTTTACTGGCTTGTTCAATTTCACATTATAGGTTGGGCATCCCACACCCAAAAATCAGAAACCAAGACACTCAAAGGAAATGCTCATTGTAACATTTTGGATTTTAGATTTTCGGATTTGGAATGTTCAGCCAGTATAATACAAATATTCCAAAGTCTCAAAAAATCCAAATTCCAAAACACAAGGGATACTTAACCAGTAATGGCAAAACAAAACAATAAAGTTTTGCCTTCTTAATTTTTGCTTTAACTATTGCCTTCTTTGTAATTACAATTACAAATGAAGCCTCTTAGCTAACAACTACCGAACATTACTGAAGGCTACTAAATATTCTTAAATTATATCTGTCATCACATGCTTTATCATGAATAATTGATATTTTAAAACATCATGGCTGGGCACGGTGGCTGTAATCCCAGCACTATGGGAGGCCGAGGTGGGTGGATCACTTGAGCTCAGGAGTTTGAGACCAGCCTAGGCAACATGGTGAAACCCCGTCTCTACTAAAAATACAAAAATCAGCCGGGTGTGGTGGTACACACCTGTAATCCCAGCTACTCAGGAGGCTGAGGCAGGAGAATCACTTGAACCCGGGAGGTGGAGGTTGCAGTGAGCTGAGATCGTGCCACTGCACACCATCTCAAAAAAAAACCAAACGAAAAAAATTAGCCAGACATGGTGGCATATACCTGTGGTCCCAGCTATTCGGGAGGCTGAGGTGGGAGAATTGCTTGAGTCAGAGAGGGAGAGGTTGCAGTGAGCGGAGATCATGCCACTGCACTCCAGCCTGGGCAACAAAGTGAGACCCCATCTCAAAAAACAAAACAAATTATACTCTTGGCTGATTTGGGCAGAATGTCTGGGTGCTGATGCCTTAAATACCCTCTCCATCAGTCTCACTACTAGCTCTCTGTCCCTCCATCCCCCCACCAACTTATTTATCCCTCAAGGCCAACCTTAGTGAATCCTTCACTGATCAGCCCAGGAAAATTTTTCTTCTGTTAATTCTAATATAGCATTTGAAGGTGGTACTCATTCTGTACTTATACCACTGGCTGATACCATTAATTACCTTTAAATGTGTACATCTAGCCTCTTCAATTAGAATGTAAGCTCCCTGAGGAGAGGAACTTTGCCCTTCAAATCCCTGTATCCTATAGGCCTAGCACAAGTACACAATAAAAGTTATCAGTTAATTGCTAAATGCTACACATTTCTTGCCAGAGAAAACAAAGCAAATTTTGATAACATTAAGCCTTCTATAACTTTGTGTATAGAATTCTTTTTTTTTTTTTTTTTTTTTTTTAAGACAGAGTCTTGCTCTGTCGCCAGGCTGGAATGCAGTGGCACAATCTCGGCTCACTGCAACCTCTGCCTCCTAGGTTCAAGCGATTCTCCTGCCTCAGTCTCCCAAGCAGCTGGGACTACGGGCGCGTGCCACCCCAACCAGCGAATTTTTGTATTTTTAGTAGAAACGGGGTTTCACCATGTTGGCCAGGGTGGTCTCAATCTCTTGACCTTGTGATCGGCCTGCCTCGGCTTCCCAAAGTGCTGGGATTACAGGTGTGAGCCACCGCGCCCAACCTAGAATTTTTGTAGGAAATAAAGTTCAGTTACACTCTTCACAAAAATGTTTTCCATTATTGCCAAACTGTGGAAAATTTTTTTCAACTAAAATAGGTTTGATTTTTTGCCTTTGGTTGGTTGTTTTTAAAATTTTCCTCCATTTTCAACAGGAATGAAATTAAGAATTTCTAAGTACCAAGTCCAGGGGAAAAAAATAACTGTTTGGAATTAAAGGAAAGCTTTCCTAATTGACTATTCCGTAAAAAAAAAAGTTCTTAACAAGTTCTCAACATTAAAATTCCCAAACATTCCAAACATTTCCCTCATCCCCAAGGAGACTAGAGATATGTTTTCAACTCTGACCCCAGGGCTTAGATGCCTGTTTGGGAACATCATTCCGAAAAAGGAACTTACTTAAGTAGATTATTTTGTTTAAACCACAATTTGACCTTCCTTAAACAACTGCTAGACATCTACAGAGCCTTCAGAACCCTGTAATTGTTTTTCTAATTCTTCTTTTTAAAGTAACAAAACCTGGAGGTGCTACTATTTTTCACAGCCACTATGGATTAGTAATAATTAGAGCATCTCTAGGTACCAAAAACCTTTGATTATACAATGTTTTCTTCTAATATTATTCTACAGACTCAAAGGTTTACCGCAACCAGGCACAATGGCTCATGCCTATAACCCTAGCCCTTTGGGAGGCCAAGGCGGGCAGATCACTGGAGCCCAGAAGTTCAAGACCAGCATAGGCAACATGGTAAAACTCCATCTCTACAAAAAAACACAAAAATTAGCTGGGCATGGTAGCATGAGCCTGTAGTCCCAGGTACTCAGGCTGGGTACCTGAGTGGGAGGATCACCTGAGCCCAGGAGGCTGAGGCTGCAGCAAGCCCTGATCACGCCACTGCACTTCAGCCTGGGGAACAGAGTGAGGCTCTGACTCAAAAAAAAAAAAAAAAAAAAAAAAAAAAAAAAAAAAAAAAAGCAAGCTCATAACTAAGCTAAAATCTACCTTCCTGTAACTTTTATCCTGTTACTGAAATAAACCAATATAATTCACTCTGCTTTTTCATCAGTCTTTTCAAATAAATGAAGATAACTATTATGTCTCTCATTTCTAGTCTCTTCATTTCATGGCTAAACTGAAACAAAGAGAATAAAGAAATTTGGCCAGCCCTAAAGACATGGTATCCTGACCACTCTCCAAGTTGATTACCCTTATGAAACTGCACAACATGCTTCCATAAAGAGGAACAGGACTATTTATTACCTTCCTTATCCTGAGCACTAAACTGCTTCAAAAGATCACATTCTGAAAAGGCGCGGTGGCTCAGCCAGTAATCCCAACGCTTTGGGAGGCTGAGGCGGGTGGATTACTTGAGGTCAGGAGTTCGAGGCCAGCCTGGCCAACATGATAAAACTCCATCTCTACTAAAAATACAAAAAAATTAGCCGGGTGTGGTGGTGCACGCCTGTAGTCCCAGCTCAGGAGGCTGAGGCAGGAGAATCGCTTGAACCTGGGAGGCAGAGGTTGCAGTGAGCTGAGATCGCGCCACCACACTCCAGCCCGGACGACAGAGTGAAACTCCATCTCAAAAAAAAAGCAAACAAACAAACAATAAAAACATCACATTCTCACATTCCTTTTTTCTTTTTAAATTTTTTTCTATTTCTTTTTCTTTTTTATTTTCTTTTTTATATATATTTTAAATCCTCTTTTTCCTAGCTCCTACAAGCAGAGCATTCTTTGGCTGCCCCATCACATGACTTGGTGAAAGTGCAGACAACTAAAACCCTCAGATCAATCACATGTAAGAGACCTAGTCCTATACCAAATGAACCTAGATATAAGGCTTTACTTTCATCACAATTAAGTTAGTTTTGACACAATATTCAGCCTATATGGGATTTATTCTTTACTTGTTATCCCTACCAGCCTTGTGCTGTCTGTAAATATGATAAGTCGTCTATGTCTTTACGGCATTGATAAAATAAGCCAGAGTCAAATATAGAGCCACATGACAAACAAGTCCACTCTCTTTTCTTTCCTGTTGAGATAATGTATAAGCATGCTGTCAGAATTTGGTTTTTGAAAACATTTTGTCCCTCCTAAGGGACAAATTCTCTTTGTCCTATTTGTTGTATTCTCTTTTTCGTCTCTGTCGTAGGTCATGCCCCAATTTTCTAGGCTTTCCTTGACGTATCTGGATAAGCAAAATCTGCTTTCATAAACTCTGAGGTATCTATTTCATATTCTCTTTCTGCTGTATGGAATATATATATCTGCAAACCAACTAAAATCCTCTCTTAAATTACAAGGCAGAACATGTGTGTATTTTTAAAAAATTGATAAATTAAGACTTTCCCTCCAGTGGCTAAAGTCATTTCTAGCTTACCCATAAATACCAAAACTTCAAAGGCATTTTAAAAGGTAGTCCATAAAGACATTAAGTAGTTATAGCTTCACTCCTCCAAACAAGTCAAACAGACTTTGTTCTGAAGAGTGGCATTAAGTACTATTAGAAAGAGAATTATATTCAAGTGAGTAACAGTAGACTCCATTCTGGACAGGGTCTGTGTCATTCCTGGGCAGCAAGTGGGCACTTAGGAAAGTGCACTAACTCTACTGGAGTCTTATCAGTAACGTTTATTTACGACAGCATATTTCCATAAGCACTCAGATTAGTATTAGAGTGGCAACATTAAAAAAAAAAAAAGGCTGTACCAAATGCTTTAAAAAAACTAAGCTCATCAACTATGGTTTATTCAAGAGGAGGCATATTAACTGAAAATATCTTGAAAGAACATATAGGCGGTCATAGTAAATCACCTGGCATTAGAGGTCTTAATATTTTGTTAGGTCATCTGAGGCAAGCGGTTAAAAGCTTAAGGAAAATTATTTCACAGAGCACAGCATATGCTTAATACCTTTACAGAAATGGATAAAGTGGCAGCAAGGGAACTCCGAGGTAATCCTCAAAGTCAGCATCCAAAGAAAGGATGGGCAAGATACAGGCATACCTCAGAGACATTTCGGGTTCAGTTTAAGACTACCACAATAGAGTGAACATAAAGTGAGCCACACAAATTTTTTTGGTTTCCCAATGCATATGAAAGTTATGTTTACACTACACTATACTAAGAGTGCAATAGTATGAAGTCTTTAAAAATGTACTTAATGTTAAAATACTGCTAAAAAATGCTAATGATCATCTGAGTCTTTAGAAAGTTGTCATCTTTTTGCTGATAGGGGGGTCTTCCCTCAATATTAATGGCTGACTGATTAGGTTGGTGATTGCTAAACATGGGGGTGGCTATGGCAATTTCTTTTTTTTTTTTTTTTTTTCTGAGACAGAGTCTCACTCTATCCCCCAGGCTGGAGTGCAGTGGCACTATCTGGGCTCACTGCAATCTCCGCCTCCCAGGTTGAAGAAATTCTCCTGCTTCAGTCTCCTGAGTAGCTGGGATTACAGGCGCCTGGCTCATTTTTGTATTTTTGGTAGAGATGAGGTTTCACCATGTTGGTCAGGCTGGTCTCAAACTCCTGACCTTAGGCAACCCGCCCACCTCGGCCTCCCAAAGTGCTGGGATTACAGCCGTGAGCCACCACGCCCAGCCAGGCAATTTCTTAAAACAAGACAACCATGAAGTCTGCCACACTGATTGACCTTTTCACGAAAGATTTCTCTGTAGCATGTGATAGCATGTTACCAATGGCAGAAATTCTTTCAAAACTGGAGTCAATCCTTGCCAACTCTGCGGCTGCTTTATCAACTATGTTTATGGAATATTCTAAATCCTTTGTTCTTATTTAAACAATGTTCACAGCATCTTCACCAAAAGTAGATTCCATCTCAAGAAACCACTTTCTCTGCTCATCCAGAAGAAGCAATTCCTCATCCATTAAGTTTTATCATGGGTTTGCAGCAATTCAGTCATAACTTCAACCTCCACTTCTAATTCTAGTTCTTTTGTTATTTCTACCACATCTGCAGTTACTTCCTCTACTAAAGTCTTGAACCCCTCAAAGTCACCTGATTCGGTGGTAGTCACACAAGTATATACATTTGTTAAAATTTATCCAAGAAACGCCTTAAATGGGTACATTTTATTGTATGTAAATTATATCTCAACAATGTTAATATCTCTTAACATTCTCAGCTTCTACTACCTCTACCTCCTGCCTCAGTGTCTTCTCATTCATTCATTCATTCATTCATGCATTCAATAAAAACTTTGAAGCAATGTGCTAGAAACTAGAGATACAGCTGTGAACAAGAAACAGTTCAGGCCTTCAAGAACTTCACTGTCTAGAAGGAAAGACACAAAGTAAACAGATAACGTAGAGTACAGCCTGAGACGCTACATAAAACAGGAGTATGGAAAGGGTGCTATAGCAACACATAAGAGGTGCCTCTTTTTTTTTTTTTTTTTTTTTTTAGATGGAGTCTCACTCTGTCACCCAGACTGGAGTGCAGTGGTGTGATCTCAGCTCACTGCAAGCTCCGCCTCCCAGGTTCACGCCATTCTCCTGCCTCAGCCTCCCGAGTAGCTGGGACTACAGGCACCCGCCATCATGCCCGGCTAATTTTTTGTATTTTTAGTCGAGAGAAGGGGTTTCACCATGTTAGCCAGGATGATCTCGATCTCCTGACCTCACAATCCACCGACCTCAGCCTCCCAAAGTGCTGGGATTACAGGCGTGAGCCACCACACCAGGCCAAGAGGTGCCTTTAACCTGGCTCTACCATCACAAAAACTTGATGTGCCCCCATGTCCTCAAATTCTAAAATGCCCCTTTCTGACCACAAAGTTCAGTCCTGCTACTTATGTCAACCTCATACCCTTTAACACCTCAATCCCACCAATTCCCTCCAGATTTCCTGTTTTGGCTTTTATTACCTCCCTGTTCAGCCTGGACTCCAAGGTTAGCCACTACCCTAACATGCCGGCTCATTCCCTCTTTTTTCCATCCACAACCTCCATCCACCAATCACTACTAATCTTACTACAATAAATCATTAATGTTGATCCTCAGTTATTCATTCATTTAAAAATATTTAAGTGTCTTCTGTGTCAATCACATATCAAGATACATCAATGTCGCCAGGCACGGTGGCTCATACCTGTAATCCCAGCACTTTGGGAGGCTGAGGCAGGTGGATCATGAGGTCAAGAGACCGAGACCATCCTGGCCAACACGGTGAAACCCAGTCTCTACTAAAAATACAAAAATTAGCTGGGCGTGGTGGCATGCCCCTGTAGTCCCAACTACTCAGGAGGCTGAGGCAGGAGAATCCGGGAGGCGGAGGTTGCAGTGAGCCGAGATCGCACCACGCACTCCAGCCTGGCGACAGAGCGAGACTCCGTCTCAAAAAAAAGATTCATCAATGAACAAGTCACACATGATCCTTCCCTTCATGGAACTTACCGCTCCCTCTGGAGGAAGAAACAGACATTTTGCTAAGTAAATAAAGACAACACAGTAATTACAGATTGTAATAATTGAAATGTGAGAAATAAACAGGTTGCTTCGACAGAGAATAAGAGGAACCCATCTTTTAGACAGGGTGTGTGTTAAGAAAAAGCAGAAGAAGAACACTCTAAGGAAAGCAAACAGCACAGACCCTAAAGCAAAATACAGCTTGGGCTTGTACTAACAGGCCAGGATGAGTGAGGAGAATGTAACAGGAAATGAGGTGGAGATGTAGGGGCTGGACCAGGCAAAGTCTTGAAGGCTTGTAATGAGTTTAGACTTTATTCTAAGTATAAGAGAAAGCCACTGAGGATTTCGGTAGGAGACTGCCATGATCTCATTTAATCTTTAAAAGATTACTCTGGTTGTTCTGTGCAGAATTGACAGGAAGAGGGCAAGTGGAAGCAAAGAGACCAGTTAAGAAGTCACTGCAGTAGCCAAGACAACAGAGTGACTTGGACTACATGGGTGGAGACAGAATTATTTGTGTTCAAGAGCTATGATGGAGGTGTCATCTACTGAGACAGGGATAACAAAACTCTTGATCTGCCTTTCTCCTTTCCTCTCCTAAAATCTTGTCTTTCCTCTCAATATATGACACAACCAAGGCCAGGCGCGATGGCTCACATCTGTAATCCCAGCAACTGGGGAGGCCGAGGTGGGTGGATCACTTGAGGTCAGGAGTTCGAGACCAGTCTGGCCAATATGGTGAAACCCCACCTCTACTAAAAATACAAAAAAACTGGCTGGGCACGGTGGCTCACGCCTATAATCCCAGCAATTTGGGATGCTGAGGTGGGCGGATTGCCTGAGGTCAGGAGTTCAAGACCAGCCTGTCCAACATGGTGAAACCCCTCTCTTTACTAAAAATACAAAAATTAACCAGGCATGGTGGCAGGCACCTGTAATCCCAGCTACTTGGAAGGAAGGCTGAGGCAAGAGAATCGCTTGAACCCAGGAGGCGGAGGTTTCAGTGAGCCAAGATCTCACCACTGCACTCCAGCCTGGGTGACAGAGACCTTGGCTCAAAAAAAAAAAAAAAAAAGCCAGGCATGGTGGTGCATGCCTGTAATTCCAGCTACTCGGGAGGCTGAGGCAGGAGAATCACTTGAACTTGGGACACGGAGGTTGCAATGAGCCAAGATCATACCGCTGGAAACAACACAACCACTGCCATGAATGCTTAAACCAAAAACTGAGGATGCAGATGTCATCTATTCCTTCCCTTTTGCCTCATGCCTAATCTATCAGCAAGTCTTTTTGCTTCTTCCACACTTCTAAAATCTTTCTCACATTCATCCTCTTCACTCTATCTCCAAGGATAACCTTTCCAGTGCAAGCTACCATCAACTACGGCTTGGGTTACAGCAGCAACTTCTTAATTGCTCCCACTGTTTGAAACACCAGATATCCAAGTGAAGATGTCAAGTAGGCAGTTGGATTTATGATTCTGGAGTTCAGAAGTGAAATGACACAGAGATATAAATTTGGGAACTGAATACATACAGATGGTATTTAAAGTCACAGAACTGGGTGAAATCCCCTAGGTAGAGGTTATAAACAGGCAACAGAAAAGAGCTGAGTATCATGCCAAGAGGTATCTTCTGAAATTGACTTAAGGAAGAAAATCTAGTTGAGGAAGACAGAAGGCAGAAGTTCTGGCAGACTACCTCACAACCCTCTTGATTCCCAATTTTTCTCAGTCCTCATTATCATGGACCCAATAAACCACCCTCTCCTCAAAACAATATCCCATGCCATCGCACTACTGTCACCTCCTACCTGCTTGCCTATTCTGTTTCCACGTTCTTACCTCATTCTTCCATTTTCTACCCGTTTCAATCATTCCTGTTCTCTTTCTCTCATCGTCTCTGTCTCACTCTCTCTTTTCCTCTGTGTGTGTGCCTATATATGCACACATTTTCCTCCTCAAAGATCGTATCTGGGCTGGGCGTAGTGGTTCACGCCTGTAATCCCACCACTTTGGGAGGCCAAGGCAGATGGATCACTTCAGGTCAGGAGTTCGGGACCAGCCTGGCCATATGGCAAAACCCTGTCTCTAATAAAAATACAAAAATCAGCCGGGTGTGGTGGCACACACCTGTAATTCCAGCTACTTGGGAAGCTGAGGCACAAGAATTGCTTGAACCTGGGAGGTGGAGGTTATAGTGAGCCGAGATGGCGCCACTGTACTCCAGCCTGGGTGATGGAGTAGGACTCTGTCTTAAATAAATTAAATAAAACCCTGTCTCTACAAAATATGCAAAAAATTAACTCGGCATGGTGGCACATGCCTACATTCCCAGCTACTCAGGAGGTTGAGGTGGGAGGATCACCTGAGCCCAAGAGATTGAGGCTGCAGTGAGTTATGTTTGTGCCACTGCACTCCAGCCTGGGTGACAAAGCAAAACCCTGTCCCAAAACAAAAAAGACGTTATCTATTCCCACAACCTCAACTGTAAATTTACTGATAACTTCCAAATACCTAGCTAAGTGTTACTCAAAGTGTGGCCCATACACCACTATTACAAAATCGGCAGGACATGCTTGTGAAAATGCAGATTCTTGGACCTCACCTCAGACCTACAGTATCAGTTCCCCTGGTAATTCTTAAGCAATGGCTTTTATCAATGCCCACTAATTCATACGTATTATTTTATTTGAATTGCATGTGAGATAATGTTAGGAATACTACAGCCTTCATGCTTACTAATAGCAATATGAATGAAAAAGGATCTGCAGACTAAGAAGGAAGTTTAAGGAAATCAGAGACTATAACCAGGGATTAGACTCTAACGGAAATTGTACGATTGCTTAAACCTCTATAAATGTCCCATACTATTTATCTTTGTCTAAAGATAAACAATAAGGAGTAGGGGGAACAACTGAGCTTCTATTGCTTAACAGCAAAGTAGTAAACTTGGAAGCCAGTGTCACACCATGGCTAGAATAAAATTAACAACAGTAGTAGCTTTAAAAAGAGAAAAAGAGAATGAGAGAAAGGTAGAATTATCTGTAGGGTCTTCAGTAGATACAGAGATCAAAGCCAAAAAAGGTGTTATAAAGCTTAACAGTCACAGGTCTTCATCTACTGACATTACTCTACCTTGAATTAAAATTATCTGGGCCCTTATATTACCTGTGTCACCAGACTGTGAGTTCCTTGAGGCTATATTACACAATCTACCTACTACTTTGCAAAACCCAAAGCCCTGCCCAACGAAATCTAATAATATTTCCTGAGGTAAAGAGTTGCCACATAAATTCTAGCTCAATTCCTGTATCATTATCTCCAATTCCAAATTAGTGACGTCCAGAATGATGGGGTTTTATTGCATTATCTGGAAAAAATTAATGTATCAAAGCTTTAAATATTAGTCTTCAGATATAAAACTCTAACAATTCTTCTGACCACAGCACAATTTCCCCACTCCTTGTAACAAGCAAAACTCACAAACTACCATTAAAATGTTTCAGTTGCTTTTAAATTTGTCCTACCTCCTCATTCCTTATCATCTCAAATAAGATGCTTCCTCCTTCATGACCAGTAGTGAAGTGAATTTGAACTGCTATTTGGGGTGGAGGAAAATGGCAAGCACTGACATAGTCAGCGGTCAAACCCTTTTTCCAACTCCCTCCCTACCTGGTTCCTACCTCCTAGACAGTCTCTTCAGTCCCTGGAGTTGACTCATTCCAGTCCCTGGATTTGACTCATTCCGTAGCTCCCTCTGTAGCTCCCTCTGTTCTTGGGTAAAACAATGCTCAATTGTATGCAGGGTTAAAAAAAAAAAAAAAAAAAAAAACCTTCAAGAATGCTTTTAATCTGTAATCCCAGCACTTTGGGATGCCGAGGCAGGTTGGTCACCTGAGGTCAGGAGTTCGAGATCAGCCTGGCCAACATGGTGAAACCCCGTCTCTACTAAAAATAAAAATAAAATAAAATTAGCCAGGCATGGTGGCAGGCGCCTGTAATCCCAGCTACTCAAGAGGCTGAGGCAGGAGAATTCCTGAAACTCGGGAGGCGGAGGTTGCAGTGAGCCGAGATTGTGTCACCACACTTCAGCCTGGGCAACAAGAGCAAAACTCTGTCTCAAAAAATAAATAAAATAAAATAATGCTTTTATTAAACTACAAGCCAAAGAAACTTCAGAAAAAATGTGTATATTCCAAATCTCTAAATGCTGCTATTTAGAAAGACAAACTAATAAACCATTATGCGGTGACAGATATTTGAATATTTTCTACATATCTCCACACGAGATGCCCTGGGCATCCAGAACATTCCCTAACATTGCTCCCTATTCTTATCTTCCTCAGCAGCTTTCTCCCTGTAGCTAGTGACTCAAATTTGTTCACTATCTCTGCCTTCCCATTCTTTCAAAATGCAAGAGCAAAGTATAGATTCCGACATTAATTAATGGTATTGCTCTGGCTTAAAATATTTGGGAGTCCTTTCTTCACCTTTAAAAAGTAGCGACAGATGATGGGTTTCTCCACTGAGGGTTAGGCCTGGGGTTCCCAAAATGCTATACGCAAGAACAATTACTACACCTCACATCTAGACATGACTTGACAGTGGCAGCACTCCCTACCAATATCAGGTCCCGGCCAGCAGGCTATGCAATACAATACCAGGTGCTACGTTCCCATCATCAAGAGTAAAGGGTTAGTACTGCTTCTATACGAAAATGGCTCTCGCTCCAACCCCGCCTCAGACCCCACATCAAACCGTCTAATAACATCACTGGTTCTTTCTACTTCAGAATAGAGACATGCATGCTTGAGATCATCAAGAATAATACATAACAAAGTCATTATACTCCGTAGACTTGGCTGGCAGAAATGTGGGTTGCGACTAACTTTTTATTCGGTGGCTTCCTTCCAGATCAATCCAGATAACCCCCCCTCCCCAGAGCCGCCATAAGGGGTGAAGCCCCACATCCTCCTAAGCGCAGTAGGGAGGGACTGGGGGGAAGACAAAAAGACTTGCCTATAGGGACTTACAGATGTCAGACGCTGAGGGGTCTGGGGTAACTCCACGCTGATTTCCATCCTCTCCGTACCTCCAGCCTCCTCGTCCGCCATTTTGAGGGAAACTGACGCCCGCAGTTGCCGACCCCCGGCCAGAGGCAAGCGGAAACCTGTGGCCGGTCGGAGAGACAGGGACGACACTTTTACGACGGCCCCTGAAGTCGGGTTTGACGCAGAATCGAGGAGCGGCTTCCGGCCCGCTTCCCGGAAGCAAGCGTCACGACGTGAAAGGACTGGAGATTTTTTTTTCCCCTCTGATTTATTAGGCGTAGCGCTTGGTAGCTGAATAGTTGTATATCTGGGTTTGGTGCTGGGAACTGTTGCATCTACGAGGTAAAAAAAAACAAAGTCAGCGTCCATTACGAAAGGAAGAAAACTTGTCAGGGGCTAAAGCAAGAACGTATCCTAGCTGGCCGATTGTTGGCCTGGGGGTGTTTTGTATCCCAACCTCCCTGCAGTAGTTCCCCAGAGCCTACAAAATGAAAAAGAAAGTACTCACACATCTTCTATTTTTAGGATTCTACCCCGTGGGCACTTGCACATGTGTACAAAAAAAGCTCGGGATCCAGCTTTATTGGGGGGCACGGGGGGAAATAACAAAAAATTGGAAACCTAGTCATTCATCGATAGAGGAAAGACAAGATATACTATGGTACATCCGCATTTTGAAATACTGTGCAGCTCTTGAGCAAGATAAATCTGCGTGAAAAGATCAAGATAAATTAAGTGGGAGAAAGAAAGCCAAGTTGCCGCAAACTATGTATTTGCACACATAGGCATTTAAATGTGAAGGAATAAGTCTGAAAGGGGAAAGGACAAAGTAGTAACTAAGGGCCAGGATTCGGATTGGAGGAAGAAGGTGGTCAAGAGCTACTTTACCTTCATCTGTATTTTAAATTGTTTACAAAACAAATAATTTTAAAGTATATTTTTAACAAAGGGAAGAAAATAAAGCTCCAAACAATGTGAAAAGTAGAGGAGGCTTTCCAAATGCTGTGGTCCACCTTGATTTGTTGAACTTTCCTGCCTAAACAATGTTTCTGCTCAAATGAACTACCTCCTGGGTGCTAAAATACTGTTTTTGCAGCCTTTTTTGCCCAACAACCACAATAAATACATCTTATCATGGTACACCTATACAAAATTAAATGAGTATATATAGAATATGTATATATATGCTGAAACTTATATTTTCTGAAACAATACTTCCAATATGTCATATTTTCTATTCAATTGCAATATGTTTATGCATTTAAGCCAAAATACTGTAACCCACAATAGGTATTGTCCCACATTTTGATAAAAATTGCCCTAAAAGTTACCTTGTCCCTTCTTGTCTCTATGCCTTTACTCCTGTAGTTCTCTTGTGCTACCCCACTCTCTTTTTCTTCTTTCATTCCTAGATAAATGAAATAGACTAGAATGTTCAGAAATAGGTCAGGGGCGGTGGCTCACGCCTGTAATCCCAGCACTTTGGGAGGCCAAGGTGAGTGGATCACCTGAGGTCAGGAGTTCGAGACCAGCCTGGACAACACAGTGAAACCCCATGTCTACTAAAAATACAAAAATTAGCTGGGCGTGGTGGCAGGTGCCTGTAATCCCAGCTACTCAGGAGGCTGAGGCAGGAAAATTGCTTGAACCCAGGAGGTGGAGTTTGCAGTGAGCCAAGATCGTGCCACTGCACTCCAGCCTGGGCTACAAGAGCAAAACTCTGTCTCAAAAAAAAAAAAGAAAGAAAGAAAAGAAAAAGAGCCGGGCGCGGTGGCTCACACTTGTAATCCCAGGACTTTCGGAGGCCGAGGCGGGCGGATCACGAGGTCAGAAGATCGAGACCACGGTGAAACCCCGTCTCTACTAAAAATACAAAAAAAATTAGCCGGGCGTGGTGGCGGGCACCTGTAGTCCCAGCTACTCGGAGAGGCTGAGGCAGGAGAATGGCATGAACTCGGGAGGCGGAGCTTGCAGTGTGCCAAGATTGCGCCACTGCACTCCAGCCTGGGCGACAGAGCGAGACTCCATCTCAAAAAAAAAAAAAAAAAAAAAAAAGAAAAGAAAAAGAAATAATAGCAGCCACTTATTAACATCTTAATGTAATCAAAGCACTAGTATATTAATAACACTAGCTATATACTAATAACAATCCTTTAGGTAGATGTTACTACTTTTTTTTTTACTGTCATGAGAAACTGAGAAAACTGAAGTTTAGAGAAGTTACATAATTTGGTTAGGGACATGCAGCTTCCAAGTGACAGAGCAGATATTCAGCCAGCACAATGGCTCACCCCTGTAATGTTAGCACTTTGGGAGGCCAAGGCGGGAGGATTACTTTAGCCCAGGAGTTTGAGATGGGCAACATAGCAAGAACCCCACCTCCACCAAAAAATAATAGTAAATAAAATCCAGTTCAAATGACTCACAAGGCCCTATTCTTAACCATTTCACTTTATTACTTTATACCAAATTCAAATATTTTACACATGAAAGATACAGCATTTCAAGTTAGAAGGAAATTATAGACTGCTTATTTATTTATTTTTTCAGATGCAGTTTCGCTCTTGTGCCCAGGCTGGAGTACAGTGGTGTGATCTCAGCCCACTGCAACCTCCGCCTCCGGGGTTCAAGCAATTCCCCTGCTTCAGCCTCCCAAGTAGCTGGGATTACAGGCATGCACCACCATGACCGGCTAATTTTGTATTTTTAGTAGACACGAGGTCTCTCCATGTTGGTCAGGCTGGTCTCAAACTCCTGACCTCAGGTCATCCGCCCGCCTCGGCCTCCCAAAGTGCTGGGATTATAGGTATGAGCCACCACACCCAGCCGGACTGTTTATTACGTGGTGCAAAAACAGATGGTTATGTAGCAGTTCCTCAAAAAAAAAAAATTATAGACATAGAATTCCCATATGATCCAGCAATTCCACTTCTGGGTATATATCCAAAAGAAGTGAAAGCAGGGTCTTGAACAGATGTTTGTATACCTGTGTTCATTGAAGCATTATTCAGTATAGTCAAATGGTGGCAGGAACCCAAGTGTCCATCAACAGATGAATGGATAAACAAAACATGGCATATACATGCAATGGAATATTATTCAGCCTTTAGAGGGAAGGAAACTGTGACACATGCCACAGCATGGATGAACCTTACAGACATTAGGCTAAGTAAAAGAAGCCAGTCACAAAAAGACAACTACTGTGTAATTTGACTTATAATACATACCTAGAGTAGTCAAATTCATAGACACAGAAAGTAGAATGGTGATTTCCAGGGTCTGAGAGGAGGAGAGAATAGAGTTTAATGGGTATGGAGTTTCATTTTGGAAAGATGAAAAAGTTTTGGAGATGTGTAGTGGTAATGGTTGCATAACAATATGAATATATCGAATGCTTCTGAATGGTATGCTTAAAAGTGGTTAAAATGGTAAATTTTATGTATATTTTACCACAATAAAAAAATTTAAAGAGGCCGGGCGTGGTGGCTCAAGCCTGTAATCCCAGCACTTTGGGAAGTCAAGGCCAGTGGATCACTGCAGGTCAGGAGTTCGAAACCAAGCTAGCCAACATGGTGAAACCCCATTGCTACTAAAAATACAAAACTTAGCTGGGCACGGTGGTGCATGCCTGTAATCCCAGCTACTCGGGAGGCTGAGGTAGGAGAATCGCTTGAACCAGGGAGGCAGAGGTTGTGGTGAGCCGAGATCGCGCCACTGCACTCCAGCCTGGGTGACAGTGCAAGACTCTGTCTCAAAAAAAAAAAACAACAAAAAAAAAAAACAAACAAAACATTTAAAGAATAAGTAACTATCTGGGAAAAGATGGTCAGATCTTTACCTCAAATCATGTCTCAAAATAATTCTTTTTTTTTTTTTTTTTTTGAGACGGAGTGTTACTCTGTCGCCCAGGCTGGAGTGCAGTGGCGCGATCTCGGCTCACTGCAACCTTCGCCTCCCGGATTCAAGTGATTCTCCTGCCTCAGCCTCCTGAGTAGCTAGGATTACAGGTGCATGCCACCATGCCCAGCTAATTTTTTGTAGTTTTAGTAGAGACAGGGTTTCACCATGTTAGCCAGGATGGTCTCACACTTCTGACCTTAGGTGATCCGCCCACCTCAGCCTCCCAAAATGCTGGGATTACAGGCATGAGCCACCGTGCCTGGCCCTCAAAATAATTCTTAATAGATTAAAGAGTTAACTGCTAAAAAGAGTAAATAAGTAAAAATTATTATTTTTTTGGAGACAGGGTCTTGCTTTGTTACTCAGGCTGGAGTGCAGTGGCATGGTCTTGGCTCACTTCAGCTCTACCTCCAGGACTCAAGCAATCCTCCCACCTCAGCCTCCCAAGCAGCTGAGACCACAGGCATGCACCACCATGCCTGGCTAATTTTTGTATTTTTTTGTAGAGACAGGGTTTCTCCATGTTGCCCAAGCTGATTTCGAACTCTTGGGCTCAAGTGATCCACCCACCTTTGCCTCCCAAATTGCTAGAATTACAGGCATGAGCCATTGAGCCCTGCCCAAAGTAAATATTTTTTTAATATTGGGGTGAAGTCTTTTTTAAGCGTGTTGCTAAAGGCAAAAAATATAAACATAAAAATACTAATATGTAATTTTATTAAAATTAAAAACATAAAAATAAATGACATAAAATTTAAAAGGTAAACAAAAACTAGGAAAAAATGTCTGCGATAGACATGGCAGATCAAAGGATAAAATCCCAAAGTGGCCAGGCGCCATGGCACATGCTTGTAATCCCAATACTTTGGGAGGCCGAGGAGGGTGAATCACTTGAGCCCAAGAGTTCCAGACCAGCCTGGGCAACATGGCAAAACCCTGTCTCTGCAAAAAATACAAAAATTAGCTGGGCATGGTGGCATGTGCCTGTAGTCCCAGCTACTCAGGAGGCTGAGATGGGAGGATAACTGGAGCCCAGAAGGCAGACGTTGCAGTGAGCCAAGATCAGGCCACTGCATTCCAGCCTCAGCAACAGAGTGAGACTCTGTCTCAAAAAAAAACAAAAAAAAATCCTAAAGACGACTATTCCAAAAGAAAAATGGATGAAAGACATAAATGTGCAACTTACCAATTTCTATTAATTTGTGAAAAAAACCTAACTAGTAAGCAAATAAATGCAAAATAAGTAAAAATTGGATATGATTTATTGCCCGTAAATTTGGCAAGGTTTTTTTTTTTTTTGGAAGATAATCAGTGTTGGTAAGAAGCTGGAAGGATAACCATATCATTATGTAAAATGCAAGTGTAAATTGGTAAACCTCTTGGAAGGTGGTGCAGCAATATTCAGAAGCCTTTTTTTAAAAATGTATACTATTCAGACCAAGCACGGTGGCTCACGCCTGTAATCCCAGCACTTTGGGAAGCCAAGGCGGGTGGATCACGAGGTCAGGAGTTCAAGATCAGCCTGGCCAAGATGGTGAAAACCCGTCTCTACTAAAAACACAAAAAATTAGCTGGGCATGGTGGTGGGTGCCTGTAATCCCAGCTACTCGGGAGGCTGAGGCAGAGAATTGCTGGAACCCGGGAGGTGGAGGTTGCAGTGAGCCAAGATCGCACCACTGCACTCTAGCCTGGGTGACAGAGCAAAAGTCCATCCCAAAAAAAAAAAAAAAAAAAGCATACTATTTGGCCAGCAATTCCATTTTTAAGACTTTATACTGGAAAAATAATTCAGGGTGTAAGCCAAATCTTAACTACATAATTATTGGTAATATAGAAAAGTAAAGAACAACTCAGATGCCCAACAATAAAGGACGCTGGCTAAATAAACTGTTCTCCCATATAATATAAATACTCTGCAGCCATAAAAAATGTCCACAGACTCAATGAGAGTTCTTGAGACTCAGGAAGTCTGTGAGGGGAAAACTATTTTTATAGTAACACAAAAAGTAATTAGCTGGGTGTGGTGGCCTTGGCCCGTAGTCCCAGCTAGTTGGGAGGCTGAGGTGGGAGGGTGGCTTGAGCCCAGGAGGTGGAGGTTGCAGTGAGCCAAGATCAGGCCATTGTACTCCAACCTGGGTGACAGAGCCAGACCACAGTTCAAGAAAAACAAACAAACAAAAAACAACAACAAAAAAACAAAGAGTTATTTGCCTTTTATTTAAAAAAAAAAAAACCATGTTGGTATTTGCACTGATGAGTGCAAAAGCTTGGTAGCTGAAACTACTGGCCTCTTAGCACAAAATCAAGGCAGTGACACCAAACTGGACTAGTCATCAAAGTGAAGTAGTAGTTTCTTCACCACCATGCACTTGCAGTCAAAAAAAAAAAAAAAAAAAAAAAAAGGGAGGGGGGAGAAAAGGCTTTCCCTTAAGAATACCCTTGATGAAGTAAACATTATTAATTTTATTAAATCTCAACCCATGAGCCTTTTAAATATTCTGTATGATGAAATAGGAAGCGCACAAAGTTTTTCTGCCATGTACAAAAGTATGATGACTGACTCCAGAAGAAGCACTTCTGCATTGAATTGCTAGCTCAACCAGCCACTTTTTAAATCACAGAACACCCTTTTTAAAAGAACTTAAAAGAACAACTGACAACTGTAACTATGATTATTCGGACTTGAATATTTGGCAGGCATTTTCTCAAATATGAACAAGACTTTTTCTTCAAGGAAAACAGCTGTCAGTTTTTGTTGTCTATGACAAATTTGAGCTTTCAAATGAAAAATTAGAATTGTGGAAAAGTCATATCTGCCACTGTGAGCTTGACAAAGTCCTCAGGATCAGTGGTGATATTAATGTGATTTTTTGATAAATTACAATGACATGTGTCAACATTTGGAAGATTGGCATAACTCAATCAGTATTTTCCAGGTGACAAATGAGGTGTTAAAAATCCAGCATGGGCTGGGCGCGGTGGCTCACACCAGCACTTTGGGAGGCAGAGGTGGGTGGATCACGAGGTCGAGTTTGAGACCAACCTGGCCAAGATGGTGAAACCCCGTCTCTACTAAAAAAAAAAAGTACAAAAATTAGCTGGGCGTGAGACTCCATCTAAAAAAAAAAAAAAAAAAAAGTGGGTAAAAGATCCATCCAAAATGTTAAATAGAACAATAGAATTGAATGCTGTGGAGTACAAATATTTCAATGATATGGTTTCAGATTCCACACTGAATTGAGTCTTAAGAAACTACTATTTGTTGGCCAGGTGCAGTGGCTCATGCCTGTAATCCCAGCACTTTGGGAGGCCGAGGCGGGTGGATCACGAGGTCAAGAGTTCGAGACCAGCCTGACCAACATGGTGAAACCCCGTATCTACTAAAAATACAAAAAATTAGTCAGGCATGCCGAGCCATACTGTGTGTAATCTCAGCACTTTGGGAGGCTGAGGTGGGTGGATCACGAAGTCAGGA
This sequence comes from Nomascus leucogenys, assembly GCF_006542625.1. Classification (NCBI taxonomy): domain Eukaryota; kingdom Metazoa; phylum Chordata; class Mammalia; order Primates; family Hylobatidae; genus Nomascus; species Nomascus leucogenys. The sequence goes on along the minus strand of NC_044386.1, from coordinate 58,260,201 downwards.
AATTGAGACTATCCTGGCTAACACGGTGAAACCCCGTCTCTACTAAAAATACAAAAAATTAGCGGGGCGTGGTGGCGGGTGCCTGTAGTCCCAGCTACTTGGAGGCTGAGGCAGGAGAATGGCATGAACCTGGGAGGCGGAGCTTGCAGTGAGCCGAGATGGCGCCACTGCACTCCAGCCTGGGGGACAGAGTGAGACTCCGTTTCAAAAAAAAACAAAAAATTAGCCGGGCGTGGTGGCACGCGTCCGTAGTCCCAGCTACTCAGAGGGCTGAGGCAGGAGAATCGCTTGAATCTGGGAGGCGGAGGATGCAGTGAGCCGACATCGCACAACTGCACTCCAGCCTGGGCGACAGAGCGAGACTCCATCTCAAAAAACAAAACAAAAAACAAAAAACAAAAAAAACAGGGTGGGCGCGGTGGCTCACGCCTGTAATCCCAGCACTTTGGGAGGCCGAGGTGGGTGGATCACGAGGTCAGGAGTTCAAGACCAGTCTGGCCAACATGGTGAAACCCCGTCCCTATCAAAAACACAAAAATTAGCCGGGCGTGGTGGCGCACTCGTGTGGTCCCAGCTAGTGCACGCCTGTAGTCCCCAGCTACTCGGGAGGCTGAGGCAGGAGAGTCTCTTGAATCCGGGAGGTAGAGGTTGTAGTGATCCAAGATCCCTCCACTGCACTCCAGCTTGGGCAACAAAAGCAAAACTCCATCTCAATAAATAATAAAATAAAATAAACAAATAAATAAATAAATAAAATGCTCTTCCCCTTTCCAGTTATGTATCTGTGTAAGGCCAGATTTTCTTCATACACTTCAACCAAAACAATATATCACAATATATCGAATACAAAAGCAGTTATAAGAACCTAGCTGCCAGGCTGGGTGAGGTGGCTTACATCTGTAATCCCAGCACTTTGGGAGGCCGAGGTGGACGGATCACGAGGTCAGGAGATCGAGACCATCCTGGCTAACACGGTGAAACTAAAAAACTACTAAAAATACAAAAAATTAGCCGAGCGCAGTGGCGGAGACCTGTAGTCCCAGCTACTCGGGAAGCTGAGGCAGGAGAATGGCATGAACGCGGGAGGCGGAGCTTGCAGTGAGCAGCGATCTGCCACTGCACTCCAGCCTGGGCGACAGAGCGAGAATCCGTCTCAAAAAAAAAAAAAAGAAAGAAAAAAGAAAGGGGTAGGACCTGGCTGGGCATGGTGCCTGACACCTGTAATCCCAGCACTTTGGGAGGCCAAGGCGGGGGATCGCCTGTGGTCAGGAGTTCAAGACTAGCCTGGCTAGCATGGTGAAATCACATCTCTACAAAAATACAAAAATTAGCTGGGTATGATGGCCGGTGCTTGAAATCCCAGCTACTCGGGAGGCTGAGGTGGGAGAATTGATTGAACTCAGGAGGTGGAGGTTGCAGTGAGCCGAGATCACGCCATTGCCCTCCAGCCTGGGCGACAGAGCAAGACGTTGTCTCAAAAAAAAAAAAAAAAAAAAAAAAAAAAAAAAAAAAAAAAAAGAAAGAAAGAAAAGAAAAAGAAAAAAGAGAGAAAATAGAAAGGGGAAGGACCTGAGTATTAGTTTTTGTCTTTTTAGACCTCTCCCAAGTGAATCTACTGAGCAATCAAAATTGAGAAACCCTGGAGGATTCCATTCACATGCCCTTCTCCCATCTTTCTTCTTGTGCAAGATGATAGTAGTGTCTACCTGTATTCCTCGTGTCTGGTACAAAATCTTTCTTTTTTTTGAAACAGGGGTTGCCATGTCATCCAGGCTGGAGTGCAGTGGCGCAATCATAGCTCACTGCAGCTTTTTACTCCTGGGCTCAAATGAACCTCCCCACTCAGCCTCCCAAGTAGCTGGGACCACAGGCACAGCATCACACTCAGCTCATTAATTTTTTTTTAATGGAGCAGAGTCTCACTATGTTGTCCACCCTAGCCTCAAGTTACCCTCCCACCTTGGCCTCCCAAAGTTAACATAGCATCTTAAAAATCAACTCACAAAATGCACATTGGTCCCACAAAAATTTCCAAAGCCAGATTAGAGGCTAGCACTTGTCACATTTATTTCATCATTAGAGGCTCCTTCCTAGGGGTCCTAGCATTGTCAACCCAAGACCTTATTAAAATGCAAGTATGTTTGGGATGATAACCTCTTATCAGATTACCTTTAAGTAGGTATTAGTTTAAGAGATCCTGAAATCCAAGTTCTTTGGAATTGTGCATATCATAGGTTGAAGGTTAGGTTTCACAAGAAGCTGAAACTGAAACAGATTAGCTTGCAGGGGGTATCTTAGGGAGTATTCTTGGGATCAACAACCATGGAAGGGAAGGAAAATGAAGGAAACATGATTGGGCTGAGGGAGAAACTGAGCTGCCATGCAATCTGAACAACTCTCTGGGGAATCCTGAAGCTGGAATAACCCTCTTTCGGAGTTGGCCCTAGTTGGGAGTAGGAGGGAATGTTTTCATACTCTTAATGTTGATCAGTCATTAGATGTGGGCAGCCCTGGCAAAAGGGGTCAACTTGAGCAAGCCAGCCCTCTTCAGCAGAGGCAGTCTCTGATGGCTTCTCACTGGCAGCACTCTGAGCAGCTGGGGGAGTAAGTCCTTCATTCCTGAAGGAGGATCTGGGTGGCACATCATCGTTTCCCTTACATATGGGAATGGTGAGAAAGCAAAAGGCTAAAAAAAAAAGTCAGCTAAAAGAGCCAAAGACAGGCCAGGCACGGTGGCTCACAGCTGTAAATCCCAGCACTTTGCGATGCCAAGGTGGGTGGATCACGAGGTCAAGAGATCGAGACCATCCTGGCCAACATGGTGAAAAATTAGCCAGGCATGCCGAGCGCGGTGGCTCACAACTGTAATCTCAGCACTTTGGGAGGCTGAGGTGGGTGGATCACAAAGTCAGGAAATCGAGACTATCCTGGCTAACACGGTGAAACCCCATCTCTACTAAAAATACAAAAAAAATTAGCTGGGTGTGGTGGCGGGCGCCTGTAGTCCCAGCTACTTGGAAGGCTGAGGCAGGAGAATTGCTTGAACCCGGGAGGTGGAGGTTGCAGTGAGCCGAGATAGTGCCACTGTACTCCAGCCTGGCGACTGAGTGAGACTCCATCTAAAAAACAAACAAACAGGCTGGGCGCGGTGGCTCACGCTTGTAATCTCAGCACTTTGGGAGGCCGAGGCGGGCGGATCACGAGGTCAAGAGATCCAGACCACAGTGAAACCCCGTCTCTACTAAAAATACAAAAAATTAGCTGGGCATGGTGGCGGGCGCCTGTAGTCCCAGCTACTGGGAGAGGCTGAGGCAGGAGAATGGCGTGAACCCGGGAGGCGGAGCTTGCAGTGAGCCGAGATTGCACCACTGCACTCCAGCCTGGGGGACAGAGCGAGACTCCGTCTCAAAAAAATAAATAAATAAATAAATAAATAAAAAATAAATAAATAAATAAAAAACAAACAAAAAACAAAAGCCAAAGACAAATCTTATCTTCTTGAGTTTGGTCTACACTCGAGAGGTTGGGTTTGAATCCTGACTTCACTATTTCCTTACAAAGTCAAGTCACAATCCCTGAACCTCAATTTTCTCATCTGTAACTGTGATGATAAAATTTATCCGATAAGGAGGTTATAAGAATTACACAAGAAAATGTATATGAAATTACTTTGTCAATTATCAAATGCCATACAAATGTATGGTCTTGTTATAAATAGTTGATTTATTGATTAAAGCTAGTAATGATAGGGATAGTAAAACTGCTATCTGGTTGGCTGAAGCCAAGGCAAGGATGAAATACAGTTCTCCAGATTTGTTATGACTGCTTTGTGTAAAGCATCACTGAACAGTATTCCTTTGTGTTATTTCCTCTTTAGCTCTTGCTGGGTATGCTCCAGTGATCCAAGATGCTACCAACATGCCTATTCTAACATGCTTTTTACTTTTATTTAGATAAAATAAACTCATTCCTGAGAGATGCTTTTGATGCAGTAGTATTGTGTTGGGTCAGAGGTATTTCAATGTAATTGAATTATACTTGAGCTATTCTATGTTAACATCTTCCAAGGAGATAAATAATTGATGGCCTAAACATGAAGGTCTGCATGTGGGAACTGGTGATCTCACAACAGAAGGAAGTTTAGGAACTCAGGAGGGGGATGACAGAGGACAAAGGTACAGAGGATTTGAGAGATGGAGGGAATGACAGATCTAAGCGGATAATAAGCTGATGGAGATGGAAAGGGCTTAGGCAGTCATCCCGTAAGAAAATCATTAGCCCCAGCCGGGCGCGGTGGCTCACTCCTGTAATCCCAGCACCTTGGGAGGCCGAGGCGCGTGGATCACGAGGTCAGGAGATCGAGACCATCTTGGCTAACATGGCGAAACCCCGTTTCTACTAAAAATACAAAAAATTAGCCAGGCGTGGAGGCGGGCACCTGTAGTCCCAGCTACTCGGGAGGCTGAGGCAGGAGAATGGTGTGAATCCGAGAGGCGGAGGTTGCAGTGAGCCGAGATTGCGCCACTGCACTCCAGCCTGGGCAACAGAGCCAGACTCCGTCTCAAAAAAAAGAAAATCATTAGCCCCAAAACATTATCTCATTTACCCCTTAAAACAACCTTGTGGAAGAGAGACCACTATAGTTGCCATTTTAGAGGTAAGATAATAGTGAGTCATAGGAGTTAAAGATTTGTCTGGTTACACAGTAAGTGTCAGAACTGGTTTCAACCCAGGTTAGTCTGAAGTTCTTAGCCACACTGCCTGAAGAGCCTGGTTTCAACCTGAAACTAAGGGAGTATTCCTAGCAGAGAGACAATGACAAAGGAAGGGTGGTAGAAAAATAACTCTATGAATAAAGTAATAAAAGACAGTGACCCAAAGGATCTGGCTAGGTGGGGTTAATCATATGGATAAAGAAACAGGGAGACCTAGAAAAGACTGAGTAAGATTTAAATGGATGTGCTACCTTTACCTACAATTTCCAGAACTGCCCTATCATTTCACTAATGCCACAACTGAGGGTCAAGAATGAGAAAGATGAGAACATAGTTAATTGTTCTCATCTTATTGTAATTTTGGAAGAGGAGAAAAGAACAAAAGAAGTGAGTGAAGAAAGCAAGGACTTGTGATCTCTATGGAAGGGCAAATGGAGTTGTTAAAGAAGAGTCTAACATCCTTCCAGGCAGGAGACAAAGTAAGAAGGGAAATGACTAGAAAAGAGTGAAGGGAAGAAGGGGAGAAGGGGAAATTATTGGAAATAGAAAGATAAGTCTGAATGTGAGGAGGAAAGAAGAGAAAAGGAACATGACATTCATTCATTAGTTTCAGACAGTTTAAATGAAGACATAATTGGGTAAATTTATTCAAATGGTCATGTTCCTGTCATAAATATGCACACACACACACACACACACACACACTTTTTTCACATTAATAAAAAGGCAGCAAAACTCAGTTGAGTGGCATAAGTTGAGTGACAGCTTAGTCCCAGGAACTACTTTGCACCAGAACCTATAGTAACAAAGCAGAGATATTATAACTTATTTTATGCCATGTCACTTTAATATATACAGTTGTCCCTTGGTAAATGCCAGGGATTGGGTCCAGGACCCCCAGAGTATATAAAAACCCATGCATACTCACGTCTCACAGTCAGCCCTGCAAAACCTGCATGTACAAAAAGCCCTCTCTATGCTCAGGTTTCCCCTGAATAGTATATTTTATTTTATTTTATTAACTTATTATTATTATTTGAGACAAAGTCTCACCCCATCACCCAGGCTGGAGTGCAGTGACACAATCTCAGCTCACTTCAGCCTCTGCCTCCCAGGTTCAAGCGATTCACATGCCTCAGCCTCCCAAGTAACTGCGATTACAGGCATCTGCCACCATGCCTGGCTAATTTTTGTATTTTATTTTTATTTTTTTTTATTTTTTTGAGATGGAGTCTGGCTCTGTCGCCTGGGCTGGAGTGCAGTGGCCCAATCTCGGCTCACTGCAACCTCCGCCTCCCAGGTTCAAGCGATTCTCCTGCCTCAGCCTCCTGAGCGGCTGGGATTACAGACATGTGCGACCACACCTGCCTACTTTTTGTATTTTTAGTAGAGACAGGTTTTACCATGTTGGCCAGGCTGGTCTCAAACTCTTGACCTCAGGCGATCTGCCTGCCTAGGCCTCCCAAAGTGCTGGGATTACAGGTGTGAGCCACCACACCCAGCCTGAATATTGTATTTTCGATCCTCATTTGGTTGAAAAAAATCTGCATATAAGTGGACCCATGCAGTTCAAACCTGTTGTTCAAGGTTCAACTATATAATCTTTTCCCAGGCATCCAGTTTCCCAAGGAACCAACTGTCTTTGTCTGTTCAGGCTGTTATCACAGAGTAACATAAATTGAGTATCATATAACCAACAGAAATTTATGTATCTCTGTTCTGAATGCTGGGAAGTCCGAGATCAAGGGAGATTCAGTGTCTGGTGAGGGTCTTCTTTCTGGCTCATGGACGGCGCCTTCTAGCTGTGTTCTCACATGGTAGAGAGGGCAAAACACCTCTCTGGAGCCTGTTTTATAAGGGTATGAATACCATTCATGAGGGCTTTACCCTCATGACCTAATCACCTCCCAAAGGCTCACCTCCTAATACCATCTACCATAGGGGTTAGGGTGTCAACATATGAATTTTGGGGAACATAAAACATTCAGACCATAGCAACAATTTGTGTGAAAGTCTCTTTGGTCCCAGTGGGGTGGCTCACACCTATAATCCCAACAGTTTGGGAAACTGAGGCCAGCGGATTGCTTGAGCCCTGGAGTTCAAGACCAGCCTGGGCAACATAGTGAAACCCTTTCTCTATCAAAAAAAAAAAAAAAAAAATTTGGCGTGGTGGTGTGTGTCTGTAGTCCCAGCTACTTAGGGGGCTGAGGTGGGAGGATTGCTTGAGCCCAGGAGGTCCAGGCTGCAGTGAGCCATGTTCGAGCCACTGCAATCCAGCCTGGGTGATTGAGCAAGACCTCCTGTGCTCAAGTGAACCTCTTATGCCATGTCTTTTTAAATTTTTTTTTATTTTACTTTAAGTTCTAGGGTACCCGTGCACAACGTGCAGGTTTGTTACATAGGTATACATGTGCCATGTTGGTTTGCTGCACCCATCAACTCGTCATTTACATTAGTTATTTCTCCTAATGCTATCCCTCCCCCTGCCATGTCTTACTAACATAAATCGGGGTGGTGTGAGGGGGTCATGTGTGTGTGTGTGTGTTGGTTGGTTATACCAAAATTTTCAGTAACTATTAAGAGTAGTGTTAAACAAACAAAAAAAAGTAAAGTGTTAATTTTTTTTCTTCAATGTTCACTGTAACTTTTCCTTAGTGAATTCTAGTTGTGTTTGAATAGTTTGGTCTGAAAATACTAGATTTTAAGTTCAAAATAACTTTATCTTTGAATATAATTACCTTTACATAATAAAATATACCTTTTTGCCTACAACTCTTCACAGTAATTTGATGAGATAAAGAGATTTTAGGCAACTACCTGCTAATAGTTTATGCCAGATGTTGACAAACTGTGATTAGTCCAACTATGGTCGTTTTTTGACTTCCCTGAGCTAAGAATAGTTTTTACGTTTTTTAGTGGTTGAAAAAAATCGAAAGAATAGTAACATTTTGTGACACAAGAAAGTTATTCAAAATTTAGATTTCAGTGTCCATAAAGTTTTATAGAGATACTACTACCATGGCTGCTCTCCCAGTGCAACGGCAGAGCTGAGTACTTGTAACAAGGCTCACGTACTATCTGGCCATTTACAGAAAAAGTTTACTTACCCCTTTTCCTGTAATATAATCATCATTTAGCTATACAATCAGAACTCAGGGTAGAATTCAGCTCTACTCTGAATAGAAACTCTACAGTCACACTAAGGTCGACCCTGAATATTGACCTAACCAAAGCTGATACAAATTGTTTTGGAAGGATGGGGTCTGGGAGTACGAATGAAAGTGGTCCTTGCAGCATTTCTTGCGGTCGTTGTGAGAGGGTTAGTCTCACCTCTTCCTTAGTGGGAGTCGGTAGATATCATTTGATCCTGAAATCCCACAGCTATCACTATTGGCAGGTCAAGAGAGATAAGGAGGTCAAAAACAAGAGTGAGCTCCAGCATTAAAAAGACTACTCTGGAAGGTGTAAATGGGGAACACTTGAGACAGTTTCTTTGTAGTAAACAACATGGGTTTCTTTTTAGCGGCAAATGTGTTGAAATACTTGCCCCCTTAAACTGAATGTATGGATAGTTTGAGTAAAATAAAAGTGTTGGGAAATAGAGCCACTAGTTTCCCCACACGGCATGGCCTTGTCCCCCTGACAGTGTTCCTGACAGGAGAGCCCAGACCTCTCTTCACATACCTCCAGTGCCTGGGTTGAGTAAAGAGGGTTGCCACTTATCCAGAGCGCCTGATTCATCCCTGAATAGTGAAGTTCAGTTCAGCTTCTATCGAGTCCCACCCAGGTCCGTGGTGTATCAGTTCAGCTTCTACTGAGTCCCACCTAATTCCGTGGTTTTCTCCCTGTTCCTGGCTCTGCCCTCTCTGCCCTACTCACCTCCCACCCACTTCCCTAAGCATTGAAGTCCAAACGTAAATCCTTCCAGTTTTTGGCGCCCGGGTATTTGACTTGCGCTCCTTTAATGTGGTATTCTGCCTCTCCTTTTCCTGGCCGCCTCCCTGGGACCTAGCTCCAGCTCACCAGCATCGGCTCCTCACGCTCAGTGTTCAGGAGGTATCATCACATCATGGGCTGATGGGAATGACGGGAGAGAAACCTTAGCTCAGTGTGAGTCCCCACGGAAACCGCGCCAACCCCGACCGGGGGCGTGGCCAGCGGGAAGGGGCGGGTCCCCTCTCAAATATCCCGCCCGGCTCCGGGAATGTCACCGACGCTCTGGGGCTTTTGCTAAGAAGCGTTCGCCCAAGAGGAGGCAGCGCAAATTGGTGAACAGGGCGGCGTGTCCTTATACGGGCACGAACTCGCGAGGTCCTGTGAGTAGGTGATACTCTCCTGGCCCCGGTGTCTTCCCTTGCTTAATGAGAGGCATCTCCTGGCTCCACAGTATAGACTGTCAGGACTTGACTGTCCTCTAAAGAGAATCATGATCAAGTCCCAAGTTCTTGGATAAAATGAATTTATCTTAGATTATGGGAAAACACATTGCGTGTGTGTGTGTGTGTGTGTGTGTGTGTGTGTGTGTGTGTTTAAAGACTACTTCAGAAAATTGAGAAAATGTAAATGATGGCAGGTAGGACTTTAATAAATATAAAGGTAAAAATATTATAAATATGGTATTAAGCATTTGGAATTGGAGGTTTCCATTTGTAAAAGTTGACAATTATTTTTAGAGTTTCTAGTAAAATCATATCCCAGCTTCCTGTTACTCTTTCATTTGCAAAGGTGATAATTCTTTGCCTTTTATTCATCTTGATCATTGACTAGAGTTCCCAGATTATCTCTAATGGGACTAGTATATCCCTTGTGTAGAAACATTGCCTTCCTTTTTTTTTTTTTTTTTTTTTTTGAGACGGAGTCTCGCTCTGTCGCCCAGGCCCGACTGCAGTGGCGCTATCTTGGCTCACTGCAAGCTCCGCCTCCCAGGTTCATGCCATTCTCCTACCTCAGCCTCCTGAGTAGCTGGGATTACAGGCGCCCACCACCGCGCCCAGCTAATTTTTTGTATTTTTAGTAGAGAGCGGGTTTCACCATGTTAGCCAAGATGGTCTCGATCTCCTCACCTCGTGATCCGCCCGCCTCGGCCTCCCAAAGTGCTGGGATTACAGGCGTGAGCCAACGCGCCCGGCCCTGTTTTTTTTTTTTTTTTTGAGATGGAGTTTCGCTCTTGTCACCCAGGCTGGAGTGCAGTGGCGCGATCTCAGCTCACTGCAACCTCCGCCTCCTGGGTTCAAGAGATTCTCTTGCCTTGGCCTCCCAAGTAGCTGGGATTACAGGCATCTTTAACATTAAAGACTGTTTTTCATTTTGCTTAATCTTTGGTCTGTTGGTAATGTAGATATTGAGAACCCTTGAGCATGACTTTAAAATGGCAGCAACTTGAATCTTGAAGTATTGGAACACCGGTGTAAACGTGAAACACCTTTACACCCATGTATGGATGTGCCATTTTATTTTCTATGACTCTTATTGTGGAGTCTTTACTGTAGTTTGTTTCTGGTTTTCTTCCATTATAAACTTTGCCTTAATAAACATACCTACTGGTAAATCTCTCCACACACATCTTTCCTTAGGATAAGTTATTCTAAGTACAAATAACAGGTCAAAGAAATGTATATTTTAAAACATTTCAGGCCGGGCGCGGTGGCTCATGCCTGTAATCCTAGCACTTTGGGAGGCCGAGGCGGGAGGATCACGAGGTCAGGAGATCGAGACCATCCTGGCTAACACAGTGAAACCCCGTCTCTACCAAAAATACAAAAAAATGAGCCAGGTGCAGTGGCAGGTGCCTGTAGTCCCAGCTACTGGAGAGGCTGAGGCAGAAGAATGGCATGAACCCAGGAGGCAGAGCTTGCGGTGAGCCGAGATCGTGCCACTGCACTCCAGCCTGGGCGACAGAGCGAGACTCTGTCTCAATAAATAAATAAATAAATAAATCATTTAATGGAGAAAAATAGAAAAATAGAGTGTATACATTTATTATTATTATTATTATTATTATTATTTTGAGATGGAGTCTTGCTCTGTTGCCCAGGCTGGAGTGCAGTGGCATGATAGTGGCTCACTGCAGCCTCCGCCTCCTGGGTTCAAGTGATTCTCCTGCCTCAACCTCTCAAGTAGCTGGGACTACAGGAGTGCACCACCATGGCCAGCTAATTTTTTTGTTAAGACCAGCCCAGGCTGGTCTTAAATTCCTGACCTCAAGGGATTCTCCTGCCTAGACCTCTGAAAACGCTGGGATTATAGGTGTGAGCCACTGAGTCTAGTCTTTTCCTGAAAAATTTTTTTTTTTTTTGAGACAAAGTCTCACTCTGTCACCCAGCCTGGAGTGCAGTGGCACAATCTTGTCTCGCTGCAACCTCTGCCCCCTGGGTTCAAGCGATTCTCCTGCCTCAGCCTCCTGAATATCTGGGATTACAGGTGTGCACCACCAGGCCCAGATAATTTTTTGTATTTTTAGTAGAGATAAGGGTTTCACCAAGTTGGCCAGGCTGGCCTTGAATTCCTGACCTCGAATGATCCGCCCACCTCAGCCTCCCAAAGTGCTCAGATTACAGGCACGAGCCATTGCACCCAGACTTCCTGAATATTTTTGATCCACAGTTGGTTGAATCCACAGATGCAGAACCCATGGATATGGAGGGCCGATTGTACATCCATACGGTAAAACCATCACTACTATCCATCTCCAGAATTTTTTCATCTTGCAAAACTGAAACAATGTACCTATTAAACATTAACTCCCCATCCCCACTTCCTCCCAGTCTCTGCAAACCACCATTCCACTTTCTGTCTGTGAATTTGACTACTCTAGGTACTTTATATAAGTGGAATCACACAGTATTTATCTTTTTGCGACTGGCTTATTTCACTTAGTATAATGTCCTTAAGGTTGATCCATGCTGTAATAAGTCAGAAATTCCTTGATCTGTGATTTTTTTACTTTTGCAGGTGTTTCAGGTTTCTTGTAAAGAGCATTGATTACCTAGATGAAATTCTTCCCAAATTTCTGTTTCGTTAAGGAATAAAAGGAGTGCTCCTTCAAAAGCTTAAAAAGCATATATACCTAAAGTAAAATAGTTCATCCTACCATAAAAACACATGCATGCAAATATTTACTGCAGCACTATTCACAATAGCAAAGACATGGCATCAACCTAAATGCCCATCAATGGTAGATGGGATAATGGAAATGTGGTACACATAGACAATGGAATACTACACAGCCATAAAAAAGAATGAGATTATGTCCTTTGCCGCAACATGGATGGATCTGGAGACCATTATCCTAAGCAAACTAATGCAGGAACAGAAAACCAAATACCATATGTTCTCGCTTAAAAGTGTGAGCTAAACAACGAGAACACATAGACACAAAGAGGGAAATGACAGACACGGACCTACCTGAGGGTGGAAGGTAGGAGGAGGGAGAGGATCAGAAAAAAAAATACCTGTTGGGTACTGTGCTTATTATCTGGGTGACTAAATAATCTGCACACTAAACCCCTGTGACATGTAGTTTAGCTGAATAACAATCCTGCACCTGTACCCCTAAACCTAAAATAAAAGTTAAAAAAAAGCTTTAAAAATGTCTAGTACACACCAGTGTTCATTGTAGCATCATACACAATAGCCAAAAGGGGAAAACAACCTAGGTATCCATCAACAGATGAATGGATAAACAAAATGTGGTCTATACATACAATGCAATATTATTCAGCCTTAAACGGAAGGAAATTGTGGCATATGCTACAACACGGATGATTGAAGCCATTATGTTAAGGGCTGATGGTTGCATAACAATATGGATGTATTTAATTGCACTGAATTACACAACATCTCACTCTATTGCTTGGGCTGGAGTGCAGTGGCGCAAAATTTCGGCTCACTGCAGCTTTGACCACCAGGGTTTAGGTGATCCTCCCACCTCAGCCTCCCAGGTAGCTGAGACTACAGGCATGTGCCCACCACACCCAGCTAATTTTTTGTATTTTTAGTAGAGACGGGGTTTTGCCATGTTGTGCAGGCTGGTCTCAAGCTCCTGGGCTCAAGCAATCTGCCTGCCTTTGCCTCCCAAAGTGTTGGGATTACAGGGGTGAGCCACTGTGCTCAGCCTATTTTACCACAGTTTAAAAAAATAATTAAAAAAAATCTTAATCCCAGCACTTTGGGAGGCCGAGGCGGGCGGATTACTTGAGGCCAGGAGTTTGAGGCGAGCCTGGCCAACCTGGGAAACCCCGTCTCTACTAAAAAATACAAAAATTAGCCATACGTCGTGGCCCACGTCTGTAATCCCAGCTACTTGGGAGGCTGAGGCACAAGAATTGCTGGAACCCAGGAGGTGGAGGTTGCAGGGAGCCCATATTGTGCCACTGCACTCCAGCCTGGACGACAGACAGACCTAGACTCTGTTTCAAAAACAAAAACAAACAAACAAACTTTATACATACACAACCTATTTTAATTACATTACTTTAGCTCTCTATATAAATGACTTCACAAAACGATTTAATACTATATTTTTGTATTTTTAACAAAGTCAGTAAGATAGTGATTTGAAGACAATTATGGCCGGGTGTAGTGACTCGCGCCTGTAATCCTAGCATTTTGGGAGGCCAAGGTGGGTGGATCACTTGAGGTCAGGAGTTTGAAACCAGCCTAGCCAACATGGAGAAACCCTGTCTCTACTAAAAATATTTTTAAAAATTAGTCAGGTGTGGTGGCGGGCACCTGTAATCCCAACTACTTGGGAGGCTGAAGCAGGAGAATCGCTTGAACCCAGGAGGTGGAAGTTGCAGTGAGCCAAGATCGCGTCACTGTACTCCAGCCTGGGCAACAAGAGCAAAACTCTATCCTCCACCCCCTGACCCCTCCCCCCAAAAAAAGACAATTTCTGCATCTTATGTTTATGAGAGTCACTTAATTCAATATATGGATGTTGGTGACAATGTACATTGTACTGTAAAATGTCTGAGTGATACATTCTCCCTTGACTTTGGTTCTAGGTAAGTTTGCTTTCATGGTGAATTGCTGCCTGCTTTCTTTATAACAATAACTCTATTTACCTTTCTGCTTTGACTGTCAGGAACTGAGACACCTTTTTTGCTGAAATGAAGTGATTAGCTGGTCAAACCAGTATTTCCCTGGAGAATCATTAACCATAAATAAATAAATAATTTCCCGTTCCTATTCACTTTGAACACTATGAGTGAAGTGGCTTGGTTGGAGTACAGTGTCTGAAATTGAGACTACTGGCCTTTGTGACTTTGGACCTTGTCCAAATACTTTAACAGCATGATTCTTCCTCTTGTTGTGCCCCATTTCTAGAAAATGATTTCCTGTATCTCTGAGGTTTCTCTAATGTTACAGGAAGTCAGGGACCCCAAACGGAGGGACTGTCTGGAGCCATGGCAGAGGAACATAAATTGTAAAGATTTCATGGACATTTATCAGTTCCCAAATAATACTTTTATAATTTCTTATGCTTGTCTTTACTTTAATCTCTTAATCCTGTTATCTTCATAAGCTAAGGATATACGTCACCTCAGGACCACTGTGATAATTGTGTTAACTGCACAAATTGATTGTAAAACATGTGTGTTTGAACAACATGAAATCAGTGCACCTTGAAACAGAACAGAATAACAGCAATTTTTAGGGAACAAGGGAAGACAACCATAAGGTCTGACTGCCTGCAGGGTCGGGCAAAAAGAGCAATATTTTTCTTCTTGCAGAGAGCCTATAAACGGATATGCAAGTAGGAGAGATATCACTAAATTCTTTTCCTAGCAAGGAATATTAATATTAATACCCTGGGAAAGGAATGCATTCCTGGAGGGCGGTCTATAAATGGCGGCTCTGGGAGTGTCTGTCTTAGGTGGTTGAGATAAGGACTGAGATATGCCCTGGCCTCTTGCAGTACCCTCAGGCTTACTAGGGTGGGGAAAAACTCTGCCCTGGTAAATTTATGGTCAGACCAGTTCTCTGCTCTCAAACCCTGTTTTCTGTTATTTAAGATGTTTATCAAGACAATACGTGCACCACTGAACATAGACCCTTATCAGTAGTTCTGCTTTTGCCCTTTGCCTTGTGATCTTTGTTGGACCCTTATTAGTAGTTCTGCTTTTGCCCTTTGCCTTGTGATCTTTGTTGGACCCTTATTAGTAGTTCTGCTTTTTGCCCTTTGAAGCATGTGATCTTTGTACCTACTCCCTGTTCTTATACTCCCTCCCCTTTTGAAACCCTTAATAAAAAACTTGCGGTTTGAGGCTCAGGTGGGCATCATGGTCCTCCCAATATGTGATGTCACACCCGGTGGCCCAGCTGTAAAATTCCTCTCTTTGTACTCTTTCTCTTTATTTCACAGCCAGTTGACACTATGGAAATAGAAAGAACCTATGTTGAAATATCAGGGGTGGGTTCCCCCAATACTCTAAGGTTTTTGCAAATGCATTTTACATATGCCACATTGCTTGGGTTTTAAATTAGATCATCTCAATCATGTCTGCCAAATTTGGTTTTAAAATATCCTTCCACATGTTTTCTAGTGGTGTAGTATTAGATAAAACCAAAACCAAAATTTTATTTTATTGATATGGGTAATGCTCTCCATTCATACATTACAGCCCTGGTCCCTCAGTCACTAGGTTCCACATTTTGGCACTATTTTAACAAAAAAACTCTTATTTTCTTCCCTTGAATATCCAATTAGGTGCCATGTTCTATAGTTTTTATTTTTAAAATTATTGTTACATCTGATCATTCCTTTCTAATCTCAATGTCGTATTCTCCCATCTTTTTTCTTCAGGTCTTTGTAATTACCCCACTACCTGGATTATTGCAATCTCCTTCCAACAGGATTCTCTCTCACACCTATCCTCTGGACAGCCAGTTCTCTATGCCCTTGCCAGATCCATCTTGCCAAAGCAGAACTCTGCTGTATTCACTCTTGGCATTTACAAAGGCCTTCCTCAATGTGCCTCAAGCCAAGGGTCTGGTCTAATTACCATTGTTCCTCTTGGCATAGCCTAGCCAAACTGAAACACTCACTGTCCCTGCAACATGCCCTGCATTTTCTCATCCTAATGCTTTGGTTCGTGTTGTTAGGTCTTAGTGCAAAGTGCTTTTACCCACCCCAACCTCAATCTCTGCCAGCCAAGAAATATTACCCATCCTTTATATGTGGCCTCCATAATTAAACTTTTCTTGATTCTTTCCAAAGATGTACTCTCTTCTAGTTTGTTGTTGTTGTTGTTGTTTGAGACGGAGTCTCGCTCTGTGACCCAGGCTGGAGTGCAGTGGTCCAATCTCGGTTCACTGCAACCTCCACCTACCGGGTTCAAGTGATTCTCCTGCCTCAGCCTCCCGAGTAGCTGGGACTACAGGCACGCGCCACCATGCCTGGCTAATTTTTTTGTATTTTTAATAGAGACGGACTTTCACCCTGTTAGCTAGGATGGTCTCGATCTCCTGACCTGGTGATCTGCCCGCCTCAGCCTCCCAAAGTGCTGGGATTACAGGCGTGAGCCATCGTGCCCAGCTTCTCTCTCCTAGTTTTAACCTTCCCCCTGCCTTTTATATCTGGTCATCTCTTGTGGCAAAAAGCATATTCTTCATATATTAAACTTACTTATGTATGTCTCTCTCCTACATAAGCTCTTAAGATAATGAACTATATAGCTCTTTGCCTACTTACCTTTATGTTTCTTTATGTTTTCTGATTAGACCAATGTATTGCATTCCAAAGGCACTCCAAAATTTAACTGAAAATTTTAAATTGAAAATTCAATTTAATTGAAATTGGCATAAATCCAATACTGACAACATATCCCAAGGAAAAAACTCAAAGGGAGTTTTTTTTAAAGAGCACTATTTGTGTAAAAATATTTACTCAGCTGGGCGCAGTGGCTCACGCCTGTAATCCCAGCACTTTGGGAGGCCAAGGGGGTGGATCACAAGGTCAGTAGATCGAGACCATCCTGGCTAACATGGTGAAACCCTGTCTCTATTAAAAATACAAAAAATTGGCTTGGCGCGGTGGCTCACGCCTGTAATCCCAGCACTTTGGGAGGCCGAGGCAGGTGGATCATGAGGTCAGGGGTTCGAGACTCAACCTGACCAACATGGTGAAACCCTGTCTCTACTAAAAATACAAAAATTAGCTGGGCTTGGTGGTGGGTGCCTGTAATCCCAGCTACTCAGCAGGCTGAGGCAGGAGAATTGCTTGAACCCGGGAGGCAGAGGTTGCAGTGAGCCGAGATCGTGCCACTGCACTCCAGCCTGGGCAACAGAGTGAGACTCTTGTCTCAAAAAAAAAAAAAAAAATTAGCCAGGCGTGCTGGCGGGCGCCTGTAGTCCCAGCTACTCAGGAGGCTGAGGCAGGAGAATGGCATGAACCCAGGAGGTGGAGCTTGCAGTGAGCAGAGATGGCGCCACTGCACTCCGGCCTGGGTGGCAGAGCAAGACTCTGTCTCAAAAAAGAAAAAAGAAAAAAAAAATATATATATATATATATATTTACTCAGAACAGGCAGAAGTGGATAAAATGGCAGCAGCAGCTGATCAGGGTGGGAGAAGTGGTGGTAGTGGAGGCAGTAGTGGGGCTGGCGGTGGTTCCAGGTGCGGGACAGGCAGTGGCCATAGCGGCTTGCTGGATAAGTGGAAGATAGATGATAAGCCTGTAAAAATTGACGAGTGGGATGGATTAGCTGTGAAAAACTCTTTGGATGATTCTGCCAAAAAGTTACTTCTGGAAAAATAAAAATATGTGGAGAATTTTGGTCTCATTGATGGTCGCCTCACCATCTGTACAATCTCCTGTTTCTTTGCCATAGTGGCTTTGATTTGGGATTATATGCACCCCTTTCCATAGTCCAAACCCATTTTGGCTTTGTGCATCATATCCTATTTTATGATGATGGCGATTCTGACCATTTATACCTCATATAAGGACAGGAGCATCTTTCTCGTGGCCCACAGGAAAGATCCTATAGGAATGGATCCTGATGATATTTGGCAACTGTCCTCCAGTCTTAAAAGGTTTGATGACAAATACACCTCGAAGCTGACCTTCATCAGTGGGAGAACAAAGCAGCAGCGGGAAGCCGAGTTCACCAAGTCCATTGCTAAGTTTTTTGACCACAGTGGGACACTGGTCATGGATGCACATGAGCCTGAAATATCCAAGCTCCATGGCAGTCTCGCCATAGAAAGAAAAATAATGGCCGGGCGCGGTAGCTCACGCCTGTAATCCCAGCACTTTGGGAGACCAAGGCGAGCAGATCACGAGGTCAAGAGATCAAGACCATCCTGGCTAACACGGTGAAACCCCGTATCTACTAAAAAATACAAAAAATTAGCCAGGTGTGGTGGCACACGCCTGTAGTCCCAGCTACTGGGGAGGCTGAGGCAGGAGAATGGCGTGAACCTGGGAGGCGGAGCTTGCAGTGAGCAGAGATTGCACCATTGCACTCCAGCCTGGGTGACAGAGCAAGACTCCATCTCTAAAAAAACAAAAAAGAAAGAAAGAAAAGAAAAAAGAGCCAATTCTAAAAGTAGCCCTCTTTCTGTTGGATCTTGCTGAATTACTGGTTTGTGGGGTGGGGGGAGATAGAAAGAACTTAAAATGGATAAAGTAAAAAAAAGTTTAAAAATCCCTGTTTTGTCCTGAAATTTTAGTCTGTTCTGGATAAATAGGATTTTCTGACACAGATATGAGAAGTTGTAGCTCTGATGTCTAGCTGTAGTCTCCTTGGTCTGCTGATTGCATTATTTTAATTTGCTTTTCTGGGAAAGTAGTTTTGCTAAAAGCTGTACAGACTTTCCTTTGTACGTAGTAGTACTTTATATAGTATAGCTTTGGGCCATGTAGCATTTTAAGACTCAATTAATAAGAAATTAATCTGTTGCTGACTCTGTTAATTCCTATTTCCACATGTATTTCCTTGAAGAATTCAGGATATGACTTCTTGTGTATGACAGTTTTCCTTCACACACTGTTTTTGTGGGTGTGTATATATCTGATTTGGGGAGAATTTAAAAAACACATAACCCTTCCTCCCTCCCTCCCTCCCTTCCTTGCTTCCTTCCTTCCTTTTTTTTGAGACGGTCTCCCTCTGTTGCCCAGGCTGGAGTGCAGCGGCATGATCTCGCCTCACTGCAGCCTCCCTGCCTCGGGCTCCCGTGATTCTCCTGCCTCTGCCTGCCGAATACCTGGGATTGCAGGCGCACACCACCACGCCTGGCTGGTTTTTGTAATTTTGGTGGAAACGGGGTTTCACCGTGTTGGCCGGGCTGGTCTCCAACTCCTGACCTCGAGTACTCTTCCCTCCTCGGCCTCCCGAAGTGCTGGGATTACAGACGGAGTCTCGCTCACTCAATGCTCAATGTTGCCCAGGCTGGAGTGCAGTGGCGTGATCTCGGCTCGCTACAACCTCCACCTCCCAGCTGCCTTCCTTGGCTTCCCAAAGTGCTAAGATTACAGCCTCTGCCCGGCCACCACCCCGTCTAGGAAGTGAGGAGCGTCTCTGCCTGGCCACCCATCGTCTGGGATGTGAGGAGTGCCTCTGTCTGGCTGTCCCGTCTGGGATGTGAGGAGCGCCTCTGCCCAGCCGCCACCCCGTCTAGGAAGTGAGGAGTGCCTCTGCCCGGCTGCCCATCGTCTGGGAAGTGAGGAGCGCCTCTGCCCGGCCGCCCCGTCTGGGACGTGAGGAGCGCCTCTGCCCGGCCGCGGCATCTGGGACGTGAGGAGCGCCTTTGCCCGGCCGCCCCGTCTGGGAAGTGAGGAGCGCCTCTGCCTGGCCGCTGTGCAAACTTCCAAGTGTGAAGTGACAGCCTTCGTTGTAGAATGAATGAAGACACTGGCACTGATTATCTAACACCTTGGCAGCTATCTCAAGTCGTTGATGGTGGAGGTATTAGAATTATAGAAGAAAGCAAACACACAAATTTGACTAAAGGCGATTTTGTGACTTCTTTCTATTGGCCCTGGCAAACCAAGGTTATTCTGGATGGAAATAGCCTTGAAAAGGTGATATATATGTGAACGTATCTGATTTTTTTTCCCCGTATAATTCTTACTTTGTGCATTTGATATTCAGTTGTGTTTGTAATCACGGAAAAATAAAAGCACATATTTTCTTAAAAAAATAGCTTTTTAATTTGTTTGAAATGGACCTTCTGCCTGTTACATTTTGTGCTCTTAACCAATTAAAGAAGCCAATGACATTTTAGTTTTATATTGTGTTTTCCACTAGTATATCCCTGTTGATTTTTTTTTTTTTTTTTTTTTTTTTGAGACGGAGTCTCTTTCTGTCACCCAGGCTGGAGTGCAGTGGCGCAATCTCGGCTCACTGCAAGCTCCGCCTCCCGGGTTCACGCCATTCTCCTGTCTTAGCCTCTTCGAGTAGCTGGGACTACAGGCGCCCGCCACCATGCCCGGCTAATTTTTTGTATTTTTAGTAGAGACGGGGTTTCATCGTGGTCTCGATCTTCTGACCTCGTGATCCGCCTGCCTCGGCTTCCCAAAGTGCTGGGATTACAAGCGTGAGCCACCGCGCCCGGCCATCCCTGTTGATTTGTTTGTGCCTTTTGTTAACTGCCATTTTCTAAAATTTTTTTCAATGAAAGGAAGGAAGACGTGAAAAAAATTACTCAGAACAGCAATATATAATAAACAATTAAAAAATCCACAATAAGGGAGTGGTTAGATAAATTAAGGTAGGGCTGAATCTAATCCTCCTGGGCCTGGCCCATAGGAAGTATTTAATACTTATTAAATGAATGGTATACCACCGTGTTGCAATATTATTTAATCAGGTGCATGTGAAATCAGGTTAAGGGAAAAATAACTTTCACAAAACATAGGAATTACATCTATAGAAAACCTATGCTGCCAGGTGCGGTGGCTCAGCCTGTAGTCCCAGCACTTTGGGAGGCGGAGGCGGGAGGATCGCTTGAACCCAGGAGTTCCGAGGCCAGCCCGGGCAACACAGACAAACCCCAGTCTCTACAAAAACTATATTTAAAAAATTACCTGGGCGTGGTGGTGCGAGCCTGTAGTTCCAGCTACTTGAGGCCAGGGAGGTCGAGGCTGCAGTGAGCCATGCTCGCGCCACTATATTCCTGCCTGGGTGACAGAGACCCTGTCTGAGAAGTGAAGGAAAGGGGAACGGTAGGGGGAAGGGGAAGGGAAAGAAAAGAAAACCTATGGAGGCACGTTAATAATCAAAAGGGGCCAGAGGAAGCCACCTGACACATTTGTGAGACAATTTAAAAGGCGTCCTCATACATTCTCACTTTGATACAACAACCCTGTAAAGTGCGCACGGAAGGTGTTATTAACTCCGTTTTACAGGTAAGGAGATCGACCCACTGAGGTCACGAGTGACTGACCAAGGCGGAGCCAGGACTCTAGCCCCCGCCTCCCGGCCACTGGTCCCGGTCTCCTTCCCCGCCACCACTCGGCCACCGTCATTGATGTTCAGAGTTTCGGTTCCCTTTTCTTTGATCGTATTACTTATGCAAAACGAGCCCAGTCACTTGCGCGGCCAGAGAGGGGCAGGTGCTGGGCGGCGGCTGACGGGCGCAGCACCCTAGGCCCAGTGTCTGGCTCCAGCCCCGCATCCGGCGCCGGTGCCGCATCCGGCTCTGGCCTTGCGACAATAGAGTCCGGAAGTGCAGGCAAAGCGGCTCCCGGGAGCGCCGCGCGGTTGCGCGCGGGATCAGCGAGGGCCGCGCCCCGGCGGGCGGGCGGCATGGCTGCAGTGCTGGCTGTTAGGGTAGTCGCGGGGTTGGCGGCCGCAGGGCTGGTGGCCATGCTCTTGGAGCACTACGGCCTGGCCGGCCAGCCCTCGCCGCTGCCGCGCCCCGCGCCCCCCAGGAGGCCGCATCCCGCGCCGGGTCCCGGAGACAGCAACATCTTCTGGGGCCTGCAGGTGACGCGGCGGGAAGCCGGGCCGGGAGGCGAGTGCAGATCGGGCACCGTGCGGTGGGATCCTGGTGGGTGTTGGGCCCCACGCTCCAGGCTGGGGACCTCAGCCAGGTTGTAACTCGAGGCTCTGTCTAGTGCTGGCCGTGTCCTTATCTGGGGGGTTCGTTATGCACTGCCTCTTTGCCTTTTCCTTCTGCCCGAGAAAGCCGCTGAGCCGCCCCTCCCCATGCTCCCTATTCCTGGCTCAGATCTCTCTGTTCAATACCTGTTTTCGGCAGATATCCGACATTCACCTGAGCAGGTTTCGAGATCCAGGCAGAGCGGTAGACTTAGAGAAATTCTGTTCTGAAACTATTGACATCATTCAACCAGCTCTCGTCCTAGCAACAGGTAGGGAGGCTTGCTATGCTGTGGTGGTGTTCTGTGGTCCGCATGGTAGAACTCTAGCTAGCACTGTGGCTTTTCACTTTGGGGACGTTGGGAGCAGTATAGCCACAGCCCCATATGAGCCCTGTGAGGTGGAAGAGATTGGACATTCTAACCCCGTTGCCTATGGATAACTGAATGAGTCAAGATCCAGGCAAAATGATTTGACGTAGCAAGGTTTTGTCAAAGCAGTAGAAGCAAGGCTCCTGATTCTCATGTCAGTCTGTTGTCTGATATATTTGTATGTGGTTTTTGTTCTTGTTGTTGTTACAGCTCTGGTTGTGAGAATTAGGGAAAAGCCTGTAACCACGAATCAGAAGTTCTCTTCTTTTGCTGACTTTTCTATTTTCTTTACATTATTAATCTTATATTTTCAGTTGTTTGAGGCTTCCGGTGACCCAGGGCACTTTTTCTTCATCTTTTGATAGTTTTATGACTTGAGTTTTCTAGACTCTTCAAACCCCTTATTTGCTTCCAAACTGTAGTGGGGAGAAGAAGCTAAAGGAGCATCTATCTATCTTGCTTACTGGGGAATTCATCACTCATCCACCTCATTGAAGCATCTCTGCTGACATGAAAGGGTATCAGTTCTCATTTAATGGATGAGCCCCCATAAAATTTTTTCTGTTTAGTTCCCTATAAATTTTGGTATTTTTTTGTCCAATTGCACCTGCCACATTGCTTTTTGCTGTAAAAATAATACTTGGTCAAATCATATATTCTGATTTTGTGGTTTGGAAAATATGGTTGCCATAGATGTTAGGCACCCACTCAGAGCATTGGAATTTCTTATAAAAACATTTTCATTTTATCAGAGTCTATTGATGCATTTTGTACTGTTCTCTTTAAAGATTTTTTTTCACAACCCATTTTGAATATCACAGGACATTAAACAGGCATTTGCTAACCTATAAGAAACAAAGCCCTTGCTGAGAAAATCTTGTTAGTTTAGATGGCTTGATTTGGACATTGGTGGTCTCGTGAGCAGTTATGCTTATGCACGTTGAGTGCTTTAAGTATCCTTGCTCCTTCAGTGTACATATCTAAAAAAAATGGAACCCCCAGGAGTTTATTTTGCATTGTGATTCAATTCTTGTGTAAACCTACAGGAGACCTGACAGATGCCAAAACAAAGGAACAGTTGGGATCCAGGCAGCACGAGGTAGAATGGCAAACCTACCAGGGTATTCTGAAGAAGACAAGAGTCATGGAAAAAACCAAGTGGCTGGATATCAAAGGAAATCATGGTAAGAGCCAAGAGACAGATATAATAAAGACAAGAGTTTTTTCCCCCTTCAGGAGCCTAGATTTTCCAACTTGGATTGTAAAATTATGAAGTGGGACATTGTAACATAGGTTTACATATACTAAAGGTCACAACTCTGAAATACAACTATATAATGTGGTTTTAAAACTTCAGATGTCATTGTTAGCCTTTGAGATGACAATTGGTATGGTCCTTTTTTGTGACATATGCTGCTTTTTTTTTTTATTATTATTATACTCTAAGTTCTGGGATACATGTGCAGAATGTGCAGGTTTGTTACATAGGTATACATGTGCCATGGTGGTTTGCTGCACCCATCAACCTGGGTGCAGAGAAATCTACATTAGGTATTTCTCCTAATGCTATCCCTCCCCCTGCCCTCTGTCCCCCAGTCCTTTCTTCTGTACCTGGAAAAAATATGAGTTTTAGCAAAACTCATGCAGACAGATGTTTTAATAAATATACATTTTGCTAAGTGAAAGAAGCCAAACCCGTAAGTCTGCATACTGTATGATTTCATTTATATGACATTCAGGAAACGGCAAAACAATAGACAGAGAACAGATTGTAGTTACCAGAGCATAGGGATTGGGAGACAGATTAACTGCAAACAAGCATCATGGAGAATTTTTGGTGGTGATGGAACTAGTCTGTATTTTGATTGTGGTGGTGGACTTCAGGTTCACTATATATTTGTCAAATTCCATAGAACTGTAAGTCACAAAGAATAAATTTTACTGTGTGCAAATTTTAAAAATTTTGCTTTTATTTTTTCTTTTTAAAATTTACTATTATTATTATTATTTTGTGAGACAGAGTCTCACTCTGTCACCCAGGCTGGAGTGCAGTAGTGCAGTCTCAGCTCACTGCAACCTTCGTCTCCTGAGTTCAAGCGATTCCCCTGCCTCAACTTCCTGAGCAGCTGGGATTACAGACAGGTACCACCCTGCCCAGTTAATTTTTTTTTTTTTTTTTTGGTATTTTTAGAAGAGGTGGGGTTTCACCACATTAGCCAGGCTGGTCTCGAACTCCTGACCTCAAATGATCTGCACCCCCCCACCCCCCAGCCTCCTAAAGTGGTGGGATTACAGGCGTGAGCCACCACTCCTGGCTTATTATTATTTTTTTGACAGGGTCTTGCTCTGTCACTCAGCCTGGAGTGCAGTGGTGTGAGTATAGCTCGCCGCAGCCTTGACCTAAGCTTAAATGATCGTCCCACCTCAGCCCCCCAAGTAGCTGGGACTACAAGCATGCATCACCATACCCGGCTAATTTTTGAAGTTTTTTTTTGTGGAGTTGGGGTCTTGCTATGTTGCTTAGGCTGTCTCAAACTCCTCGGCTCAAGTGATCCTACTACCTCATTCTCCCAAAGTGCTGGGATTACAGGTGTGAGTCACTGCACCTAGCCTAAAAATTTTAAATTGCAAACAAATCTCCACAGGCATGAACAGGGAAATAGATAATCCTTTCCCTTTTTAAGATTATTGTTGTGTTGGTAAGGAAATGAACTTTTCTCCAAGAGTCCTGATGGTAGTGTATTTGTTTGATTTACAAAGGTTGACTTTTTTATTAGCCAAGTACTTCATTTGTCTACTTTATTTGATCAGTAGATCAGGCATGAATCCACTTCTTGCTGGCTTTTAGAATCACATGATTAAGACAAGATCAACTACAGTTCAATCTTATAATTTCAAACTTATTTATTCTGAGTGGTATAGAATTCAAAGTACCTGTTTTTCTCTAGTATACTAAGTGCCTTAAATAAGTTTCTAGATAATCTGAATTTTGTTAAGATATCAAAATTTTAAAGTATCAATCTAATTGATTGGCAGTCTACCATTAAAAGTGTTATAGAAAGATGACAGAGGCTGCTACAGTCACACCATGGCTAGCTAAGTCTGTGCCAGCAGAGGCAGAGAGCTTGGGGTGGGCCAGTTGCCCCTGCTGGAGCCTCAGTTAAATCTGAACATCCCACTGCCCCAACCCTCCCATAGATGTGCACCGGGCTGTACTTTGGCTTAAGACTGCAGGTGGACATCTCCACTGCTCGGGAATCATTGAGTGTGTAGACAGGACAGCCTCCGTGGAAGGCTGGTCATACCAGAGTCCCACCTTGGCATAGATCTTGCCATTGAGGCAGCTCTACTCTCTGTGCTGGTCTGAGGGTGGGCTGCCTGTCATGGGGGCAGCCATTTCCCAGGGGGTGTTCATTGCCGTCATCTGCAACGCCTCATAGGCTTCTTGCTGCTTCTGCTCCGAGTCATTCTCTGCTGGGCCTACACGCATGCTCTGCCAATACTGACTGTCTCTACAGATTTAGTCCCAACTCTAGCCCTGGCCCCTATCCTGAAAAGGTACCACTGCCCAAGAAACCTAGCCATGAAGGCAGCTACCTGCTGCAGCCCTGAAGGCCCCTGGTTAAGCCTGGAGCTTGGGACCTAAGTCCATCCCACTCACATCCTGGAATCAAGATTCCAGGGATTTAGCCAGCCTAGGGTCTAGAACTTGGAGCCTAACCTGCTTGGATTGGACTCAGCAACCCAGAGTCTAGCCATACTTGTTCTAGGAGAGGCTCAGTGGCCCTAGAGAGATGGGCCATGGTGGGAGTTCATGAGTTGGTGGTAGGGCCAGGGCCATCTGGACTCTGTTCTGAGTCAGGGGCTGAGTCTACCCTTTCCTTAGGCTAAGCACTTCTAGGTGGGGGAAGCAAACTGAAACCCATGGCAATAATGGGAGATTGTCCAGGATGGGGCCCTCTCTTAGTCTTCCCACTATTTGCTGAATAATAAATGGAATGGCTCTACCCTGGGGGGTGTGTGTGGGAGAATTGTTATAAAAAGAATTATTTTCCCTTAGTCATTAAAGAAAATGTTTGTGTTCTTTTTTTAATGTGGATGAATGTTTGCTTTTTTTTTTTTTTTAAAATTAGATGCATTCAATATTCCAAGTCTGGACAGCGTCAAGAATTATTACAGGTACTGTAATAAACAGAAGACAGACCACTGTGTAGAGTCAGTGTTATAAGGAGGGTGTGGTCAATTCAATGAATGAGAGAAAACTTAAAAAAAAAAAATTTAAGAGGCAGGGGTCTTGCTATTTTGCCCAGGCTAGCTCTGAACTCCTGAGCTCAAACGATCCTCCTGCCTCAGACTCCTGTGTAGCTGGGGCTGCAGGCACATGCTACTGTGCCTAGCTGAAAACATTTTTTAACAGATAAAATTTTTCTATAAAGAATCTCTGGTAATTTAAAAAATGAGCCTTTTTGTCTTTTTGTGACAGATGCATTTCTTTTTGTTTAGAGTTTTTCTTTCCTTTAATTCTTTCTGTTTCATATACAGGCATACCTCGTTTTATTGTGTTTCGCCTTATTGCACTTTGCAGATGTTGCGTTTTTTACAAATTGAGTTTGTGGCAAGCCTGCCTTGAGCAAGTCTATGGGAGCCATTTTTCCAACAGCATGTGCTCACTTCGTGTCTCTGTGTCTCATTTTGGTAATTCTCACAATATTTCAAACTTTTTCATTATATCTGTTATGGTGATCTGCGATCAGTGACCTTTGATGTTACTATTGTAATTATTTTGGGGTGCTACAAACCTCGCCCATATAAGTCCAGGAACTTAATCAATAAATGTCGTATGTGTTCTGAGTGCTCCACCAACCAGCTGTTCTCCCATCTCTCTCCCTCTCCTCCAGCCTCCCTATTCCCTGAGAAACAACAATATTAAAATTAGGCCAGTTAATAACCCTACAATGGCCTCTAAGTGTTCAAGTGAAAGGAAGGGCCCAACATCTCTCACTTTAAATTGAAAGGTAGAAATGATGAAGCTTGGTGAGGAAGGCTGTTGAAAGGCTTTCAGACAGTCTGAAAGCTAGGCCTCTTGTGCTGGAGCAGTGAGCCAAGTTGTGAATGCAAAGGAAAAGTTCTTGAAGGAAATTAAAAGTGCTCCTCTGTGAACAGATGAGTGACGAGAAAGTGAAACAGTCCTACTGCTGATGTGGAGAACGTTTTCGTGTTCTGGATAGACAATCAAACCATCTACAACATTCACTTAAGC
Source organism: Nomascus leucogenys (assembly GCF_006542625.1). Classification (NCBI taxonomy): domain Eukaryota; kingdom Metazoa; phylum Chordata; class Mammalia; order Primates; family Hylobatidae; genus Nomascus; species Nomascus leucogenys. The sequence continues at coordinate 58,232,807 of NC_044386.1, read as the reverse complement.
CAAAGCCTAATCCAGAGCAAGAGCCTAACTCCCTTCAATTCTATGAAGGCTGAGAGAGGTAAGGAAGCAGCAGAAGAAAAGTTGGAAGCTGGCAGAGTTTGGTTCATGAGGTTTAAGGAAAGAAGTTCACTCCATAACATAAATATGCAGTGTGACGCAGCAAGTGCTGATTGATGGAGAAGCTGCAGCAAGTGACCCAGAAGATCTAGCTAAGATAATTGATGAAGGTGGCTGCACTAAACAACAGATTTTCCATGTAAATGAAACAGCCTTCTTTTGGAAGAAGATGCCATCTAGGACTTTTATAGCTAGAGAAAAGTCAATCCCTGGCTTCAAAGGACAGGCTGACTATTGCTAGAAGTCCATGCAGCTGATTTTTTTTTTTTTTTAGAAAGTTACACAATAATTTATTTAGGGCCTCCTCTCCCGACCCTTGCAGTCTCTAGGTCACTTTTTCCACTTGTAGATTTTGCGCATCAGCCCCAGAAAGATGGCTGGGGACAGGGGAGCTGCGTACTGTTCAATGAGACCCATAATGTGGCTGTAACTGTCTTCCTATTATTGCAAGAATATGGCCGGCAGATCCAGCTCCTCATATAGTGCCTTCACCGGAACCACCTTCTCGGCCTCCTTCTGCCCGAAATTCTCCTTCAGAATCTGGTACTGTTCTGGAGTGGCCCGTTGCAGACACTGAACCACCAGCCAGCTGCATTTGTTGTCCTGGATGTCAGTGCCAACTTTGCCGGTCACATTGGGGTCCCCAAAGAGGTGAAGGTAATCATCCTGATCTGAAAGAACTCTCCCTCTCCCATCTCCAGCAGGATCTTCTTGGCATTGGTATGCTCCTTCTCTCTATCGATACCTGCCATGTACATGGCTGCAGCTACAGGAAGGTAGAAGGAGTAGAAACTGCCTTGTACTTGACACTAGATTTGTACGTCTTTTCAGTGAATCTGCCAAGATCCGCATTGCCCTGGGGGGCTGTGATGAGGTCCAGGGTCTGCCCAATCTCAGTCTGATAGAAACTCTGCAGGAAGAGCTGGATCAGATTCAGGTAATAGGGCTGCTCCTGGCAATAGAGCTTTAGCAGGTGGTACATACATGCTTCCCTTCCAGAAGCATAGCAACATTGGTGGCATCCAAACCCGCGCCTGGCTTCTGATATCAGCAGATCTGTCCCCGGTGGGTGAGGGATGAATCCGTGATGTCATCTGCCACCAGGAAGAAAGCTTGCAGCAGTTCCACACACCAGCCCATAGTCAGGGCCCGCTGGAGACTCTCAGCATCCTGTTTCCTCGGCTCCACCAGCTCCCGGAATGCTACTAGCATCGTCAAAGCCGGGTGATACTTGCCTCCAGTGGCATTGTACTACAGGACCTCCTTGAGCTGGGTGATAGCATCTCCTGTCTCTGGGTGCCCCATCTCATCCTCAGTCAGCACCCTAACAATCTGGGAGAAGCACTGAACGAAATCCTGCTTTTCTTGAACAGAAATGTCTGATTTCTGGTCTCCATTCATTCTGAGGGAGGAGCAAAGGGCTCTGTTCCTGGATGTGGGTTCCTGCTGCATAGCTGATGACTTTAAGTGGAGCCAATGCCCATTTACCATTCTGAAAATCCTTGGGTGCTTAAGCGTTGTGCTAAATCTACTCTGCCTGTGTTCTATATATGGAACAACAAAGCTTGGATAATAATAGCACATCTGTTTACAGCATGGTTTACTGAATATTTTAAGTCCACTGTTGAGAACTACTGCTCAGAAAAAAATATTCCCTTCAAAATACCAATGGTCATTGACAATGCACCTGATCACCCAAGAGCTCTGAGGAAGATGTACAAGGAGATGAATGTTATTTTCATGCCTGCTAGCACAGTATTCATTCCGTAGCCAATGGATCAAGGAGTAATTTCAACTTTCAACTCTTACTATTTAAGAAACACATTTCATAAGACTATAGCTGCCTTAGATTATGATTCCTCTGATGGATGTGGGCAGTCAATTGAAAAATTTATGGAAAGGATTCACCATTCTAGATGCCATTAAGAACAGTTGCAATTAATGGGAGGAGGTTAAAATAACAATATGAACAGGAGGGAAAAAGTTGATTCCAATCCTCATGGATGACTTTGAGGGGTTCAAGACTTCAGTGGAGGAAGTAACTGTAAATGTGGAAATAGCAAGAGAACTAGAATTAGAAGTGGAGCCTGAAGAGGTGACTAAATTGCTGCAATCTTATGATAAAACTTGAACAGATGACAAGTTGCTTCTTATGGATGAGCAGAAAAAGTGGTTTCTTGAGAAGGAATCTACTCCTTCTAAATATGGTGTGAACATTTTTGAAATGACAACAAAGGATTTAGAATTATACATAAACTTAGTTGATAAAGCAATGACAGCATTGGAGAGGATTGAATTTCTTTGGGTAAAATGCCATCAAGCAGCATTGCATACTACAGAGAAATTCTTTTTTTTTTTTTTTGAGATGGAGTCTCGCTCTGTCACCCAGGCTGGGGTGCAGTGGCGCGATCTTGGCTCACTGCAACCTCCGCCTCCTGGGTTCAAGCGATTCTCCTGCCTCAGCCTCCGAAGTAGCTGGGACTACAGGTGCCTGCCACCATGCCCCGCTAATTTTTGTATTTTAGTAGAGATGGGGTTTCACCATTTTGGCCAGGCTGGTCTTGAACTCCTGACCTCGTGATCCGCCCACCTTGGCCTCCCAAAGTGCTGGGATTACAGGGGTGAGCCACCACACCCAGCCAAGAAATTCTTGTGAAAGGAAAAGTCAATTGATGTAGCAAACTTGATGGTTGCCTTATTTTAAGAAATTACCACAGCCACCCCAACCACCACCCTGATCAGTCAGCAGCCACCAACATCAAAACAAGACCCTCCACCAGTAAAAAGATTTTTACTCACTGAAGGCTCAGATGATCATTAGCATTTTTATTAGTAAGGGTTTTGTTTTTGTTTTTGTTTTGAGACAGGGTGTCTCTGTCACCCAGGCTGGAGTGCAATGGCGCTATCTCAGCTCACTGCAATCTCCACCTCCCAGGTTCGAAGTGATCCTCCCACCTCAGCTTCTCGGGTAGCTGGGACCACAGGTGTGAGCCACCATGCCTGGCTAATTACTGTGTTTTTTATAGAGACAGGTTTTCGATGTGTTGCCCAGGCTAGTCTTGAACTCCTGGGCTCAAGTGATCCACTCACCTCGGCCTCCCAAAGTGCTAGGGTAACAGGCGTGAGCCACCATGCCCAGTCAGTAGAAGTATTTATAAATTAAGGTATGTGCATTGTTTTTCTAGACATGATGCAATTGCACACTTAATAGACTATAGTATGGTGTAAACATAACTTTTTTTTTCTTTTGAGACAGGATCTTGCTCTGTTGCCCATGCTGGAGGGCAGTGGCACCATCTTGGCTCACTGCAATCTCCACCTCCCTGGTTCAAGCGAGTCTTCTGACTCAGCCTCCTGAGTAGCTGGGACTACAGGCATGTGCCACCATGCCTGGATAATTTTTGTATTTTTAGTAGAGACAGAGTTTTGCCATGTTGGCCAGGCTGGTCTCAAACTCCTGACCTCAAGTGATCTGCCTGCCTTGGCCTCCAAAAGTGCGGAGATTACAGGCATAAGCCACTGCGCCCAGCCGTAAACATAACTTTCATATGCACTGGGAAACCAAAAAATTCGTGTGACTCACTTTTTTGCAGTATTTGCTTTATTGTGGTGTCAGGAACCACAATATCTCTGAAATATGCATGCAGTTTAATGCTTTGTTTTCGCTAGTGGTACTTTTAATATTCCACACGGTCTTAAAAAATTGTTTAAGTCATTGATACATAGGAAAATTCATTTATATCAGAGCTTGTCAGCCACACTACTGAGGTCACTGGGTTTTCAGAATCCTGAGATACTGATTCTCCTGGCCTCTGTGGTGGCTGGAAAGCCCAGTTAGTCACCTGGCTGCTTTCTCTTTTCATCCTGTGTCATACAAATATTAAAATTATCTTTATTTGTCATGAATGTGAAAAGGCAAGGGATCTCCGAATTAGAAACCAATTCTCTAGTTTCGTTATGTTTAGATTCCTCTTTTGTTTGCAGTGCACTTTTCAGTCTCAGGGTATTCAGTAGCTTTGTTCTGCATTGTCAATCAATCATGTAGCAAATATTTATTGAGAGTCCATCCCTAGTTGGATAGTGTGAGAGCTACATGAGCTAATGTTAAAAATTTGGTTTTTGCCTTCAAGGAACTGATAGTGTAGTTAAGGGACATCAGAATTATTTAGGAAACAATTAGAAAAGAACATGAAGAAATGGCCAATGAAATGCTAGATTATTTGGTACACATGATAATCACTATGAGAAATCAGAAAAGCATGGGGGTGGACATAGAGAAGACTTTATAAAAGAAGCAAAAAGTGTGTACAATCTTAAAAGATGAGTAGCATTTGAAGATGTAAGACATGCCAAGGAGGATATTTTAGGCAAAAAGATAGGTATGAAGAGAGATCTTTAAAAGCTACGGACTGGGAAACCAAAAACTGAACTTTGCAGGGGCAGTAAGGAAACTGGTATCACCAGAATTAACATTCATACTGAGGACTAGTATGACACTGGATAGGTAGCTTAGGGCTGATTTATGGAGGTCTTAAGTAACAAGCATAGAAATTGAGATGTGATGGGTAATAGTTCATAATTCAGCCTAGGTTCTTAAGGAGGCAAGTAACATAATTAAAATAGTGTTTTATAAATGGCAATCCCACAATAAAAAAGGAAAAAGATGGGATAAAAAGGAAAAAAGAGATATTGGAGTTATGTGGACTAAATAGGAGGGTCCTGCAATAGTCCAGTCATGATATGAAAAGTCATACCCATCTGAACTAAGTTCTTGGATATGGAGATGGTGACATCAATTTGAGGATGGTAGGTCAAAAAGCACTGGTTAACTGAGTTTGTATAATTAGAGTCACCACACATTGGAAGAGAAGGCTGTTCTCTTCTGTTAATGTGAGAAAGGAAAAGGACAGAGATGAAAATCTTTCACTTCCTGTTAACTGTTTGTATCTTTGATGGTGACTGTGGGGAGTTAGGAGACATGTTCAAAAGTAATTAACAGGACTTGGGGCTGAGTGGTTATTGAGAAAGTAAAGTGAATAGTCACTTTAAAGTTTCTTACCTTTGTATTTTTTTTTTAGCCACCTAAACTTTATCTGAATTTAATAAATGGCATTTTACTAAAAATATAAATATTATAGAAATATCAATCTGAAGAAAAAAAATTGAAGTTAAATCTTGATCTTAAAAATGTCCCAGAGAGGAGGCGGAGCTTGCAGTGAGCTGACATCGCGCCACTGCACTCCAGCCTGGGCGACAGAGCGAGACTCCATCTCAAAAAAAAAAAAAAAAAAAATGTCCCAGAGAGGCTGGGTGCAGTGGTTCATGCCTGTAATCCTAGCACTTTGGGAGGCTGAGGCAGGTGCATCACAGCCTGGGCAACATGGTGAAACCCCATCTCTACAAAAATACAAAAATTAGCTGGGCATGGTGGCATGCACCTTTAGTCCCAGCTACTCGGGAGGTTGAGGTGGGAGGATCGCTTGAGCCCAGAAGACTGAGATTGCAGTGAGCCGAGATCATGCCACTGCTCTCTAGCCTGGGTAACAGAGCCAGACCCTGTCTCAAAAAAATAAAATAAGCCCCAGAGAATGCCAAAATCCCATATTATGTTAACATCATATATTTTAACTTGTGTTTTCAAATAGTTGGATTTATTTTTAGACAGTTGGATTTTAATGTATCAAAAATGCAGGAAAGGAAACAACATATATAAGATTATAAGATTCTGAGGAATAACTGAACATAAAATAAGCAAGAAAAAATATAAGTAAAAATTTTAATTTAGAATAAAACCCTGAAATAGAATTTTTTTTTTTTTTTTTTTTTTTTTTTTTTTGAGACAGAGTCTCACTCTGTCACCCAGGCTGGAGTACAGTGGCATGATCTCCACTCACTGCAAGCTCTGCCTCCCGGGTTCACGCCGTTCTCCTGCCTCAGCCTCCCTAGTAGCTGGGACTATAGGCGACTGCCACCACGCCCGGCTAATTTTTTGTATTTTTAGTAGAGATGGGATTTCACCATGTTAGCCAGGATGGTCTCGATCTCCTGACCTCATGATCTGCCTGCCTCGGCCTCCCAAAGTGCTGGGATTACAGGTGCGAGCCACTGCACCCGGCCCTGAAATAGAAATTTAAAAAATACCAAGAAGAAAGGCAATATAACTAATTGACATTGTTTAAATTGGGTTTGACTAATTTCTGAGTATTAGTTGTAATGTCTATATAATATATTTACTCGGTTACATTATATTTGATGGCTGTTGTGGCCCACTAGCATATTAAATTTCAGGAGTTTATTTGTATTTTTAAATATATGCTGTTAGGTAAAAATCATGCAAGACACTTAGATAAAAGATAATACTAACTTTTCTTATAATGTTCTGACATTTGAATAATATAGGTATGCCCTCCAATAAAATCTATACTTTCCTTCTTATTTATTCAACACACACTTAATGAGTGCCTGCTCTGTACTGTGTTACTCATCTTTCTTCCTGGTCTTCACTCTGCAGTTTTATGGACACCTGAACACTGTTGACACTTAAGGTGGTAAACTTTCATTAGTGGATATAGACCCTGCGTATGTTATCAATATATCTTTAGGAACTGAAAAAGATTTAACAACCCAGACCTAGACTAATATTTTTTCTCCTTGCTTGAAGACTTCATCTTTGCAAGTCTTTCTTGTGAATTAAGCCTCCGTAGTCCTGTTTCAAGAAGTAGACAGCTTTTGTATCTCACTACACCAAGAATTCTAGGTACTTAGTAGGCCCTCACTAAATCTGCAAATGATTGATAAATACTGTTCCACTGGATTTTAATTTGTTTCTTTTTGAACATTTAATGGACTCCCTAAAAGAGCCGTCTTACTTCCGAACTTGGTGAAGTTGTGTTTGGTTACTGATGAATTAGTTTGCATGAGTCTTTGGGGACAATGGGAGAAAAACTTTGAAATTTCATCAGTTTATCCATTGTGGATCTAGTTTAGTATATTTCTCTGTCAGATCAGCAAATCTCTTTTTCAAAGGAAGGTAAAACCTAGCGTATTAGGGAAGGAATTTTAAAGCACTGTCTTTTTATGATTACACTAACACCCTCCTGTCTTCTATTTTTTAGGAAATATTCTGCTGTACGTAGAGATGGCTCTTTCCATTATGTCCACAGTACTCCCTTTGGCAACTATTCGTTCATCTGTGTAGATGCCACTGTAAATCCAGGGCCTAAGAGACCCTATAATTTCTTTGGAATTTTAGATAAGGTGCAGTAAAAATCTTACTTCCCTTTGTAGCTTACTTATTTTTTCACGGATACATGTGGTTCACTTAAAGTTATCAAAAGTAAACTAGCTGTTATCTAGGAATGCTTGAGAGAAATTTAACTTAGTTATAGGTATGGCTAGAAGTTACTGGCTATTTCAGCACTATTTTTGCTATCCTTTTTCTTGTCCCAAAATCTGAGAAAGAAGTACCTCACACTTTTTGGAGTAAACATTTATTAAATAGGTACTGAGTACAGGATGCACTTTGCAAGGTACAGGACATGCAGCTTTGTGCGGTATGTTCCTAAGTTCCCACAATTGCCAGTTGTAACTAGTGTTTTTTTTTTTTTTTGAGACGGAGTTTTGCTTTGTCGCCCAGGCTGGAGTGCAGTGGTGTGATTTCAGCTCACTGCAACCTCCACATCCCAGGCTCAAGCAATTCTTGTGCCTCAGCCTCCCAAGTAGCTAAGATTACAGGCACGTGCCACCATGCCCAGCTACTTTTTACATTTTTAGTAGAGAGGGGGTTTCGCCATGTTGGCCAGGGTGGTCTCGAACTCCTGATCTCAAGTGATCCACCTGCCTCAGCCTCCCAAAGTGCTGGGATTACAGGCATGAGCCACTGTGCCCAGCTGGTCTATATTTTTTTTAACAAGAGAAGGACAACTATTGAAATCAGTAAGTTTATTTTCAAGTATTTTGACAAGGCTAGGTGATTGCTGGATTTAAACTGTGTGGGAAGTCTCATTTGAGAACCTCTTATTATTTATTGGTACAGTAAATGCCAACTCATTATTTAATAAGCATATGCCCCTAAGTAAGACATATGTGCTCATATGAAAGAATACAAAAGTGATAAGATCAAGTTCTTAGACTCTTAAGAGTATTTAATCTAGTGGTGAGGTATAAGACCAGTAAAGAAATAAATATAATAAAGAGCAGAATTTGCTAAATTAGAACTAAGAGTTTCAGAGTTATACGAGAGTTCGAAAGAATGTGAAATCAAGTGAACAGAATGTTGTCAAATGCATTGTGTTACTTTAGGCATTTTATTTAATTAGGTTCTATTTTGTTTCCTATCTATCAAGTGTCTTTAGTCAGGGTTGATGAACTTATATTAAATCCCATTCCTTAGTATAGTGTTTTTTAAGGTAGAATTCAAGGATCATGTACATGAAAACCAACTGGGGTGTTACAAAATGCAGATTCCCTTGCCTTGCCCCAGACTTATCAAATTAAAAACCCTGAGGGTAGATTCCAGAAATGTATTGCTATAAGCACCTTACATATAATATTAATGCATATTTACATAATGTACCAGTTATTTTTTGAAATCAACTTTTGAGGTATGATTTGAGTACTATAAAATACCCTCATTTTAAATGTTTGAAGAGTTTTGACAAATGTATATACTGGTATAACTGTCACCGCAGTTAAGACATAGAACATTTCCATCATCCCAAAGTCTTGTCATCCTTGTACAGTCTGTCTTCACTTCCTAGGTAATCACTGATTGGTTTTCTATCAGTATAGACTCATTTTGGTTGTTCTAAAATTTTGTATAAATGAAATCATACGGTATGTACTCTTGGGTCTGTCTTCTTTTGCTCAGTATAATGTTTCTGAGATCCATCCATATGATTGTGTGTATCAGTAGTTCTTTCCTTTCTATTGCTGAGTAGTATTCCGTCATGTGGATGTATTACAACTTGTTGATGGTTTCTAGTTTTTGGCTATTATCAGAGCTGTTATAAACATTTAGGTAGAAGTCTTTCCATGATATTATTGTAGAAGTTTAGTTTCCATATCCCTCTTTATTAATTGCAATGTGTTATACAAAGCTGTAAAGATTAGTGATGACTTCTTTATTTCACAGTTTCCTTATCTATTAAAAGAGGATAATACCTACCCTACCTATTGCAGAGCTATTTTTAGTATCAAATGAAATATAATGTATGTGAAAACAATTTGAAACTTACATAGGTCCATAGAGGTCATTAACTATTAAGGTTTAAGGCCTAGACACATATAATAATTATTATAAATCTTCAGAGGAGTTTTCTAATCTGTTGACTTTAGATTTTAGCCTGAGCCCTAATTTAAGATCCTTCCATTTTTCTCCCATTTCAGAAAAAGATGGAGGAGCTCTTATTACTGGCCAAGGAAAGCAGTCGGAGCAACCATACAATTTGGTTTGGACACTTTACAACATCCACTATTCTTTCTCCGTCACCAGGAATCCGGTCAATAATGAGGTGAGACAAGCTTCCAAAATCATAATTAATTTGTTTTTAGTTTTTTTATTTTGCTGTTACCTATTCTGCTTTTCTGGCAAGACATTTTTATTGGTTTGGCCTCACAAGTTATCCTGGTTCATTTATTTCATTTATTTTTCATTGGTTAGTTCGGCTATAGCTTATTTGTGTGGACATCTCCATACACTTGGTGGACTGATGCCTGTTTTGCACACTCGTCACTTCCAGGGCACTTTGGAACTTGAGGTGGGAGACTGGAAGGATAATAGGAGGTAAGGGAACCTCCCCCCAGAATAAAACTTATACACATAAGTTTTGCCAAAGCAATGATAGTTTTCTTACTGATACCATGGGTGATCACAGTTAAAGAAAAACTTGTGATATTTCTGTTTTTTTAAAGTAATATATGTCTCTGCAATCATTGTCATTTTGCAGAAACCTTGTCATAGCTGTGACGTTTACTATCACTGTGTTACATTGGATTTTCAAGATACGTCCATTAGGAAATGGACTCAAACTCTAGTGTGCACAAGAATTATGGAGGAGCTTATGAAAAACAAAAATTTTCAGGCGCTACCTCTAGAGATTTTGATTGTGTTGGTCTGGATTAGGGTCCAACAAATTACATTTTTTTTTTTTTTTGAGACAGAGCCACGTTCAGCTGCCCAGAGTAGCTGAGATTACAGGCACCCGCCATCATGCCCAGCTAATTTTTGTATTTTAGTAGAGACGGGGTTTCACAATGTTTGCCAGGCTAGTCTTGAACCCCTGACCTCAGGTGGTCCACCCGCCTCAGCCTCCCAAAGTACTAGGATTACAGGCGTGAGCCACGGCGCCTGGCCCAAACTGCCTTTTTAAAAAGCCCTCTGGGTGGTCTATGCATGACAATTTGAGAAATACTAGGACTAGAAGTGTCATTTTTTTCCTCCTGAATTTTATATCTACCATACTGGTTATTGCTACAAGATGGTAGTGATTTAAGTTCTTCAAATAGATGATAATTGGCTTTTTTAGATTAAAGTCTCTCTAACAGAAAATATGTTTATCAAAAGCATGTAGTGTAGTTAAATATATTTTTTTTCTTTTTTAAAAGAAGTATTTAAGTGAAATAGTTTATCAAGTTTTGAGGAGTATCATCTTATTGTTTAACTATTACAGTTATTTAATTTACACAAACCCTGTGCTCTCAGATAATAGGTACTCAACAAAGATTTGTTGAGCTGAATATGTTATCTTTTTATTTTTAACTACTTCCATTAATTAAAAAGGAACTTTACATCTTGGAAGGTACTTCCTCATTTTGGTTGACTTTTTAGAAACTGTATGAGTTATGCTTGAAACGTGTAATTATTTGGCAACTATAATTACTTTGAGCTAAGAGTTGTCTGTTCATGGCTGTGAGGCTGTGGGCTGGGCTATGATTGCCTTTTGTGAGATAGTGTTACTAAGCCTTGACCAGCTTCTTTATTTCTTCTAAGTGCTCCAGTTACAAGTTGTGATGTTAATTATGAAGCCATTTCCTTTCTCTCTCCACCAGCTTTCCTGTGTTCCAACCCTGGGGTTTTATTTGGAGTGTACTCCAGATAAAAGGACCTAAACTTTACCTGCCCTTATAAACACTTAAATTGTGTTAGTTACAATAGAATAATTTTTAAAAACAGTATATTGGAAATATTAGGCTAGGCCTTGTTGTAGATGCAGATAAATCCAGAAACATCAGTGGCTTAACACAAATGTTTTTCATTTGTATAAATTCAGTATGAGTCAGAACAACTCTTATCCATGGGATGAGTCTGTAATTCAGACTTCCTCCATCTTAAAATTCCTATTTCGACATGTCAATTCCAGGGCAGGGAAGAGAGCAAGGAGAACTCACACCCACTCTTAAGTACTTTGGACCACAGGCATGATATGTGTCACTTCTGTTCACAGCCCATTGGCCAAAACTAGTCACATGGTCCCAACCTGATACCAGGAGACTGAGAAATTCAGGGGAATGTGTAGAGAATTTCGTGAGCACTATTGTTTCTGCCATAGTGAATCATTTCTTTTTTTAGTTCTAAAAGTTAGAAAATATAAAACTTTGGTTATTCTTTAATGAATATTTTATACCTTTTGTTATTGCATTTGGAAAATGAAAACAACTTTAATTTCTTTGAAATTATAGAAATAAATGTTTAATGCTAGGCACGGTGGCTTACGCCTATAATCCCAGCACTTTGGGAGGCCAAGGCAGGGGGATCACCTGCGGTTAGGAGTTCGAGACCAGCCTGGCCAACATGGTGAAACCCCGTCTCTGCTAAAAATAGCTGGGCGTGGTGGTAGGCACCTGTAATCCCAGCTACTTGGGAGGCTGAGGCAGAGGTTGCAGTGAGCCGAGATTGCGCCACTGCACTCCAGCCTGGGTGACAGAGTGAGACTCCATCTCAAAAATAAGAAAAAAAAAAAAGAAATAAAGGTTTAAAAGAAGCATGAAAGATTTCTAATTTTGTTCATATCAACCATTTTAATATTTTATGTAGCATTGTTGATGGGATGAAGAATGTCAGGTATTAGGGTTATAATAAATGTTTTAGGTTCAAAATTGTCTTAAAGTACAGGGATAAGATGAGTTACTTCAACAAGTATTTATTTAAAAATTAAAGAGTACATGCCATGTACCAGGTGTTGTTCAAGAGCACAGTTGAATCCATTGCCCAGTCAGAGGCAGTTATGTGACAAATGTGAAGGATAAAGTGATGGGGTAAGGGAAGAAAGAAAGAAAATATTACTTAATCTGTATTCAAATTAATCATGTAAAAAAGTCCTAGTTACGTATTTTTATATTTGCTCTGTATATTACCTTCATGACCTCTCACAATGTGAAGTGACTAAATTACCTTATCATTATCTGGTCTCTAGGTACCGGATTTTTGCTTTTGATCATGACCTCTTTAGCTTTGCAGATTTGATCTTTGGCAAGTGGCCTGTGGTTCTTATCACCAATCCTAAATCACTCCTTTATAGTTGTGGTAAACATGAACCACTAGAAAGACTTCTTCACTCAACACACATCAGGTATGTAGCAATTTTTCAGAATTTACTTTCAGTTTGATAATGATGAAGAATAAGTCATTGTGATTGCATTCCCATGTGAAAGCTATGAGATGCCCCATTTTAGTTTTTTCAACAACCTAAACATTATATAAGATAGATTGCTTACTGTTTTGTTCCTATTAAGTTAAAAAGCATATCATTTTTTTAAGCTGGTGAAATTTTAAAAACCATTCAGAAATCCATAATTCTACCATTATTATTTTTGTTTTATTTTATTCCAGCCTTTTTATTTGCATGCTTTTACATTGCTATAAGCATAATGTACACATTCCTTTATAGTCTACTTTTTAAAATTTGCATTATATATCAAAATTTTTTTCATTTTGCTATGCAGCTTTGTAAGAAAGCAAAAGCTATATATATAATCCTTACGGAATTGAAAATTCAGTTGGCAAGTGAATTTGTTTTGTTTTGATTTTCGACAGAGTCTTGCTTTGTTGCCCGGGCTGGAGTCCAGTGGCCTGATCTTGGCTCACTGCAACCACTGCCTCCTGAGTTCAAGCTTTTCTCATGCCTCAGCCTCTGGAGTAGCTGAGATTACAGGTGTGTGCCACCACGCCTGGATAATTTTTGTATTTTTAGTAGAGAGAGGGTTTCACCGTGTTGGCCAGGCTGGTCTCGAACTCCTGACCTCAAGGGATCTGCCCTCCTCCGCCTCCCCAAGAGCTGGGATTACAGGCTTGAACCACCATGCCTGGCCGTGAATTTGATTATATAGATTAATAGAATCCAAATGGGACATTAATATTCTTTTTGCAAAGAGACATATAACTTCTTTCAAATATAAGAGCACTTTTTAAAATATACTTTTACAATTTATTTTGAAAAGTAATACAACAGTACAACCTTTGGAAAATAGGGTAATGGGATTTTAAGTATGTTTTTCTCCACTTCTAACAGAACTATTGTTAGCACTTCTGAGTATTTTTTCTCAGGCATTCTCTCTTAAGCATGTTTTTATATAATTATAATCATAAGGCCCAGTCTATTCTTTTTTTTTTTTTTTTTTTTTTTTTTTGAGATGGAGTCTCGCTCTGTTGCCCAGGCTGGAGTGCAGTGGCGTGATCATGGCTCACTGCAAGCTCCGCCTCCCGGGTTCATGCCATTCTCCTGTCTCAGGCTCCGGAGTAGCTGGGACTACAGGCGCCCGCCACAGCGCCCAGCTAATTTTTTGTATTTTTTTAGTAGAGACGGGGTTTCACCGTGGTCTTGATCTCCTGACCTCGTGATCCGCCCACCTCAGCCTCCCAAAGTGCTAGGATTACAGGCGTGAGCCACCACACCCGGCCAAGGCCCAGTCTATTCTAATTCCTGATTTGTTTTCTTTCAGCACAAAGAATGTACCACAGTTTTTCTAACCATTTTCATATCTCATTGGTGAACTTTTAAGGTTTTTCTTATTTGTGGATGAATATCTGGTACATATATATTCTTCCTTCACTTGAATAATTTCTTTAAGAAAGAGTTCTAGAAGTGGGATTCTAGGTGAAAGAGCTTGAATTCTTTTATGACTGTTGATAAAAATTGCCCAATCCCTTTTTTTTGGAGCTAAAATCACTATTTTAATCATGGTAAGCATGATTAAACAAAGTACACATGGCATAAAATGTACCATTTTAACCATTTTTAAGTGTACAGTTCAGTAGCATTAAGTTTGCTTTAAGTTTACATTGTTGTGCAACCATCACCATTATCCATTTCCAGAACATTTATCATTTTCTAAAACTGAAACTTTTACCCATTAAACAATAACTTCCCATTCTTCCCTCTCCCACAGCCCCTGGCAACCACCAATCTACTTTCTGTCTCTATGAATTTGACTACTCTAGCTAACTCATCTAAGTGGAACCATTCAATATTTATACTTTTGTGACTGGCTTATTTTCATTTAACATGATGTCTTCAAGGTTTATGCATGTTGTGGCATATGTCAGAATTTCCTTCCTTTTAAAGGCTGAATAATATTCCACTGCACATTGTGTGTGTGTGTGTGTATATATACACATATGTATACACACATATGAATACACACATACACACATACCACATTTTGTTTATGTGTTCAACGGACACTTGGATTGCTTATAACTTTTGGCTATATTGAATAATGCTTCTATGAATATGAGTGTACAGATATCTGTTCAAGTCCCTGCTGTCACTTCTTTTAGATATATATCCAGAAGTGGAATTGTTGGATCATATGGTAATTATCTGTTTAATTTTTTAAGGAGCTGCCATACTGTTTTCCATGGTGGCTGCACCATTTTACACTCCCACCAGCAGTGTATCAGGTATCCAATTATTTTCAACAACAGATGCTAATTTATAATATTACCAAGCAATATGAGTGCCAAATTCACAGTACTCTTATTATTATTGGATATTATACTTAAAAAAGTATTTACTAATTAACTTGTAAAAGATGGTACCAAGATGTTTACATTTATTGTTTTCATCACTAATGAAATGGAATGCACATGTGTCAGTCAGGTTTTTTGGTGGGAGCTGGATATCAGGTTTAGGTGTCATACTCTCTGAAAGGGCTTGGTAGCCTAGTCCTGGTTATAACCCTGTTTCTTTGGGACAGACACCCTGGTACCAAATGAGTAGATGGTAGGCTTGACATTAGATTAACAAAATGAGATTTCCACCCTATATTATTTTCCTAAGAGAAAAAGCAGTACTTCTGGAGTTTCTTCAGAAAGAACTTTGAAACTACCTTACCTAGATTTGTCAAAAGAAAATTGATTTTTCTTTCTAAAAAGTAAAAGAATAGTTTTGAATTTCTTACCAGTTCAGTTTTGCTAATTGTCCAACTCCAGAAGCCACCATTCAGAAAGAAACCAGATCATATGGATAGTGGCTCCTGCCGTTGTACAATATGATGGTTCTGCCTATACGTATATATCTGCAAGTTACAATAAGGTTATTCTCCTTTACAAAAACAATGACAAACCTCAAACCATGTGTTTTATATATGCTCTCATTTTAGAGTCTTGGCCTTTTCCTTATCCTCCATTACTTCTGTCACAGTTAAGATTGATGGAGTTCATTTAGGCCAGGCTGTTCATGTGTCTGGTCCCATTTTCGCACTGAAGTGGAATCCTAGAAACTACAATAGTGGGACACATAACATAGAAGTAATCGTCCAGGTAAGTTAGTAATTTATATTTACTATGTAAATGATTAAGCTGTAGCCACAATGAATTCTGGTTTGGAATTTTTTAGTTAATTGGTAATGAAACCGTGTTTTAAAAAAAATTGGGGGCTGGGCATGGTGGCTCACGCCTGTAATCCCAACACTTTGGGAGGCCAAGGCAGGCGGATCACCTAAGCATAGGCGTTCGAGACCAGCCTGGGCAAAACAGTGAAATCCTGTCTTTACAAAAAAATACAAAAATTGGCTGGGCACGGTGGCATGTGCCTGTAGTCCCAGCTACTCAGGAGGCTGAGGCAGGAGAATCCACTTGAGCCCAGGAGGTAGAGGTTGCAGTGAGCTGAGATTGCACCACTGCACTCCAGCCTGGGCAACAGAGCCAGACCCTGTCTCAAAATAAACCAAAAAAGTGAAAAAATTTGGGCTGAGGCTGGAGGATCGCTTGAGGCCAGTAGTTTGAGACCAGCCAGGGCAACATAGTGAGACCGCATCTCAACAAAAAAATAAAAGTTAGCTGGGCATGGGGGCGTGCATCTGTAGTCCTAGCTACTTGGGAGGCTGAGATGGAAGGATCGCTTGGGCCCAGGAGTTCAAGGTTATAGTGAGCTCTGATCGTGCCAGTGCACTCTAGCCTGAGTAACAAAGCGAGACCCTATCTCAAAAAATAAATAAATAAAAATAAAAATAAATTGAATACACTGTATTTAGTATATTCTGAAAATGGGCACTTGGAATAATTCTAATATTAGATTAAAAACTAGGCAGAGGAGAAGAGGAGTGGCCATAGACTCCCTTTTTTTAGCCCCAGGAAATCATTCTTTTGTTTTCTTCCAACTTTGCCCAGAATCTTTTCATAATAGGGGCAAATTCCCCAGTATACCCAAAAGTAATAGAATAAGTCAGAAAACACGTATTATGTATCTATGTCTTTGATTGCTGTCTCTAATTGTAGGACAATTGTGTCATTATTTGAAAGCTTCAGGACACAGAATTTTCAGTACATCAGAGGCACTTTTTTGTTAGAGGAATAAGCATTGTTAGCATCTGCAGTTTGCCTTTTCTTATTCTGATTCAATTTAGGGCATTTAACTTATTAGCACCTGTCAGAGTAGAAAGTAATAATCATTACCAAAATAGAGCAGTTTCATTAAACTCTTAAGGCGATAAGCTGTGCTCAGAAATTAGTTTCTTAAACACACTCACACACACACACACCTGTCAATTTCTGCAACTTTATGTTTTGATGACAGTTGTTAACTATTTAATCTTCTAATATTAAGATTTAATTTGAAACACCAAATAATTTTTCAGAAAACATATGTAGTTATTTTCATTATCTTTTTTATCCCCCCTACAGAGACAGGTTGAGCAGGAAGAAACTATTTACTGAGCTCCCTCTAAGGAGATGCTAGGCACTTAGAATTTTTTACTCAATCCACAAAACAATCCTTTGTTGGGGGTAGTTTTACCCTTGGTTTGTAAATGGAGAAACTTGTACATCTGCACAAAAGAAGACACTCTGCTACACCACCCATCTTTAAAATGTGCTGTGTAGAAGGAAGAAAAAACTTATAGAAGAAGTAGAAGGAGAGATAGCTGCGGATGAACCCTTAAGGTCTTTCATATTAGAAGAAGTTGGATCATTTTAAAGAGACTTGAAGGTTCATGTGCACCTAGAATAAATTATTCCCTGTCTTTACAGTCACTACAGTCTGGAGTGCCTCAGAACCCCAGTGTATTATTTTCTTAATAAGATATACATACAACTTCTGTAGTTTTATGAAGAAAAAAAAACCATAGCTTATATTCCTTGAAACATTTCTGGCTGCTTAGTTGAATCCTTAGTACAAATGTAAAATCACATACTTTTTGTATGTTTAATATTTCTTACAATGGTATCAAGGTATAATTTACACATAATAATATAATAAACTGTGTATATTTAAAGTATACAATTTGGTGAGTTTTGACATATGTATACATCCTTGAAGTCATCACCTACAAGCAATATGATACATTTCCCTCAAAAGTTTTCTTGTATCCTTTGCAATCTGTTTTCCTTACATCCTCATTCTCAGGCAAGGACTGATCTGTTTTCTGTTTTCTTATATGTATAACCTTAAACAACCTACTGAGTATTAAATAGGGAACCTGGTCCCCTCATTCATTCATGGGAAAGTTCTGTCCTTTTAAATACAATAAACTGTAGATAAGTCAGATTTGAAACTCAAAATCTGTGGGAGAAGACATTTGTTTATTATCTAATATTTTACCTACTCATTGTATTTATTGAATATCTATAGGTTCCCCGCAGTCTGGTAGCAACTAGACCTTTAGATCAATTTTCAATGTGGGTCCTGGGCTAGTGGCATCAATATCATCTGGGAACTTGTTAGAAATGGAAATTCTCAGCTCCCATCCGAAACCTACTGAATCAGAAACTTTGGAGATAGGACCTAGCAATCTAGTTTAACAATCTCTCCAGGTGATTCTGATGTCCACTAAAGTTTGAGTACCTGTAGTTTAAGATTATTGTGCCTACTTTGCCAATTTAAAGAGTAGACCCTAGAAAGGTCTAATCTCAAACATTAGAGAAATCTAGATTCCTGCTTTAAAACAATAACATAGTTTAATATAAGCACATTTTGAGCAATAAAAGCTTAAAAAACACAAATGTTAGTTCTTGTTATTTTTTAAGTTTTTTTATAATGGGAAAATTTTAAATATCCAAAAGAGGTAATATTATAATGAACTCCCATGTATCCATCAGCCAATCTCAACAATTATCAACTCATGATCAGTCTTGTTCCTTCTTTATCCCTATCTCCCCTCCCTGCAACATGATGTCATTTCATCTGTAAATATGTCAATATGTATCAGTAAAAGATAAGGACTATTTTTTAAAAACTTAACCATGATACCATATCATACCTGTAAGACTAGCAGTAGTTCCGTAATATCAAACTACCCAGCTAATGTTCGGTTATCCCAATATGTCACATAGATAGATAGACAGGCAGATAGATAGATAAATAGATATGTATATTTTCATTTGGTTGGTTCAAACTGGAATCCAATCAAGGCTCATATATTCTATTTAACTGACTTGTCTCTTTCGTCTCTTTTACTGTATAGATTGCCTCCCTTACCTCCCCCCTCTTTTTTTTCCCCTTAAAATTTATTTGTTTTGGAAACTGAATCTTTGGTCCTGTGGAGTTCCCTGTTTTCTGGATTTTTGCTGTTTACATCCCTGTGGTACCATTTAACATGTTCCTCTGTCCCCTTCCCCCTTAGTTTCTATAATTGGTAGTTAGATTTAGAGGTTTCATCAGATTTACATCTGTTTGTTTTTTGGCAAGAGTACTTTATCTGGTTTTTTATGCTTTTAACAGGATGTGCATAATATTTGGTTGTCTCTCTTTCTATAATGTTAAGATGGATCAGTGTATTCAGCTGTTGGTAGCCTTATCCACTGGTGTGCTGGTAAATATTTAGTAACCAGCTTGGGGCAAGTTACAGGGGTCAAGGAGAGGGGATCCTGATTTGTAGCGTTTCCCTGATTTGTACCAATCCCCATAATATAAATATTTCTACCATAGCTGGTTTTAAGCTACCAATGCCATGCTAAGTGGCCTGCAAAATTGCTGAAAACTTAACAGTTGGCTCTTGTGAGCAGTCAAGCCAGCTCCAGCACACTGTTGGCTCATCCCTCCATTATCTTTTCACCTAACGGTTTTTAGTAGCCATTGATGATACTTACCTAAATCCATTTTTTTATTAGAGTTATAAAATGGTGATATTCACATTTTCTTTCTTTATTATAGGAATATTAATTAGAACAGTCCTATGAAGGAAAAATTATCTCATCTATTTGGTACCCAGATATAGAGTTCACACAGAAAATGCAAGATAAATTCTTCTTTCCCTATTGCCCCTTTACTGAACCAGTTTTCAGAATAATGAGTTGGTTCTTTAGTATCTGCCAAACGTGACTGAGTCTTTTACATTTAGTATTATTATAAATTCAAAGTTTAAAAAATACATTGATGTATAAAAAAATACTTGATGTATTTCAGTCCATTGCATTTATTCTTTTCCATGCTCAAATTGTTCCACCTTTGGCTAGTGGAAGCCTCTTCATGTTGACTACTAAGCCCTTTGACACAATTCCAGTAGTCTTTGTTCGTTTTCTTACTTTCTGATTTGACAAGATATTCCAAACTTTTCTTATGCATTTTTTTCTTTAAAAATTTTTTTTTTAAAGTTTCACTTCTTGTGAGTACATAGTAGGTGTGTATATCTATGGGTTACATGAGGTGTTTTGACACCGACATGCAATGCATAATAATCACATCATGGAAAATGGAGTATCCACCCTCTCAAGCATTTGTCCTTGTTTTACAAACAGTCCAATTACACTCTTTTAGTTATTTTTAAAAGTACAATTAAGTTATTATTGACTCTAGTCACTCTGTTTTGCTATCAAATAGTAGGTCTTATTCATTCTTTTTATGTTTTTTGTACTGATTAACCGTCCCCACCTCCCTCCCAATGCCCCCTTACTACCTTTTCTAGCCTCTGGTAACCATCCTTCTACTCTCTGTGTCCATGAGTTCAATTGTTTTGGTATTTGGGTCCTACAAGTAAGTGAGAACCTGTGATGTTTGTCTTTCTGTCCATGGCTTATTTTACTTAACATAGTGATCTCCGGTTCCATCCATTGGTTGCAAATGACAGGATCTTATTCTTTTTTGATGGCTGAATAGTACTCTATTATGTATATGTACCTCATTTTCTTTATCCATTCATCTGTTGATGGACACTTAGGTTGCTTCCAAATCTTATTGTGAACAGTGCTGCAACAAACATGGGAGTGCAGATATATCTTCTTGTGCACTTCCTATTCAAGAACTGGAATGAGCTGTTTCCCTAAAGAGCACTGGTTTCTTGTAGTGAGAAATACTATTTTGAGACCACAACCTGGGCACCAGCCTAGGTAGCTCATTACTGTTAGCTTTGTTGTTATTTCTAGGCCTTTTTAGGGAACAGAGAGGAAATACAAATTTTTTTTTAAAGGGAAAATACATGTGAGTGCATGCTAATATTTACTATTTAAATGTAGAATTATAGGTTTTAAACTTTTTTTTTGTCTTTTTGACAGAGTCTTACTCTGTCACCCAGGCTGGAGTGCAGTGGCGTGATCTCGGCTCACTGCAAGCTCTTCTTCCTGGGTTTAAGCAATTCTCCTGCCTCAGCCCCCTGAGTAGCTAGGATTACAGGTGCGTACCACCATGCCTGGCTAATTTTTGTATTTTTAGTAGAGATGGGGTTTCACTATGTTGGCCAGGCTGGTCTTGAACTCCTGGCCTCAAGTGATCCACCTGCCTCGGCCTCCCAAAGTGCTGGGATTACAGGTGTGAGCCACCTTGCCTGGCCTAAGAAATATTATTAAAAGTACTTATAAGGCCAGCACTTTGGGAGGCCAATGCAGGAAGACTGCTTGAGGCCAGGAGTTCAAGACCAGCTTGGGCAACATAGCAAGACCCCATCTCTAAAATAAATTTAAATATTAGCCAGGCATAGTGGTGTGTGCCTATAGTCCCGCAGCTGTATCAGGAAGATCACTTGACCACAGAAGATGAAAGCTGCAGTGAGCTATGATTGCACCACTGCACACCAGCCTGGACAACAGAGAGAAACCTTGAAAAACAACAACAACAACAACAATAACAACAATAATAACAACAAAGTGTAGTTATTATAAACCTATTCTTATTTTAATTTAGAACATTATAAGTATTTCCATGTACATGAAAGTTACTTTTCTTCTGTGGTTATTACTAGGATTCTGCTGGAAGAAGTAAGAGTGTTCACCACATATTTTCTGTTCAAGAGAATAATCATCTCAGTTTTGATCCCCTGGCATCATTTATTCTCCGTACTGATCACTACATCATGGTAAGTGAATTCAATTAAACATTACATATGTTAAATGCACAGTCCTAAATAATATACAGTAGTCCTCCCTTATCCATGGTTTCACTTTCCATGGTTTCAGTTACCCAAGGTCATCCATGGTCTGAAAATATTATATATAATAAGATATTTTGAGAGACAGAGACCATAGTCCTGTAACCTTTATTATAGTATATTGTTATAATTGTTCTATTTTATTATCATTGTTGCCGATCTACTGTGCCTAATTTATAAATTAAACTTTATCATAGGTATGTATTTATAGGAAAAAACATAATATATGTAGGGTTCGGTACTATCTGTGTTTTCAGGCATCCACTGGGGGGGACTTGGAATGTATCCCCTGTGGATAAAGGGGGACTACTGTAAACATATGACAAGAAAGTTGAATCTTACAAAATTAAAGGTTAGTTATTTGTCTAGAAGAATAAAATGCTTTTAAGTTGATTTGAATTAAAAGAAGCAGAGGCATGGATGAGTCATTTGGGATGCTATAAATCAAGGATAACTAAGGGAATTGTAACTAAGGATATTAGTTATCATATCTAAGGGAATTATAACTAAGGATGCTATAAAACCAGGATAACTAAGGGAATTACAGGGACTATGCTAACTTGGGTTAAGGCTTTTTAAGGAATATTTCTTTCCACATCAATAATATATGCTCAGTGTAGAAAACTTGGAAAATTTAGAAATAGATAAAGTGAAATCAACCACACATCTTTCTTCTATCACACTATCCATTATAACCATTGTATTTGTCATTATGATACTCTCATTTTTCTCTCTTATATATACATGTATATATATATATATTTTTTGTTTGTTTGTTTTGTTTTGTTTTTTGTTTTTTGTTTTTTTTTTTTCTGGAAACAGAGTTTTGCTCTTGTTTCCCAGGCTGGAGTGCAATGGTGCCATCTTGGCTCACTGCAACCTCCACCTCCTGGGTTCAAGTGATTCTCCTGCCTCAGCCTCCTGAGTAGCTGGGATTACAGGTGCCCGCCACCACGCCCAGCTAATTTTTTGTATTTTTTTAGTAGAGACGGGGTTTCACTGTTGGCCAGGCTGGTCTCGAACTCTTGACCTCAGGCAATCCACCTGCCTCAGCCTCCCAAAGTGCTGGGATTATAGGCATAAGCCACCATGCCCAGCTTGTATATGTATTTTTTTTGTATATGTATTTTTAACATAAAATACTATTATACCTTTATTCTCTTTTGCTGTCTGAATTTTTTCCACTGAGGAATTTGTCTTGACTATTTTCTCTTATCAATTTATATTTAATATATTAGCTGCATTATATTGCCATAGATATGCCTTAATTTTTATTTTATTTTTTTTGAGACAGAGTCTCACTCTGTCACCCAGGCTGGAGTACAGTGGTGCGATCTTGGCTCACTGCAACCTCCACCTCCTGGATTCAAGTGATTCTCCTGCCTCAGCCTCCCGAGTAGCTACGACTACAGGTGCCCCCCCACCACGTCCAGCTTTTTTTTTTTTTTTTTTTAGTAGAGACGGGGTTTTGCCATATTGGCCAGGCTGGTCTCGAACTCCCGACCTCAAGTGATCCACCCGCCTCGGCCTCCCAAAGTGCTGGGACTACAGGCGTGAGCCACTGCCCCAGCCCCCTTTTTTTTTTTTTGAGCTAGAGTCTCGCTCTGTCTCCCAGGCTGGAGTGCAATGGCACGATCCCAGCTCACTGCAACTTCTGCCTCCTGGGTTCAAGTGATTCTCTTACCTCAGTCTCCTGAGTAGCTAGGATTACCAGCGCCCACCACCATGCCCAGCTAATTTTTGTATTTTTAGTAGAGACGGGGTTTCGCCATGTTGGTCAGGCTGGTCTTGAACTCCTAACCTCAGGTGATCCACCCACCTCAGCCTCCCAAAGTGTTGGGATTACAGTGGTAAGCCACCGCACCTGGCTGCCTTAATTTTTTTAATCACTTCTCTATTGTTGGACATTTAAGTTGTTTCTAATTTGCCCCTCTACTGTATAAATAATGCTTGTAACTAAGTTTTTGCATATATCTCTAATATAGTTTCTTGGGATAAATTTCTAGAAGTGAATTTCTGGATCAAAGGGTGGGCACACTATTTTATATACTTTACTATTTATATATATAATTACATAAATTATTTATTATTTATAACCGTCATTATTTTTTCCTGTCCTCGCTCATTAAAATATAAGCCTCATGAGGGCTTATATTTTGGTATGCTTGGCACATAGTAGGCCCTCAATAAATATTTCTTAAATGAGTAAATGGGTATTTTTTTAGTTTTTAACATACACTGTTAAATTGTCTTTTAGAGAAGCTATGGTAATTTATACTGTAATTCCCTCAGATCTCATTTATCCTGGGTGTTAGCATAAAATAAAAATAAAAAAAAAAGAAATACACTAAAATTTTCAGAAGAAAACTTAAACCTTCCTTAATTTCACTTCCCAGAGATAGGTTTAGTGTATATTCTCACAGACTTAAAATGTGAGATCATTATTATTTTAATTTACTTTTGTTACTTGTATGATTGAGTTTTTCAAACATATTATTAATAAGCATTTGCATCTCATTATTGCAAAATTTTTAAATCATTTGTTATTTTTTCTTTTGTGGATTTTTAACAGTCACCTAAATTAGGCTTGGGGAATTTTGATGTTCAAGTGAATAACCTGGATGTTATTAAAATATGGTTCTGGGGCTGGGCTCGGTGGCTCAAGCCTGTAATCCCAGCACTTTGGGAGGCTGAGGCAGGCAGATCATGAGGTCAGGAGATTGAGACCATCCTGGCTAACATGGTGAAACCCCGTCTCTACTAAAAATACAAAAAATTAGCCAGGCGTGGTGGTGGGCACCTGTAGTCCCAGCTACTTGGGAGGCTGAGGCAGGAGAATGGCGTGAACCTGGGAGGCGGAGCTTGCAGTGAGCCGAGATCGTGCTACTGCACTTCAGCTTGGGTGACAGAGCGAGACTTCGTCTCAAAAAAAAAACACAGGTTGTGGTTTAGCAATTCTGAGAAGGGGACTGAGATTCTGCATTCCTAACAGGCTTGAGTGGATTCCAATGACTGTCCGGGAATCATACTTCGAGAAACAAGCACCTAGGTCATATGTCACTATTGCGAATTCATCTTCAGGTGACTGACTTCTTGAGAAGAAAGCAAAAGAAAACAGTCTATGTTCACTCAGTCTGCAGTGTAGTCTATACTTTTTTTTATTCTTATACAACTTTAAAACAAAACAAAGTATCCTTCTCCCAGTACAATGAAAGTGGACTATTTTAATTTGATTGCTTAATATAATTGTATAAAATTACTTAGCTTCTATACTTACACTCTTTCTATACACTCTTAGATATTGGTCTAAGTATCTAAATTCAGAAAGAGCAATGCTGAAGCAATTTATAATTTTCTTTATTGGTGGATCAGATGTTTGATTCCATCTCTTAAAGTCTCCATCTCTTAAAATGACTTAAAGATTCCATCTCTTAAAAAAACTGATATTGTGGTTATTATTTTTGATAGGTTTATCTTTTAGTCTTCTTACTCAAGATATGCGTGGTTTATGTACCACAATTGCAGTGTCAGAGTATTCTATATTAGGCTGTATATTTACTGTTGCCAATGAGTTTTATACCTTCAGATGATTTCTTTTTTCTTTTGTTGCTTTCTTTTTTTTTTTTTTTTTGAGATGGGGTCTTCCCAAGTAGCTGAGACTACAGGCACATGCCAATACAACCAGCTAATTTTTTCATTTTTTTTTGTGGAGACGGGGTCTCACTTTGTTGCCTAGGCTGGTCTTGAACTCCTGGCTTCAAGCAATCCTCCTGCCTCGGCCTCCCAGAATGTTGGAATTACAGGCATGAATCACTGTGCCCAGACTTCTCATTGCACATTAACATCCTTTTCTTTCAGACTGAAAAACTCCCTTTAGCATTTCTTATAGGACAGGTCTGGTGTTGATGTAATCCCTCAGCTTTGTTTGTTTGGGAAAGTCAGCTTTGTTTGTTTGGGAAGGTCTTTATTTCTCCTTCATGTTTTAAAGGTATTTTTGTTGGACATAATATTCTAAGATAAAATTATTTTCCTTCTGAATATGTCATGCCACTTTCTCCTAGCCTTAAGGCTTCCACTGAGAAGTCGGCTGCCAGACATATTGGAGCTCCTTTGCATGTTATTTGTTTCTTCTCTCTTGTTGCTTTTAAGATCCTTTCCTTAACATTGCCCTTTGGGAATTTGGTTAATAAATGCCGTCAGGTAGTCTTATTTGGGTTAAAACTTCTTGGTGTTCTATGACCTTCTTGTACCTGAATATTCATATGTTTCTTTAGGTTAAAAAAGTTCTCTATTATTATTTTTTTGAATAAACTTCCTACTCTGATCTCTCTCTGTACCTCCTCTTTAAGGCCAATAACTCTTAGATTTGTCCTGTTGAGGCTGTTTTCTAGATGTTGTAGGTGTGCTTCATTCTTTTTTTTTCCTTTTTTTCTCCTCTGTGTGTGTATTTTCATATAGATGGTCTTTAAGCTCACTAATTCTTTCTTCTATTTGATGAGTTCTGCCCTTGAGAAATTCTGATGCATTTGTCAGTTTGTCAATTTAATCTTTCAGCTTCAGAATTTCTGCTTTGATGTTTAAAAATTATTGTAATGTCTTCATTAAATTTCTGTGATAGGAGGCTGGCTGCGGTGGCTCACGCCTGTAATCCCAGCACTTTGGGAGGCCGAGGTGGGCGGATCACGAGGTCGGGAGATAGAGACCATCCTGGCTAACACGGTGAAACCCCATCTCTACTAAAAATACAAAAAATTAGCCAGGTGTGGTGGCGGGCACCTATAGTCTCAGCTACTCAGGAGGCTGAGGCAGGAGAATGGCATGAACCCAGGAGGCGGAGCTTGTAGTGAGCCAAGAGTGCACCACTGCACTCCAGCCTGGGTAGCAGAGCAAGACTCAGTCTCAAATAAATAAATAAATAAATAAATAAATTTCTGTGATAGGAATCTGAATTCCTTTTCTGTGTTTTCATGAAGTTCATTGAACTTCCTCAAAACAGCTATTTTGAATTCTCTGTCTGAAAGTTCACATATCTCTGTCACTCCAGGAATGGTCTCTGGTGTCTTATTTAGTTCATTTGGTGAGGTCATGTTTTCCTGGATGTTCTTGAGGCTTGTGGATGTTTGTCAATGTCTGGGCCTTGAAGAGTTAGGTATTTATTCTAATCTTTGTAGTCTGGGCTTGTTGGTACTCATCCTCCTTGAGGAGGCTTTCCAGGTATTCAAAGAATTGAGGGTTGTGATCTAAATCTTTGGTCACTGCAGCCATATCTGGACTAGGGGGTGCCCCAAGCCCAGTAATACTGCAACTCTTGCAGCCTTATGTGGGCTTGGTGGGCTTGGGTAAGAACTGGGAGAATTCTCTTGATTACCGGGCAGAGTCTTTTGTTTTCTTTCCTCACTTTTCCCCAAGCAGAAGGAGCCTCTCTCTCTCTTTGCTGGCCTGCCTGGATATGTGGGAGAAGTGACCACAGTTTGTACCATTCTGGGTCACACCTGAATTCACCATAGTACTGGGTCTTGTCCAAGGTCTATGGTGACTACTGCTTGGCTACTGCTGATGTTTATTCAACGCCCAGGGGCTCTTTAGTCAGCAGATGGTGAATCTTGCCAGGACATGGTCTTTCTCTTCAACACAGCAGGTTTTCTTCTGGCCCAGGCTGAGTCTAGAAATGCCATCCAGGAGTGAGGGCCTGGACTCAGAGGCTTCAAGAATCTGCTTGGTGCTTTATTTTACTGTGGCTGAGCTGGTACCCAGGTGGCAAAACAAAGTCCTCTTTACTTTTCTCTCTTCTTTCCACAAGAGGAAGGAGTCTCTCTTTGAGCTGCACTGCCTGGAGAGTTGGGAGATGGGTGACACAAGTACTCCCCTGGCCACCACAACTGGTGTCTCACTGGGTCGTGAGCACTCCATTTCCACTGGCTCTGAGCCCAGCATAGTACCCAGATTTGCCCAAGGACTGCAGTCCTTGTGGCTTGACTGCCTTTCAAGTTTATTCAGGACCCCAGGGCACTTGTTTAGTCAGCTGGTGCTGGAGCTAGCTGGAACTCAGGTTCCTACCACTGGGGCAGAGGATTGCCCTCTGGCAAGGGCCAGCTTAAATGCTCCCTCTGTGGGTGCTGGCAGAATTCTGCCCTGTGTTGTGTTCCCCTGTGACAGCACTGAGTTCCAACCAAAGTCTCACAGTCATTTTGCTCTCTCCCACAAGTGCACAGATTATCTCTGCCACAGAATGGGGGAAGGGTGGTGTAGGCAATGAAGTACTGTGTTGTCTACCCTTTTTAGTGCCTCTTTCCTTGATATGATGTTAAAACCAGGTACTGTGATCACTCATCTGATTTTTGGTTCTTATGAAAGTGGTTTCTTGTGGGGATAGTTGTTCAATTTGGTGTTCTGAGGGCAAAGGGGTGGATGATTGCTGGAGGATTCTACTGGCCATCTTGCTCTACCTCCTCCAAAAGGGGCTTGTTATGAATAACAATAGGTATTCCTTTTACTTTATCACTCTAGAGCTGTTTCAGGAGCCAGAGACAAAATCCAAATGTTATAACAATATGCTCCTGTCCTTGTTATCACTTAGAAAATTACAAGGATTTTAGGAGCTCTGACCAGTGGGGACAAAGACCAAAATATGTATATCTTATATCACAGTATCACAGATGCCATTTCCATTTTTGTTAATAAGGCTACTTTAAAAATCTTAACTGAAAGTGTACCCATGTATCTATTTCACATTAACATCTATTTCCCTGCAGGCCCGGGTCCTTTTTGTGCTGATTGTGCTGAGCCAGCTCACCATTCTCATTATTTTTAGATATCGAGGATATCCAGAGCTTAAAGGTTAGTTATGGTTCCTTTTATTCCTATAAGCCTTGTTCATGGAAAAACCAAACTCCATAAAATATTTTAAAGAGTTTTATTCTGAGCCAATATGAATGACCATGGCCCAGGGAAAACACAAATTCAGGAAGCCTTGAGTAAATGCTCCTGAGGTAGTTGGATTACCGTTGGGATTTATACATTTTATGGAGGCAGGAGTTATAGGAAAAGACATAAATCAATACATGGAAGGTATGCATTGCTTCGGCCCCAAAAGTTGGAATATCTTGAAGTGGGGGCTTACAGGTTATACGGGGATTCAGAGATTCTTTAATTTGCAATTGGTTAAAGGACTGAGGCTCTGTCTAAAACTTCTTGTCAGCAGAAAGGAATGTTTACGATAAGATAAGGATGCTATGTCAGCCACAATATACTGGGTGAAAAATGACCTGTTTAGCAAGATTGATGTCCTGCAGGCATTAGATCTTGTTTATAATTTGGTATCTTATTGTGACAGAGTCTGTTTTGCCAGTCTTATGATCTCTATTTTAACATTAATGATGGTCTGTTGTGCCCAAACTCTAAAAGGGAGGGAGTATGACAAGGTGTGTCTGACCTCCCTTTCCATCGTGGCTGAGAACTCAATTTTTAAGGTTTCTTTGGGGTCCCCTTGGCCAAGAGATATCCCAAAATTAGTTCAAGGTCAAAAAAGACTTAATTTATAACTTGATCCTTGGGAGGCATGCCAAAGATGTCAAAAGGTTTAAAACACTTGGTCAGAATAGGAATAGATGTCATTGTGAAGTAACAGTCACTCACTTAAACAGTGACAATTAAAAGACTTCAGAAACAATGCAGAAAGTTCTGTGGCTGTAAACAAACAAAAAGCTTTCAAAGCTCAGTTTTCCTAAGAAATTAAAAAAAAAACTAATAAGGATAATATGAAACATAGGAAATTATCTTGATAAAATGTAAAATCTTTGTTTCTTTGGTCAGTTCCCAAAAAAGTAAAGAAAAAAACCTTCCTGAAGTGTGATTGCTCCTCCTTATGGGAAGCCTGTTTAGATAACCTGGAAGTGAAACCTGATGGAAAGATACTTAAATATAATCAGACATAGGAAGAGCATGTGTCCAAGGTTATATGTACACATTATATTATAGAGGGACATAAGAAAACTAGTACCTTGAGCAGGGGAATACAGGGCTCTTAGAAAAAGCATGGGAAATTTCCTGGTTATATGGACAATTCAGAAACATCAAGAAAAGCCAAGAGTACAGAATCAAGTTATATCGGAGGAAAACACTGGCCTATAAACTCTAAAGCTGCAGTTCAGAAGATGCATGAAAATTAAATTTTAAAGAAACAGATTTTAGAATTAAGTCAAAACCTCTTATGGCTGGGCACAGTGGCTCACGCCTGTAATCCCAGCATCGTGGGAGGCCGAGGCGGGCAGATCACCTGAGATCAGGAGTTCGAGACCAGCCTGGCCAACATGGTGAAACCTTGTCTCTACTAAAAATACAAAAATTAGCCAGGCATGAGGGCACACATCTGTAGTCCTAGCTACTCGGGAGGCTGAGGCATGAGAATTGCTTGAACTTGGGAGGCAGAGGTTGCAGTGAGCCGAGATCATGTCACTGCACTCCAGCTTGGGCAACAGAGCCAGACTCTGTCCTTAAAAAAAAAAAAAAGTTCCCTTCAAATTCCAACCATCCTGATGATATAAAACTTCCATTACAGGACCTATCCTTCATAAACCTTCCACAACTTGCTTAGACCTTCCATTATTCTCCTAAACTCCTAGTCTTTGTCCTGTATTTTCCCCACTTTTATATTGGAATAACTAATTATTTTACCGTAAGACAAAAAATTACTTAAAAATTTTTTATTCCTTTATATTGAGACCACATAAAATTCTTTCTCATATAAAAATAGTTTCATGTTAATAAAAACTTTTTTTTTTTTTTTTGTGAGCCAGAATTTTGCTCTGTCCCCCAGGCTGGAGTGCAGTGGCACAATCTCAGCTCACTGCAAGCTCTGCCTTCTGGGTTCACGCCATTCTCCTGCCTCAGCCTCCCAAGTAGCTGGGACTACAGGCACCCACCACCACGCCTGGCTAATTTTTTGCATTTTTAGTAGAGACAGGGTTTCACCATGTTAGCCAGGTTGGTCTCAATCTCCTGACATCGTGATCCACCCCCCTTGGCCTCCCAAAGTGCTGGGATTACAGGCATGAGCCACTGTGCCTAGCCTTAATAAAAACTTTTAATTTTTAGTAACCTTAAGCTTTAGGTTACTCTGGAAATAAGTAATTTTGAACTGTTATATATTAACATCTCATGAATACATAGTTTATAATCTCTAAAAAAATTTTTTTATGGAATAATTTTTGAATGTGGAGTTTACTATTTACTAATAGACCCAAGTATGTTTTGTCTTTCTATGCAATTTAAGAAACCAAGAACCAACTTATACTAATGTTTAGCAATTTATGTTTCAGTATTTTATCTTACTTAGAAATGACTCAGACATTTCATGAGTATCTATTACTTAATTTAATATAATGTAACTTTAGGATTTAAAATCACATGGAAAGTTCATTTATAAATTTATCCCATTTACATTCATCGAACTTATTTTTTAACTACACATAGATTACTTATGAAAACTAAGATATTAGATAGAGTTAGTCATTATGTCAAGGTATCTTTCTGTTAATCGTTTTTACAGCATGTGAATTTCAGGTGTTCACCTAAGTAGAAATCTTAAAGCTAATTATATAAATATTTTGCCAAAAACTGAAAACAGCTATCTTCATTAAATCAACTATATTAAATTAGTTTTACTTATCAAAGAGTTACACAAAGATCATTCTGATTTTAGGCTGGATATATAGTTTTGTGACCTTTTGGTCAAATCCTGCTTAAAACATCTAACACAGACAAATGCAAAACTATTTGATCAGTAAATCCAGGCAAAAAGTGTATGCTGACAATTCTGAAGACATTTCTATTTTTATCAACAAATTTAAAATCAGGTTATTTATGAAAGATCTACTTAAGTCACATGAACTTTCAGGCATTTGAGTTAATCACTATATTTTGATAGAAAAATATATACATATACTGATATTAAAAAAATAAAAACATATAGACTATCAAAAATAAAGACCTTACAGGAAGACCTTACTACAATTTTTACCTTAAAAATCTAGTCGCTTTTTAATAATCATCAGTCCTCACTCCTAATGGCAACATATTAAAACCCATTAATTCAGGCCAGTTGCAGTGGCTCATGCCTGTAATCCCAGTACTTTGGGAGGCCAAGGTGGATGGATCACTTGAGGTCAGGAGTTTGAGAGCACCGTGGCCAACATGGTGAAACCTTGTCTCTACTAAAAATACAAAA
The DNA here is from genome assembly GCF_006542625.1 of Nomascus leucogenys. Lineage (NCBI taxonomy): Eukaryota > Metazoa > Chordata > Mammalia > Primates > Hylobatidae > Nomascus > Nomascus leucogenys. Next base: position 58,200,670 of record NC_044386.1, on the reverse strand, counting down.
AATAGCCGGGTGTGGTGGCATGCGCCTGTAATCCCAGCTACTCAGGAGGCTGAGGCAGGAGAATCACTTGAACTGGGGAGGCAGAGGTTGCAGTGAGCCAAGATTGCGCCACTGCACTCCAGCCTGGGCAAAAGAGTGAGACTCCATCTCAAAAAAACAAAACAACCCATTAATTATTTCTTCAAATGTTCCTTTTCCTTTTGAGAGGTCACCAATGCCATGTCAGTATCACCTCTCTGGATTCCTGAATAGACTCCTAACTGCTGCTCCTATATCCAGTCTATCTAATTCATCCTCTTCATTATTAGCCAATTATCCTTCTCATGGCATCTCATCCATAGATCACTTCTGTATGCAAAAGCCTTTAGTGGCTTTCCAGAACACACTGAATAAAGGTCAGACATCTCTGCAAGACACTAAAAATCTTCCACAATCTAGTCTTATTTAACTAGCCATGTCTTCAACCAGTTACCTGTATTTTAGCCTAGATACTTTTTCACTGTTCCCTATACATGCCATGCTCATTTCTGCTTCTGTACTTTTACTCATAGTATTATCCCTACTCTAAGTCATTTTTCTAAACTTATCTAAATCTTAGCCTCCTGTAAGGCTTACCTTAAGACCTCTTTTGTCATACTGTTTTCTCCAGCCATTTCAGGTCATAATGAGCTCTTGCTTATCTGAATCCCTATCGTCCTTTCTCACAATTAATTCTATACTTAATTAGCCACTTTGCTTTATATAACCACTTCGAATATATATACATTTCTCCTTAACCAGATAAGTTCCTCAATGCAGGGACTCTTTTTTTTTTTAGACAGTCTCGCTGTGAACCCCAAGCTGGAGTGCAGTGGTATGATCTCAGCTACTGCAATCTCTGCCACCTGGGTTCTCAAGCAATTATCTTGCCTCAGCCTCCCAAGTAGCTGGGACTACAGACATGCACCACCACACCCAGCTAATTTTTGTATTTTATTTTATTTTTTTAGTAGAGATGGGGTTTCACCATGTTGGCCAGGCTGGTCTCAAACTCCTGACCTCAGGTGGATCCGCCTACCTCAGACTCCCAAAGTGCTGGGATTACAGGCGTGAGCCACTGTGCCTGTCTTCAATGCAGGAACTCTTGCTTCCTAATTCTCTTCTGTTTCCCACAGCCCCCAGCACCGAATTTGTGTATAATAAACAATAAATACTTGTTAAATCAAATTTTCCTGATCCTTTCTTAATTTGGATGAAATCCCTGGGATCAAGGACTGATGATAGAGAAGGGGAGTATTGTAGTAATGATTAAACAGTAACATGATTAACTGAATACGTACAGTACACATCCTACTGAATGTTTTTCTGCTTATATTTATTTTAAAAATTCTATGAAAAAGTTCAAGAAGCATTATTACACATGTGTATACATCCTGTGTATACATCCATGTGTATACATCCTGTGTATACATCCATGTGTATACATCCATGTGTATACATCCTGTGTATACATCCATGTATATACATCCATGTGTATACATCCTGTGTATACATCCATGTGTATACATCCTGTGTATACATCCATGTGTATACATGTGTATACATCCTGTGTATACATCCATGTGTATGCATGTGTATACATCCTGTGTATACATCCATGTGTATGCATGTGTATACATCCTGTGTATACATCCATGTGTATGCATGTGTATACATCCTGTGTATACATCCATGTGTATGCATGTGTATACATCCTGTGTATACATCCATGTGTATGCATGTGTATACATCCTGTGTATACATCCATGTGTATGCATGTGTATACATCCATGTGTATGCATGTGTATACATCCATGTGTATACATTTGTATACATCCATGTGTATACATTTGTATACATCCATGTGTATACATCCCGAACATAATGTAAATAAATAAATATTTGAAGTCCCCAGCCTCTTATATGGGGGCTGTCAATATCTTTATATAGTTATTTAAATTTGAAACATATTTTAACCTACATTGTTTCACTTAATCCTTAAAACAATCATGTGAGGTAGGTGCTATTGACCCCATTTTAAAGATAAGAAAACAAAGGTTTCGGGAGGTTATGTAAATTGTCCAAGGTTTCATAGCTAATAAGAGATAGAGGAGAGACTCCAAACCCAAGGCTTCTGACCCCAGGTCAGTTCTTTCCTCTAAACAAGACTTTTCAACTTTGGTTGTACCTTAGAATCCACTGGGGGAATTTCAATAGCTACAACAGCATTCTATACCAATTAATCAGAATCTCTAGGGTGGGACCTAAGCATCAGTACCTTTTAAGCCTCCCCACATGATTCCAATGTGCAGTCAAGACTGAGAAGCACGGCTCCGTCTAAAGCAGTATTTCTCAATCCTGACTGATTAGAACCACTGGGTTGCTGCCTAAGATCTCCCTCTATCCCAGGCAAATTAAATCAGAATCTCTGGAGGGTGAGATACAAGCATGATTATTTTCTAAAAGTTCCCCTAGGTTATTCTAATGTGCAGCCAAAATGGAGAATAATTACTTAAAATTTAAAGAATAGCTGCCTCTAAGGCTAAAGGATTTTTTAAAATAATAAATAATTATTATTCTATCTGAGTATGTAGGCTAATACTTTGAGAAGTACAGACTAGAACCAAAAAGAAGCTGAGAGAGTAACACAAAGTAGGAAAGGTCATGCATTATCAGGTTTTGCATAAAATTGTTAGGCTGAGCAAGGTTATAAGTATAAAATGAATGTGCTGGTCTTTTAGCAAAGACATGGCTTATTTAACTCACATCAGACTGTCTTTCATTGAGACTAGTCCTTTAAATATTTTTCACCAGTAGTGCTGCTCAGTGTATACTGAACTTCCTTTCATAGTCCTCAGCTGACTGGTTTATGGTCAGCCACATGCATGGGTGACATGGCTGGCTGGGGCTGATGATCCGTGGTACTGTAGACTGTGGCCACAGAATGGAGCTTCTCTGAGTCAAGCCCTTACACTTGGGCTTTTTGGCACTGTATTTTAAAAGCATGTTAATTTGGAAAGTTTAGGGAAGCATTTCAATTGGAGTAAGAGGTTAGCTGTGAGTTAAGAACTATATAATGTATAGGAAAGGACCATATTTGGACAGATACTCATATTTATGATTAGAATGAAGATATTTTGGTATTTCTTTTAATTTACTTTTGAAATATTTTGATACACCTTTTTGAAGTTTGTACATTTGGACACTAAATTCCGTAGAAAACAAAGACTTGATCATCCTTTGAACAAACCACTGTCTTTCAAACCTATATAAAGATAAAATAGTATGGTGCTCTGGTAGGTGTGCCCATTGTTTTCAGTTATATATATATGTATATGTACATATATGTGCATATATATATGAGTTCGATATATTGTGATATATATAAATATAACAATTATGTATCTTATGATAGATATAAAATAACTCACAACTACACCATTTCTTCGAACTCTCTGCCTTCTGCAATTCTAAGTGAACTGTCTCACCAGGATTCCTGCCAAATTCTGAATTTAAAGTGGTGTCATCTGTATAGTTACCATCTAACAAAGGATTTGCCAAATATATGGTAGATAGCCCATGAAAGTCTTCTAGAAAATGTCATAAAGAAACTGAACTTTGCATGTGTTCACTGGATTTTTCAACTTTATGTTTTTTAGAACCTTCAGGGTTTATAAATCTGACCTCATTTTCTCTTCATGTCTTGAGCAAAATAAACATCTTCTACTATTCTGTGTTGTTGTTGACCCTGTATACAGTGCTGGGTAAGTAAATTAGTACAGATTGTGGGGAATTTTGCCAAAGAATATATTAACAATTTTGACAATAGAATTAGACTCTTGAGGGTATAACAGATGGCTCATGGATTCTTCATAGATCATTTTCTGGGACAAGGTTTTGGAAAATAAAGCTCGTACCTAACATGTTTAAAGGACATTTAGTTAACACCAAGTTAACTTAAGGGTGTTGAGAAGACTGCTACAGAATTAGTATTTGTGTAGAAACCTAATAGAAGCTTAAATAGCACCTCGTCAGAGCAACCTTCTTTGTCTATCTTAAAGTTTTAGTCTATATCTCATCACAGGTTTTACTTCCATCATTACCTTTATCAGAATTTATACCTATCTTCTGTGTTTATTATCTATTTCCTCATTAAAATATTCACTGGTAGGTGGGTATGGTGGCTCATGCCTGTAGTTCCAGCTACTTGGGGGCTGAGGCAAGAGGACTGCTTGAGCCCAGCCTGGGCAACACAGCAAGACGCCATCTCAAAAAAAAAAAGTATATATATCTATCCATTGGTATTTTGCCTATTTTGCTTAGTATGTAGTTCATTGAATATTTACTAATGTGTGGCTCTCAAAAATTCAGCTCAAAAAAGAGAGAAACTGAGATGAGCAATAGTTCAGGCATATCTGCACTCTTCTGTTGTATTATTATACCCAGTACTATCACGTGGCATATGACAAACATTTCAGTCAATAAGGGACCACATATACAGTGGTGGTCCCATAAGACTATAGTGGAGCTGGAGGTATATAATAGACTATATCATGTAGGTTTGTGTATGATAGGTAAGGACAAAATTGCCTAAGGACACATCTCTCAGAATGCATCCTCATGGCGAAGCAATGCATGACTGTACTTATAAAGTCACTTAGCTACACTTATAAAAGCAGAAATCACCATAAATCTCTTTTAGGCTTTTTTGCTTATGTTTCTTAGTGACTAAAAGTCAATTAGGAGTATATTAGCCTATTTGTTGCCTAGTCTTAGTCTTTATATTACCCTTTTATTCTCCCTTTGCACTTTGCTCATTAGTAACTCCCACCAGAGAACAAATGAAAATATAACACTTTACGATTCTGTGTAAGCTATGGCAGATCACCTTTGGAGGTAGGTTCTCTTGTTACAAGACAGGTTGAAGCTGTTTTTGATGCTTGTCTTACACAATGAGGTAAAGCAAGTAATTTGGTTCCTGGGCTGTAAAACAAAACAAAACAAAATACATTAATAGGGAAGAATTGTTCCATTCAAAAAGCTGAAACATGAAAACACCTTTTTAGACTCATATGTCTTTAATGCAGTTTATATAAAGTATATCTGAGAAAATTGCCTCTGACTTTTTAAAGCTGAACCCTATTCTTGCCAGCAATTTTTTTTTTTTTTTTGAGATGTAATCTCGCTTTGTTGCCCAGGCTGGAGTACAGTGGTGCAATCTTGGCTCACTGCAGCCTCTGCCTCCTGGGTTCAAACGATTCTCCTACCTCAGCCTCCCAAGTAGCTGGCATTACAGGCATGTGCCACCACACCTGACTAATTTTTGTATTTTTAGTAGAGACAGGATTTCACCATGTTGGCCAGGCTGGTCTTGAACTCCTGACCTCAGGTGATCTGCCCGCCTTGGCCTCCCAAAGTGCTGGGATTACAGGCATGAGCCACCCTGCCTGGCCTAGTATTTGCATTTTGAGAAGGGAAGTCTAACTCTCCCTTATCGCTCTTGACAAACACTTGACACTCTTATGGAGACCAGCACACTTACGAGACAAAATGACAATAATAAGAATAATACCTAGAAAGTCACACACTGAGAAGGGGGCAGTAAATAATAATAAAGAGGATAGAAAAGTCAGCATGGCATTCCAAATGAGAAAACTGAAGCAAGTTAAACTTTCTACATGGTAACAGTGATTATGTAGTTGATATACAAAGTAATGACTGTGGGCCTTCAAGAAGAGGTTAAAATACATTCATTATATTAATGAGTGCATCTTAGAAAGATTTCTTTCAAAAAGTAGTTGAAGTTTCTTTGCTTTAAGGAGTAAATCTCAATCATCTGGAAATTTAACTTCTGTGGAATACCTCTTTACATCTTAAAGGAAATGCTAATGCATTATATTGAGGTTATTATTGCAATGGAATTTTCAAAAATGTGAGTGTGCTTTTTTTGTTTCTAGAATCTATAAGAACATATCTGTTCCAGGTCTAGTGTCTACTAAGACAATTTCATAATCCAAAAAATATGGCATAAAGGAGCAAATAGTTGGTTAGCAAGGATATCAAGTACAATATAGAGACCGCAAAGAGGGAAGGCTATGAAATAAAAATGCTTATAGATGGCTAGTCTCATATCTCTGCTTTATTCCTATAAATGCATCTCATGATATATGTAATCAGAATTATAGTTATTTAATCTCCTCCTTTTTCGTCCATTGCCTCTTTTAGGTCCATGGTTTTTTGGTGAAATCATTGATGGCAAATTGGGTTGCTGCTTTTCCTTTGGGATATTTGTTAATGGACATTTCCTACAAGGCAGCATAACATTTATAATCGGAATTCTCCAGGTAAGAAGTCAGAAAAGCAATTTAAGAACATCTTGGCCTTGTCAGACTAACTGCATAAGAGTTATGAATTAAATCCAAAATCTAGAATTAAGTACCATAGATCATCTTTCCTACTTTACTTGCAGGGCAGTCTTTAATAAAAGCTTCATTTGCTTTTAAAGTGCTTCCTAAACTCCTTCCACCACTCTCATGTAAACATCTAAAATACATTTTTTTTTTCCCCAAGACAGTGTCGCGCCGTCGCCCAGGCTGAAGCACAGTGGTGCAATCTTGGCTCACTGCAGCCTCCGCCTCTTGGGTTCCAGCGATTTTCCTGCCTCAGCCTCCTGGGTAGCTGGGATTACAGGCATCAGCCACCATGCCTGGCTAATTTTTGCACTTTTAGTAGAGACAGGGTTTCACCATGTTGGCCAGGCTGGTCTCGAACTCCTGACCTCACATGATTCACCCACCTTGGCCTCCCAAAGTGCTAGGATTATAGGCGTGAGCCACCATGCCCAGCCTAAAATACATTTTTGTCATGAAGTGTTTATAAGAGGTGAAAGAAGTTTTTGTTGTTTTTGTTTCACTGTGCTTTTTCATTGACAAAAAAATGAAATACGGGATTATGGTAGAAAAAGTTTTAGATTTCTGAGTAAACCAAAACTGGTTATGATGATGAAGAAGGAAAATATTTTAGAGGGAGAAACTAAAAAATAGACACATTAAAAAAATGGGTCAGTTATTCAGTGGAAACTGCATTATTTGAAAACCAGACCTGGGCTTTCCTAGCAATGTACTTGTTTAGGAAGCAAACTGATGTATTAGGTTTACATTTGATTCCCTTAAAACAAACACACAAAGAACTTTGATCCATAGAAAAACTACGTAAACAGATTTGAAAAGTATTTATCTAACAATTTCTTTATTTTACTCACCTAACGGAGTTAGTGGACCAAAGTTTTGGAAGAGATCCAAAAACATTCAGAATAAGTTCATGGCCTTCTAACAGGGCAGTAAAACATGATCCAGCAGGATCAGAGACAGCCAAGTAGGAAAGACCTCTGCCTAGCAAACACTGACCCAAGTCCAGAATATTCTCTGCATAGCAGCATTATATACGTGAGTAGGTCCTGGGTTCATTTCAGTTTTCTTTTCTTTTCTCTTTTTTTTTTTTTTTTTTTTGAGATGGAGTCTCGATCTTGTCATCCAGGCTGGAGTGCAATGGCATGGTCTCGGCTCAGTGCAACCTCTGCCTCTCTAGTTCAAGTGATTCTCCTGCCTCAGCCTCCCAGGTAGCTGGGATTACAGGCGCCTGCCACCATGCCTGGCTAATTTTTGCATTTTTAGTAGAGACAGGGTTTCACCATGTTGGCCAGGCTGGTCTCGAACTCCTGACCTCAGGTGATCCGCCCATCTCGGCCTCCCAAAGTGCTGGGATTACAGGCATGAGCCACTGCGCCCAGCCTCATTTCAGTTTTCTATTATGTAGATGGAGGCTGTCTCTAAGGAGCTCTCTCATACCAAATGAATCCTGAGGCTTACCAAAAGGCAGGGTTTTTTTCCTTTGTAAATGTTTACATTCATATTCTAATAAACAGTACACTAATAATGGATTTTATGTATCATTCAGACCCATGACTCCCAAATCTGTATCTCTGATCTAGACCTCTTCTCTGCACTTCAAGTGCTTCTATATCCAATGGCCACAGATGTCTAACAGGCATCTCAACTTCATGTGATGTCTCTCTAATAGGAACATTATTTCCATCCCAAACCTGTTCCTCTCTGTTTTTCCAGTTTTAATAAATGACTCCACCATTCACCTGATTTCTCCAAGATGTATCCTCAATTATTCCCTTTCCTTCGTACCCTGTATCTATTTCACCAGCAAGCTCTACCTTATTTGATCTGCTTCCAATGCATATCTTGAATCCATCCACTTCTCTCCATTTCTGTTATCCTAATCTAAGTTGTAATTATTTCTTGCCTGGGTCTTCTCCCTGATGTTCTTGCCTCCTTACTCTCAGTTTAATACAGAGCATCCAGTGTGCTTTTTTAAAAACTTTACAATCAGCTCACTTACTTTTCAGCTTGAAATGCTTTGAAGCAGAGCAGTGATCTGGGTCCTGCCGACTGCCCCAATTTCCACCTGGCTCATGCTCTGCATGCACTTCCTTAAAGAGGCCAAGACCTCTCCTACCTCTGGGCTTTTCATTTGTTCCTTCTGCCTGGAATGCACTTCCCTCCGCTGATTCATTCCTGTCCTTCTGGCCTCTGAGAGCCTTTCTCCCAGTTACCTTCTCATGACCCAGTTCTTTCCTTCATTGAACTAATCACGATCTGTAATTATATATATATATATTTTTTTTTGGTCTGTCTTCTCCCTGTTAGAATGTAAGCTCTATGACGGACCTTTTCTAACTTGTTTGCCATTGTGTCCCTAACTTGGAGCCTAGCTCATGCCTGCTACATAATGGGTGCTCAATAAATATTTGTTAAATTAATGAATCATACAGCAGCTCAACTTGGATTATAATTTAGATCTTCTAATTTATATTCCAGTACTTATCATGCTGCCTCAAACAAAAATGGAGATAAGAAAAAAAATACTGATAGCCAAGTCCTCCCCTCACTCCACCAAAAAAGGGTTGTTGTGTGTGTGTGTATACATTTACTCAGTTCAATTCCAGCTTAACACCATTGAGTATTAACTGTGTATATGATACTGTATTACAAGTTGGGACTTCAGCATAAATTAAACGATACCCGCCTCTAAGATGAATAAAAGGACATGGTCAAATACACAACCAGCCACAAGTCAGCTGTTGTGTTATAAGCAACTGTGCTTGAAGTAAATTAGCTAACCCCAAGACAGATAGCAGCATATTCTTAGGATCCACTAATAATGCATTATTAAGACCAAACCCTTCCAAGGACTTGGGAGTAAGCTATGGTTCTGTTCTTTTCCAGCTGGCGTTTTTTAACATCCCCTTGATGGCTTACATGTGTTGGAGCTTGCTGCAGCGGTGCTTTGGTCACAACTTTAGGTCTCATCTCCATCAAAGAAAATACTTGAAAATTATGCCTGTTCACCTACTTATGCTACTGCTGTACATCTGGCAGGTTTATTCCTGCTACTTTCTTTATGCAACATATGGCACCCTAGCTTTTTTATTCTCCCCTTTGCGGACCTGGTTGACTCTGCTGACACCTGTTCTCATTCGCTGTGTGTGGACACTGAACTCCACCAAGCTTGGAATCTTCATGGTGCAGTTAAAAAGCCACCTGAGCTCCTGAAGGCCATGCCTCACCACTGACAGCTGGGCAGAAGCCCAGCCTCTGTGTCTGTAGCCCAGGCCTCTACCCCAGTAGCAGGTGGAGGGCCAGGATTGGTGGGTGAGCTTTAGGGAGCTGCTGCTCGTTTGGACTCCTGGATGTTGGAGGGATTACCCACTACTGATACCTGCAGAATGGACTGCAGAAAAGTCTCAAAAATAATGTCTTTATTCCTTCCCTCCCTAAGGAGGCAAAGAGTTGATTTACCTTTGTGAAGAGAAAACCCTTATCTAGGACACTCACAGGGTAGGGGTTGGGTGTGTGAACGGGAGTGTCTTAGGCCCAGTGTGTTTTTTAGGGTTACCCCATGTAAAGCACTTACCGCTGTGCTTGGAATTCAGCAGCTGTCAAAGGTGCAATTTCAGGGGCAGGGAAACTTTGAGGATCTGGGCCCGACCCTGGCTACTCCTGAGATATTAGTTCCCAGGCCTGCTTTTCCACAGGATTGTGGACTCTCTGCTTCCTTAGTCGGAAGTGTTTTCAACTAATCAAATAAATGAATAAATGATGAATAAGAAAGACCGTGAGCCTGAGGCTTGCTCGTGTAGCCTGGCCTAAGGGACGAGAGAAGGCGTGGCCTGTCCTGGCCTCTGAGAATGGGATGGTTGGTGCTGGACCTCTAGGGACAGGGCGGGGCGGGAGGAGGCGGGGCCAGGCCTGGTCTCTGATAATGGGATGGGTGGTGCTGGACCTCTGGGGACGGGGCCGGGCCTCGTGGCGGGAGGAGGCAGGGCAGAGCCTCTGGGACGGGGCTGGACGGCTTGTTGCCGGAAACGAGCCCTTGACGCTGTGGCCCGGAAGTGGAGCGGCTGTCGCAGTGCGGCTCCGGCAGTGGTGGCAGAGGCCTGTGTTTGCGGCCTTCGGCAAGCGACTGAGATGGCGAGCGCAACTGCACCTGCAGCCGCAGTCCTCACCCTGGCTCCGCCTTTGGAGCAGCTCCGGCACTTGGCGGAGGAGCTGCGGTTGCTCTTGCCTCGAGTGCGGGGTGAGCTGATGGAGTTAGAACGGGCGACGGCAGGGGCGGGCTCGGGGTCGTGGAGAGGCCGGGCTCGGGGTCGCGGAGAGGCCGGGCTCGGGGTCGCGGAGAGGCCGGGCTGGGACGGCGGCGGGGAGCCGGGCTTGGGCGAGGGAAGTGGCTCCGCTTACCTCAGCTTTTCCATTCGCCACCGTTCGACCCCCACACGCCACACCCACAAGTCGGCGAAGCCCAGGAGACCACCGAGGAGTTTAATCGAGAAATGTTCTGGAGAAAACTCAGTGAGTGCGCCTCCTTCCGGGCTCCCCTTGCCTCAGTTCCTCCAGCGTCCCGACCCCTTTCCCTCCCGCTGTCCCCCAGGGAGGGGACTGCCCTCCCCCGCTCCATCCTTCCTGTGAGGCACCTTACCCACCTTAGCACCTGAGAGGGTGAAATAGAATTCTGACCTCGACATTCGGGAGGTGTTTTTGAGAAGTCTCGGTCGGTAAGGGAAATCTTCCAAGTCCGTGCAGCACTAACGTATTGGCACCTGCCTCCTCTTCGGCCACCCCCCAGCTGAGGCAGCTATGACAGTGTCAAGGGAAGCCACGACTCTGACCACAGTCTTCTCTCAGCTTCCACTGCCGTCTCCACAGGTGGGCTTCACTTTCGTGGAATCCTTGGGCTGCACCTTAGGAATCCTCTAATTTTCTTTCCACCTTTTACACGCACGCCAGGAGATTTATTTTCTTCATCTGTCCAGTGAGGTTACCGTTTTTACTTCACAGGATTGTTGTGAAGACCGAATTGCCAAGTGCAGTTCCTGGCGTGGAGTAGGCAGGTCTTATAAATATTGGTTCAGTCTGAAGTTTACCCTGGTTGTTTCCCTTCTGATAATTTTTTAAGCACTTTTTATTTGCTGAGTGTTTTCACATACTTGATGGCCATCTGACAGATGAGCAAGAAGGCTCAGAAGCTCAGGTTAAGATTAAAAAAAAAGCAGAGGAGCTAGAATTTAAATCAACGTCCATCTGATGTCTAAGCTACACCTATTCTGTTACACTACATAATACCCTTTTTATATTATTTTTTATATTTAATCAGTAACATATGTAGATAGTACAAAATTCAACAGATATCAAAGTTAAGTGTGTTAAGTTTATCTTTCCACCCACTTTCTCATTTTTGTCTCCCCCAGTTCCTTTTGCATTATTCCACATATATTCTGTGCATATATACATTCATATACATTTATCTGTATGTCTCAGCTTCTTTTTACACAAATGATACATAAACACTGTTCTGGACCTTCCTTTAAACAAATTAACAATTGAGCTTAGAAATCAACTCTTAGCAGTAACTATAAAGTTGTTCAATTCTTTGTAATGACTGCATGGTATTCAATAGAGTAGGTATAAACATAATTTAACCATACTCTATGTGGACATTTAAGCTGTTTCCAACTTAGAATTACTGCAAACAGTGTCGTGATGAATTACCTAATTCTGTGTATGTGTGTATATCAGTAGAAAAAATTCCCAGAAGTAGAATTGCTAGAACAAAGATTTATGCATTTTAAATATTCCTTTATTATAAAAGGAATGAAAGTAAACATGTTGGCTATGACCACGTATGCTCTATGCTCAGTTTTTCTAGAGCTGTGTATCCTTAATATGGGAGTAAGATTCTTTTAAAATGGCAAATTCATTGCCTTATTTGATTTTCGTAGTCAATAGTTTTAATTTCTCAGTCTACATATATAGGTGTTTGGGAAGGATATAAATATCTTCTGCTGCATATACCTACAGTGATAAACTCTCTCCTCCTACATACATTTGAGATTTTTTTTTTTTTTTTTTTTTGAGACAGAGTCTCTGTCACTCAGGTTGGAGTGCAGTGGCACAGTCTGGGCTCACTGCATCCTCTGCCTACCAGGTTCAAGCAGTTCTCCTGCCTCAGCCTCTCAAGTAGCTGGGGTTACAGGCACCCGCCACCACGCCTGGCTAATTTTTGTATTTTTAGTTGAGACGGGGTTTCACCATGTTGGGCAGGCTAGTCTCAAACTCCTGACCTCAAGTGATCCGCCTGCCTTGGCCTCCCAAAGTGTTGGGATTACAGGCGTGAGCCACCATGCCTGGCCTACTTTGAGATTTGTGATGAGGAAACAAGAGATGAATTGCATGAGAGCGCTTCAAAAGATTCATAGAAAATAGACTACTTATTTCAAAAAGAGTAGTTAATATTACCTTATTTTTCTTATCTGCTAACCGCTTTCTTTGAAATGCACTGAGGACTTGCTGCTAAAACTCACTGCAAGTAAGATACCACAAGGAGGCAGCATAGAACTGATTTTCTATACATGCTCAGGGCAGTAGTTTCACTCATAGATGAAAAGTTAGAATTTGGATTTATTTGAAATATATACAAATATTCAAATAAATACATATATGTATATATGTGTGTATATACACACATACATACACATGAATCATCATTCCCTTGAGATCTCACCACTTTAGTCCTACTAAAAGATGGGTGGTTGTTGGTTTTTTTTTTTTTTGTTGTTGTTTTTTAAATTCCAACCTGTATGGAATGATACTTTAATAAAAGTATGTGCTTGGATGTTGAGTAAATGTTAAATTGCCATAAAAGTTTCTAAACCCTCTCAGTCACTGTCCTTATCTCATCCCTGACTGGTCACAAACAGTTTGTAGACTGGCTCCAACCTGGACCACATTTGTATAGTATTGACTTAGAATTTAACAGAAAATTGAGGACAAGGAAGATGAGAAAGCCAGTGACCATCTAGAAGGAAAATAGTTAACATGGAGCATTGTCGAGTCCATGCTAGTTACCTTTAGTTACATATTGTGATTCTGTTAAAAGAGAGAGAGACCTGGTTAATGGTTTAATAACCATGGTCTGTCAGTTGGTCTGTCTGTCTGTCTCTCTCTCTCCCTCTCTTTTCTGTAAAGGGCCAGTTAGTAAATATTTTAGATTTTGTAACCAACTACCCAACTCTGCCCTTATAGAGCAAACATAACCAGAGACATTTAAACCAATGAGTATGGCTGTGTCCCAACACACTTCATTTCCAGAAACAGGCAGCGGGGCCTGAGGTGGCCTGAGGACCACAGTTTGCCAGCTCCTGGTCTAAGATATCATGAATATCTTGGGATACAGAGTATCAGGAATAAGTTTTTTCCTGCTGTTTCTTAATGGTATATTGAGTTGTCAGCCCGATGTCTACTATGTAGCTAACTCCTGTCTGGTATGTGATGAGTATAGTAGAAGGCCTGCCTTCATACCAGGACTTCAGAAAATGTTTGATGATGCTGTAGAAATATCTGCCCTAGGCCGGGCGCAGTGGCTTACACCTGTAATCTCAGCACTTTGGGAGGCCAAGGGAGGTGGATCACCTGAGGTCAGGAGTTCCAGACCAGTGTGGCCAACGTGGCAAAACCCCATCAGTACTAAAAATACAAAAAATTAGCTGGGTGTGGTGGCGGGTGCCTGTAATCCCAGCTACTTGGGAGGCTGAGGCAGGAGAATTGCTTGAACCTGGGAGGTGGAGGTTGCAGTGAGCCAAGATTGCGCCATTGCACTCCAGCCTGGGTGACAGAGTGAGACTCTGTCTGAAAAAAAAAGAAAGAAAAAGAAAGAAAAGAAAAAGAAAAGAAATATCTGCTCTATTCCACAGTAGAAGGGTTCACCACTTTGATCTAATCTGTTTCCTTTTTCATAGGAAACCCGGAAGTTCTGTGAACAAGTCCATGCTGCCATCAAGGCATTTATTGCAGTGTACTATTTGCTTCCAAAGGATCAGGGTAAGCCACATGAGTGTTGCATTTATCGTGTAGATCTTTGCTAATATTGTGGATTATGTCCTGTGACTTTTACCTTTACCCAACTTGAACATGTAACTTTCTCCCATAAAATACAGTCAAGGATAATTTTGTAATGTAAGTGACTTATATAAATAAGCCATTATTCTAAGATACACATGCTTTGTTCCTATGACTTCCCATCTCCCCTGCCTTGCCTGACTCGTAAGGCTTTTAATTCTCACAGGCTTCTCCCTCTTCAACCCATTTTAACACCACAGATACTGGCTGGCTCTCAGCCCCATATGCAGGCTCAGGCCATCCTTACTTTCCTCCACCCATATTATATCTCACCCTATTTCTGAACATCTTCATAGGTTAAATGGCCTCCAGCCCTACCTGTAGCATCATGCATTGATTATAATCATGCCAAAATTATAACCGAATACATGTCATGGATCTTCAGGGTTACTCAAGTGGCTTAAACTTCAAGTGTTTCATCTACAGTTGTTAAGAGATCACGGTCCTTAATGAATGAATACATGGTGTCACAGAAAGATTTTGTTCCAGATCTCTTTTGAAGAAAACACTAAGGAATGGCAGGAGGGGCAAGAAAATGCCATGGGGATATAAGTAAGACCTGAGTTTTGTGTTAGCATGTAGGTTAAAGCATGTGGGTGTACATTACCTTATAGTTCTGTAATGCTTAGACTCAGGAAAGCAGATGGTGCTTCTGAAAAGAACACCAGGCTGCTTATTCTTTGGGTTTGGCCACAGGGATCACCCTGAGAAAGCTGGTACGGGGCGCCACCCTGGACATCGTGGATGGCATGGCTCAGCTTATGGAAGTACTTTCCATCACTCCAACTCAGAGGTAGTGATGCCACAATTTATTTAGGTTATCAGTTATTGGGGTTCCTTGCCTCAGAGGGGAAAAGCTCATTTTAACAGCAAAGTTATTGACAGCTGAGAGTAATGACCAGCAGGAAGGAGCTTTTTAGGAGACAGGAACCTAGGTTATTAATATATCCTTACTGATTTCTTTCCCCAGCCCTGAGAACAATGACCTTATTTCCTACAACAGTGTCTGGGTTGCATGCCAGCAGATGCCTCAGATACCAAGAGGTGAGTGAACGTGGGCAGTGGGCCGTGTCTGCTGGCCAAAGCAAAGAGACCTCTTATGTCTAGCTTCCAGCTTTGTAACATGTATGTATTTGAATTTATATAAACAGTCTAGTGAAATATCTATATTTTATTACCAAAATTAATAGGTAGGTATTAATACTTTTTGTCATTCTCTAATTATCATACTTCTAAATTCCACTCCCCCTTGCTGTGGCTCTGTCTCTTGTTGAACAAGTATGGTTTGTTTTCCTAGTCCTACCCCAAGAGTAGTATTATGGAGCACACTGAAGCAGTTATGAGGTAGAGACAGCTAGGCCAAAACAATGGTTGTCCAAGAGGACCATGATGATAAACATCATGTGACCATTTTATTTCTTCTTATGAATAAAATACAAGCTTTTTAAACCCCTATCTAGATACCAGGGGATGTAGTGAGAATTTTTTATTAAACCCCCACCCTTGTCAACCGTTCTTGGCACTCCCATCAATAGGAACAATGTGATTGTTCCTTGCAGTCTTAAGAAAATTGTTGGATTTCTCCTCTAATTCTAGTGCTTCTGATTTTTCACTCATAGATAACAAAGCTGCAGCTCTTTTAATGCTGACCAAGAATGTGGATTTTGTGAAGGATGCACATGAAGAAATGGAGCGGGTGAGGGGACCTCCATCATTGGAAGGCAACTCCTTGACTAGTAGATGAGAATTAATTATAAAGAGAGATTTCCTGAGCATTGACCAGATAGGTCCCATTCTCACTACTGTCCTCTGTCTTCCATCTCCCACTGCTTGTTAGTGTTTGATTTAGTACCACTCCTCTGTGTTCCCTTACTGGACAAGGAGAGCAAGAACAGGGTTTACAAAGTGATTCAACTCTGTAGCCCTTAGTGAAGTGGATGGCTAAGATTTTTGGACAACTAAGACATGGTGGTAAAAGTATAATAATAGGCCCTTTTTTTTTTGCATTCACTTACATCATGGTATGTCTTAGGCTGTGGAAGAATGCGACCCTTACTCTGGCCTCTTGAATGATACTGAGAACAACTCTGACAACCACAATGATGAGGATGATGTGTTGGGGTTTCCAAGCAATCAGGACTTGTATTGGTCAGAGGACGATCAAGAGCTCATAATCCCATGCCTTGCGCTGGTGAGAGCATCCAAAGCCTGCCTGAAGAAAATTCGGATCTTAGTGGCAGAGAATGGGAAGAAGGATCAGGTGGCACAGCTGGACGACATTGTGGATATTTCTGATGAAATCAGCCCTAGGTAAGCGGGATCCCCACTTGAAACATCTGAGCAGCAGCGTTCTGATCTCAATTTGTGCTGTCACCTCAAGGTTTTCCCAGTTTTTTTATATTTTGAAATTTTTCAAACCTATAGGAAAGTTTAAAAAGTACCTTCAGTGAACACCCCTACATCCTTCTATTAGATTCGCCTATTCACATTTTTTCCTATATTGGTTTATTTCTCAAGAGATAGCTGTTTCATATTTATTCCAGAATGTTTTGAGAGTAAATTGCAGACAGCAATGACATTTCACCCCTAAATACTTCAGTATGTATCTCCTGAAGTACTCTTATTCCTACTCTTACTATCACATCCAAGAAATTTGACATTGAATATAATGGTATTATCTCATATTCAGATTTCCCCAGTTGTCTCTATCTAAAATGTCATATAAATTCAGGGTTCTGTCAAGGTCCCACATTGCATTTAATTGTCGTCTCTTTAGTCTCCTGAAATCTAGAACAGTTCCTATCCTTTGTAGTCTTTTTTAATCAACATTTTAAAAAGAAACCAGGTCGGTTGTCTTGTAAAATATGCAACAACCTGGATTCATATGATTGTTAGTTCTCATTTTTGCAAGAATATCATATAATTAAGTGTTTTGTATGTCTCATTTTATCATATTAGGGAGGCACATGATGTTGGTTTGCCTCATTATTGGTGGTACTAAATTTGATCACTTAAAGTGGTGCTCACTTTAGTAAAGGTATATTTTACTCTAATTTTAGCTTCCACTGATGAAGCCTGCCTGCCTATATTAGTTATTAAACTGATGGTTTCACATCCTCACATTTTTGACTGAATTGATCATGCACCCTACTATGAACCAAGGGAATTTTTCCCCCAGCTTCCTAGTGAAATGGGGTATGGGTGTTTCAATAAAGACTGGCTGAACTCATTCTGTATTGGTTGCCCAGTTGCCCAATTTTAAAAACCGACAGGCATTTCTGGGACAGTTTCTCACTGTTGACATCCATAGTTGTGTACTAGAAACAACCTGGCTGCGTTTCTTTTTTTGTTAATGATTACTTCTGTTTTCTGCTCTTAGTGTGGATGATTTGGCTCTGAGCATATATCCACCTATGTGTCACCTGACCGTGCGAATCAATGTAAGTACTGGCTTTGAGGGAATAGCTACAGACCTAATGGGCAGAATTTCACTAATCACTAGTATTTCCCCTAAGCTATAGGGTACATATTTATTAGTCACATTTGGATGGAAGTACAACAGTAATGTCACAGTTCTTGCATGCGTTTGGGGTTGATAAATATGCACTGAAGTTGAATTATAATAGCCATGAGCTTTGGTAGTTCTCTCTTCCATAATCACCTGGGTAATCATTTAGAAAAGCCCAAAGGCCTTAGAAAATGATGCTTTAAGGCTGGGCGCGGTAGCTCACACCTGTAATCCCAGCACTCCGGGAGGCTGAGACGGCGGATCAGCTGAGGTCAGGAGTTTAGACCAGCCTGGCCAACATGGCGAAACCTTGTCTCTACTAAGAATACAAAAATTAGCCGGGCATCATGCACCTATAACCCCAGCTATTTGGGAGGCTGAGGCAGGAGAATCGCTTGAACCCGGTAAGTGGAGGTTGCAGTGAGCCGAGATCGCACCACTGCACTCCAGCCTGGGCGACAGAGCAAGACTCTGTCTCAAAAAAAAAAAAAAAGAAAATGCTTCTTTGAAAAGAAAGGCTTAATTACACAGTAATTTAGGAACTTCTCAACTTGAAGTCACAAGTTTCTAATTTCTAGACTAGGCAGCAATTAGATTGAACTTCAGCTGTTCATGAAGTAGCTGGCTGAGGTCACACGTTTCTGATTTCTAGTCGAGGCAGAAATAAGTGTTCCAGAAACATACTCTGTTCTAATACAAACACATAACACATTGTGTGATTTAACTATGGAGAGTCAACTTTCTTAAAACTGATTTTATTGTATTTTTGAAGTTCTGTGCCCTTTACTAGAGAGAGTTCTGTTCTCTCTAATGTTATTGGAAAGAGCAGTAAAACTGTCAAATGGCTTATATTTTACAATTGAATGTATCAATTCTAGTAATATTTGATAAATTGGATAATGGAAATTAGATTCATCAGATGTGTCTTCATGATGTACAAACACCTTGAAGTAGAATAGGATCCTTTTGGGCATTAACTTTTTTTGGCATTAACTTTTAAAAAATTGACTTCCTAAGAAATAAACATTTTTAGCAATATGCCTAGTCAGCTATCCCAAACATAGTATCTGCTCTAGCAATTTTAAAATGTGTACTGCATAAGCATCTTATATGTATTGATATTTTATATTAAACGTCTCCATCTTATCCTTATATTGGTGTTCTTAAAATTCTTAATGCGCTTTTTTTTTAAAAAAAAGGAACCTTAGTCATTTCTGCTTTATATTTTGAGCTATCAGCATTTGGGACCAATTCAGGTTACATTTTCCTTTTTCTATCCTTTTTTAAATTGAAAATATTTTAGATCTAAAAAATCTTATTAAAATGTTATAGCAATAGTATTAACAAGATCTTGCTAAATAGAAAAGAACCCGTAATCCTGCCACCCTAACCTAATCAGCATTTTTAGTTTTGCATACTTCCTTCAGGTCCTTTTTCTAAATAATTTTTTTATTACTTGGGTCTTTAAAAATGTTTGAACTCACCTTTTTATGGTAGGGCTCAGGGTGAATAACTTCTGTGTTTCTTTTCTAGTCTGCGAAACTTGTATCTGTTTTAAAGAAGGCACTTGAAATTACAAAGTAAGTATGAAGTCTTCTCAGATAGCTTTTTGAGAGTAAAACGGAACTCCTGTCCAGACATTCTCAACTCCCTAGCCCCCATTTCAAGGAGTGGGAAAGGGTGGGTGTGGGATTTTCTTTCAACTTCAGTTGTGGGGCAGCTGAGATTCTGCAAAGAAGCTTCCCTTTAAAAAAATTTTAGTTTTCCCTGTGCTCCCTCCTGAGGATAGTTTTTCCCTTGACACCCTAATAAGTTTAACTTATTTCTTTCCTATTCTATTCACAGAGCAAGTCATGTGACGCCTCAGCCAGAAGATAGTTGGATCCCTTTACTTATTAATGCCATTGATCATTGCATGAATAGAATCAAGGAACTCACTCAGAGTGAACTTGAATTATGACTCATTTGTACTCTTTTCCTCTCTCACCATCATGGTCAGGCTCTGATGTCTGCTTTTAAAATGGAGCTAGAATGCTTGCTGGATTGAAAGGGAGTGCCTATCTATATTTAGCAAGAGACACTATTACCAAAGATTGTTGGTTAGGCCAGATTGGCACCTATTTATAAACCATATGCGTATAATATATTTTTCTGTGCTATATATGAAAAATAATTGCATGATTTCTCATTCCTGAGTCATTTCTCAGAGATTCCTAGGAAAGCTGCCTTATTCTCTTTTTGCAGTAAAGTATGTTGTTTTCATTGTAAAGATGTTGATGGTCTCAATAAAATGCTAACTTGCCAGTGATTAAATGAGTGCCCTTCCAAAGTTTCTTTTTACCAGAAATACAGTGGATTGAGACTAGAACATTGCTTTCATTTGGGTTTGTAGGTTTAAAAATCTGATTCTGATCAGAAGTATATTTAGAACAAAACACTTTATTTATAAAAGATTACTCCAAAATTCATCTTGGTATTTCACCATGTTATATATTATTATCAGCAAGTCCTTCTGAATATCACAAATTACTCCATGTCTCTAAAATATATTGGCATTGAGCTCATTTGTTAGGTTTGCCCACCTTATTGAACAGATTTATTTTCCTTATACATACTTGTGTTGTCCTCGGTTACGTGTGTCCCCAAATGTAAACACCAAATTTTTATAAGTCAAAAATTTTTTAGTGTATAAGAGATTTTATGTAATTTTAAGGGCCTTTTCAGTTCATC
The DNA here is from genome assembly GCF_006542625.1 of Nomascus leucogenys. Classification (NCBI taxonomy): domain Eukaryota; kingdom Metazoa; phylum Chordata; class Mammalia; order Primates; family Hylobatidae; genus Nomascus; species Nomascus leucogenys. The sequence continues at coordinate 58,179,892 of NC_044386.1, read as the reverse complement.
CTTTTGCAAAACCATCACCACTTAATTATACTTTCGCGTCAGTCCAGAAGACTGCATATTGGAAAGCAGTGTAAACCTGTAATGATGTATATTCTGGTGAGCTGAATAGGGCATTATGCATGTCCTACAGGTCTCCGCCACCTCTCATGCCCATCATCTTCCTTCTGTAGGTGTAATTCATCACATATGCCTTTCTGCTCTCTTTAGGTATAATCAGCAACAGCAGTCATTCTTTGAGTGACTAATGTATACTTGGGGTTGAAATTCCTTAAGCCAAATGAGTTTTAATTTACTGTTTTGAAGTGCCATTTTGTATTGTTAACAAGTGTCATAAAGGGAAGGAACTAAAATCAAACTGATAAGAGTGCCAAGGCAACAAAATAATGTAAACAAAATAATAACTTTGTACAACAGGAGTCTAGTTCTTTTGTCCTTTCACATAGAGCCTATTTTTATGTATTTAACTTTTATATTTCTCTACTGGACCAAATTCATGTTATTAACATCAGACTTTAATTGTGGGATACTTAATGAATATAGAACTCTAATATAAAGCTTATCTATAGCTGAATTATTCTCTCAGGTCCTATTGTATAACTTTGTTCAGTCATGTTTGGATCTTTAAGGATAAAATCAGGGAAAGCACTGATCCATGTAAATTTTTTTTTTTTTGAGATGGAGTCTCGCTGTGTACTCCAAGCTGGAGTGCAGTGGCACAATCTCGGCTCACTGCAACCTCCGCCTCCCAGGTTCTCAAGTGATTCTCTGGCTTCAGCCTCCCAAGTAGCTGGGACTACAGATGCACACCACCATGCCCAGCTAATTTTTGTATTTTTAGTAGAGATGGGGTTCCACCATGTTGGCCGGGCTGGTCTCAAACTCCTGACCTCATGTGATCTGCCCACATCAGCCTCCCAAAGTGCTGGGATTACAGATGTGAGCCACCGAGCCCAGCTTGATCAATGTAATTTTAAGATTACGTAAAAATTCCATTTTGGCATAATATCCCACTTTATCAGAAATATAAGAATGATTTAAGTGTTAGGTCCTTTCCCTTACCTGTAAGTTAATGAATGTATTAATGAGCAGTAAAATGGTTGCGAAAAACCTGAACCTGAACCTGAACAATCTGAATGTAGTCTTTAAAGGTATCTGAGCACCTTTTCAACCTGAGTGACTACTCATTTGTCTGATAAAGTGATGTAGTTTGGATATTCAACCCACCAAACCTCATGTTGAAATTTGATCCCCAGTGTTGGAGGTGGGGCCTAATGGGAGGTGTTTGGATCCCTCATGAATGGCATGGTTCCGTCCGTGGGGTAATGAGTGAGTTCTCGATCTATACGTCCCTCCCCCACCCCAGAGCTGGCTGTTAAAATGAGGCTGGCACCTGGCACCTATCCCTGCCCCCTGACCCATTCTTGCCCTGTGATCTCTGCTCACGTTGGCTCCCTTCATCTTCCTGCATGAGTGGACGCAGCCTGAAGCCCTCACTGTTTCTTGTACAGCCTGCAGAGCCGTGAGCCAAATAAACCTCTTTTCTTTTAAACTACCCAGCCTCAGTTGTTCCTTTATAGCAACACAAACACTGAGACGCAGAGTTTCTCTTCCTAGCACATGTTTGGTTTAGATTGTAGAGCAAAGGTTGGCAGGAAAGTGGTGATAGAGCTGGAAGTTTAAGCTGAAAGTTCAGGGGCTACCACGGTGACACTTTTATAGTTGGTTAGGTTCTGGAACATGTTGCAGTCCACTTCCACAGTGAGTCTCTGGAGCCCCACATGTGTCGGCGTGAACTGGAACTTGGCACACATGGTGTTTTCAGGCCATACTGAACGGAATCTGAAATAAAGGAAAAGGCAGGTGCTAGTTCTGTCCCAGGTTCATTGCTCTGCTGGTCCCAGTGACTTTGATCCTTCCTTGCTTGAAGAGGTGGACCACGCAGAAATAAACATCTAAGTACCTTGCTATTAAAATGGAAGTGTTTAGAAAGGAATAGAAGACAGGAGCTGCCCAATGCTGAGCAACTGCATGGTTGAGAAGAGATACATCCTAAGGGCTTCCAAGCTACATCTGTTGTTCCTTTTGTCATCTGTGACTTCCTTCTGGTTCAATTCCTGGTAATCATATTGGAGTTTGTTTGGACGAGTGATATGGTTTGGCTGTGTCCCCACCCAAATCTCAACTTGAATTCTATCTCCCAGAATTCCCATGAGTTGTGGAAGGGACCCAGGGGGAGGTAATTGAATCATGGGGGCTGGTCTTTCCTGTGCTATTCTTGTGATAGTGAGTAAGTCTCATAAGATCTGATGGGCTTATCAGGGGTTTCTGCTTTTGCTTCTTCCTCATTTTCTCTTGCCACCACACTGTTAGAAGTGCCTTTTGCCTCCTGCCACGATTCTGAGGCCTCCCCAGCCATGTGGAACTGTAAGTTCAATTAAACTTCTTTTTCTTCACAGTCTCAGGTATGTCTTTATCAGCCGCATGAAAACAAACAATACAATAAATTGGTATGAGTAGAGTGGGGCATGGCTGAAAAGATACCTGAAAATGTGGAAGTGACTTTGGAACTGGGTAACAGGCAGAGATTGGAGCAGCTTGAAGGGCTCAGAAGAAGACAAAAATGTGGGAAAGCTTGGAGCTTCCTAGAGACTTGTTGCATGGCTTTGCCCAAAATGCTGATAGCAATATGGACAATAAAATCCAGGCTGAGGTGGTCTTAGATGGAGATGAGGAACTTGTTAGGAACTGGAGCAAAGGTAACTCTTGTTATGTTTTAGCAAAGAGACCGGTGGCATTTTGACCCTGCCCTAGAGATTTGTGGAACTTTGAACTTGAGAAAGATGATTTAGGGTATCTGGTAGAAGAAATTTCTAAGCAGCAAAGCATTCAAGAGGTGACTTGGGTGCTGTTAAAGGCATTCAGTTTTATAAGGGAAGCAGAGCATAAAAGTTTGGAAAATTTCCAGCCTGACTATGCAATAGAAAAGAAAAACCCATTTTCTGGGGAAAAATTCAAGCTGGCTGCAGAAATTTGCATAAGTAACAAGGAACCTAATGTTAATCCTGAAGATCAAGGGGAAAATGTCTCCAGGCCATGTCAGAGAACTTCATGGCAGCCCCTCCCATCATAGGCCTGGAGGCCCAGGAGGAAAAAGTGGTTTAGTGGGCCAGGCCCAGGGTTCTTGTGTTGTATGCAGCCTAAGGACTTGGTGCCCTGTGTCCCAGCCACTCCAGCCATGGCTCAAAGGGGCCAACACACCACTTGGGCTGTGGCTTCAGAGGGTGGAAGCCCCAAGCCTTGGCAGCTTCCACATGGTGTTGAGCCTATGGGGTGCACAGAAGTCAAGAACTGAGGTTTGGGAACCTCCGCCTAGATTTCAGACTATCTATGGAAATTCCTGGGGGCGCAGGCAAAAGTTGGCTGCAAGGGCGGGGCTCTCATGGAGAACCTCTGCTAGGGCAGTGCAGAAGGCAAATGTGGGGTCAGAGCCCCAACACAGAGTCCCTACTGGGGCACTGCCTAGTGGAGCTGTGAGAAGAGGGCCACCGTCCTCCAGACCCCAGAATGGTAGATCCACTGACAACTTGCACTGTGTGACTGGAAAAGCCACAGACACTCAACACCAGCCTGTTAGAGCAACTGGGAGGGACACTGTACCCTGCAAAGCCACAGGGGCAGAGCTGCCCAAGACCATGGGAACCCACCTCTTGCATTACTGTGACCTGGATGTGAGACCTGGAGTCAAAGCAGATCATTTTGGAGCTTTAAAATTTGACTGCCCTGCTGGATTTTGGACTTGCATGGGCCCTGTAACTCCTTTGTTTTGGCCAATTTCTCCATTTGGAATGGCTGTATTTACCCAATACTTGTACCCCCATTGCATCTAGGAAGTAACTAGCTTGCTTTTGATTTTACAGGCTCATAGGCAGAAGGGACTTGCCTTGTCTCGGGTGAGACTTTGGATTGTGGACTTTTGGATTAATGCTGAAATGAGTTAAGACTTTGGGGAACTGTTGGGAAGGCATGACTGGTTTTGAAATGTGAGGACGTGAGATTTGGAGGGGCCAGAGGTGGAATGATATGATTTTGCTGTGTCCCCACCCAAATCTCAACTTGAGTTCTATCTCCCATTCCTCATGGGAGGGACCCAGTGGGAGGTAATTGAATTATGGGAGCTGGTCTTTCCCATGCTATTCTTGTGATAGTGAGTAAGTCTCATGAGATCCGATAGGTTTCTCATGGGTTTCCGCTTTTGCTTCTTCCTCATTTTCTCTTGCCACCACCATGTTATAAATGCCTTTCGCCTCCTGCCATGATTCTGAGACCTCCCCAGTCATGTGGAACTGTATGTCCAATTAAACCTCTTATTCTTCCCAGCCTTGGGTATGTCTTTATCAGCAGCGTGAAAACAAACTAATACAAAGAGCTATAGCTTTGGAACCCTTGCTTATTGCTAAGCACAGTGGATGTAGCAGGCTTATTGAGAGGATGTCAGTATGTCAGCAGGTGGTGTTTGGAGCCTTGTCAGCAACCTCCTGGCCTGCCTATAAACCTTCTTTTGGTGACAGACTTCCTTTGGGGAGCTTTGCCCCACAACTGATTTGGGAGACCACAAAAGTCTGGTTAAATGTTGACAGTCCCTCCTCTTGATTTCTTGGCAAGAATGTCTCATTAAGTTTCATGAGGCTGAGGCAGTGGCTCAGTAACCCACACACCTGCTAGGGACCTCAGGGAGGGTAGGAGTAGGTATCTTGAACTTTATACTGTCTATTCAACTAAGGATGCAGTAGACATAATGAAAGAAGATATTTGCAACATCTAAAACCAACAAGCGACTAATACCTGGACTATACAGGAAACTTCTACAAATCAATAAGAAGGAAGTGCAGAAACACCAAAAGAAAAGTGGGCAAATAAAGACAAACTACTTACTGAGAAGAAAACATAAAAGGCTAACAAACATGAAGAGTTGCAATTAAAATAATAGTAAGATATTACTTCATTTTTATTGGACTGGAAGAAAATGTTAATAGCTGGGTATTGCCAGGAATGAAGGAGAGGTAGGAATATAGAAATTCTCATGTGCTGCTGGAGGGAGTGGAGACTCTTGCAGCCATTCTGCAAATCTGACAGTACCTGGTCAAACCACACCATATCCTATGACCCAGCAATTCTATTCCTGGGTATATATATCCCCAGACTCCACCAAGTTTTCTTTTCTTTTTTTTTTTTTTTTTGAGACAGAGTCTTGCTCTTTCGCCCAGGCCGGACTGCAGTGGCGTGATCTTGGCTCACTGCAAGCTCCGCCTCCCAGATTCACGCCATTCTCCTGCCTCAGCCTCCCAAGTAGCTGGGACTACAGGTGCCCACCAACACGCCCAGCTAATTTTTTATAATTTTAGTAGAGACGGGGTTTCACCGTGTTAGCCGGGATGGTCTCGATCCTCCTGACCTCGTGATCCACCTGCCTCGGCCTCCCAAAGTGCTGGGATTACAGGCGTGAGCCACCATGCCCAGCCACCAAATTTTCAAACAAGTATATAAGAAGACTTGTGTGAGGAGGTTCACTGCAACATTACTTGCAGTGTCAGAGAGTTGGAGGCACTCTGGGTGCCCATCTCTGTGGAGTGGGTGGTAGAAAGTGGTGGGTGTACATGATGAAATATTATGTAGCAGAAGACATATGGGCATAAATCTTAACATAGTTCTGAGTGAAAAGTAAGAAAGCAATTAAATATAAATTTATATAAGTTAAAAGCACAAGCTCATGAAAGCAACAGTACACATTTTACATGTACGAATAAAAGGATATGAAGAGTGGTGGTGAAAATGGGAATAAAAGGGAATAAATTAAACAAAATTGTATATTGTGGTGGTGACTACCAGAATGTAGCCCTCTGACCACGATGAGAGATAGCCTGTCCTCCCTTCATTACTCTCCAATACCCAGCCCTAATGCCCTCGCCTACATTCACAGCAACACCCAGGCTCTCCCTGCAGGATCAGGGCAGCAACTAGGGCAGGGGGGTGCCCAAGGGGCCCGCACAGCCTGCCTCACTCCCATCCTCCTGCAGATATGGTGGTCCCAGGATGAGGGAAGCCACTTGGTAGCCCTAATCCTTTAGTTCAGTTTTTGGGGGTATCTGCTGTCTGCACGGACATGGCAAAAAGAGAGTTTCTCTCTTGGGCCCTGCCTTTCTGACCCATTGAGACATTTCAGGAGGATGAGAAGCCTGCCATCGCTTACCTGTAGCTCCTCTCTCTGTGAATGAGTCCCCTTCCCAGGATAGAGATCACACAGTCCTCCAGGGGGGCATCTAGGGAGTTCTGGATGCTGACTGAGGCTGTGAGGGGTTGATACTGCTCTGCTTTCTCTGGCATCTGTGGGAAGAGGCAATACCTGGTGTGGATGCCAAGGGCACAGCCGCAGTCACTCTCTCCTCCCATGTACCCCTGTACCCTCCTCAGTAAGTTTCCTCATCTCTGCCAAGCTGACCCAAACTTCACAGCTGACGTCTTCTACCACTCTACCTGCTCTTCCTGCATTTATTCCCACCCTTAGTCCATCACTGATGATTTCTGACGTCGCCTCTCCTCTGTGCAGACCCCTTGGAGGGTTTCCCACTGTCTTCGGAATTCAGTTTACATTGTATTCAACGTTCTTCACGGTGTGCCCCCTCTCCCACCTCACCTGTTCTTCCCATGACTAAGTGACATCCCAGCCCCGTCAGGGACTGTTCCATCCCCAAAACACCCCTCAGGCTACCTTCCATTGCACCAATTTGCTGTCTTCTTCTGTCTTCAGTGGCCTTCCCCTACCTCTGTACTGAAAGGGTACCCACTTTTCAAGGCCCAGCATAGATGTCATCTCTTTCATAAGGTCATCCCCAAACTCACCAGCTGGAATTAATCCCCTTTGCTTCACTTATTCCATAGCAACTTTGCGCATCTATTAAAGCACTTATCTGGAAGACCAAATGTTGTGTCTCCCTAACTAAATTATAATCTGCTTGAGGGCAGGGATCAGATCTCATTCATTTTGGCCACGGTAGACACATGGAAAGAGGGCTGGACCAAGAGCCATAAGCCTCTAGAACTTCCTGTTTTTATAATCTTGGGCATGTTGCTCTCTAGGGCTCAGTTTTTTCATCTGAATAATGGGAACAGTTCTACCTTACAGGGCTTAGAAAGAAATAAAGGAGCTGAAAATCCTCTGGCATGTGTATGTGGTGCTAAATAAACATAGGCTATTATGATCCCTGTAGGTAGGAGGCAGCAACTGGAAAGGCCCCAATTTTAGAAACCTTTACTTAACTAAAGAAGTTGGAAGATTTAAACCTTAATAGGGTATGTAAGAAACTATGTCTTTCAAGGGAAGGAGCTCTTAAATGTAGCACTTTCTGGTAATCCTGCAGCACAGTCATCTGCTCTGAAGGGGCTTGGATTCCTTCTGAAATGCAGACCTGAGTGGTGGCAGATGAGGGCAACTCAGGGGAGGAGGTGCCTACCTTGATGGCAAGGTGTGGTCTACAAATGGCAATGTCTTCCTGAGCAAAGCAGCTAAGGCTGGACTCCGAGTGTGTTGCCATGGCGGTGAGTCTAAGGAAGGTGTTCTCGGGTGGGTTTCGCTCAAAATTGGAGAAGAATAGGTCGATGGTTATTGTCTTTTCTGAAAGACATGACAGGTGGAGTCAGTGCCAACAGGTGTGTGTACCCCAGAAACAGCCATAGTTACACGCACAATGCAAAGGACTCAGGGCCTCACTGAGGCCAGAAAGATGCACCATTTTCCCCAGCAATTGTACGCTTGGAACTCACTCAAGACCTCACTCCTCACCCTCATCCCCATCACCACCCCCGACAATGCTCTTGGCAGTCCACCTCAGTGGGGTTGGGAAGGGTCCCTGTGAACTGGAACAAGTTAAGCTGTTTGGGCCTCAGTGTCCTTGTCTAATAATGCCTTCCTAGTGGGATGGTTTGTGTTGTTTGTAGGGTTTTTGTTTTGTTTTAGAGACAGGGTCTCGCTCTGTCACCTTACAGAAGAAATATCTACTCCTACTGTCACTACTTCTCAGGGGATGAGGTATCCCCCACCGCCTAAATTGAATCCTCTGCTTTCTAAATCTGTGCCCCATCCTGACCCCATCACACTAGCTGTGTAACCCTGAGTAAATTATCGAGCCTCTCTGTGTCTCATCTCCTCATCTGTAAAGTGGGGATAGCAATGGTTCTTGCCTCAGAATGTGGTTGTGAGGGCTAATAAGAGGATGCATATAAAGCACTTAACACCATTTTGGGCAAATAGTAAGTGCCTGATAAATATGAGCTACAATTATTCTAGTTGTCTCATATCCCCAAGCATAGCACTATCAATTTTAACCCATCTCTCCTGAGGCTCCATTCTTTCCCTCTTGCCTGCTTATTTTCCTCAGCATAGAAGCAGGTTCGGCTCTCTCCCTCTGCCCAGTGTCCCTGGCTGACTACACCCCAGCCTCACCTTTTCCTGTCATGCCTCCAGGGAGGACTAGACAGTTTGTCTCACCTTCCCAACTCAATCGGCTTAATGCCCAGGAAGCTTCTCTGTAAGTCCACTCTCTTAATGGTACTTTTCAGCCTTCACACCTCGTGCCCTTTCTGCTGACCTTGCTGGGTGCTCCCTTTCTTTCACTGTTTGACCTCTCTTACTCTGCTTTTCCCCTGACCGCCCCCTAAATGCTGCTGCTGCTGCTGGGTTCCCTCCTCACCCTCTCATCTACTCACTGTCCTCTCCCCACTGCCGTGAGCTCATCTATGCCCTGACTCTTTGTTGGCCCCCCTGTGCTGAGATTTCCATGTCTGAGCTCCAGCCCAGAACTTTATCTTACCAAGGTTTCCTGCCACCTACTGGCCAGCTCCACTTGCGTGTGTCACGGGCTTTCAGACACAATGTGCCACAACCAAATCCATCCTTTTTCTCCCCAAACCTGCTCCTCCCCATTTTTCCTATTCTAGTGACTCACCCAAACCGGAAGCACCCACCACACACAAATACACACTCACACATTCACAAGCCCCATCTATCTCAACTCCTTAATATGTTTTAACTCTAAGTGCTGCTAGCTTAGTTTGGCCTTCATTTCTTGACTTGATGATTTACACAACCTTCTCATCTTCAATCCAGTGGTTCTCAAGACTGGATACACGTTAGAATCAAGTGGGGAGCTCTATAAAACAACCCCAATGCCAGGCCACACCCCAAATCAGTTACATCAGACTCTGGCGGTGAAGCCCAGACATCAGTATTTTTAAAAGTTCCTCAGATGATCGGAGTCTCTGAACCTACTCTGGCTCAGAAGGCTGCCCCCCACCCCCACCCACCAAAAAAAAAAAATGTTCCCCAGATGACTCAATGTGCAGCTAAGGTTAAGAAGCACTCTTCTTATATGACCCCTTCTATTCCATTCTGCCAAAAGTTATTTCTTGTTAAAATGAATTTCTGATTCCATTGACTACCCTGGTTGAAACCTTCCACCAGTTTTCCATTACCCAGAGAACAAAACTCAAACTTCTTTGCAAGAGAGACAAGACCCTGTGTCACCTGGGCCCTGTGCAGCGCTCATGCCACTCCCCTGACTCCACTCCTCCCATGCTTGGAAAGGGAAGAGCGATACAGAGACTGGAGGTGAGGTGACCGGTTAGAAGGCTGTTGCAATGCTGTAGACAAGCTCTCGTCAACTGATTCTCACATTTGTCTGTACATCGGAATTACTCCAGTTTTTAAAAATTCTGATGTGTTCCACCATGGAGTTTTTATTTTTTTTCTTTTTGAGACGGAGTGTCACTGTGTCACCCAGGCTGGAGTGCAGTGGCATGATCTTGGCTCACTGCAACCTCTGCCTCCTGGGTTCAAGCGATTCTCCTGCCTCAGTCTCCCCAGTAGCTGGGATTACAGGTGTGTGCTACCAAGCCTGGCTAATTTTTGTATTTTTAGTAAAGTCAGGGTTTCACCATGTTGCCCAGGCTGGTCTTGAACTCCTGACCTCAGGTGATCTGTCCACTTCGGCCTCCCAAAGTGCTGGGACTACAGGCATGAGCCACTGTGTCCAGCCCACCATAGAATCTGTGATTTAATTGGCCTGAGATGCAGGCTGAGCATCAAACTTCCCCCAGTTGATTCTAATGTGCAGCAAAATTTAAAAACAATCGTTCTGGTTCAGGGAATATTAACCGTAGAATAACATAGGGTGTTTAAAAAAAAAAAAGAAATAAACAATACCTGGACACCCATCTCAGACCAATTAAGTAAGAACCTCAGGGATGAGCAGGGCCCTTTGCACATGTTGCTCCTTCCGTCTGGAATGCCGAGACTTACTTTTCTGGCCATTACTTTTCTACTCATCCTTCCAGATTCAGTGCAGTATAATTTATTTGGGGGCAGCTTACTCCAGCCTGGGGGGAGGTGCTCTCCTGCCACTGTACTCTGTTAAACTCAGCAAACACTTCTCACACTGCTATGAAGGGTCTGTTTACTTATCTGACTGCAGTTGGCATCATGTTTTTTTCCTGCTTCAGGCGCAATAAATATGTGTTGAATGAGTGAATTAGAGAGAACACGAGAGTGAGCAGCAGGGGCTCAGAGCCATCTCTAGAGACTGCAGGGGGTGCCCTGTGGCTGCTGCCTGCCTAAGGCAGGGGCCGCGTGTGTGTGTGTGGGTGTCTGGTGGGGCCATAGAGCGTTACCCAGGTTGGCACTGAGTGTGAGGTGCAGCTTCTTCTTCCAGAGCTTGGCAGCAAGGACACCGTTGTAGTGCACAGCCTGGACCCCAATTGCCAGCTGCACTTCCTTCGCCTGCTCACTGTGATTAACCAGCATCACTGAGATCTGGGCATCCCCTCTCAGGGGTAGGGAGCTGGGTGCTTTCAAGAGCAGGTACAGAGGATTGGCAGTCTCGAGACTGGGAGGACGGATGCCGTTGTCTTTCCCATGGTCCCTTTTCTCTTTCTCGACTCTCTCCAGCACCTCTTTTTCCTGAAGAGACCCTAGTGAAGGGGAGAAACGAAGCTGATCTTTTACCTGGCTGGTATAAACGCTTCTAATAAAACTCTGGGAATCAAAACCATTTACCCACTTCTGCTCAAATGCCAAAGTCACAAGAGCTCTGCAAGCCTCTAAGGCCATATTTAGCCCAAAAATGTCTGTGTCAGGCAGATCCACCACCGATACAGTGTGTCTCTTCCAAACCACTCAGGGACCAAGTTCTTTTTCAAGTGCTGTGAATTTGCCCCTTGAATGATGAGACAGCAAGGTTGGGGACAAGTCAACACTGTCTCTGAGGACAGTTTTGCAGGGAACTGAATTTTCCTATGTGAAAGAATTTAGACTTCCTCTGAGGGTCAGGAATGCTGCTAAATGTCCTAGGGTGCACAGCCCGTACAACAAAGACATATCTGGGCCCAAATGTCAATGGTGTCAAATGGGGTTGAGAAACCCTGTTTTATATGATGCGGAAAGGACAAGTCTCTTTCTGGCTGCATCTGCCAGGCCCATCCCTTTCCCTCGCTTGCTGTTCCAGGTACCGAGAAGCCTGGGGCCCTTCCCTGGCCCGTACCTTCAGGATACTTGTAGTTCTGAGTGATGTCCTCGCAGCGGTCACTGCCCACACCCTTGGTGCTGATGTTCTTGCCAACATACTTTGTGTTGGAGTCAGTCAACTCCAGTGTCCCATCCTCACAGCACTTCCAGACCACACATGAAGCATTTATGGCAGCAAAAAGGTCTGACACTGCTGGGGTCAGCCCCAGCATCCCATCCTTGACTGCTCTGACCGGCACCAGATCACAGAACCCCCGGACTGAGGGAGAGAAAGGTTGGTGAGCATGGGAGCCGCGCCTAGACCTCTGCTCAGTTCAGAACTGCATAACCTCAGTCCCCATCCTCTAGCCTATTTTCCCTCCCCGAGGACCAAGGTCAGAGGTGAGCACTAGGCAGGGTTTTTGAGAGAGCCACAGAGGTGAAACTATTTAGTAATCAACTATTTAGTGATAGAACTTTTTGGTCATGGCCCCTGGCAGAAGCCCTCTCAGGAACTGGACAGGCAGAAGCTCAGAGGGTCACACTTAGCGTGAGGAGCTCTCAAGCCAGCTTTACTATGGATATGACAGGAATAGGGCTACCTTTCTTGAGCACTTACTAGGTGCCAGGCTCTGTGCCATTTCTGTTCCTGAGGAAGAGCTATCTTTTTGTGGGTCCTGAAGCTTCCTTTTCTGGGCTTGAGCCTATCCCGATACCCTCTTCATCCATGTCCAGAACCTCAGAAACCCCTGTTGCAAGCCCCTGGCCTAGCACAGCCACTTGCCATCTTAAGATCCTCTGCCCTTCACTGTGACCCAACTCCCTCACCCGCGGCTCTAAGGTGCCTTGTCTACCTACAGCCTGTAGCCAGGATGGCAGGCACCTCTATTCCCATGAGCCCACTGGCATCAGGTCAGCTTTCTGCTGGCTGCTGTCATGCCTCATGCTTCTACTGTTTTCGAGGATGCAGACCCCCTTGGGACTGCCTGCTGCTCCCGAGTCCTCTCCGGGGGACTTCTTCAGCTCTGTGCAGCCCTGCGTGGTCCTGGACCCAACCCTAGGCTTTACCTCCACCTCCACTGGGAGCACTTGGGTGCAGAATCTGCCATCCATCATAACCCTGGGGCAAGGCAGGCCGCGTCATCCAGCACTCTGTGGAAGTCTGGAAGATCCTGAATGTAGCAAAAAGAAAAATTCAAGTGGGAAAGAAAAGGAGTGCTGAAGAGGTTCTGGAAATGCAGCCTGGCAGAGCTGTTTTTGTTCCAGTGGGATGGGAGGTCACTGTGTCAAAGTGGCTGCAGCACTCCCAGGAAGGGGCATGCACACCATCACTGACCATCAGCGCCGCCTCTAAGGGTCTTGAAAGCCTACTCTCCATGCCAGGGCCACAAAGTGGGTGGGGCTCCTGCAGAGGTGTGCCATGCAGGGTTGGAGCCCTTCCTGGACTGGAACCTCATCTCCCTCAGGCTTCTCACCAGATTCTGCCTCTCTGGCCTTCTCCATTCTGAAGTCCCTCCTCATTATAGTATTCATCTACGAGCAGACGCCCGCCGGTGCCCTGTGCTGAGGCAAACGTGGTCACCACACGGGCAGGGATTCCCAGGCATCGCAGCACTGCGAGAAGAGGGGCGGAGTGTCAGGGGGCGCTTGAGAGACCGGGCTGGGGGCGTGTGGGAGGCTAGGATTTTCAGTGTCTCCTCTGGGCACTGAAAACTTGGAAAGAAGAGGAGTGCAGGAACCTAGAAGTGGCAGCCAAGAACAGGATGCATGAAGGCTGATCAATAAGGCACAGGTTCCACCGCATGCGGGGTATATAGCAGGGGAGAAGGCAACAGAGCATAGAACACAGCGCTGCAGGGCTGCTCTGCTAGGGCAGGGTTAGGGAAGTAAGTGAATTTGGGAATGGAGTTTGCAAATGAGCCCAACTTTGCTGAGGGGAAAAGCAGCAGAAGCTGGCGGGAGGAGCTGCCTGGAACAGCTACTTCTGTGTGATGAGATGGAGAAATGCGGCTGCGGGGAGGCAGCACCTGCTTTTGCAGATGTCCTTCCTGCATGGGAGGCCAGGGAACAACCCATGAGGCAGGGCACTCTACAGGAGACAAGGGGACCAACCTGTGCAAGCAACAGCAGCCAACACCCAGGCCTGGCCATCATACACGGGTCGGCCTCGGCCTGTGAGCCACTGCCGCAGGATGGGCACGCTGCCCCGGCGCTTGTTCAGCAAGGCCCCTTCCTGGGTGGCCCGGGTCTGCGGGGTGGGCAAGACCCTCTTCTCCTTGAGAGAATGCAGCTGTTTGGGGAAATGTGTGGATGTCAGTATGAGTCCCTCGGGCAGGACAGCTTCCAGGGCATGGGTAAGGAGGGATCATCGCAGTACTCCAACCATGGTGAACAGATACCCAGCATTAGAGCCACCTGGTACTGGTTAAACCTGCATGCTCCTGGGCTCCATCCTAGGCCCCCGGGTCATAGCTCTAGGGCTGGAGCCCAGGACTCCCCTTCTTAACAAGTCCTCTGGATCCAGCCACAAAGAGGAGCATGAGAGCTGCCCTTCCTCAGGGGCTGGTTTCACCGGTTCTTAGTTCTCCACCCTGACTCGTTTGAGGTGGTTTGCACTTGGGTCCTGGAGGCCACTTATCCCAAGCTTCTTTCAACTCACAGGCTGGCCTGGACCCTTACCATCTTTTCAGAGGGGACTTCAGCGGCAAAGAGGGAATGGTGAACACATGACTCCTCTGAGAGGATTTTTAGGGACAAGGGAAAGCACCAAGCTACCATAATGGTCTGCATATTCTTCTGAATAATTTAGAAGTATAAAAGAAGTCCCTTCGATCACTGCAGCAGCAAGCACTGGATAAGATGGGCCCTACCCGCTCCTTCCCATGGGCCTAAGCTCCAGGATGGGACTGGGTATGGGGAGGGAAAGGAGGCTTAGTCTTCTGTGGGCTTGCATCCTGAGGGATCACACATTTCTTTGCTTTTCTCCCCACTGTGGATGCTATTGCCTGTCTTTTTGTCCTCCTTGGACCCTTCTGTAGGGACTGTTCCCACCCCCTGGGAGGAGGGGGCCATTTGTGATTTGGGGGTTTCTGAGGCCACGGTGGTGGGGCAGGTCTCTCAGAGGGCTCTTGTCTCACTCCTGCCCCATTCTGGTTCCCCAGCCTCTCGCTTACCAAGGCACCCAACACAAGGGCCACGTGCACCGGCTGGCTCCACTTCTCTACCTGCTTGTCCTCACTCAGCAAGCGCAGGCTGAGGTCGATGACATCCCCCTCGAACTGTTAAGGACCACACAGGGCCATGATGAAGGGTTCCCAGGTCAGGCACTCATCCCGCAGGACAGCCTCATCATCTCGTCCTTCTCCCAGACCCGCACTCCACACCTGCCTCCCTTGCCTCACCCCTCTGAGGAGCTCTGGCTCCCTCCCCCCACCTCTCAATGTGACCTGGGTTCCTTTTCCCAGGCATCCAATCCTTTGCCTATCTGACTCCCGGTAGGGTGTGAGCTCTCAGGGACCCATGCTGTACTGTTTCATTTCATTGCATTGCATTCCATTTCCATTTAGTGAACCCTGACTGCTCCTACCAGCCCTGAACCAAGAGTGGAGGATACCGAGGCAGCTCCTGTTCCTGAGGAGCCCACGGTTTAGGACTGGAGATGGACACGCAGTGCAGCCCCTTAGATTACAGAGAACAGCAGCATGGCTAGGGCTCTTGTAGAGATGCTGGCACACAGCAGCACAGTGGAGAGGCTCCCTCTGCCTTTGGGGGTTGGGGAAGGCTTCTAGAAGGTCTTGAGAGATGGGTAGGAGCTTGCCAGGAGATAAGACTGGGAAGCCCTTCCTGGCAGAGGGAACATTCAGCCTGTTGCTCTGAGGATGGTGAGGAGTTGGAACATGGGGCGGTTCATGGAGAAACGAAAGCAGGGTCCTGGCTGGAAGGGCCATGGATGTTAGGGTAGGGGGATTTGGTCTTTACCTCAAAGACAGTGGGGATGTAACTGAGGCTTGATTTCCACAGTTTTAAAGAAAATAATTCTGGGAGCTTCAGAGGATGTTCTGATATGGCCCAGAGGAAGGGAAGGCACCACAAGACTGAAATGGGCTAAAGAAATGGTCTCATGACCAGGGGTTTTTGGACCTACCAGCTCTGTCTAGCCTGAACATGCAAGGTTATGGGACAGTCACTCTACATACTCCTCCCCTAGAGGGCCCTGGTACCTGGCCAAAGTCCCAGGACTCTGCCTGGATGCAGTCAGCTGTGCCCAGGTAGATGAGACCATTCTGGTTCAACAAGTACTCCGTGCGCTGAGCCTCATTCTTCAGGAACACAGCATCCTCTGGTGAGAGGTGGGTAGGGATGAGAGCCTGTGGGGGTGCTAGGTCCACCCTCCACATCCAGGCCTCTGTCCTCCCTGCCGAGATTAGGTTTGGCTGCAGGCCACCCCGTCAGCTCTGGGCCTAATGAAGACTGAGGAGGAAGTCCCTCTTTCACTGCCCCCACAGGGTCCCAGCCCAGAGTCCCTGGGTCAATCAGGGTGTGGCCTTTATGGTCAGCCAGGAAGACAAGAACAACCTTAAAAAGCCTGGTTGGCCAGGTGCAGTGGCTCACGCCTATAATCCCAGCACTTTGGGAGGCCAAAGCAGGAGGACAGTTTGAGGCCAGGAGTTCAAGACCAGCCTGGGCAACACAGCAAGACCCTGTCTCTACAAAAAATAAAAAAAAACAGCCGGGTGTGGTGGTGCGCACTTGTAGTCCTAGCTATTCAGGAGGCTGAGGCAGGAGGAAACTTGAGCCCAGGAGTTTGAGGTTGCAATGAGCTATGATGGTGCCACTGCACTCCAGCCTGGGTGACAGAGTGAGAGACTTTCTCTTAAAAAAAAATGAAAACCAGCCAGGCGTGGTGGCTCACGCCTGTAATCCCAGCACTTTGGGAGGCTGAGGTGGGTGGATCACCTGAGGTCAGGAGATCAAGACCAGCCTGACCAACATGGTGAAACCCTGTCTCTACTAAAAATACAAAAAATTAGCCGGGCGTGGTGGCACGTGTTTGTAATCCCAGCTACTCGGGAGGCTAAGGCAGGAGTATCTCTTGAACCCGGGAGGCGGAGGTTGCAGTGAGCTGAGATCATGCCATTGCACTCCAGCTTGGGCAACAAGAGTGAAACTCTGTCTCCAAAAAAAGAAAGAAAAAAGAAAAAAAAAAGAAAATCCTAGTCGTTCACAGCCAGAACACTATCGTCCCTGGATAAATTGGCAACAGGCCAGGGAGCTTCCCAATGGCTTGTATGTCTTTCCCACAAATTCAATTTGTGACCAAAAACAGGTGTTTCTGAAAAAAGACAATTAAGCATAGGCTGACGGATGTGAGCAGAGGGAAGAGGAGCATTTGGAAAAACAGGGTTGGAGGGTTGGAAGGAGCAGCGGGGTTGAGAGGTGGAAGTCAGAACATTGGATTTCTGCCCTGGGAGTGGCCAAGTGGGTCTAGGGCTCCCTCGGTCTCTTGCCGGTGCCCCTCCTGCTTTCCTCATCCTAGGGTTGGGCTGGAAATCCTGAGGAGGGTGGGTGACTTTTAAGGGGGCCATCACCCACTCTGGGAAGCTAGAAGCAGGAGGGCAAGTGCTGAGGGCTAATCACTCTGACCCAATGGCCGAGGTGGAGTGGACAGGGGTTAGACTAGTTTCTGGGGACTAGAGAGAGAAAAGGATTTCCAAATCATCCAGAGGAGATGCTAGGCTAACCTCTCTGGAGCCCTCCAGGGATCCATCTGGGGATGAGGGTCCTCAAGGCAACAGAAGGATAAGACGCCAGAAATCAGGAAGCCCTGAAGAATCTGGGGCCTAAAACCACAGAACCATATGCTCAAGGAGCCCTCCACTCCTGCCTTCCATCCTGAGTACTCTCTGAAGTCAGCTAGGCATCACTGTTTTTTATTTTTTATTTTTTGGAAATTACTTCAAACTGAGGTGTTTGGCCCCAGGATCTGCAGGTCTCTAGGAAGTAGCTTATGAGAGCATGGGCAGTGCCAGCCTCCTCCTCTCTGCTTGGGTATATGTAGCCCCCTTTATAAAGTGCCTGGCCTATGAGCAGGGCTCCAACTTTTACCATAGGATGTAAAATGATGTAAAATTTCCTTTTGAATCCCCATCTCCAAGCATGCCAAGATGACACTGAGATGCCAGGGAATCTGAAAATTTCTCAGTCACCTCCCAGATGAGCGGAGCCCATGACGCTCCCCTGCCCAGACAGAGACCTCCACCCACACTCACGTAGAGAGGCCCTCCGTAGGCAGGTCCCTACAAACTGAGCACAAAGGCAGGACTCCTGGCACTGGAGTCAAGAGTGCGGGCGCCCTGAGCCAAGCACTGTCCTAGAACTCTTTGCTGGGTCTTTACGGCGGTTGCCAGGGCCTGGCTCTGGAAGCAGACTCAGGGTGATCGGGGGGTACATCAGTGCCTCAGCTTCAGAGGGAAGCGGCTTGAAGGGCTTTCTGCCAGTCGTGGAGAGCCACAGGGCCTCCCCCAGCTGAGGGGCCCTGCATCTACATTCATCTACGTGGGGCACCTGGATGAATACGAGCTCCCATCTGCTGATCCACCTGCCTTTGCCCTTGGAGCAGGAAATAAGGGTCTGAGCTGAGGACAGGTGGGGCCACCTGAAGTGGGGGAGAACCCTGCCCTGGACAGGAGAAGTGGAGAGAGAATCCACTGGGATTTAGGTAGCACAGAGAAAAGCAGTCAGGCGCTGCGGGACAGACATGGGGCCAGGCTTAAGAACCTGGGAAGGTTCTTCCTCCTCCCCATGTTTCCGTCAGTTTCCTGGCCCCGCCTTGCCACAGGGCCTCCTTCAGGCTGGCAGCAAAACTCTCGAGAGGAAAAGGGCTATGTACTCGTTTGATGTTGTAAAGACAGGAAAACCGGGAGAAACTCTTTTTCATTCTCCCAACAAACCCTTCAGGGAGCCCAAGGATGAAGGTGGGTGAGATAGATTTAAAAGCAAAGACAGACACAATCTTCAGAGTGGGGAGGAAGAGAAGATGGGTCCTACTTTGGGTCTGATTTGGACATGTATTATGTCAGATGGCCATTTCTAGACGACATAGCTCCAGCCACAGCTAGGGCTGAGCTTTGCTAGAGGTGGCCACGGTTGGGGGGGCGGGGCACAGCAGGTCACCTGACCCCAGGGAAGCCGCTCATAGGCTGGTGAACCTTGGGGTCCCGTCAGACCCTTGGGTAGGGGGGTCTGGAGAGCACCCAGCAATCTGCAAGAACAGAATGAGCCGGAAGAGAGGAGTAAAGACAGGGAAGTGTAGATTTCCTGGGAAGCGGAAGCAGAAGCTTGTGGAATAACACAGACCTCTTGGGGCCCTGGTCGGCAGGGGAGCCTTATCAATTCAAAATGGTATATTCTTTTTCTTAAAGAGGGTCCCCCAAATTGCATCAGCTTCAGGTCCCGCAAAGCCTGAGTGCACTCTGGAAACAGAATAGTGGGGGAGAGAGAGAGAAGCCCATCCTCAGGCCACCTCATTCCCAAGGCCCTCTCCAGTTCTCACCCCTGCACTGTTAGAATGAAGGGCAGCTTTCCCAGGGTCATCTCAGTGAGTCTCAACTCCTGTGACCAAAATAGCGTGAGCCAGCACCAGGGTCTGGTGGTGAGACAAGCTTTCGCTTTCAGTGGGAAGGCTCAACCCGCTTCTCCCAGGGGTGACACCAAAACAGGACCCTGGGTCTGAGAGCTGGTTCATTCAGGGAGAAAGCCCTGGCACAGACTGGGTGTTGGTGCTGTCCTTGGAGAGGGCTGCCACAGGGGCCTGGTGCAGGTGCTCCGTGCCAGAGCTGCACCCCAGCTCCAGTGTATGGAGCCTCCGTGCAGCCCAGGCAGGCCCAGGTCCAAACTTACCTCTACTCCAGGGGTTAAAGAGCAGTGTGAACTGGCCCAAGAGGCGTGGCTTCCTGCCTGAGACCTGCAGCAGAAGCGAGTAGTGGCCAATGACAGCGTCCGCAGGTGTGGTCACAGAGATGGTCCAGGACTGGGCATCTCTCTCCTCCACCACTGCACTCCACCACTTTCGGTCCCCCAGACTGGAAATTGGGAATGTGGCTTGGGTCCTGTTGATCTTGGAAGGCTTCTCTCCTGCAGTCACACAGTGATTAGTCTGTCACTGGGACTTCTTGGTCACAACTCAGCGTAATAAGGTCAGGGTATTACAAAGATAGCGCAGGTGAAAGTTGTTTTTGGAGGATAATGAAAGTGACCCACCTAGAAATGAGGCCCATCAAGAAAGAGTGACAGGAGAGCACAGGCTTTTGGCACCCATGGACCTACATCATAGTCTATAAAATGGGCATCGTAATAGTACCTTCTTCATGGCCCATGGCAGGACTGAATGAAATACTGCATGTGAAGTACTTGGCCCAACACCTGACAGATAGTATGGATTCAATAAAAAGTAGCAATTAAATGTTATATTTAGCCTGGGTTCGATTCCATCCAGAATTTTCTTTTTCTTTCTTTTTTTTTTTTTGAGACGGAGTTTTGCTCTTGTTGCCCAGGCTGGAGTGCAGTGGCACGATCTTGGCTCATTGCAACCTCCACCTCCTGGGTTCAAGTGATTCTCCTGCCTCAGCCTCCCGAGTAGCTGGGATTATAGTCACCCGCCACCCGCCTGGCTAATTTTTTGTATTTTTGGTAGAAACAGGGCTTCACCATATTGGTCAGGCTGGTCTTGAACTCCTGACCTCAGGTAATCCACCCGCCTCAGCCTCCCAAAGTGCTGGGATTACAGGTGTGAGCCACCATACCCGGCCCCATCCAGAATTTTCTACAAAGCTACTATTATATTTGCAACCAAAAAGAAGCTCTTGGTGATGCTGCTGCTAGGCAGCTTCTGAGTCATCATAAACAATATTTACCAAGCACATAATCTCGTGGCACCCTCATGACCGCCCTGCCAGGTGGGCAGGACTTCTTATGGCCCAGCTGCAGTGTGGGCCATTTGCCCCTTGATTCGCTAACAGGGTGCTGGAGAGAACAGAGAACCCCCCAGGCCTGCTGCCAAAGGAGTCTAGGCCTGTCTCACTAACCAGTTTGTGCAGTGAGGGCCACCTTCTTCAGGGCAGGCAGAAATGCATGGACTGGAGCGCAGAAGTGCAGGATGATGGTGAAGGGCTGCCCCCTCCTCACAAAGAGGTGCCGGGAGCTGAGGGCCTTGGTGTGGTGCTCCTCATTGTTTCTTGCTGCCTGAAAGTCGCAGCTCTTGATACCCAGGGCTGTTGTGGGAAAGAGAGAAGTCATGGAAACTAAGTAAATGTGACAATGTAAGTACAAGCAGAGATTCTGGAGTCAGAGAGACCAGGGTTCAAATCCTTGGCTCCACTTATGTTTTAGCTGCGCAATCCCAGGCAAGTAACTTAACCACCCTCAGCCTCAGTTTCCTTTTCCTTAGAATAATCATCCCTCCTTTCAGAGTTGTGGGGATTAGATGATGTATAATACATTTAGCACAGTGTCAGATACACAGTAAGTCCCATTAAATGAAACTGTTGTTGTTATTATTATTAATAAGTGCAATGCTTACTCTCATTGTTGGCCTCCTTTTTCTGGTCCCAATCCACAAGCAATGTATAAAACCCAAAATCTTTCTCGCACCTACTCATTTTTTCTTAGAGCACAATCAGATAATTTTTAGAGCTAGTTTTGAGATCACTGAGTCCAATTCTCTTGTTCTATAGATGAGAAGAGTGAGGCTGAGTGTAGAACTGTCTCACCCGAGACTGTGCATGGTAGCTTTTTGACCTAAAGTCTTACTATAAACTCACAACACTATGCAGCCCAGAAAAACCCTTCATGGAGGTGGCTCAAGAGTATTATGACAGTCTGTTAATCAATTCTCATTTAACAGAAGTGATATGGTTTGGCTTTGGGTCCCTGCCCAAATATCAGGTCGAATTGTAATCTCCAGTGTTAGAGGGGCCTAGAGGGAGGTGATTGGATCATGGGGGCAGTTTCTAATGGTTTAGCACCATCCCCCAGTGCTGCTTGTTTAAAAGTGTGTAGCACCTCCTCCTTCACTCTCTCTCTCTCTTTCCCACCAGCCATGTGAAGATATGCTTGCTTCCCCTTCACCTTCTGCCATGATTGTGAGTTTCCTGAGGCCTCCCCAGGAGCAGAAGCTTGTACAGCCCACAGAACCATGAGCCAGTTAAACTTCCTTTCTTTATAAATTACCCCATCTCAGGTATGCCTTTATAGCGGTGTGAGAATGGACTAATACAAGAGGGAAGAAAAAAACAAGGAGTAGAGAAGTCAAAAGATATGTTCAGCAAGCGCAAGATAAGGAACAATGCTGGAAAAAAAAAGTTATTTTTGTTTTTTGGTTTTTTTTTTTGCAGCAAAGGAATTGTGTACTTTTTGTTCCTTTGATGGCAGAAGGCCATTGGGAATCTCCTTGGTCTGAAAGGCAGCCTGCAGTTTTTGCACTGGCTCAGCTGCCACAAGAAAGAAACTATGGCTTTTGCTCGCAGGTGTGAAATGAGGTCTAACCCACTTCAGGGAAGTGATATGACCCTGATGGCAATGTCCTTTAGACTACAAGACATATCTTGTCAATTTCAGGATACTCCTACTTCAAATTTCCCTCAGTTCCCAGTCTCTCTGGCTTAGAGCTGAAGAGTAGAGGGGAAGGATGTTCTACTTTTTCTTTCACTAGTGATGGGGATGATAGAAGATGCCAATGATGTCTATTTAGGGCAAAAGAACTGACATCACTGAATATGAAGAAATGTGAAAGTGTCCAGAGGAGGGAAGGAAACTCTCTGTGTCTGGTCCTGGTGTCCCTGGGTGCCCCTTGCATCCTTGTATCCCCCTCCTCCACTAGGCTTGGTCAGGCCATGGCTATAGATAAAGTAGCCACGGGGAGGCTGGGATTTGTAAACTGAAGTACAGCAGCACTCAGAAACCAACAATGATTCCTCTTTCTGCTTAGCACAAAGCTTGTGCTGGGGCCCAGGATAAGCCCTGCCTCTGCAGACTGGTTGAGTTGGATTGGATGGTGGAATGCCTTAGTCACATCCTAAGTCATATGACTTGAGCCTCAGTGTATCTGAACCCACGTAATGACCATAGTGTTATGGCAAGAGTCACTAGAATTCATTTGGATTCTTGTTCTGTATAGAAGGCTCCTACCATCTCTTCTCTATCTGGCAGATGTCTACTTATCTTCCAAGATCCAAAGGCACCCACCTCTGTAGCCTTCACTGACTCCTCCTGGCAGAGGTCAGTCCTCTGGACTCCCACAGTACTCTGCTCCACTTTCTTCAGCACTTATCCCATTTGATACCCATCACCTGCCTAGCCCTCTGCTCCCCTTTTCACTGTGAGCTCCCCAAGGTACAGTACTTTCTCATATCTGCATCCTCTGCCCCAGCAGAACTCAATAGATAGCCAATCAGTGTTTGCTCCGTCAATGAATGGATGAGAACATTGAGACAGCCTTAAAGGAGATTTTCTCAGATGCATCACAGGGGCCTCAGGTCCCCACCTGTGCTGCCAGACCCTCGCAGGGCCCCTGAGGTTTCTGCATTCTTTAGGTCTGCCTGGTTTCTTGGTTTATCTCTGCCTCTGCCCCTTTTAGGTGGATTCATTGACTCCTACCTCTCCTTCTCTCCCACTGGGTCTTGAGGCAATACCTTCGTGTTTTCCCAGCATCTCCTATTTGTACCACAGCCCATGAGAAGTTGTGTTAACCTGGAGATCATGTGGAATGCTCTTCAGAGGTGCACAATACCCCACCCTCCTCCCTCTCTGCCTTTCACAATACCCCAGAGCTGCCTCAGATGTGCCCCTCAAGCAGTTATATGTTTAACGACTGGCTGGGGGGAGGGGTTGGTAAGGGGGAAGGGCGTACTGAGTTACAGCATTTGCCAAGTTCTGTGGTGTAAAATACTCCCCCAGTGGCCAGTTTGAAGCTACTGAGGTGATGTCAGCAAGTGCAGAGCTGTGAAGAGGCGTGGACTGGCACTTCATCATGTGGTTTTTCCAGCACAGAGATACAGGAGACATAAACACCCTCAAAAACATAAAGGTAAAAAGGAGTAAAATATGTAGGTGGTGACGAGTTTAGAGTACTTATTATCTTTCTTTTTAATATAAATTTTTTACTTGTAAGTTTATACAATTTAATTTTTAATAATGCCTGTGTTTAAGAACTTGTTCGGCCAGGCGCGGTGGCTCACGCTTGTAATCCCAGCACTTTGGGAGGCCGAGGCGGGCGGATCACGAGGTCAGGAGATCGAGACCACGGTGAAACCCTGTCTCTACTAAAAATACAAAAAATTAGCCGGGTGTGGTGGCAGGCACCTGTAGTCCCAGCTACTCGGAGAGGCTGAGGCAGGAGAATGGCGTGAACCCAGGAGGCGGAGCTTGCAGTGAGCCGAGATTGCGCCACTGCACTCCAGCCTGGGCGACAGAGCGAGACTCCGTCTCAAAAAAAAAAAAAAAAAGAACTTGTTCACAAGATTCCTCAAAATTTAGCAATTGGCTCTTGCAAGTCCGCACAAGCCAGCTCCAGCCACTGCCGCATGTCATGAGTTCATACTCAGTGATTCCCATCTGGTGGCTACTGGGCCCTCTGCCACCCACTGCCTGGAAAGAATTTAGTGCCCAGGGGCATCCTCTGGTTTGGGACTAAACAATCTCCTGATACCTTTGTGTTTCTCTGATTGAGTAGATTTTTAATTTGTCTGGTCTCTACGGAATAGAAAGAACGGTTTGGCCAGGCGTGCTGGCTCATGCCTGTAATCCCAAAACTTTGGGAGGCTGAGGCGGATGGATCATGAGGTCAAGAGATCGAGACCATCCTGGCCAACAAGGTGAAACCCCGTCTCTACTAAAAATACAAAAAATTAGTCAGGCGTGGTGGTGGGCGCCTGTAGTCCCAGCTACTCAGAAGGCAGGAGAATCACTTGAACCCAGGAGGCGGAGGTTGCAGTGAGCCGAGATTGCGCACTGCACTCCAGCCTGGTGACAGAGAGAGACTCTGTTTAAAAAAAAAAAAAAAAGGACAATTTATTGGTGTTTGCCCTATTTTCACAAGACGTGGCTGAGATTATTGACTTAATTCACCCAGAATTCTTTTTTTTCCCTATCAGGTGTTGGTCTCAGGGTCCGTTGCCCTCCACACACCAGACTGGCCAACCAGGGCAGGCGAGTGAGGCAGTTTCTATAGCAACAGAACCACAGCTGCATCCCACTGTCCCCACATCTCTGCACCATTTCCCTCTGACTACCCTCTTGCTTCTCCCAGGACACAGAACAGCCAGGCAATTCCCAGGCCAGGATATAATAATTACTGCCAAGAGTGCTGCGACTCTGACCACCTCTGTTGGTTTCTTGCTTTGTGTCTGCCTCTGCCCCTTTTAGGTGGATTCCCTGACTCCCTCCTCTCCTTCTCTCCCATTTGGTGTAGAAGCTGTGACACCTTCATGCTACCCAGGGTATCTCTCATTTGTATCACAGGGTGTCTCTCATTTGTATCAGTAAGCTGTGAACACTTATGCTGTGATGACCTTGGGATAAGAATATAAACCCATGTTAACCACCATCACCATCTCACCATCATCATACAATTATCATGACCAGTTTACCCCAACATCCTACCCCATAACCACCCCATAGCAACATCACCATCACCTCCGCCTCTACCAGCACCCATCATCACACCACACTCCACAGCCACTCCACCATCACCTCTGCCTCCACCAGCACCCATCATCACACCATGCCCCACAACCAGCTCACTATCACCTCTACCAGCACCCACCTACCACACCCCCTCCACAGCCACCTCATTATCACCAGTACCCCCTCCCCCACCATGGTTATACCACCATCTCCCCGCCCATCATCCATCCCACTTCCTTTAATGAAAACAGGTGATGCTGCGAGGGCTGCATACAATCCAGCAAGCCCTGTCGAGCACTGGCTTGGCTCACCCTGTCCCATGGTTGCAGGCCACTCCTCTTATCCACTTGGCCACAGGAAGCGCCTGTCTCGAACTGTTGCTTCTGGGCTCCTTTTGGGCTTTCTGTCTTCCAGACAGAAAATGATGAAGGCACTTTTGTTGGCTTAAGAATCTGGAAATAGCAAAACCTCCCCCCACTACTCCTGTGAGCACCCTGACATGTTTCTTCTCTCCTACTCCCTCCCTGCTGCTATCTCCCGGACCAGTTGCTAGGAGTAACCCTGTTCATTTTATCTCTTGTGCCAGGAGGCCCAGGCAGGAATATGCCTGGCAGCCCTGGGGCAGGGGGTGGGATGGGGAAGACCTGCCAACTGGAGAAGCCTAGAGCAAACCTTGAAGCCTCTTGCTTCAGTGGTCTCAAGAGACTCTCAGAGATGTTATCTGGACTGCACTGGAAGACTCTGGAAGAGAGGAGGCCACAAACAGGAGTCCCATATCCAACTCCAAATCTCAGGCCCTAAACGTGACAGGGGCTGCAAGTTGCGAGATGTTCATGGGCTGTTTTGATAACAGAGAGAACATGTGTGTCTGGAATTTATCTGTGTGAAAGAGATAAGGAAGTAGAATTTGTTGGTGAAAAATAAATGTCTTAAAAGTAGAAGCTGGGGCCCCAACTCTTCCAAGCCTACCTGGTCTGGGACCCTCTACCAGAGAAGGTTGGGAACTATCTTGTAACTCAGGCCCTATGCCTTTTCAATTTTTCTTTCTTTAGTTCCTGAAGAGAAAAGAGAAGGATCTCATATTTGGCCTTACCTGGGCTTGTGAAACTGTGTTACCAGAAGCACTCTCAGGGCAGCTGTACTTGCTGCATATACATGAGACGTCTATAGAATGATATAAAACACACTGCCAAAAATATTGGTTGCCTGTGGGGAGGGGATCTGGGCAGTGGGGTAGAAAGGTTATCTTTATGCTGTTTACTCTTTTATACTTTTAAAACTTTGAACTTTTGAACTCATTTGAAGGAGCTTATTATGTAAAAAAAAAAAAAAAAAAAAAAAAAAGAAACCTGCCTTTCACTAGCGCGGTGGTTCACGCCTGTAATCCCAGCACTTTGGGAAGCCAAGTCAGGTGGATCACCTGAGGCCAGGAGTTCGAGACCAGCCTGGCCAATATGGTGAAACCCTGTCTGTACTAAAAATACAAAAATTAGCTGGGCATGGTGGCGGGCGCCTGTACTCCCAGCTACTCAGGAGGCTGAGGCAGAAGAATTGCTTGAACCTGGGAGGCGGAGGTTGCAGTGAGCCAAGATGGCGCCACTGCACAGCCAGCATGGAGCAAGATTCCATCTCAGAAAAAAAGAAATGCTTCATAAGAAATGAAGAAGTTAATTTTTCATTATTTGAAGATGTCATTTTTTACCTGGAAAACATGAATCTACGAACGATTATAAAAGGTAATTTAGTGAGCTGGCTAATGCCAAAATTATAGAAGCCAACAGTTTTCATACCTGCAATCAATAACAAGTCAGAAAATGTAATTAAAGACCCAACCTATAATAGCAACAACAACAAAAGATGAAATTTCTAGAAATAAACTTAAGAAATGTGAAGTGCTGTCAGTAAAACACTTGGAAACGGTATGGAGGGACACCAAATAAGACTTGAGCAGATAAAAAGGAAGATCACCATCCTGGGCAGGACAACTCAACTTTATAAAGTGGTCATTTCTTCCCAAGTTGATCTTAAGTTTAATTCATTCCCAATAAAAACACCAAGATTGTTTTTTGAAACTAGGTAAACTGATTCTAAGGTTCAAAAGGAAATCTCTAAGATAATAATAAAGTGAGACCAGCCTTCCTAGATATGAACACATAATATAATATTACTGTAATTGAAAAGTCCATAGATCAAAATACATGTATTAAATGTATGCTAAATGTGGCACTTCAAATCCATGGGGAAATGAAGGATTTATCAGTAAATGACTTTGGGACAACTAGCTTGTCAAAATACAGTTGGCTTCCTACCTTATGCCACACATCAAAATAAATTTCAGATGAATCAAAACTCTTATTAAATCCTTAAAGTAATAGAAGAAAAAATGAGACACTTCTTCTTAAGTTAACTTGGGAAAACCTTTGAAAATATTATGCAAAACCCAGAAGCCATAAAGAAAATGCTGAGAAATTTGATTCCTTAAAAATTTTTAAATGGAAAAATTCACAATGTTAAAAGATATGCAGGTGGGGCACGGTGGCTCACACCTGTAATCCCAGCACTTTGGGAGGCCGAGGCGGGTGGATCATGAGGTCAGGAGTTTGAGACCAGCCTGGCCAACTTGGTGAAACCCCATGTCTACTAAAAATACAAAAAATTAGCTGAGCATAGTGGCATGCGCCTGTAATCCCAGCTACTTGGGAGGCTGAGGCAGGAGAATAGCTTGAACCCGGGAGGTTGGAGGTTGCGGTGAGCTGAGACTGGGCCACTGCTCCAGCCTGGGCCACAGAGTGAGACTCCGTCTCAAAAACAAAACAAAACAAAACAAGATATGCAACAAGTTGGGGAAAATATTTGAAACTCATATCACGAAGAATTAATCTCCTTAATATAAAAGATGCCTATAAATCAATAAGAAAAGAATAACAAACTATTAGAAAAATGAATAAAGGATATGATAAACAATTCACAGAAAAGGAAATAAAAATGTTTATCAAATCCATGGAAAGTTGTTCAGCCTCATTTAATAAAAATGCAAAATAAAAACACCCTGAGATATCATTCTTTCTTCACCTATTAGATTGGCAAAGATAAAAGAGTTTGACAACATTTTGAGTTGGTGATGACTTAGGAAAATAGTTGCTCTCTTATAATACTAGTGGGAGTACAAATTTAAATTGGTGCAGCCTCAGCTGGGCACGGTGGCTCATGCCTGTAATCCCAGCACTTTAGGAGGCGGGTGAATCACTTGAGGTCAGGAGTTCGAAACCAGCCAGACCAAGAGGGTGAAAACCAATCTCTACTACAAATACAATAATTAGCCAGACATGGTGGTGGGCGCCTGTAACCTCAGCTACTCAGGAGACTGAGACATGAGAATCACTTGAACCTGGTGGGTGGAGGTTGCAGTTAGCCAAGATCGTGCCACTGCATTCCAGCCTTGACAACAAAGCAAGACTTTGTCTCAAAAAAATAGAAATAAATAAATAAATAATAAATTGGTGCAGCCTCTCCAAATTGGTGCAGCCTCTATGGAGAGTGTTAGACTGGGTGGCTTAAACAACAGATATTTATGTTCTCACCCTTCTGTAGTATGGAAGTTCAAGATCAGGGCCTTTAGGCTTGGTGTCTGGTGAAGGCTCTCTTCCTCACATGCCCTCTTCTCTGTGTCCACGCGGAAAGAGAAAGATCTCTGGTGTCTTTTCCTTTTCCTCTTCTTATAGGACATCATGCCTATTGGATTGAAGCGCATTCTTATGACCCCACTTCACCTTTATTACCTTCTTATAGGTCCCATCTCCAAATACAGTCACATTGGGGGTTAGGGCTTCAACATACGAATTTTTGGGGTGGACACGATTCAGTCCGGAACAAAGGGAAATTAAGTAGTTTCTACCAAAACTTTAAATGTCTATACTTTTTGCTGCTCTGCCTATGGATTAGCCATTCTTTATTCCTTTACTTTCTTAATAAATTTGCTCTCACTTAAAAAAAAAGTCTGTACTTTTGATTCAGCCATTCTACTTCTAGGTATTTATCATACAAATGATCAAACAGGTGTAAAATAAAATTTATACAAGTATTTTCAAGGCATTGATATTTATAATAGCCAAATACTAGAAACTACCTAAACATCCATGCATAAGGTATTAGGTAGAAAAATTATGGGACATGCACTCAATAAAATACATAAAGGTGAAAAAGAATGAAGTAGCTCTATATAAAAGGATGTGGAACAATCTCCAAGCTTGATTTGTTTGTTTATTTGTTTTGAGACAGGGTCTTGCTCTGTCACCCAGGCTGGAGTGCAGTGGTACAATCATGGCTCACTGCAGCCTCAACCCCTGGGCTCAAGTGATCCTCCCACTTCAGCCTCCAGAGTAGCTGGGACTACAGGCATGTGCCACTACATCTGGCTAATTTTTTATTTTTTATAGAGATGGGATCCCACTATGTTTCCCAGGCTGGTCTTGAACTCCGATGCTCAAGTGATCCCCTAGCCTTGGCCTCCCAAAGTGTTGGGATTACAGGCATGAGCCGCCGCGCCCAGCCCAAGCTGTATTGTTAAGTGGAATAAGCGAGGTAGAGAACAGTGTGAATAGTATACTATCTTTGTGTAAAGGGTATATGTGCGTGGGGAGAATATATATGAATTTGCTTGTGTTTATATAGACTATTTCTAGAAAATTATTGCTTCTAGATAGACACTCAGTGCCTAGGGACAAGGCTTTTTTCTATATACCCTCTGTATGTTCGTGCTATGAACATGTATTTATGTGTTAATACTTTTAAAGCAACAAAAACTTTCAGGGGAAAGTCTTTGGCTGAAAGAACTATTTTCACCACAGAGAGCCCCTTACCTGGGAAGGGAATGGGGAGGTTGTGGGCTGGTCTCACTTTGGGGAATGTGTTCTCCTTCTGGTTCTAGCAAAGAGAATCTTCTCTTTCCTGGTACAGTTCCCATGAGAGCTTCACAGAGATCCAGTCTCTGGCAGTATTTCAGTCGGGGCACTTTTTGAGGAGCCCATGATGAGACAGATGCTGCTGCATTTGGGTTGGGCTGGGGAAAAGCGAGTGGGAGATGTAAGGAGGATGGAGGGAGGGGGTGACCAGAAAGGTCTGTCCCACGGCACCCACGCCTTTCTACTCTCCAGCCTCTGGCAGAAAAACAACCCCTCAGCGTGGACTCAAGGGGTGTGGACTCAAGAAGGATCTGTTTATTTATTTGTGAAACAAATACCTACAGAGCACTGTCATGCACCAGGAACTGTGTTAGGTACTGGCAGGTACCGTCAGGAACTGTTAGGTACTGGTAGGTACCGTCAGGAACTGTTACGAACCGTGTTAGGTACTGGTAATACAGCAGTAGACAGACGCGTCCCTGCCACCAAGGAGCTTCTATTCCAGCAGGGGGAGACAAACAATACTAAGTGAGTACACCATTACCTATTTCTCTGTCAAGTGTGCCAAATGCTGTAAAAGAGAAGTTTGAGTGCTCTCGGACCCAGGTGTGGAAGGTCAGGGTAGGCTTCTCTCAGAAGGTGATATTTAAGCTGAGAAACTGGGAGGACAAATAATAGTGTGTCCGGAATTGGTGGGTTCTTGGTCTCACTGACTTCAAGAATGAAGCCGCGGACCCTCGCAGTGAGTGTTACAGTTCCTAAAGGGCGCGCATCCGGAGTTTGTTCCTTCTGATGTTCCGATGTGTTTGGAGTTTCTTCCTTCTGGTGGGTTCGTGGTCTCGCTGGCTCAGGAGTGAAACTGCAGACCTTCGCGGTGTTACAGCTCTTAAGGTAGCGCGTCTGGAGCTGTTCGTTCCTCCCGGTGGGTTCGTGGTCTCGCTGGCTTCAGCAGCGAAGCTGCACACCTTTGCGGTGAGTGTTACAGCTCATAAACGCAGTGGGGAACCCAAACAGTGAGCAGTAGCAAGATTTACTGCAAAGGGCGAAAGAACAAAGCTTCCACAACCTAAAGGTGTTGCCACTGCTGGCTCGGGCAGCCTGCTTTTACTTCCTCATCTGGCCCCACCCTCATCCTGCTGATTGGTCCATTTTACAGAGAGCCGATTGGTCTGTTTTGACAGGGTGCTGATTGGTGCGTTTACAATCCCTGAGCTAGACACAAAAGTTCTCCACGTCCCCAGTAGATTAGCTAGATACAGTGTTGATTGGTGTGTTTACAAACCCTGAGCTAGACATAAAGGTTCTCCAAGTCCCCACCAGACTCAGGAGCGCAGCTGGCTTCACCCAGCGGATCCCGCACCGGGGCCGCAGGTGGGGCTGCCTGCCTGTCCCGGGCTGTGCGCCTGCACTCCTCAGCCGATGGGCGGTCGACGGGACCAGGCGTCGTGGAGCAGGGGGCGGCGCTCCTGAGTCTGGTGGGCCGGCACTGCTGCGGAACCCGGCGCACCCTCCGCAGCTGCTGGCCCGGGTGCTAAGCCCCTCACTGCCCGGGCCGGCAGGACCGGCCGGCCGCTCCGAGTGCGGGGCCCGCCAAACCCACGCCCACCCGGAACTCTAGCTGGCCCACAAGCGCCGCGCGCAGCCCCGGTTACCGCCCGTGCTTCTCCGTCCACACCTCCCCTCAAGCTGAGGGAGCCGGCTCCGGCCTCGACCAGCCCAGAGAAGGGTTCCCACGGTGCAGCGGCGGGCTGAAGGGCTCCTCAAGCGCGGCCAGAATGGGCGCCGAGGCCAAGGAGGCACCGAGAGCGAGCGAGGGCTGCCAGCAAGCTGTCACCTCTCAACAGGACAAGGGTTGGCGCGAGAGGAGAGAAAACAGCACGTGCACAGGCTTTAAGGTAGGAAGCAACTGAAAGCAGGTCAGTGGGCCTGCATCACAGAGAGGGATGGGGAGAGGTAAGGCAAGGGCTAAATCTTGCAGAGTTGAGCTGAGAATTTTGGATTTTATTCTCAGAGCAGTGAGAAGTCATTGAAATGATATTTGAAGCAAGGGAGTAACACAATCTGATTTGCATTTTTAAAATACTGGCTAATATAGGGGAAATGATTTAGAGGGGGCAAAAAGGGAAGAGAGATGACCAATAAGAGACTAGAGTAATGCCTCAGGTGAAAGATGATGGTGGTCTACTCCGGGGCGTGTTAGTAAAGATAGACATAGGCCGGTCACGGTGGCTCACGCCTGTAATCCCAGCACTTTGGGAGGCCAAGACAGGCGGATCACCTGAGGTCAGGAGTTTGAGACCAGCCTGGCCAACATGGCGAAACCCCGTCCCTACTAAAAATACAAAAATTAGCTGGGCGTGGTGGCGGGCGCCTGTAATCGCAGCTACTCCGGAGACCGAGGCAGGAGAATCACTTGAACCTAGAAGGTGGAGGTTGCAGTGAGCCAAGATCACGCCACTGCACTCCAGCCTGGGCCACAGAACAAAACAACATCTCAAAAAAAAAAAAAAAAAAAGATAGACATGGACAGATTTGACGGAGATGTAGGAGGTTAAATGGATATGACGTGCTAATGGACAGGATATCAGGATGGAGGGCAGAGAGGAAGATACGCAACATGACTCCCAGGCGCAAATAAGTTAATTATGCTGGCACATTGCTTTACAAAGCACTTTCATGTACATTATCTTGTATGATCTGAACCTCAATCTTATAAACTGCATTAAGGGATCATGATTCCAATTTTACTGATGAGAAAATACGTTCGGAGAGTTAACATTTATTTTAGCGAATGTAAGATCAGTTAATATACTGCCTCATTCCAGAAAGAATTTAAGACTAACAGTGAAATATGGTATTGCAGAAGAGCACATTAAAATGATGCAAATGATGAAAGAATAAAGATGGAGCCCAAACAGAGCCAAGGAGGAGGCTAAAAGTGCATACTATAGCCTACCTATCCACATGCGTTCCACACACGAGAAACTTACCTCTAAGCTCCAGAAGGGAGGGTTTCCCAATATCTCACAGCTTATGGTAAAGCCTAGACTCAAACTGAGGTCTTCCAACTCATACCCCACACATTTGATTTCACATTAGCCTTAATCCAAGCCACTGCTGAGAAGGTCTCTCTATTCAACCTTCTTTAAATCTTTCAAGAATTTCTGTATCTAAATACAGCAGACTAGCTTGTTACCATCCTCTCTGTTGGGAACAATCAGAAAAGTTGAATGAAATATTTTAAATATCTCTTTGAAGGCATCAAGGCAGTGAGGACTTCAGGAATCAAGATCTTGGGGAGAAGAAGAGCAGAGAGGGAACTTGAAACTGGCTGCCACTCTTCCATCTGGGGCATTTGCCCATTCATAATTGGCAGATAAGAGCCTGAGAATCTGGCAGTCTAGCAGGGTTTGAGTTTGAGGGTCATTAAGGATGAGAGGCCCCAATAAACACCCCAGGCTTCCTGAAGGGCTATGCCCCAGGAGTTGAGGTAAGTAGGAAATAGACTAATCCTTATAAAAGGCTGAAGTTGGCTGGGCACGGTGGCTCACACCTGTAATCCCAGTACTTTGGGAGGCTGAGGTGGGTAGATCACCTGAGGTTGGGAATTCGAGACCACCCTAACCAACATGGGGAAACCCTGTCTCTACTAAAAACAAAAACAACAGCAGCAAACAAAATTAGCCGGGCGTGGTGGCAGGTGCCTGTAGTCCCAGCTACTTGGGAGGCTGAGGCAGGAGAATGGCTTGAACCCGGGAGGCAGAGGTTGCAGTGAGCTGGAGATCGTGCCATTGCACTCCAGCCTGGGCAGCAAGAGCGAAACTCTGCTTAAAAAAAAAAAAAAAAAAAAAAAAAAAAAAAAAAAAAAAAAAAAAGCTGAAGCCTGGTTTTAAATAAATCTCCATTATGGCACTCTCCCACTATCCTAACTTCCTACCAGAAAGAACATTCTCTGGAGGATATTAGCATTATCCAGAGCCTGACATTATCTATGTTCAGAGTTCTTTCTCACATTCCCAGAGATTCATTCAGCATCCCAGCTCAGACCTTCTGCTAACACTTGCTGTGCCAGGCACGTGGCCTGCCTCCCCTCAGGAAGCTCCAGGCTCGTGGAGTCTGAAGCCAAGCCCATCCTCTGGGGTTGGAGGAAAGCTGGGTATATCTGAGATCAGCACTCTGCAATCAAATTCTTTTTGTCTGTACTCCTGAAAAAGCAGCAGCCCCAAAACTGGCACCAAGTGGCTCCTGGATACTGGGAAGTCAGGTCTCAGGGACAGGTAGAGAGGTGGTACCAGCTGCACATTGGTTGGTTGGCTGCTGGTCAGTGGGCACGTGGTGAGGAAGAAAAACTGAACAGTGGGCCTTGGAGGGCCAGGGACTAAAGGAGGAGTGAGCTCTGGGAAACAGTGTAGCTCTTGTTGCTGCCTGCCCTTTCCACACAGCCAGCTCCCACCTCTCCAGTTACTCACCAGGTTGGGATGAATGAGAGCTTCTGACACTTCCTTGAACTTCAGGCTAACTTATGACAGTAACAAAGATGCCTTTAGGACCCAAGGACAGACCAATGGGAGTACTGGGCAGTGTGACGTGGGGGGACTTTGGAATCAGACAGACTTTGCTGTGTGGTCTTAAACAAATTACCCAATTTCTCTGAACTAGATAAAGTCCTTTTATGTCATGATTGTCCTTTGAATGCAAGCAAAGCCAAAACTAGTGTTGGTCAACTTAAAAAAACAAGAGTATGAAGGAGCTCGTAGATTGACGGGGAAAAGGAGAGCCAGGACTAGGAGAAGGATGGACTCCAGGGCAGCTCGAGGGACTAGGCAGCAGGAACAGAGGCTCGTCTGTCTCTGGGTCTTTGCTGCCAAGATGGATGGACTCCAAGTTTCTCCCTTCTCTAACCCACTTCACTCTGCAGTCAAAGTGTCTGATTGTCCCAGGAGAAGTGTCTGATTGTCCCAGCATAACTCACGTGCCCACCTCTTGGCCATGGGCGGGCAGGGCTTCTTCACTGGCAGATCCACCAAGGCTACACACAATAAGGAAAAAGAAATTTCTTCAAAAACCCTTTTTTCCTGGAGCTGAGCTGAGCGTTGTCAGAAGAAGATTATACTGAGTTCCACTGGGGTTGGAGGATGAGGGGTTGTGAAGTTGTCCATTGGGAATGGGTTGGGGAGAACCTTATTTGCCCTGTTTATTGGTCTATTCCCTACACCTAGAACACTCAGCACATTAGGAACTAAAAAAATGTTAAATGAGTGGATGAAAGACAACCTTTGCATTTAAGGAAGGCCTTTGCGCTCAAAGAAGTGACTCTGATGGGAATTGCAAGCTCCTATGGCAGACAAGGGTGGAGAACTATTTGTCCTTTAAGTGCTTCTTAAATCACATGAAGTCTGCTCAGCTCTGCAAAGTGGAATCAGCTCTGAGCACTGACACTGCAGGAAGTGACTGTGATCCAAGAGTTAGAGGAGGCAGACACCTGAAGATGATTGTGACCCAAATTCCTTAGACTGCAGCCTGAAACTTCACCCTCTGGCTCTTGCCTCATTTCTTTCCTGCTTCTTGCTCCCTCCCACTCTGACCTCTGGCCATCTGAATGACTTGCAGTTCCTGGCTGCTTTATTCCACTTCCTCTCCTTCCAATTCCTAGTCTTTGACCAACCACTAGCTTTTAGGGCTCCACTTAAATACCAGTTCCTCCAGGAAGCCTTCCTTGAACCAATATCCCAAGGCTGGACTAGTTGGCCCTCCTTGTGCTCCCACAACACCCTGGGTTTACCCCAGTGGTGGATCTCACCGCTCTGTGTTATAACCTCCTGTTTATTTTTCATTCTCCTTATCCTTAGACTTGAGCTCCTTGAGTGCAGGCCCTGGTCCTTCTTGTGTCCTCAGGGCCTATCTGGCTCAGAGCCTGGCCCCTAGTAGAAATTCAGTAAATTTTTGTTGAATGAAAGAATTAATGAATGTGGTGTTAAAATCAGGACTCATTAAAGAGTCCTAGGGCGCAGTTCCTGAAATCTTCCATGTGCTTCAGAGGTCATTGTATCTGTAAGATGTTTCTCTCTCTGGTGTTTTCCTTAAACTATTTCTCATGATTGTCAGGTGATAATTATAAGATGAAATAATTTTAAGTTACTTCCAGCTCCCTGCCAGTAGCTCGTAGTTCTCAGCCCACTCTCTCACAGGACTATTCCCTACTTTCCCTAATTCTTACCACATGCCCTTCTATCCCTCTGATTAACTACACATGCCCTTTGGTTTATACATACTGGAAGTCTTCATCTTCTTTATTTACTGTGTGTGTATTTAATAGGACAGCTGTCTCAGTCATGTAGTCAGTACTGAGAGAGCAAGTGCATCATGCCTTTCTTTGTGCAGAACTTTGTGCAGTGCCACAAGAGGAGATAATGATCAGAATTGTTTTGTGTGTTCAGTAGGACCCAGAAAGGGTGGAGTTTGCATGACCATAAACACAGGCTGCAACTAATAGAAAACTTTGAGAGTATTCTATTCTCCACTCAAAGTCTACCTCATTGTGTTATTCAGCCAGCTTTATCTCCCCAGCCAAACCAAGGCCATCCAGGACCACAGTGCATCGGTGAGTTTTGAGTGAATAGGCTGGTACTGTTAGGACTGAGGGACCTCTTGGATGTGATATGGGAAAGGATTCAAAGGAAGGCCAAGGGTGAAAGGTCTCCCAGACTTTTTTTTCCCCCCAAGACACAAAGATGGTAGGTAGTATGTAGAAACACCTGTGAGTTTTTGTTTTTTCTAGCTGGATCATGGCTGATACACCACCTGTGAGTATCTCACTTATTTGTTGACGTGTTCATTGTCTATCTCCCCTGCCTCCACTAGAATTGTAAGCTCCATGAGGGCAGGGACTTTGCTTTATTTACTTTGTACCCCTACACTCAGAACCACTTCTGGTATATGCTAGGCACTCAATAAATACTTTATTGAATGAATGAATAGGAGACTGCAGCATCCAAGGAACAGATAGGAAAGTGATGACTACATGAGGCAAAGGAGAGCAAGGTCTGAAGTTTATTCATACTAGGGAATTAGCTTTTGCAACAACAAAACAACAGTGAGCTGTTCAGCCTGTCTTTTTCTTTCCTGGATATCTGGGGCTGGGGGCAGTTAAGTCATGGCCAAGTCCTGCCAGTATCCTCTGACCTCTGTGCCAAGTCACACTTCTGGATAGGAGACTGTGGAATCCTGGAATCTCTGGATGGGACACAGCGGAATCCCTGGGCCCTGAAAAGAGTCCAGGGGAGCTGTGCAAATGGTCCAGGGAAATATCCATCCATAGACATTTCCTACCTGTTCTCTGGATGCTGGAGTCTCCTCTTCATTCATTCAAAAAATATTTATTGAGTGCCTAGCATATGCCAGAAATGGTTCTGAGTATAGGGGTACAAAGTAAACAAAGCAGTCTTTGCTCTCATGGAGCTTACATTTCTAGTGGAGTCAGGGGAGACAGAAAATGAACATGTCTTCCCCTCTGTGGCTCTTGCTGGAGCCCTGTGAAGCATCTGTTGTGGTGGGGAATGGCGCAGCTTGCATTTGAACTTGCTCCTTTTCCTGAAGCTTGAAATTCACATGTCTGGCGCATTGTTCCAGAATTTATAATGCAAAGTCTACATAAACATTCCTGTAACCCTTAATGTCCTTAAACTTGTTGCTTCTCATATTAGCTTGGATCTGCCTTTGTCCGCTCTTGAAGGGGACGGTCTCCAGAATGATGCTCGCTCGGTGTTGGGGTTTGAGGACTCCAAGGCTGCAACAGAGAATGGAGCATGTCAGAAAACCAAAAGCATGATAATGACCCCGGAGCCCTTTTCTACCCAGCTTCCTGAGTGGGAGGGAGTGCTTCCACTTTCCCTTCCCCGGTGTTGTGAAGTCTGGCTCAGGAACCCATGTCCAGGGAGAAGGATAGTGCTAATCTCAGGGGGGATAAAATAGAAGAGAAGGCTGAGCACTTGCAGCACTTACAAGACTTTCTGCTGTTTCTTGAAGAGGCCACTTCCTTCCATGGTCAGCACACAGTCCTCAACCTGCTCCGAGAGGGGGTTTGAAAATATCACCTGTATGGAGAGTGGCTGGTTCACAATGGCTGCTCCTAGAACCTAAACAGACCAGGAGGGGAAGGAGAGTTAGTTCTCATTCGCCAACTCACCAGATATTTACGAAGGGCACTGTTCTGTAAGGTGGCAGGATATGCCACCCCCAAATATGCCACTTTGGCATAAGAATTCTTTGAGCTGAAGACAATTGAGAAGAAGCAGATATAAGAAAAGCTCTCTGGTTTCCCTTTATTTGCCTAAAAGCAGGATATAAATTTACAAAGGTGTCCCCCCTCCCCTCTCTACCAGGAAGGACAAAGGCTGATGACCAGAGATGACTTCAGACCTTTATGAGCCTGGAGAGGGCACCAGAGGAATCTACACAACAAACTTTCTAAGTTTTATCTACCATGAGTTTCCCATGTATTTGCCTTCCCAAAATTCGCCAGCCCTTGAGACTCAAGGTCCTTTCCCTTTCTCTTGTCACTTCTCTAAAAACATATTGCTTCTTTGCTAAGATGCCATAAAAGCCCAAGTTCTAGCCAAACCTTCATGTTTCCCCACTGGAGGGGCTCCATGGGCTTACTTAACAGGGTCTAGGAGGCTCGTTGGCCTTGGGGAGACAGCACGGGAAGGAAGGGAGCCCTTGAAATCTTCCCACTCGGAAGACCACAGAATGTCAGAGCAGGAGGGGTCCTCAGAGGCCATCTAGCCTAATCCCCTCTCTGACAGTTCAAGAAACAGAGGCCCAAGGACTTGTCCGAGGATGCACAGCCAAAAAATGGCAAATCAAGTCTGAACTGACTTTCAGACAGGGTTCTCCCCCGACCAGAGACCCTTCCATCTGCGCTCACTTTCCTTATGTTGACCCATGGGGAAGGCCAACAGCAGGAGTGGCACAAGAGGGGGTCTCTCCTGTTGTCCATGGCACCTGCTCAAGGACCCATCCATGGGGCCTCTAGTGAGTGGTGCAAGAGGATGAAGACCTCTTAGACAAACTTCTCCTTCCTGGAGCACCAGAAGAGGCAAAGGAAGGAGGGGATGCTCTCCTAAGTAGGCCCAGGCTGCCTTCTCACAGGGCTTCACCCCCTTCCCGCCGGATCCAAGGGGCCCCACAAGCCATTTGCAGGACTCCTGCCTACATTAATCGTGATGCTCGGATAAGATAAGGTGATGATCTTGTTCACCAGGATTTTCTCGGGACTGCTTTTCTCTTCACCCAAGGCACTGATGCGGATCAGCTTGTCTGTTGACAGGTACTGGCTGTACTGGGAATAGGAGATTTTGCAGGGGTAGGTCTTTGCTAAAGAAAGAACACAATGATGGGGTGAGAGTAGCTGAGAAAATCAGCCAGACCTGGGTTGGACCTGGGGTCTGTCTTCCACAGAGAAGAGAAAGTCAACAAGTACCAAGTCCTGGGGAAGCAGGTGGCAGCTTTTCAGATGAGGAAATGAGCTGAAAAGAGCCAAAATGGCTGCCCAAGGCCATTCTGCTAGGAAATGGGAGAGCTGAGGCTCCAACCAAGGTCTCAGAGACTCTAAATCTCAGGTTTTTCCTGCAAAACCAGCTACTTTTGTTGTGGTAGGAAAGGAGGAAGAAGAGAAAGGAGGGAGAGAGGAGATACAAGGAAGGAAGGGAGGGAGGGAGGGAAGGAAGAAAGGGAAGGAGGGAGGGAGGGAGGGGGAAGGAGAAGAGGGAAGGAGGGGAATCATGCCAGATTGGATAGTAGGAATAACAGTGTCTCAGGGGTCTGCCCCCAGAACCCTGTTGGCTGGCTTGACCCCACTGACATTGCCAAAACCAACTCTGTGTACACAAACTGTGCGCATGCGTACCTTCTTTAGGAGAGAGTGTGATGAACACTATGTCCTGCCAGAATGGGGACAGGGGGCTGCCATCGTGCAGCAGAGACTGGGCACTCAGGTTCACTTTGAGGTCCTTGAACTGGGAGGACATGTTGAGGGCCAGCAGGACAAAGCATATATCCTGGCCCATGTTGGGTGGGTCGAGCAGCTTGAATTTCAGGGAGACTTGCACCACATCGCTGGGCCGACGGGAAGGTGTGTGCAGGCTCCGAGGGCTGTCCCTGCTCAGTGGTGTGGGCCTGGAAGGTTGCAACTCTGCTCCTCTTTGGGGGCCATGGAATCTTCTAGCCTTCAGCTTCTGCAGAGCCTTCAGAAACACCTGCCTCTCCTGGAGGGATCCTGAAGTGGGGAAGAGCACAGCACCAGCTGTGAGCCAGGCTGACCGGGGTAGACCGAGGCTGAGTGCCATCCCCCACCCAATATCCACCAACAACTTCAGGCCTTCACTCCCAGTAACAAGCACTCCCTCCACTCCTCATGTGCTTTCCCAGGCAGGCTCTGCTGGCCACTTCACACCCTTCCTCCTGTATCAACCACAAGCAAGGTGTATTACCATTAGCATTCTTCTTATTCTTCCATACCCAGATAAAGAAAAGGAGGCTAACGGAAGTCATGTCACCTGCCCAAGTCACACAACTAGTAAGGATCAGATCCCAGGTGGGAAGCAAACCTGCCCAACTCTAAAACCTGTGCTTGTGACTGCTCAACTCTATCCTGATGTCCTCAAGGGAAAGACAAAGGCCCACAAATGCAGAGAAATAAACATCTTAAAGACAGCAGGGCATGGTGTGATGTTCTGTTCCAGAGCCAGATTATTGGTCAGGGATAGACTAATTCCTGGAAACTGAGGGAAAGGAGAAGCACAGTAAATAAGTAAATACAGATGAGAGGAGGTCTAGGCGCGCAGAGTTCCCAGAGTGGCCCCAGCTTCCCTGCTGTATCCTGAGGGTCCCTGTGGGCCGCATGTGCAGGAATACTTGCCCATGCCTCATAATTCCAGAAGCTGCCTTTGTTGAGTACTTACTGTCCCCAGGGACCAGCTCTACCCCTTCAATGCATTTGCCACAACATCCTGAGGCAGAGGCCACTTTTATCCCCTTGCTCTGGGGTTCATTCTAAGGCCAGTTCCAGACAAAAGAGAATCTGGAGACATTTGCTTCAGTAAAAGCGGCCCACAGGCTGAGGGCAGTGGCTCACACCTGTAATCCCACCACTTTGGGAGGCCAAGGAGGGTGGATCACTTGAGGTCCGGAGTTCGAGCCAGCCTGACCAACATGGTGAAACCCTGTTTCTACTAAAAATACAAAAAATTTAGCCAGGCATAGTGGCAGGCACCTATAATCCCAGCTACTTGGGAGGCTGAGATGGGAGAATTGCTTGAACCCAGGAAGCAGAGGTTGCAGTGAGCCAAGATCGCGCTGTTGCCCTCCAGCGTGGGTGACAGAGCAAGACTCTGTCTCAAAAAAAAAAAAAAAAAAAGAGTGGGCCCAGAAAGACGGGAATCTGATTTAGTGCATCTGCGGTCTGTGCGACCCCAGACCCTGTCAGGCTGGGTGGGAGAAGACCGAATACTGCTGACCCGAGGAGCACCTAAGCAGGACGCTCAGGCCCACCGGGGTATGGCTCCAATCCCCTGAGTCCACAGGGGACCCCGTGGGCCTCTCTAGCAAATGCCGTCAAAGCCCCGCCCATATTCCCTTGGCACTTGCCATTTCAGTGTCCACAGGCCCTACTTTTCAAATTGCAGCCCCTGCAACTCTCTGAGATTTTCTCTGCTGCCAGAGCAGACTCAGCTCATGCATGGGGCGGGCCAGAAGTGCTAGAGAATTTACATCCCCCAGGAACAGCCCTCAATTCATGACCAACAGGAGTTGATGGATAAACACCCCAGCCCCTGTGCCTCTCTGGTGCGATAAATCTGCAGTGTTGTTCTACGCTTCACACTGAATCAGTGATAGGGTTGCCAGATTTAGCAAACAAAAATACAAGGCAATTTAATTTGAATTTCAAATAAACAACAAATAATTTGGGACATCTTTTTTTTTTTTTTTTTTTTTTTTTTTTTTTTTTTTTTAGAAATGAGGTCTCACTCTATTGCCTAGGCTGGAGTGCAGTGTTGCCATCATAGCTCACTGCAGCCTCAAATTCTGAGGCCAAAGTGATCCTCCCATCTCAGCCTCCCAAAGTGTTGGGATTGCAGGTGTGAGCTTACAGCTCCTGGCCTGGGACAAATTTACGCTAAAGCATTACTTGTGCTTTATTTTCTCTGTCAACCCCACTTCCAGAGCTCCCAGCCAGCTGTCACTGTGCTAACAGGCTTGCAAATGTACTCTTACATCCACTTCCTTCCCTTCCCTGTCTCCCTCACTCTGCTCCAGGATTTCCAGGATAGCCTCAGAAATAAACCACTTGTATTTGAATGCTTGCCTCAGGATCCATTTCTCAGGCAGCCCAGCCAAGATGAGGCCAGAGGCCCCAGGGAGTGGGTGGTGATGGCACTGCTGGGCTGTGTTCAACACTTGCCCCCTACTTCGAATCCCCTTCCCAGGTGGGGAATTCTGGAGTCTCCCTGCGCCTGTCCCCAAGGCCCACGTAGATGAACCACAGACACCCACCCACTCACCAGCACTCCCAGCAACTGCTCGGCCCTCCCCACCACCCTTCAGCCACCCTGCCTTGCGCCTGCTCAGATCCTCCCCAGCCAGATCCCGGCTCTGGCCCTCACCCTGCCTCTGGCCCTCATGGACTGGATATTTTTGCCTGGCTCCCTGGTAATTGAACCTAGTGGCTGGCTCTTCTCAATGTCCAGGCATTCATCTATACCTGACTAACGCAGCCTCCCCTGTGGCCCTGCTGCCAGGGCTGTCACCTCAGAGTCAGCCTCTGGCCCTGCCGGTCCCACAGGGAGGAGGGGTGGGAGTGAACATCCGGGCTCACTTCAGCCTGTCCTCCAAAGACTCAATGAAACACAGTGAATTAAATAATACCCTAAATAAAATAAATGAATGGCAGAGTGTTTACTAAATTCCCTGCCGTCTTCAGTGGGAGGCTGATTTTAGGGGGAAGCAGGGGTGAAGGATGCATATTCTGTT
Source organism: Nomascus leucogenys (assembly GCF_006542625.1). Taxonomy (NCBI): domain Eukaryota; kingdom Metazoa; phylum Chordata; class Mammalia; order Primates; family Hylobatidae; genus Nomascus; species Nomascus leucogenys. The sequence goes on along the minus strand of NC_044386.1, from coordinate 58,136,731 downwards.
TGGGCTCCACGGTCCATGTCAGCACCTTGTGGCGGGAGCTCGCTGGCCTGCAGGATGTGGGGTGGGGGTGTCATGAAGTGAGGCCGTGAGGCCACCCCAAACGGGGCCTCAAAACTGAACGGCTCAGGAGACAGTGGGGCTGGGTTCTGCCTCGCAGATGCTCTCTGGCTCCCTGCGGTAGGGGAAGGTTCCTGCAGGGCTTGGGCTCTGAGTAGGGCTGGCTTACTTACTTACCTTCTTCATACTTGTAGTTCTCTGTGATGTCATCCCGCTCGTCACTCTGGATGCTCTTTGTGCTGATAAAATTGCCAACAGAACTCGTGTCCTGGTGAAGTTTCTGCTCCTTCCCTCCCTGGATGAGCCAGGACATGCAGTCAGCATTCACCATCGAAAACACAAAGGGCGTGTCATAATTCAGGTCCACTTCTCCTTCTTTGATGGCTCTGACAGAGGCAGGACCACAGCAGTAGACTCCTGAAGGAGAACAGGGGAGCCTCGGTGGGCTGTTTGTTGCAGGGCTGGGCAGGGGTGGGGTGCTTTCCATGGGAGCGGGGCCTGCCTTTCTTCTGGAGAGCCTCACCATTGCTCATCTCCTGAGGTGTGGCATCCAGCACCTGCCAGCCTCCATATCCAGGGGGCAGATCCTTCCGGGCCATCCAGCACTCATTCCAGACATGGAAGTTCCTGTGTCGAACAGAGCCAAGGGAGACGTTGTACTGCTTGGTCTTTCTAGAACAAGGCAAGGGAGGCATGAGCAAATGAACTGTTGGATAGAAAGACAGACTTAGCACACACAGGGCTTAAAACCTCTGGATAGCCAGGCATGATGGCTCATGCCAGTAATCTTGGTACTTTGGGAGTCTGAGGTGAAAGGATTGCTTGAGCTCAGGAGTTCAAGATTAACCTGGGCAAAAAAAGGAAGACCTTGTCTCAAAAAAAAAAAAAAAAAAAAAAAAATTAACTAGGCATCATGGCGTATGCCTATAGTCCCACCTACTTGGGAGGCTGAGGTGGAGGATCACTTGAGCCTGGGAGATCAAGGCTTGACCTTGATCATACCACTGTGCTCCAGCCTGGTCAGCAAAGCCAGGCCCTGTCTCAAAAAAATAATTAGTGACAGGTCTTCCTCTCGTGGACCTCTGTCTGCCTCCCAGAAAAGAGTTTCCCTCTGTGGACTCAGCTTGTGAACAGAAAGTGAAGGCTTCCAGAGTCCACTGAAGTTAAAAATCCTTCACTGTCTCATGAAACAGTCTTTGTGGCCCCTTTGTGTGTGTTGCTGACTCTCAGAGGCACTCATGGTCTTTGTATTTGGAGGTAAGGCCGTCCTGTGGTCAGAACTGTTGGGACTCAGGAAACAATACTCCAAAATGAAGGTCTCAGAAGCAGAAGTGTTTTTTTGGACCTTTTCCTGTCTTCCTTTCTCTCAGTCTCATTTACCCCCATGGCTAGCCATAGAAATTAAAATCTCTCCTCCCCAAAGTAGGAAGGTCATGGAAACCAGAACCCCTTTTCCCCAAAGGCAGTCTTAAAACCTAAAAATATTATCCTAGCTTTCCTTCTGCCTTTTTGTATAAAAACTGGCCATAAAAAATTTATCTGACCTACCTTGTTTGACTGTAGGTCAAAAGACCCTCATTCTAGAGAGGGTTCTGCCCCATATTGGGAAGGAAGGAACTCATGCTCAGAGAGGCAAAGCAGAATGTAGACAGACAGGGCTGGGTTTCCCCACTTAGTCTATTAGCATTAGGTCATACCATTTGTCTAAGCATATTTCTATGTGGCTGTCCATACTCTGTTAGACTAAGCATAAAAATGGACAATTTCCCCTGTATCTTTGGGTCTTCATTCTGAAGGCTCCTGTGTGTACGTTAATTAATGTGTATGCCTTTTCTCCTATTGATCTGATTTTGTGAGTTGATTTTTTTTTTTTTTTTTAACAAACCTTCAAAGGGCAGTGGGGAAATTTTCTCCAGGCCCCATAGAGCCCGGAGGTTCTGTGATGGAGGTGACAAAGATGAAAACCTCAACCCAGGGCAGAATGCTCTTATGATGTGAGACTTCTAAACCCCAAATGGGCTTTGTTCAGCTGTCTCCCAGCTGAAGATTGGCAAGAGGTGTGGGGGCAGCCTTGGTGGGGGGGCAGGTGGGGGGCTGAGGGAGTGTGGAGGAGGTGAAGGGGAGGGAGCAGGCTCATGGACATCATCCTGTCCTTCTTCCTGCCATAGGGCTTGGCTCTGATGTGTGGCCCTAGAAATAGGTTGAGAGATTGTTTCTCACCAGATAGTATCTTTCTTCTTATTCCCCAAAATCCTGCCCGTGTTGTCATAATACTCATCTATGATCAGGTTTCCATCTGTATCGTGGCCAGAGTCAAAGTTGGTGATCACACGGGTGGGGATCCCCAGACACCTCATCACTGCAAAAAGGGCAGAAAAAAATCACCTGTGAGCTGTGGATTCTGGACCCGTGTATTCCTGGACTTTGGGGCCTGGACCTAGGGAAATCTTCCATTTGCCATCTGCAGGAACATGCTGGAGCTGTCTGGAACACTGGAATAGTGATATTTCCAACTTCCTTCCCCACTTCTGGAGCTCATGGGAGAGATTCTATGCAAAGGTCAGGATGCTGACTGCTCAGACAAGCACTGCCCGAGCCAGTAAAGTCTAGCAAGCTGTGAGCTCTGCTTACGCCAGGAGGGTGGGACTGGCAAGCCTCTCCTTTGGCAAACTCAGAGGCCTGACTCAACTGCATTTCTCTTCTGGCCCTAAATCTCCATCTTCAAGCCAAAGCTGGAATTCCATTCCTTTCTGTGGTTAGGATTATTGCTTGAGACCATCAGATTCTCAAGCAAAACATTCTGTGGCTTGGAATCCCCCTTTTCCCTGGGTATATGATCTTGGAAGCCTCTCTAGGAAAGCTTCACAGATCAAGCCAAGAAGGAAAGAAAACCAGGTAACAAGAGATTAGAAAAGTGAGAGTTTCTACCTGGTAGAGAAATTCTTGAAAGAAGGCAGAGTGTTGTCTTTATTCCTGGGGGCTATGCATTCTGTTTGCCAGCCAACTTCCTTTCTTTATCCTCTGCTGTGTTTCCATTCTGTGCTTTTTATTTTTTATTTTTTTTGAAGTCAAAAAAGTCACACTCCAGCCCTTGTCCCCCAGGGCTGGAGTGCGATTGACGCAATCTCGGCTCACTGCAACCTCCTCCTCCCAGGTTCAAGTGATTCTCCTGCCTCAGCCCCCTGAGTAGCTGGGATTACAGGCGCACACCACCACACCCGGCTAATTTTTTTTGTATTTTTAGTAGAGACGGGGTTTCACCATGTTGGCCAGGCTGGTCTCGAACTCCTGACCTCAAGTGATCCGCCTGCCTCGGCCTCCCAAAGTGCTGGGATTACAGGCGTGAGCCACCGTGCCCGGCCTCTGTGCTCTTTTAAGTACAGGAAAATCCGACCATGAAATGCTCTGGGGATCCCTGTCCCTTCATGTCCAGCAATGACAGTCCACTCAATTTAATACTGTCAATAATAGTATCTACCAGCTGGGCATAGTGCTAAATGCTTCACACATAGTATCCTCAAGACAACTCTATATGATGGCTACTACTATTATCTCCATTTTGAAGACAAAGAATCAGCGGCTAAGAAAGTTTGCTACCTTGACCAAGGTCACACAGCTAGTAAGAGGCAGAGCTACCACTAAAATCCTGGTTTCACTGCTAAGTTTGCAGTCAATACCGAGTCCAGCTCTTGGTAGTATGCATACAGTTCAGCATCTTAGTGTTTTTACCTAATTTTACATCCTAAGCATTTTCCTATATTATCGAATATTTGCCAAAAGCAAGATTTTAGTGGTGATTATTTTGAAACATTTAGTTGGTTTTCAATTTTCCCCCTGTTGTAAATACTGTGATAAATACCTTTGTAGATCAATTTCCCCCCTCCCCTGGGACATATTCTAAGGGGTAAAATGACTGAGTCAAAAATATGGTTATTTGTAAGGGTTCTTCACACACAGTACTGTCATTTCTTAAACGTTTATAATTTTTAGTTTAAACATTTAATTGCGCATAGATTTTAGCTCACCCTCTTCTTATTCTGCACTTTGACACAGAGCCTCTCCAGGCCAGGGTGGGGACAGGCCTCTGGATGTGACCAGAAAAGGGAGGGGAGAAGCCCAAAGGGAGCCTTGAGCTCGCGTGGCAGGTTCTGAACAGGGCTGAAGAACTAGGGCAGGTGGTGGGTAGAGCTGACAAGTGGGTTGTAGGTGGAGGTGACACAGGACAGCTGCAGAGGTGAGGCTGAAGGTTGAAAAGCTGTCACTGAAGGACCCTGAGACAGCAGTGAGGCAAGAGAGCAGCATTGCAGGGGCACATTTATGCTAAAAGTACAGTCAGGAGGGTGGATGACACTCACAGTGACAAGAAAATGTGCCAAGGAGGAGGGCAGGGAGGGAGAGCAGGGAGCAAGCCTCCCTCTGCCCTTCACCCGGATGGGTGAGTTCATGAGTGGCCACCTGAAGTGTCAATAGTGGTGTCAACTCCTGCTAAACATGACTTGATGGGCACTTTCCCACCCTAACACAGGTAACTGGTCCTGAAGCACTTTGAAGTTCTCCATTAACCAGAGTATGAGGCTTGTAATGAATTGTTTACGAGTCTGTCTTCCTGAGGGCAGGGATTGTGTGTTATTCATCTTTATCATTACTCAACTATTAACAATACAGGGCAAGGCCCATTTTGCATCTTGTTGCATCTTTGCTGGATGGATGGATGAGTGGTGTCTTGTGAATATTTTGCCCATTCTGGTGATGTCTGAGTTCAACACACCACTATCCTAATGGTTGTGTGATATGCTTTGGGTACCAAGCTCAACTGTCCATACAGCATAAGCTTTAAGTGGTGATGGATTTGCACTGATCCAGTCTCACCCTTTGTTCATCATGGCTTGTGAGAGGACTTGGATGGGGAGCAGATTGTCACAGTAGAACAGAATGAAGTTACAGAGGGGTAAGAATGGTTTCTTACATAGGGGTGAAGCCAAGTCATCAGCTTCAAGTCACTCAGATCTGTGCAGCAGAAGTCATGCACACACATGTTTCCAGGGGCCTTGCTCCCTCTGTCCTTCTGGTTCTGTCCTCCCACAAAGAGCTCATCCCGACTATGGCTTTCTCTCCCACTTCTGTGCCCAGGACTCTTGAATTTGAATCTTGAGCCTGTCTAGAGACCTTGCTGTCACTGAACACATCCCTCACTGAGCTTACTGTCTTCCAGCCTTCTCAGTCTTCCTTTCTAGTCAAGGACATCATCATCATCATAGGTCCCAGGCATGGTGCCAAGCACTGCACGAGGATTATCTCCCTTAGTCCTCTTCATACCCATATGATTATCCCAACTTTAAAGATGAGACACCTGAAGTTTAGAGAGGTAACGTCACAGGGCAGAAAGAGAAAAGCCAGGGCAGGACATAAACCCACGTTTCTCTGATCTCAAAGCCTCTCATGCTTTTAACTGCAGGCCACAACACTGCAACTCCACTGGACATCCCAGCCACACCTCAGTCTCAATGCACCTTCCTCTGTGAAGTTTTCACCAATGACTCCACACTGCACTCATCCCTTCTCATGCTCTCACATAACCCTGATCGCCTGTGTCACAGATTTCAGCACTGGATTCGGCTCTCTGTAATTTAATGTGTCTGTCTTACCTTGTCTGCCAAATTACAAATCCCCCTACAATTGAGCTCATATAAGACTTTTCTTGCATTTCTACATTCCTAGTACAAGGCTGGGCACAGAGTAGGTGCTCATTATATTCCCGTTAAAGTGAGGCACCTTTAACCTGTTTCTGCAGACTCTCAGTCCTGATGACTCACAATTTGACATGAGATTTAGGTGACCTGTCACTGATGATTTTGTGGGATATGAATCCCTCGTGAAAGAGAAACCCATGTGTGGCATCTGTGCTTATGGACATGCATACACTACATGCACTTATGCAGTGACAACTGGGCAAAAGTGAGCGAGATCTCAGAGTTGGGAAGGGACCACAGAGTTATCAAGGTATATCACACCGCATTCTCAGCATCAGTAATTACATTTCTTCATTCAGCCACTTAGTAGTCATTCAGTGGTAAGTGTTGAGACCAGGTAGTCAATTAGATGAAGAGGATACAAAAATGAAAGACATTCCTGCCTTCGAGGAATACAATTTCACTTGATTGGTAGTGGACCATGTCCTAATGGCATATTAAAATGATGAGTATGGGGCCAGGCACAGTGGTGCAGGCTGGTAATCCCAGCACTTTGGGAGGCCAAGGAGGGAGGTTTGCTTGAGCCAGGAGTTCGAGACCAGCCTGGGCAACATAGTGAGACCTCACCTCTACAAAAAATAAAAAATTAGCCGGGTATAGTGGCACATGCCTGTGGCCCCAGCTACTCAGGAGGCTGAGGCAGGAGGATCGCTTGAGCTCAGGAGGTTGAGGCTGCAGTGAGCCATAATGGCGCCACTGCACTCCAGCCTGGGTGCTCCAGCCTGGGTGACAGAGTGAGATCCTGTCTAAAATAAAATAAAATATCTAGTATGTTTCAGGACTAGCTGTAAAGCTCTTTTTGCTCCAATGTGGAATGTGGCCCTAATTTTATAAGAAAATTCAGTGGAAAGTTAGAGTTCAATTTATTGAAATGCGTTCAGTTAGCTTTACTGCCACATTCCCATGGCTTTTATCGAGAAATGTCGCCAAAACTCCAGCTCTTAGAGTCAAAGTAATTGAGTATAAATGTGATGACTTGTATCACCTTTTAATTTCTCCCTGAACGCATTAAGCTTCCAAATGATAAATATATCACTTCCTGCTCTTTATCCCATGCCTTTAATCGTCCCTTATAACCAAGATGATCATATTGCTTTGGTCTTTCAGATATGCCATCACTAGATCATATTTGAACTGTTCTCTCTCACCTGTAATGGCAAGGAAATGAAATCTTATTTGTTTCCTTAACAGTACCTTAAGTATGCAAACGTATACCATCTGTTTTCCATGATAATCTCCGGTCTTCTAGCCTGCACTAAGACAAGGCCCTACCAAAATTATTTTTTGATAAGGGGGTGGGGGCAATTAAGAACTGAACCCTAGTCATCAAAGTGCAATAACCTGTTACTCAAGAAGTACAAATGAGCACTGTTTACAGAGAAATAGGAAATGGAAACAAGGATATCAACCTTGAAGGAGCAAAGCACAGCATGTAGGACCTGGGTCATGTATTAGATGAAAGTGGTAGCGCAGAAGATGGCACTGGGCAGTTGCCATGGAGCTGTGAGACCTGCTCTGTGGCTCTGTGGCAGATTTGTAAGGGTTATCTGTCCGTGTGTGTGTGTGGGGGGGGTCTTAAATGGCAAAAAAGGCCCCTTCACAATGAGCACTACAATCTACTCCCTCCATCCTCACACAAGTCAGTCTCCTGGACCAACAGAGAAAAGACAAAAATTTCAGCTGCTTATATGGGGATGGACAATCAGAAGATTGCTTTAAAAGACCTCTAGTCGAAATGTTTAATATGAATATTTTATATCTAACTTCCAGTTGCAAAATACAGAGAACAGAGGCATAAGAAGACCAACAATACAATGAAGCCCTCGAGTAAGTCTAAAAGGTAGAGTTGTGCAGGACAACTGTCTCAGTGTCTTCAAAAAAGTCATATTGAATTAAAGGATCTCTTTGATATTAAAGGAGACACAGAGGACATTGCAACCAGGTGCAATGTTTGGTTCCTAATTAGATCCTGATTTGGACAAACTGACTGTACAGACACAGCCTGTAGGCTCGTCCCCCGCCACTTCATGCTAGCGAAGACTGAACCATCTCAGCCAGGCATCAAGGTCAACATCAACAGTGATAAGTCATATTGACAGCAGGTACCCTTGATATTATGTGAACAGGAGCACTACTTTTGTTGTCTTCCTCCCCAAAATACATACTTCTAGTATGATCATGAGAACAATAACAGACAAATCGCAATTGAGGGACTTCCTAGAGCAGCGTCCAGGCCACAACACAGGCTCGGGAAGCCCAGAAAGAACTCAGCAGTCTTATCGAGTTAACAAGATGAGATCACAATTGAGGGAAGCTAAGATGGCTGAAATCTGCAGGATGGAGTGTATGGAGGGGAGAGAGCTGAACAGAGAGAGTATTCCAGAGATCTGCAGAGGGGTCTTTCAAGTCTTTGGCTGAGTGGTGATCTGTGCAAGCATGGGGATGAAATTCCAGGAGGCCAGATAAAGCAATAGAGTGGAGAGGCCTCATAATACATGGGGCATTTGATAAGAGTCTTCAGAAGAGGCATGACTTAGTAGTGGGGCTAAATTAAGCTTAGGGTAAAGACTGCTCTGGAGCCATCATAACAAAGCTTAAAAGCAAACCTCAAGGAGTTTGAGACCAGCCTGGCCAACATGGTGAAACCCTGCCTCTACTAAAAGAACAAAAATCAGCTGGGCGTGGTGGTGGGCACCTGTAGTCCCAGCTACTCAGGAGGTTGAGGCAGGAGAATAGCTTGAACCTGGTAGGCAGAGGTTGCAGTGAGCCGAGATTGTGCCACTGCACTACAGCCTGGGCGAAAAGAGCGAGACTGTCTCAAAAAAAAAAAAAAAAAAAAAAAAGCAAACCTCCAAAAGCTCAAATTAATCTGCAAGGAATTTATTATTGCTGTACCACACAAAGTCCTTTAAAGGAATAAAACAAAATCCAGTTATCAACAGCATAACACAATAAAAAAATGGGCAAGCACGCAAAGAAACAGAAAAATATGACCCATAGCCAGTAGAAAAATGAATCAATAGAACCAGATTCAGAAATGCCAGAGATAATGAAATTAGCACTGAGTGACGAATCATCCATACTCCAAACCTCAGCATCATGTAATATACCCACATAACACACCTGCACAGGTACCCCCGAATCTAAAATAAAAGTTGAAATTATTTTTTAAAAAGCTGACCTCAAAAAAAAAAAAGCAGACAAGGACCTCAAAGAGCTATTTTAAATATTATAAATATGCTCAAAATGCCCAAAGGGAGTTATAGAAAAACAAGAACATAATGAGAAGATAAATGGAAGGTAAAAAAAAAAAAAAAGACTCAGTAGAACTTCTAAAGATGAAAAATACACACTGGTCCAAGTGCAGTGGTGTTTACAACTAATTCATCACAACAAGTTATAGATTTCTTTGTTCCTTTTCCATTCCCACTGCTTCACTTGACTAGCCTTAAAAATAAATAAAAATAAAACTATATACATACGCGTATAAAAGACAAATACAATAGATGAAACCAAAACCATACTGAATAAAATACTGCACAAAGATAATAATATGATTTTTTTGTGAAAACACATCCAACTACAGAGCTACATATTAAACACATTAAAATGTTTCCCTATCATGCAGAGAGGTGAATGGAAGTGGGCTATGAGATAAAAGGGGGAAATTAATTAATTAATTTTAATAAGAAGGGCCTTTTACAAAGAGGTGCCTCAGCAGACCAATTACGGTTAAGTGCCATGAAATGAGGAATATAGTTAACTCTAAACATTCCAAGAAAGAAAGGAAATAAAAGGGAAAAAAAGTGGGAGAGAGGGGAACTGAAGTTTCAGGGATAGCTAGAAACAACTTTTTTATTTATTTTTATTTTTTGAGACAGAGTCTTGCTCTGTCGCCCAGGCTGGAGTGCAGTGGCCTGATCTTGGCTCACTGTAAGTTCACTTCCCAGGTTCACGCCATCCTCCTGCCTCAGCCTCCCGATTAGCTGGGACTACAGGTGCCCACCACCACGCCCAGCTAACTTTTTGTATTTTTAGTACAGACGGGGTTTCACCGTGTTAGCCAAGTTGGTCTCGATCTTCGGACCTTGTGATTCCCCTGCCTCGGCCTCCCAAAGTGTTGGGATTACAGGCGTGAGCCACCGCACCCGGCTGAAACAACTTTTGAATAAGACCCAGCCAAACCCCTGGAGCCCAAGAGGCAGAGATTAAAACAGTACCAGACTAATTGTAATAGCTAACATTTAGATAAAACTATGTGCCAGACATCTTTCTATCTACTCTCCATGTATTAGTCAACAACCTTACGAGGGAACATTCCGTACTATCTTATGTCAATGGAAATCAATGGAAAATAAGGCAGGTTTGTGTTTAGTCCAGGGCATTGCACAAAAGAGTTTGAACTGGGATCTAAGAAAAGGCTGGGGTATGCACCAGGGCCTTGGCTGCGGTTCCTTCTTTGAGACTTAAGGGTAAAAACAATGAGAACAAGAGTTATTGTATTGAAATGAAGATGAGATATGTTATAAAGTCCCCTACATAATTGAGTTAGAAAAATCTTAGATAATATCTAGCTCAGGGGTTTTCAAAAAAGTATTAAGCAGAGGGCCCTATATGCAAACCAATAATAAGTGAGGATTTGATGTATAAAAGACATGCAAGTTGGGTTGCTTTAGTTTAAGAGGAGGGCCCAGTCCCAGTCCCAACCAGGCAGCCTCCCATCGCCCACACCCTTTCCCACCTCCCCTTCCCCTTACAGCCCCTGGGACCTTGGACCTTATTTTACAGAAGAGGGATGATGCTGTATACCTGCTTACGGTCACACATTGGTACCTCCCAACCCTCAGCCCAAGTCATTGCTGTCCCCTACCCCACTTCCAACCCCAGGCAGTTATGTACAAGAATAGACCAGGCATATTCCCAGGATGCCTGGCTTCTTCTTAAACAATTTTCTTGAGATATAATTCGCATACCATAAAATTCAGCCTTGTAAAGTGTGCAGTTCAGTGGTTTGTAATACAGTCCCAGGTTGTACAACAATCTCTACTGTCTAACTCCAAAACATTTTCACCTCAAAAGGAAACCTCATTACATTAGCAGTCACTCCCAACTATCCCCTCCTCCCGGCGCTAAGCAACCACACTCTACTTTCTATCTCTACGAATTTGCCTGCTCTGGACATTTCATATGTATGAAGTTATACACTAGGTGGCTTTTTCACAGCTGACTTTTGGGGATTTTTCAGGCAACAGAACATCACTGTCCCCTCTGTTCTCTTGCTATTGTGCAAGGCATCCAGGCTACTTCCCAGACCTCAGCCAAGGGCTGAGGGTTCCAATCTTGTCAAAGAGTGAAAGGCCAGAACAAGAAGAGCCTGAGGGCCTAGAACTCTAGGGTGCCTGGCCCCGGGCACAGAAAGGGTAGGCCAGGGAGTTCTCTAAAATTCTCAAGTAACAGGCAACTGAATGGATGCCAAGGACACAGCACATCCCAAAAATTATAACCTCATCTTTGATGCACACAAAGCCTCCTTTTGTGGTTTTTCTATGGGATGTTGAAGTTAATGTGTCAACATGTTGAAAGGCCACACTGGGAGGCAGGGCCGTAGAGGGGACATGCACGTCTGAGTCAGACCAGAGTCCCTTGGTCACTTTAAGCCTGCTTCCTCATCTGTGAAATGGCTATAATGATATTGACTTTGCAGGTGGTGGTCAGGATTAGTAAAAGTGAAAGTGCCCAGTGTATTCCTGAGGGACTTAATGCTGGATTAATGGCAGCTGCTAGCAATGTTCATGAGGTGGTATGGCCTGATGGTTAGCACATGGCTTGCAGAGCCAGCCAGACTCGGGTATGAGACTGGCTCCGCCACTCAATTTCCTCTTCTGAAAAATGGAGATGATAGGTCCCACCTCATAAGGTCATTTAGGGGATCAGACAAGAGGACCCTAATTGATGCTGCCTGAACACTCACTATAGCCAGGCACTATTCTAAGCACTCTCCAGTATGAAGTCACTCAATCCTTTCAATAATCCTATGAGGTAGGTACCACTACTTTCCCCATCGTACATCTGAGGAAACTGAGACACAAGTTAAATGACTTGCCCAAGGTTACTGAGCCAATTAATGGTAGTGCTGGTATGCAACCTCACGCATCTTGCCTCCAGAGTCCACAAGCTTCTCCACTACTCTAGGCTGTCAGGGTTTTAGCACAGTGCCTGGCACAAAGGAAGTCCCCAATAAACATTAGTTACTATGGCTATGAAATAATAACATATACATTTTCAAAAAACACGCTTTGGGAACTGAGGTTAAGGAGTTTGACTAAATCTTTAATTTTAACTTTGGTTGAAGACAGAAGCTGGGTCTTACCCATCTTGTATCCAAGAGCTCTTGGAACACAGTGAGTGCCTGGTGTAGAATAAGGACTCAATAAGTATTGCTGGATGAAGGAATGAGTTTTTCAAACTGCTGTATTTCTTAATTTATAACATGGCAGCCCTTATGGGGAAGGTTGGTGCTGACTGAGCTACAGGGGACTGGGCCACATTTGACCTACTTTGACCAACCTTTTGTTTTCCAGGCCACTAAAGGGCCATGATTCTCACAAACATGTTAATTGGTCTACTGTCATTGCATAATCCCCATTCACTGGCTCCACTTCTCTCATCACGCATTTCCAGACAACCACACCCAAACCTGGCTCACTCCTTCTACACACACATACCTGGCCCATTAGACGCTAGGCTTTTCTACACACTGGAAGGTTCCCTCTCTATCTTATACAAGATCTAGTCTCTACCTGTCAGTCTTGTGCCTGCTTCCTGAAGGACTCAGTTCTCTCACTTTACCCAAATCTTCATGACTTGGAGTCTCAAAGCTGTGGAGTTCCTTGTTTCTTATACCTGGGCACTCAACTCATCCAACTCAACTCATCCAACTCAAGAGCTGGCCTTGCAGCTGCAGAGGAGTAAGCTTGGGACTTACTGATCATTCTCAACAACTGTGCAAAGTCACTCTCTCTCAGTGGCAACACCTCCTCGTGCCCTTAGACAGATGCCTGGGGCTCTCTGAGCTTCCTTCAGGGAAGTTGCATTCTTCCAACAGCCCAGAGATGGGCCCGGCACATACATGCACACGAAATGCAACAAACTTTGTCACACACGAAATTCTACCCAGAAGGCCTGAGCCCCCAATAAACACCAAGTTATGGGCAGATCTGGCATTCCTGGATTCCCCTAAAGAGTCCTGTGAGTGAAAACCTTGCTTGGCTTCTCTCCCCAGCTTAACACAATAAATAACCTTCTGATTGCCACCCAAATCAGGATGTGCAAGCCAAGAGGCCAAGAGCTGGCCTGGGTGTGGGGCAGGGCGAGGGTGAGGACCCGGAGCAAGCGCTTGGCCCTGGGTGAGGCAGAAGGCCTCCTCCTTTCACCTCCATGTGTGACTCATTTCCAAGTATCACTCCCCTCATGATTTCCTCCTCGTCTCCTCCTCTTGTCACCCACAAACCAATTTCCATTTGCCGTCTTTTCCCCATATGTATTTTTTAGTTTTTCCTCTACTAATGTAGTATCCATTCCTTATCTGAAAAGCTGACCTCACATTTTCTCCCTTCCCCTAACCCTCTGGCCAGAGTCAGGCCATAAGGCCCTCAACAGCTCCAAATTCAAGGTCATTTCCCTTGGGTTGCCATCTTGCTCTGGCCCCATGGCCCACACCACAGCCCTGACTCACGTTTCCCTTCCATGTACACGTCTTCATTGAGCCCATTCTCTGTGCTCAGAAAGGACACTAATCAGTTTGTAATTTCCTAATTATTCAGCCTCTCATGTCATTTCTATCTTGAACCTAGACAGTTCCCAGCCAAGCTCTTAGGAATATGCTGGTAGGTTGCCTAAGCTTAGAAGAAGCAAGGGTGTCAGACATCCTGGGACGTGTGACTGTCACTTCGGAACCATGGTCTGACATAAGCCCAGATGTGCAGTCTGAGGTCTGTGATGAAACACTTTATTTTTTTATTTATTTTTTGAGACGGAGTCTCACTCTCGTCACCTAGGCTGGAGTGCAGTGGCGTGATCTTGGCTCATTGCAACCTCTGCCCCCCAGGTTCAAGCGATTCTCCTGCCTCAGCCTCCCGAGTAGCTGGGATTACAGGTGCCTGCCACTGTGCCCTGCTAATTTTTGTATTTTTAGTAGAGATGGGGTTTCACCATCTTGGCCAGGCTGGTCTTGAACTCCTGACCTTGGGATTCACCTGCCTCGGGCTCCCAAAGTGCAGGGATTACAGGTGTGAGCCACTGTGCCTGGCCGAGACATTTCAGAGAGGAAAAGAGCTTCCTTCCAAATGTCCCTTGGTGGGAACTGCGTGGGACTGGGATGGGAACAGTTCAGAAGGCTCATACATGAGCGGCTATACTTCCAACCTTTTCATGGGGTCCTTTCTACCTCCTACCTGTGCACATGACGGCAGCAAAGACCCAGCACTGCCCGTAGCGCACGGGCTGGCAGCCTGTGGCATACCACTGCTTCAGGATGGCAACGCTGCCCGTCCACTCCGCAGGGTTGGTGCCGTCTGTGTAATTCTCACTCCAGTTTCCATTGAGCACCCCATTGTCATCATTGCTGTTGATCTGAAGAGAAGCCATATAGAGAAGTGTTAGAAACATCAGTTTCCTCAACATGCCATGTGTGGGCTGCCTTGGAAGACCCATGGGCCTGAGAAACAGAGGAGAGACTTTTGACAGCATTTTACTGCTGACTTCCAGACCTGCTGGGGAGGGCTAAGGATGGGGGTTGACTCTTCTGACTTTTGCTCCACTGTGAATTAGTTTATTATTATGTTCCTATCTACCCCTTACCCATGTCCTCCCATCCCCTGCAAAGCTGGAGCTTACCTCTGAGAGCTTTAAAAAACACTTCAGAAAAGAGGAAATTTAGAAACAACAAGACCATTTCCCAAACCGGAGCTACACTCACCCTTTCTCAAAACATGCAATTTGGAATTAATAGAGGTGATGACCCACACCCAGCTATTTCAGAGCTCGGTTGAGAAAACTTGTCACCCACATTCTGGCGTCAGTCTCACCCAAGATGGCTTTGCCAGAAGGACCCTCTTTCACCCAGGGGGCAACTGTGAGTGGGCAGGGCTCCCGTTGCACAGCTTCCTCCCTCCCCAGGCACGCCAGGGACCTCACCATGGCACACACCACTCTGCTGACGTAGACGGGGCTTCCCCGCAGGGCACAGTCTGTGGCTGGGTCAGTCTGGAAGTGCAGGCTCTTGTCTAGCAGCTTCAGGCAGATGTCTATGATTTTGTCTTCAAACTTCGGGGGGAGAGGCCGAGAGGGAAGGCACCCATGCTTGTCACGTGGGAGTATGTAAAAAGTAATGACTCCCCCCCCCCGCCAACCCTAGTGGAATATAAACTCACTTGGAAGGTAACTGTGTCAAACAGAACAGTCATGAATTTCCTCCCATTCAGGTGTGGGGTTTCAAAACTCTAGGGTCACAATTCACCTGGTGCATACGCCCTGCACACCAAATCCCTCCCCTTCACTCTGAGATGACTATTGCTACTCCTGGGTTGTTTTGGGTTTTTTTCCCCAGTGAGTCTGACTGATTGAAAAGGCTCCTCCTCTCCTCTCAATCCCCACACTCCTAGAGCCCCAGGGGGTGTTCTTGCCAAAACCACATTGCCCCTGCTTCCACACTCACCTGCCGACCCAGCTTAGCATTGGCAGCTACTGCTGAAGTGAGGGTGCCAACCTGCCATGGCACCTGTGATTCACTGGGGCTCTAGGCTGACTAATTGCATGTGAATTATGGAAATTTCCCACCCAAGGCAGGCTGGCTCCTCTGGGTCCTTCGGACTTGGTGTGAATGCCACTCCCTCTGAGGCCTTCCCCGAGCCTGGGCCTGCTTTAGCGCCACAGCCCTAGGTATGTCCCCTCTCCGCATGAGACTCAGTTACGTGATGTAGTCAAGTCTGTCTTTTCCTGCCTGAGTCTCGGGGCTGTTTCAGTCCAGCTCTCTTCACAACTCTGGACCTTAGGCCTGGCACGGTGCCCAGCACTTTGCAGGAAATCTGTACCTCTTTGTAGAACAAGTGTAAATGAATGCATTTATTCCTGTGTAACACTGGGCAACACGCAGAATTAGGAGGCTTCTCTGATCAATCTTCCCCAGAGGATAGTCTGATCAGCTCACTTTTCTGTTTTCAAATTTTCAAAGGCCTCCTACAGCCTAGAGAATCAAAGCTCTGACCTCCTTCAGAAGGCACATAATTTCCTCCCAGATCTGGCCCCAACCTCCCTCTCCAGCCTCAGGTCTCAATAATCACCCTCCGCCCCCATCCCTACCATTTTTCCTCCAGCAACACCAAATTTCTGCAGCGGACCAAACCGTTTCCCACCCTCGTGTCTTTGCTTATGCTTTCCCTCTGGGATGTTTTTCCCACTATCCTTCACTTGACTAACTCAATTCAAACATCTCCTCTCCCAGGAAGCTTCTATGATACTCCCATGCCCAACCAAGAGCTCTTCCCCTTGGCTCTCACAACTCTCTGCCCTGTCTCTCAATCTTTACATATTCCACTGCATGATAAGTGACCTGTTTATGTATCTGAGTCCCCATTACACTGTAAGATCAGGGACAATGTTGTATTCATTTTCATATCTTTAGCACTTAGCACCCTGGCTAGCACTGAGCAGGCAATCAATATATATTTAATGAAGAAGAAAGACAGAAATGGGCCAGGTGCAATGGCACACACCTGTAATCCCAACATTTTGGGAGGCCGAGACGGGAGGATCACTTGAGCCCAGGAGTTTGAGACCAGCCTGGGCAATATAGTGAGACCTCGTCTCTGCAAAAAATAAAAAAATTAGCCAGGCATGGTGGGGCATGCCTGTAGTCCCAGCTACTCAGGAGGCTGAGGTGGGAGGATCACTTGCGTCCAGGAGGTCAAGGCTGCAATGAGCCATGATCTCACCACTGCCATCCAGCCTGGGTGACAGAGAAAGACCATGTCTCAAAAACAAAAAACAAGACAACAATGAAAAAAGAAAGACAGAAACAGAGGGACCCAGGTCTGAGAAAGCAGCAACCCCTCACTTCTGTTTCTCACAGATGGCAGCCCACTCCTGTCCAGGTCTCTCCATGATGCCCAATCTGCCCATGCTTAGTGAGGATTGAGTTGGGGCCAGTTGAGGCCACTATATCTCAGCTTGGCTATAGCCACCCCTGGGCCCAGGCTGGGGCTGGAAGGACACATATGTTGGAGTTCTATTTGGGCAGGTCTAGGAGAGGAATTCATATCAAGCTGAGACAAGGCTCCACAAGGATCCTCAGGGTTTCCTAGCTGACAGCCTTCTGAGTGGCTGAGGGTTGATCCTCTCCCTCCCACAGTGCTCTTGGCATTGGGGCTCAGCCTCGAGAGCCCTCTTCCTTGCCTGGCACTGGACTTCCTGAAGTCCCTGCTGCAGGCTGAATTTGAAATGAGAGGCAGGCTTTTAGAAAGGCAGGAGGTGCAGAGCATTGCAATTAATATGACGTTATTTTTACATATAAAGTAGCGTTTTAGAATATGTGTAGAAAACAAAATGTAGAGGAACATACACCAAGCTGGTGATGGTGCTTGGGATGACCTTCATGTATCCATTTTTGTAATGTCTCTTTGCAAAGCTTTTTAAACAAGCATGTATTAACTTTCATAATTAGAAAGATGTATCATCAAAAAGACACAGAAATAAAGAGACAATAGCCATGGGGAGGGAGATGCATTGCTGCTCATCAGCCCTGCTTCTGGCTGAGACGTTCAGGGGACAAGTTGTCCTTGGTGTGACAGAATTGATGCTAGGATCAGTCACCAGGAGTTGTGAGCATGAAGTGAGAGAGTGGAAAATGGGACCCTAATGGAAAAACAGTTTAATGAACCAAAATGGCAGGCATCATCACTGCTGTGGTGGTTGCCATGCCTTCCATCCTCACCCTCATGCTCAGTGGAATTCCTGGGTGAGGCGCCTTTAACTGCCCTTACCCTTAGCTCTTGTTGTCCAAATCAGACATGATCAGCAAAGAGACAGGCCCTCCCACTCCCTATGGCTGCTCCTCGGGCAACCTGGGCTCACAACACACATCTTCCTCATGCCGTTTAGTTAGCATTGGTCAGCAGTTCTAGGTGAAGCTCACATGCGCCCTGCTCCCTCTCCCCACAAGCTCAGGGCCGGGATGGGCCATGAGCAGGGCTGAGACTCACCTGTCCATAGTTCCAGGGACACGGGCGGATCCAGTTCTTGCTGCCTTGGTAGATGAAACCATAATCATTCATGACATACTCCTGCCTCTGGGGCTCACTGTCCAAGTAGACAGCATCCTCTAGGAACCAGAGTGGGAGGGCACGAAGCAGAAATGTCACCTTTCCCTTCCTGCCCCATTCTCATCCCCACAGTCCCAGAGGAAACAGCTCTGGAGCAAGGGCCCCTGGCGACACCAAGAGGGGCATGAGGTGGTAGGTCTTAGGGAGTCTACACTCCCAACACCAGCAACAGGCTCAACATGAACATAAGGTGGAATAATAAAAATTTATCTTTGGTGGAATTTCTTGGTTTACAAAGCACATTTACATCCTATCCCCATTTTAAGGTTGAGGAAACAGGCTCAGAGTGATTAAGTAAATTGCCCAAATCACACATCAGCACAGAGCTGGAAATTGAACACAGCCCACTGATTCCATATTCTGTGCTCTTTCTGCTATACTAATCTTGGTTGGAAAAGAGAAAACCAGACCTTAAGGGTTGGCATTGACCTCATTATTCCTTTTGTAGGCATTTAATCTAGGCAAAGCATTTCATATGTGCACAAAGATTTAGACACTAAGCTGTTCATCTGAGTGCTGTTTATGATACTAAAAAGCTGGAAACCACCTACACGCCCTGTTATTGGGGAGTAGTTAGATAGCTTCAGTACATCTCCACCATGGAATCCCATACCGTAGAGATGTAAGGTGGCAAAATCATGTACATGGACATGGAAATCTGTATGTGATACATAAAGTTTAAACAGATTACCAACAATGCTTACAGCATGAATATATATATATACACACACATATACTTGCTGCCCATATGAATAGAGGGTTTTGAAGCCGATTCAAAAATATCTTAACATTAGGTTGGTGCAAAAGTAATTGCAGTTTTTGCCATTGAAAGTAATGGGGCCTACTTGAGGGTGGAGGGTGGGAGGAAGGTAAGGATTGAAAAACTACCTGTTGGGAGTGTGGAGAGGCTGTGGAGAAATAGGAACACTTTTACACTGTTGGTGGGACTGTAAACTAGTTCAACCATTGTGGAAGACAGTGTGGCAATTCCTCAAGGATCTAGAACTAGAAATACCATTTGACCCAGCCATCCCATTACTGGTATATACCCAAAGGATTATAAATCATGCTGCTATAAAGACACATGCACACGTATGTTTATTGTGGCACTATTCACAATAGCAAAGACTTGGAACCAACCCAAATGTCCATCAATGATAGACTGGATTAAGAAAATGTGGCACATATACACCATGGAATACTATGCAGCCATAAAAAAGGATGAGTTCATGTCCTTTGTAGGGACATAGATGAAGCTGGAAACCATCATTCTCAGCAAACTACCCCAAGGACAGAAAACCAAACACCACATGTTCTCACTCATAGGTGGGAATTCAACAATGAGAACATTTGGACACAGGGTGGGGAACGTCACACACCGGGACCTGTTGTGGGGTGGGGGGAAGGGGGGAGGGATAGCATTAGGAGATATACCTAATGTAAATGACGAATTAATGGGTGCAGCACACCAACATGGCAATTGTATACATATGTAACAAAGCTGCACGTTGTGCACACGTACCATAGAACTTAAAGTATAATAATAATAAAGAAAGAAACCATTAAAAAAGAAAAAAGAAAAACTACCTGTTGGGTAGTATGCTTATTACCTGGGTAACAAAATAATGCATACATCAAACCAAACCTCTGTGGTGTGCAATTTACCTACGTAACAAACCTGTACGTGCACCCCTGAACCTAAAATAAAGGTTAAAAATTATCTTTTTAAAGTTAAGAACAAATAAACAAAAGGCCATGGGCGCAGACATCCTCTTCGCAGGGTCCTGGAACTGTCTGGAAGCTCTGCCTGACCCTGAGGGAAAGGTGCCCTCCTCAGAGGCAGCCTCAGACACAGCCTAACAGGAGGCTGGTGCAGGAGGCCTCGTTGCTGAGATGTATTTTATTGAGGGTTTGGGCCAGTGTGGAGAGAAGCTGCAGGTTCGTGGTTGAGACCACACAGCCCCCTCCTCTCAGCCAGGGCCAGCAGTGGCCTGAGCTACACGGTGAGGCTTCCCAGCCAACACCCTCCCGTCCTGCAGCACCACAGGGCACTTCAGCCCCCACCAACCCTAGGCCCAGTGTTGGGTCTCCCCAGGGCCTGGGTGTGGCACAAGCTCAAGAGAGAAGGCCCCACCATTAATGCTTTTCTCCCCGCTGCTCAGAAGGCCCCCAGAGAGAGAGAGAGAGAGAGAGAGAGAGATGACACAGAGACAGGGAAAACAGTCGACTGGTCCTTCTGGATCCCATGGCAGGGTCTCTCCACCTGGCTGATGGGTGAGCATTCTGAGCCATTTGGGGACAGGGAAGTGGGAAGTGGTTAGAGGCGTTAGAACCCATCCAGGGCTCTGGGTCCCGATGTGACCCAGGAGGCCCCCTTGGGATAAGGCTGGGGGAGAAGGTAGAAAGGGAGGGAAGATGGGAAAGGGATGGTCCCCTAAGTCAGAAGGCAGACTTGGGAGTCTGGCCTCTGCTCAAAGGCACAGCAGACCCATTCTCTACTCCTGACCCCTTCTGCCCACACTGTGTCCTTGTGTCTGCCTATGTATCTAGCCCTGTCCCCAACTAGATTTAGAGGTCAGGGCTTGTGAGACAGGTAGTGTGAGATATTCACTGGAAACCATCATTCTCAGCATTCTATAGACTTTGTCTATAGAAGAAGAAGAAGAAAAAAAAAAAAAACTGGAAACAGCCAAAATGCCCATAGAGGACTAGTTAAAAATATCTGGTGCATCCAAACAGTGGAATAATTGTAGCTGTTAAGAAAAATGCTCCTGGCCGGGCGCAGTGGCTCAAGCCTGTAATCCCAGCACTTTGGGAGGCCGAGGCGGGCGGATCACAAGGTCAGGAGATCGAGACCATCCTGGCTAACACAGTGAAACCCCGTCTCTACTAAAAAAACTACAAAAAATTAGCCGGGCGTGTTGGCAGGCGCCTGTAGTCCCAGCTACTCGGGAGGCTGAGGCAGGAGAATGGCGTGAACGTGGGAGGCGGAGCTTGCAGTGAGCCGAGATCGCGCCACTGCACTCCAGCCTGGGGGACAGAGAAAGACTCCATCTCAAAAAAAAAAAAAAAAAAAAAAAAAGAAGAATGCTCCAATAGGAAAATGTGCCCAAAGTTTAACTGTTAAATTAAAAAAAAAAGCTGGAGAATGGTACATATTACCTAATCTCACTTATGGTATGTATTGTAGAATCGAACACACACAGAGGCATAAGTATTTGATTAAGCACAGAACACTTTTGTAAAACTACACAAGAAAATGTTAAAGGTGAATGGAATCTGGAAGAACAGAACTGCAGTTGAATGGAACTTAGAGATTGGGAGGCTTTACTTTTTACTTTATACTTTTCTCTTTCTTTTTTTAACCCTTTCCTTCATTCCATAAATACTCAATGCAGTGCATTCATTACTTTTATAACGAAAAAAACTCTAGTTAACTTAAAATTACATGATGAGGGTAGATGTTATTCACGGTCAAACTTAATTGTAACAGTTTTTCTGTTTAAGCAAAGATGACTTGGTTTATAACTTGAAAATTCTAAATAAGTAAATGAGTAGCAAGGTTTCCTGCCCTAATTGGTGGTGGTTGGGGTGGATGCTGAGTGCAGGGAATTGGGGAGGCTCTGGGTGGCCCAGGAGCGGAGTCTAGAAACCCTTGAGCCTGTCTCTCTGGCAGCACTGACAGAAGAGAAAGGAGGGCACCGCCTGGGCACCCTGCCTTACCTGGGCACCAGGGATTGAAAAGCAGGATGAACTCCCCTAGCTGGTAGGCCGTCACAGACCCCTGGAAGGAGTCGATGTGGATTTTCAAGAGGTACCGACCCACGGCCGCCGTGGGAGGAGCGCACAAGCTCACCTCTGTGGAGGTGGCCCCACTGTTCTCCAGCCAGGCGATCCAGGGGCTGGGGCTGTGATGGCGTGCCAGGCTGAACACAGCCCGAGTCCCCAAGGCCAGGTCTGGCAGCGGTCCTAAGAGGGAAGTAGAGCTGAGGCCCTCTATGGCGACCTCCAAACCCCCGAAAATCCCCTCCCAGACACACACAGCCCCTGTGAGCCAGCTGGGGTTCTTACCAGTCTCAACCACGAAGATGATGTTGTCCAGGCCTGGCTGGAAGCCCCTGTTCCTGAAGTACAGGGTGAGGTTGAAGGCCTGGCCCCGGCGAACAAGCAGGTGGTCCACAGTGATCTCCTCCGTGTGGTGCCGCACATTATTTCTGGAGCTCTGGAGGTCTGTGAGGGCCACTTCTAGCCCTGCAATGGGGCAGGCAGGGTTAGACAAAAGAGTGGGGTTGTGGAGCCAGTCCTATCTACCACTTACTAGTTCTGCAAACTTGAGAAAGTAACTTAGCCTGAGCCTCAGTTTCCACATCAGTAAAATAAAGTCCATAAGATCAGCCTGCCAGGGTGAGGATGAGGATGAGGATTTAATGAGTTTCCATGCGTGCACGTTCCTCTTTCTTCCGTCTTCTCCTGACCCTCTATTTTCTTCCCCCTTACACCCTCCTGGAGGGGCATGGTTTTCTGCCTCTGTCCAAGTCCTTCTGTAGACCTGGCCAAGTTTGATTGCTCCCTTCAGCCTCACATGGCTTCAGACTCACCCCACATCCACTTTCTTGGACTCAAGTTAACAGTCTCACTTGCCCCTGTACTAGCCGCCAGGTCTGGGGAGCTACTCCCTGGTTTAGTTGCCCTGGGTTAACTTTCCTTGGGCTACCTGCTCTTCTTTTTTTTTTTTTTGAGACAGAGTCTCACACTGTTGCCCAGGCTGGTGTGCAGTGGCACGATCTCGGCTTACTGCAAGCTCTGCCTCCTGGGTTCACACCATTCTCCTGCCTCAGCCTCCTGAGTAGCTGGGACTACAGGCGCCCGCCACCATGCCCAGCTAATTTTTTATAGTTTTAGTAAAGAGGGGGTTTCACCGTGTTAGCCAGGATGGTCTGGATCTCCTGACCTCATGATCCGCCCGCCTCGGCCTCCCAAAGCGCTGGGATTACAGGCATGAGCCACCGTGCCCGGCCACTAGCTGCTCTTCTTTTAGCCATCTGCTGGCTCTCTGACCACCACAGGCTGTGTGCTCAGTGCCCTGGGAGCTTGGATGCTGACGACAGTCAAAGAAAGTTCCATTCCCAACCTTCTGGAGCCTCTGCTAAAACACAGACTGACCTCACTAGTTTCCAAGTGTGCCTCTGTCAGAAGGGTCTGTTTTTTATTTTTCCTTGTTTGACCATGGTTCTGCCATGGTCTGAGTTACCTGGTGGGCTCACAGCCTTTAAATCACAATTGGCTCACCCATCTCCTTCTCAGCCTATGCCCATTCACCTGTCACTAACTCTCTTCATGCCTTCCATTAAAACATCTCTGGTGTCTATCCATCCCTTTCCACATTCACATAATTCCAACGTCTTCTCCTCATTCCTAGTCACCATAATGGCCCCCATGAGGTTTTCTGCCTCCTGTCTCTCTCCCCATCTCCCATCTCTTAATGCATTATCAGATTACCTTTCCTCAAGACAATTTAATCATGCCATTCTTTTACTTTACAAGTTCTGAGATCTCCTACAGTCTACCATATAAAAGGCACATCCTTAACTTGACACAGCTCTTCATACTTGGCCTTAGCTTATTCTTGCATTCTCACTTCCATCATTCCCCGCATTGGCCCTCTCATCTAGCCAATCTATGGCCAAGCAAATCCCTGTCTTTGTATTTGCTGTTATAGCCACAACTCAATGGCCCCTCACTCTCTAACCAAATTCCACCTGTCCTCCAGTATCTACCTGCTCCATGAAGCCTGCCTCAGTTGGCCCACCCTTCTTTCCATCACCAACTGAGCTATACACTTAACTGAATCGCTCATCTGCTTAATTGACAAGTTAATTTACATGCCGTGCTCATTTGTTCATTTATATCAACAAACCTACTAGTGTAAGGATTAGGATGAGGTGTTCAGATATTTTTCTTAATTACTTTTTTATTTGTCTGTCTTTTGCCTCTAGATATAAGCCAATACGTACAGAGACCTAGCTGCTTTGTCTTGGTTGTATTTAGACTTTTTCAAAGTGAACCAACGCATTCAACAGAATCCAACATTCTTTCATGATAAAAATACTCAACAAACTAAGAATAGAAGGGGACTTCCAGCCGGGTGCGGTGGCTCAAGCCTGTAATCCCAGCACTTTGGGAGGCTGAGGCGGGTGGATCACGAGGTCAGGAGTTCAAGACCAGCCTGGCCAAGATGGTGAAACCCTGTCTCTACTAAAAATATAAAAATTAGCCGGGCGTGGTGGTGGGCCCCTGTAATCCCAGCTACTCGGGAGGCTGAGGCAGAGAATTGCTTGAACCCGGAGGTGGAGGTTGCAGTGAGTCAAGATCACGCCACTGCACTCCAAAGCCCACAGCCAATACCATACTTAATAGTAAAAGACTGGAGGCTTTCTTGCTAAGATAAGGAACAAGACAAGAATGTCTGCTGTTGTCACATCTATTTAACATTCTACTAGAAGTTCTACTAGGGCTATTAGGCAAAAAGAAAAAAAGAAAGAAAGAAAAAGAAAAGAAATCAAAGACATACAGATTGGAAAGAAGTAAAATTGTTTCTATTTACATATGACATAATCTTGTATGTAGAAAATCCTAAGGAACCCACCAAAAAAATAAAATTAATAAATGAATTCAGCAAGGTTGCAGGATACAATATCAATATATAAAAACCAATGGTATTTTCATACATTTGCAAAGAGTAACCTGAAAATAAAATTAAGAAAACAGTTCCATTTATAACAGCATAAAAAAGAATGACTTAGTAAATTTAACAAAAGAAGTGCAAAACCTATACCACAAAACATCATTGAAAGAAATTAAAGAAGACCTAAATAAATGAAAAGACATTCCATGTTCATGGATTGGAAGGCAATATCATTAAGATAACAAGTTTTTCTACAGATTCAACACAATCCCCAACAAAATCCCAACAGCCATTTTGTAGAAACTGACAAGTGGATCCTAAAATTCATATGGAAATATAAGGGATCCATACCAGCCAAACAGTATTGAAAAGTAAATACAAAATTAGAGGAGTGGCACTTCTTGATCAAGGCAATGTGGTAGTGGCATAAGGATAGACATATGGATCAGTGGAATAGAACTGAGAGTCTAGCAATAAACTCACGTTTACGGTCAACTGATCTTTGACAAGGGTGCCAAGACAATTCAATGGGGGAAAGAATGCTGTTTTCAAAAAGTGGTACAGGGGCAAGTGAATATCCACATGCAAAAGAACGAAGTTGGATGCATAACTCACATCATTTATTAAAAATTAACTCAAAATGGATCAAAGACCTAAACATAAAAGCTAAAGCTATGAAACTCCTAGAAGAAAACATAGAGGTAAGTCTTCGTGATCTTAGACTAGGCAACAGTTTCTCAGATATGACAGCAGAAGTACAAGCAGTGACAGAAAAACCAAATGAATTGGACCTCATCAAAATTAATAACTTTTTGTCTTCAAGAACGTCATCAAGAAAGTGAAGAGAAAACCCACAGAATGTTAGGAAATGTTTGTAAATCATGTATCTGGTAAGGGACTTATATCCAGAATACGTTTTTAAAAATTTGTATAACTCTACAATAAAAAAGACAACTCAAATTTAAAATGGGCAACAGACCTGAATACGTATTTCTCCAAAGGAGATATGCAAAAGGCTAATAAGTACACGAAAAGATGCTCAACATCATTAGTCCTAGGGAAATACAAATGAGATACCATCTCACATCCCCTAGGATGACTATAACAACAAGTGTTAGTGGGGATACAGAGAAATTGGAATCCTCATACATTGCTGGTGGGGTTGTAAAATGGTACAGCACTTTGGAAAACAGTCTGGAAGTTCCTCAAGATGTTCAACAAAGAGTTACCGTATGACCTAACAATTCCATCCCCAGGTATATACCCAAGATAAATGGAAACATGTTTACATAATACCTAAATAGTGATAGCAGTATTATTCATAAGAGCCAAAAAGTAGAAACAACACAACTGTCCATCAACTGAAGAACAGATAAACAAAATGATATATCATACAAAGGAATATCATCTGGCTGTAAAAAAAAGAATGCTGAACATACTAAATATGGATAAACCTTGAAAATATTGTGCTAAGTAAAGAAGTCAGTCAGACATAAAAAGACACATATTATATGATTATATTTATATGAAATGTCCAGAATAGGCAAATTCATAGAGACAGAAAGTAGATTTAGGGTTTGCTAGGGGCTAAAGAAAGGTGGAATGAGACGTGACTGCCAATATGTATGGGGTTTCTTTTTGAGGTAATGAAATGTTCTGAAACTAGATAGTGGCAATGCTCGCAAAATTTTGTGAGTATATGAAAAACCACTGAATTGTGGACTTTATAAAGCTGAACTTGATGGTATATGAATTATATCTCAATAAAGTTGTTATAAACAAATATGAACCAAATTGACTGTGCCAAAATACCCTAATAAGTATTAAACTTTATCTTAAATCTCTTTGAGTGCTTTTGATTACTTTAACACACATCTTTTTCATAAACTAGTTTTTTATTATTATGAAAGAAATTAAACACAATGATCAGCATATCGTAGGTACTCGGATTTGCTAGGCTGAATAGAATTCTCTCTCTTTTGCAAAATCACTGCGTACTTATTTCAGATTTCAGATTTAATCAACATCTTATTGAGGGCCTATCTACTCTGTGCCAGGCACTGTGCCAGGTACGCTAGGACAGTTATCTCATTTATCTTCATCGCATCCTTGGAGGGACAAAATGTCATGTCATCCACACTTGGAGATGAGAAAATCAAGGTTTGGGTGGGTTAAATATCTTGTCTAAGGTTAAACCAGGATTCCTGAGCCCAGTCCAGTGCTCTTCCCATCACCCAAAAACTGTTGCCCACTGCTGGCTTTCACTCATGATCAAAAAAATGTCCACACCCACTGCCAGCTAAGAAAGCACTTGGCTTTTACCTAACAGTGGAAAAAGAAGCTCACCCCTTTTGGAGACCAATTTATTAGACAGCACTAACTGGCTACAGTTCAGGTTGGGAACATGATGCAGGCTACTCAGCAGGCATGGCAGCATCTGCCTGGCAGCAAGCGCTGGGGCAAAATTCCATTCTCTAGGGACATCCTGGGCCATGTTAATCTCTGCCTAAGACAGGGATGACTCTTCAGCCCAGGTGCCATCTATTCAAATAGGAGGTTCATTGACTACTGGGCATATTTGTTTTCCTTGAGGTGAGAGGAGAATGGGGTGAAATGATCAGGAAATAAACAGAAGCTTGTAGAAAGAACTTTTAAAGGAGGTGATCTTAGTAGTTATCCTAGAGAGACACTCCCACATGAGCACACAGAGGCATGGATAAGGATGTTCCTTGCAATATTGCTTGTGTAATTGGAAAATTGAAAACAACCTAAATGCCCATCAATAGGGGACTGGATTAGAAATTACTTGCACTGATACTATGAGAAATATTGAGGTAGATCTATAGGTACTGACTGGCATGGACAGAGCTCCCAGACATACTGTGGAGTGAAAAAAATCAAGTTGTAGAAATATACACACAATATGATGATACCATGGATATACCAAAAAAGACCACACATGCTAATCCTATGTATTACATTGAGTAAATGTATGTCTGAATGTAAATGTGCAGACAAAAGACAGGTAACTGTTTACTCTGGAGATGAGGCTGCCATTGGGGATGGCAGGCAGAGGACTATAGCTTTATCTATAATTATTGATTTATTTTACTCCAACTATGTATTCCTATACTTCTTGTGCAATTAAAAATTTTGAAAATTTTAAAACAAAAATTTAAACACAAAAAGTAATAAATAAAGGTAAGGTTGTTACAGTTGTAGAGAAAGTTGAAAGCTTATTCCTCTAAATGATTTCAACTAACGATTTAATCTTCACAGCAGCTCTTTCCAGAGAGAGGGGGATGATATAGAGAGAAGGTTGCTGATGGGAAGATTAGCTAAGATCAGTAATAGACCTTCTGAAATGGAGGAAGAAGAGAAGATATGAAGATTCAGAGAACTTAAGAGCTGGAAGACAATTTCAAGATTGTCTGGTCCAATCCCTCCTTTTTCAGGCAAGGGGGTTGGAAACTAGAGGCAAAGTGACTTGTCCAATGTCAAAGGGTCAGCTAGTAGCAGAGAAGGACAGAAACCCTGACCCCCTCATCTCTGGCCCTGCCCTGTTCCACCTGGCTATGGAGGCAGGCATGTTAGCAAGCAGCTGTGTTGCTGTGTTTACCTGTCTGCCTCTACGCTGTCTCTTGGTTCTCAAGCCACCAATGAATACTGAGGTTTCTGGGGTTCTTGCTTTTCCTGCCTCAGTTCTGTATTTACTTCTTTATTTCTCTGAATCCACCCTCCACCCCTTGACTTCCTACAGCCTCTCTCTGTCCTCCTTATCCCTGAACTCCAGTGGCCACAGGGGCTTTCCCTACCTTGGGCCATGGTGGCTGCCTCCGGTTCCTGGGATGCTCCCCACAGAACAGCTGGGCGGTCTGGAGCTTCAGCAAACTGGTGCCAGAGTGTCTACTTCCCCTTCTATTGGAAGCCTCCAGGAGAACTGAAGGCGGGGCTGGACTGCTGCACTGCCACCTGATTACCGAGCAGATCACAACTGGTTTGCTCACTTGCCCTCAGGTTTTTCTTGGCAGTGTTGCTGGATTGAGAGGAGGTGTGGAGGCTGATGAACCATCACAGCCTTGTGCCATGTGGGCCTTTGATAGCTCTTGAGCAATAGGGCATTCCCAGGCAGGTGCTGTGCTGTGGTGAAGTCAGGAGGGAGAAGCGAGCTGATGGGCCCGCCAGAGGGATGCAGGGGGCTGCTGGAAGGAGCATCAGGGTCCCAAGACTCTGCTCACAGCTTAAAGCACCTCACTGAGCCGAGAACCCTGCTAGGTAACCAAGGCCTCTCTTTTATCCTGAAAAGTCACTTCCTGAATATTAAATGCAAACAGAACCCTCTCTGTCTGGATCTCCTTCGGTATGATTTCACTGTATTTAGCTTTGGCAGTGGCACTGTCTTGCATGAGACCTGGCAGGTCCAGGGCAAATCACAAATAAAAGCAAATAATAACAAATAAAACAGAGGAAAAAAATTGGAAAGATTTATGGAGGAGGTGTGGAAATAGGTGAGAGGGTGGGAATGCCGGTGAGCAAGGGCCTTGATCCTAGTAAGAAAGGCACAAGCCCTTTCACAGGGAGAAAAGCGCAGGTGGAAGGAGAGGCAGGAGGGGGAAGGGCTCTGCCTGTGGAGTGGGTGGGACCCCCATGCCCACTCTGTCTTTCTGTGCTCTAGGGCACTTCTCCCCACATCCCCTGCCTTCTGGGTCCTTCTCTGTGGGGAACCTCATTCACCAGCATTGTCCTCCCTCCTGTATTTTCAATTCTCTCTGTCCCCACTCAGCTCTTTTTTTTTTTAAAACTATGTAATTATTTTTATTTTCAATGTCCAGAATGTGTAAAATAAGGGCCAGAGCTTCTTCCTGGACTTAATTTTATAAATTCTTCGTTGGTTGGTGAGACCAATAGCAATACTTTTTCTTGTCTAATTTGGTTTCTGGGAAAGCTTCGTTCAAGTCCTCAATGGTCATCTGATCAAATGGAATTAAGTTCCTCATCTTCTCCAGCTGTTTCTCATATTCTCCAGTCCTGGCCTTTGAGAGAGACACCCACTCAGCACAAGTTTTCCCATCTTATTTTTCTTCAGCATCCACCTGGGCAGTATATTTATCCTCTGGTACAGGAACCTTCAGGGCATTAAACTTCTCTCAAAGTCATCCACCAAGCCTGCCTTGGCCACATTGGCCTTGTAGTAAGCCCAGTCAATAGCTGGTGGATTCTCAGGTAAAGTAGCCAGCTTGGAGGTGAGGGTCTCATTCCAGGATTTCAGGGAATTAGCAATGGCCTTTTGGTTTTGCGGTATCATCTCTGCAAAAGCTACCCAGTCAATGGTTTTTAGAGCAAGTTTTCACCCAGCCATCTTGGTATCTTTCACCGACCCTGGCAGCCCATGGTCCACACCCCACTCACCTCTTATAGGGTATATGTGCACAAATGCAGTTCACTATTTTAACACAGCACATCCACCTTCAACTCTCATCCCCAGCTTCCTCGGCAGCCCCTGTCCTTTCTCTCAACTCCACTTCTCGGCCAAGCTCCTTGCCCACTGCTTTGCCTCCCACCACCCCTCACCTGCTGCAGACTGCCTTCTGTCCCACAGCTGCCTCGACGCTACGCTCACTTCCCAGCTCTGAGGGCTAGGTGCTGGGTGCCTTTCCTGCTCTTGCCCTGCAAGGCCTCCTGCAGCCCTGCCAGTACTGACTACTCCTCCTGGGCTTAGGTGACTTCTCTCTCTTGGTTGTCTAGCTACCTCCTCATCCGCACTGTCCTCTTCCTCTCAGTCCCCATCACAGACTTTCCCTTCTCGAACTGGTGCCTCCCAGGGATTTGTCCCCATCTCCTCTCTTCTCACTCCACTGGCTCCCGCGTGACACTGGGGACCCCCAGAACTGTGTACTGCAAGCACCTTCTGCTGGACAGCTCTGCTGGGGGAACCTTGGACACTTCACAGCCGAGGAGCCTAAATGGAACTCCTCCTCTTGCTCCTTCCTCTCAAAATACCTGCCCTTCCTCTTGCACATCTGGTCTTGGTGAGTGAGGACACTGTCCATCCATCACTTCAGGGGACACCTGCATGCCACCTTGTACTTCTCCAGCTTCCTAACCTCCCTTTAGCCCATCAGTCCAGCCCAATTCCTGATGCTGTCCTGAAACGGTGCCCCTTGCTCTGCCTTCACTGAAGCCCCCGCTTACCTGGATAACTCCTAACCAGTTTCCCATTCACCCTTTCTCCAAATGAGTCACCAGTGATTTTTCTGAAGTGCCAATTCCATCAGGTTGCTCCCCTGCTTAAGATCCCACAGTAGGTAAAGTCCATACTTCTCAGCATCACCCTCAAAGCCTTGAGGGTCTTCCCCTCCCTACCTGGAGGCCAGGAAGGCTGACCCCCTCTCTCCCGCACCTCCCTCTCTCCCTCTGTCTTGCATGTATCAGCCTCTCTCTTTCTGAAATGTCCTCCTCTCACTCATCTACTTTCTGCAGTACCCAGGCTCAAGCATCGCCCCTGCAGGAAGTCTTCCTGACACCCTTCCTCTGCTGCACCAGGATTCTAATCAGGGGCTGCTTCTTCTGCATTTCCTATTAGCCAACTCACGCCTTAACATTATGAATACTTATCTGTCTTTCCCCCAATCACCCTGGATGGCATGGACTGTGTCTTATTAACAGCATTCCCACTGCTTAATAATGACAGTGCCTAATAGTAGCAGAATGACTAATACAACCAGCAGTAGCTTTTAATAACATATATTATTTTGAGGTATTTATATGCATGACCCCACTTGGTCTTACAACATCCCCATGGTTAGTTACTGTTACTGTTCCTACATTACAGATGAGGAAAGCAAGGCTTAAAGACATTAAATAGATCATTCACAAAGAACTGGTAGAGCTAGATTTTGAATGCAACCATCAGACTCCAGAGCCTGGGTGCTTCATAAGTGCTTGCCTGCTGCAATATCTGGAACATAGTTGGTTTTCCAGTTCGTATTTATTGCCCGATAGAGTGAATGAATTAAAAGATGATCCCTACATAAACAAATGGATGAATGCCTGAACCCACTGCCACATGCTGAGATGGGTTAGCTGGGAAGGAAGAAGGAGCATAGAGAGGAGAGCGTAAGGGGCATAGGCAGGAGAGGGGGAACAGGAAGGTAAGTGCAGCTAGGGTAACTGTGGTGGCCAAAGGAGAAAGTGCCCAATGGCCAGCTGGACTCCCGTATGTTTTGTGGTGCCCAGGCCAGCCCGAAGCATCTGGGAACAGTTGAGAGGATTTTGGAGCAATCAGGCAGTCACTCTGAGTAAAGTCCCTTGAGTTGTGCCAGCCTGAGTGGCTGAACTCTTGGCAGCTTTGCCCACGCCCCATCCTTGAGGAGAGGGCAGGGAACTCACACCCATGGTGGAGGGCCTGGGCCTCCCCCAAAGGACCTCACATGGTCAGGAGCACTTAGAGAAGGATTGTTTAAGGTAGCCACTGGACGAGAGAGGAGGCGGAAGCACCGCAGGGGCATGAAGCCCATTCATAGGTCCAGGAAAACCCCGGCCAGCTCCTCTGCCTGGACCCTAGGGCTGAATAAGACCTGGGCTCTGGGCCTAGAGAGGTGGTTTATAGGTTCAGCCCCTCATTCGATTTCTGTGAGCCATTAGTCAGAGGGTATGTGGGTGAGGGTGCTGGGGAGAGGGAGACAGCTCTGATAGAGCAGCTTGTCCCTCAGCTCAGGGGAGGGGACAGGGAGAGAAAGGGAGGCTAAGCAGAGTTGATGAGCACCTTCCTGTCTGGAAGGAAGCAGGGCTGTGCCCACAGGGAGGGACACCTGAACAGAGAAGTGAGGACACATCTGCCATCCGCATGGGGCAGGCCAGTGCTCACTAGGTTGGGGTGGAGAACCTCCAGAACTTCCTTTTTTTCTTTAATTTTACAGATGGGGTCAGAACTTTCTAAGACCCAGAGAGACTTAGGTGCTGATTCTGGCCCTGCCATGAATTTCCGTTGTGCCCCTGAGCAGGTGACAGTTTATTTACCTGTAGAATCAGAGCCCGTGACGGGCTGGGTGCCTGGGTCTGAGGGAGGGTGAGGAGGTGCCCCACAGACGATTGCACAGGGAAGCCACAGCTGGTAGACGCCAATGGATTCCTCTTTCCCCTTCTTTTCCCACCCCTAGAAACAGAGACAGTCACCCTGGAGAAGGGATTAAACTGGTAGAGGGCCTCTGTGAGTGCGCTTCACAATTTACAAAGCACTTCAATTAAAAATTTTTTTTTAAACTTTTATTTCAGGTTCGGAGGTACATGTGCAGATTTGTTACATAAGTAAACTCGTGTCAAGGGGATTTGTTGTACTGATTATTTCACCACTGAATACTAAGCCTAGTACCCAATAGTTCTTTTTTCTGCTCCTCTCCCTCCTCCCACCCTCAACCCCCAAGTAGACCCCAGTGTCTGTTGTTTCCTTCTTTGTGTTCATAAGCTCTCACTATTTAGCTCCAACTTCTAAGTGAGAACATGAGAAATTTGGTTTTCTGTTCCTGTGTGAGTTTGCTAAAGATAATGAGCTCCAGCTCCATCCATATTCCTACAAAAGACATGATCTCATTCTTTTTTATGGATGCATAGTATTCCACGGTATGTATGTACCATATTTTCTTTATCCAGTGTGTCATTGATGGGCATTTAGGTTGATTCCATGTCTTTGCTATTGTGAATAGTGCTGCAATGAATATTCGCAGGCATTTGTCTTTATGATAGAATGATTTATATTCCTCTGGGTGTATACCCAGTAATGGGATTGCTCGGTCAAATGGTAGTTCTGTTTTGAGCTCTTTGAGGAATCACCATACTGCTTTCCACAATGGCTGAACTAATTTACACTCCCATTAACAGTGTATATGTGTTCCCTTTTCTCTGCAGCCTTGTCAGCATCTGTTTTTTTTTGTTGTTGTTGTTGTTGTTGTTTTTACTTTTTAATAATAGCCATTCTAACCAGTGTAAGATAAGATGGTATCTCATGGTGGTTTTGATTTGCATTTTTCTAGTGATCAGTGATATTGAACTTTTATTCATATGCTTGTTGGCCACATGTATGTTTTATTTTCAAAAGTGTCTGCTCATGTCTTTTGCCCACTTTTTAATGGGGTTGTTTTTCTCTTGTAAATTTGTTTAAGTTCCTTGTAGAGACTGGATATTAGATCTTCGTCAGATGCATAGTTTGCAAATATTTCCTCCCATTCTGTAGGTTGTCTGTTTACTCTGTTGATAGTTTATTTTGCTGTACAGAAGCATTTAAGTTTAATTAGACCCCATTTGTCAGTTTTTGCTTTTGTTGTGATTGCTTTCAGCATCTTCATCATGAAATCTTTGCCTGATACTATGTCTAGGATGGTATTGTCTAGAT
The DNA here is from genome assembly GCF_006542625.1 of Nomascus leucogenys. Taxonomy (NCBI): domain Eukaryota; kingdom Metazoa; phylum Chordata; class Mammalia; order Primates; family Hylobatidae; genus Nomascus; species Nomascus leucogenys. The sequence goes on along the minus strand of NC_044386.1, from coordinate 58,102,474 downwards.
TGTCTTCCAGGGTTTTTATAGTTTTGGGTTTTACATTTAAGTCTTTAATCCATCTTGAGTTGATTTCCGTATACAATGTAAAGAAGGGGTCCAGTATCAATCTTCTGGATATGGCTAGCCAGTTATCCCAGCACCATATACTGAATAGGGAGTCCTTTCCCCATTGGTTGTTTTTGTCTGTGTTGTCAAAGATCAGATGGTTGTAGGTATGGGGCCTTGTTTCGGGGCTCTCTATTCTGTTCCATTGGTTTATAGGCCTGTTTTTGTATCAGTACCATGCTGTTTTGGTTATTGTTGCCCTGTACTATAGTTTGAAGTTAAATAATGTGATGACTCCAGCTTACAAATACTTTATATTTATTTTTATGCAGAATAAATATACATATTTATGTATACTTTATATATACAAATACTTTATTTATTTATTTATTTATTTATTATTTTGAGATGGAGTCTCACTGTCACCCAGGCTAGAGTGCAGTGGCACAATCTTGGCTCACTGCAAACTCCACCTCTCAGGTGCAAGCAATTGTCCTGCCTCAGCTTCCTGAGTAGCTGGGACTACAGGTGCACACCACCATGCCTGGCTAATTTTTTGTATTTTCAGTAGAGATGGGGTTTCACCATGTTGGCTGGGCTGATCTCTAACTCCTGACTTCAGGTGATCCTCCTCCCTTGGCCTCCCAAAGCGCTGGGATTACAGGAGTGAGCCACCCTGCCCGGCCACAAAGCACTTTAGAATACACTGCCTCATTTGATCCTCACAGCAACCCCATGAGGGAAGGTCAGGCTGACACTCCTATCATTATGTTATCATTTTACCCCTGGGGGAACCAGGATCACACCATGAGGGAGTCCAGAGCTCTTTGCTTTGTATCACACAATTATGCTGGATGTCATGAACCCCAAAACCATCAGCCACAAGGACCTGAAGATGACAGATTCTGTGCACACCATGGGGGGACGGGAAGACCAGGAGTCAGGAGTCAAGGGTGCTGCCTGGCTGGTGCTGCTTCCATGCTCCACAGTGGAACATTTCTTTTGTCACAGTTTGTCTGCAGGAGCAGACACCACATTGCCTGGCCTGGGTGGCCAGCCTCACTGTGTTGTTGTGAGGCCAGGGGAGACTTGCTTAGGAGCTGGTCTCAGGGGGTACCATAGCAGTGGGCATGAAGGAATTCCAGCATTCCAGGCCCTGGGGGATGTCCAGCTGGAAGGGAACTTTGAGATGATCTAGTTTATTCAACTGAGGTGGAAAAAGAAAGCTAGACATGCTTGCCTAAGCAAAACGAAGAAGGAGGAGGAGGAGGGTAGGGGGTTGGGGGACGATACAGAGTATAATTTTTTTTTTCTTTTTGAGACGGAGTTTCACTTTTGTTCCTCAGGCTGGAGTGCAATGGTGGGATCTCAGCTCACTGCAAACTCTGCCTCCTGGGTTCAAGAGATTCTCCTGCCTCAGCCTCCCGAGTAGCTGGGATTATAGGTGCCGCCACCACGCCCAGCTAATTTTTGTATTTTTAGTAGAGATGGGGTTTCACCATGTTGGCTGGGCTAGTCTCGAACTCCTGACCTCAGGTGATCAGCTTGCCTCAGCCTCCCAATGTGCTGGGATTACAGGCGTGAGCCACCACACTCGGCCCAGAGTATAATAATTTTTAAAGCCAATTTTTAGTTGGGGACAGGGAAAATAATTTGAAAGGTAGGCTGGAAAGGCAGAAATGACCAGCATCCACATCCCCCTGAGAGGTCTTTCCCAGGCCAGTAGGAAGCCTGCCTGCTGTCTTCTCCAGTGACACAGCCAGGAATAGGAAAGGAGGGCAGTGACTAAACATGAGGACTCAGTGCTTGGCAGACAGGCGAGGTTTCACATTCCTGCAAGGGCAGCTCAGGTGGCCCTCTCCTGATGGCAGGGAACCACCTGGAACACAGCATGACGGGGCAGTGACAGGGCACCACGGAAATGCCCAATGGCACCTCATGGGGATGGGTGCAGCTGACACACGAGGCGGAGTGAGGACATGCAGGCTCCTACCCTTCCTGACCCAAGCAGCTGCGTGCAGGCAGGGCTGGGGGCCACCCCAAGAGAGAAAATAGGCCAGGTGCGGTGGCTCACACCTGTAATCTCAGCACTTTGAGAGGCCAAGGAGGGCGGATCACGAGGTCAGGAGTTTGAGATCAACCTGGACAACATAGTTGAACCCTGTCTCTACTAAAAATACAAAAAATAAAATAAAATAAAATTAGCTGGGCATGGTGGCAGGCACCTGTAATTCCAGCTACTTGGGAAGCTGAAGCAGGAGAATCGCTTGAACTCGGGAGGCAGAGGTTGCAGTGAGCCGAGATCGCACCACTGCACCCCAGCCCGGGCAACAGTGACAGACTCCGTCTCAGAAAAAAAAAAAGAGAGAGAGAGAGAAAATATAAGGGAAGGAGAAGGAGGACTAGGGGCAAACAAAAAAATACAGAGAGGAGAGGGAGGGGGAAGAAGAGGAGGGAGAGCAGGAAAAGGGAGAAGAGGAGGAAGAAGAGAGAGAGAAAGAGGGAGAGGAGGAGGGGAAGGGAAGGGAAGACTGAAAGAAGTCAAAACTATAGAGCCGCGGAGCAGGTGCAGAGTGGGCGTGCCTGCAGACTGACAGGAAGATGCTCTCCCTTCCCATGTTTCTGAATTTTCTAAATTATCTATGATGGAGATGTATCCATTTGTAATGCTGACTTTTCAACAACATAATAAAAGGGAAAATAAAGAAATTTGGATGGTGTGTCCAGCCACCAGAGTCCCAAGGCTGAAAGCCAGAATGATCTCTTGAGAAATGTTAGCAAAGATTTTCTCTGGGATGGGGGAGCTACTGGTGATTTTTCTTTAGTTAGTGTTTTTTTTTTTTTTTTTCCACTTTCCAAATCATCTAGAATGAGCAGGAATAATTTTGGTAACCACAGGAGAAAGAAATACAAAAAGAGTGGCTCCCTCTGTCCTTAAAATAACAAAAACTAAAGACACAAAGGAGGCTGGGCGTGGTGGCTCATGCCTATAATTCCAGCACTTCGGGAGGCCGAAGCAGGCGGATCACCTGAGGTCAGGAGTTCGAGACCAGCCTGGCCAACATGGGGAAAACCCTACTCTACTAAAAATACAAAAAAATTAGCCGAGCATGGTGGCGTGCCTGTAATCCCAGTTACCTGAGAGGCTAAGGCAGGAGAATCGCTTGACCCCGGGAGGTGGAGGTTGCAGTGAGCCAAGATCACGCCATTGCACTCCAGCCTGGGCAACAGGAGAGAAACTCTGTCTAAAAGAAAACAAACGAACAAATAAACAAACAAAAAACACCACACAAAGGAAGAGAGGCTGAGAGTTGGGATGACAGGGAAGAATGCAAGATGAGGGTGAGGGAGCAAGAGGCAAAGGCGGGGACAGGGATAGCAGGTGAGGCTGTTCCTAGACAGCAGCCAGCTATGCAGCGCTTCCCAGTCATCCTGTCTGTCAATGAACGCGTGTGGAAAGGTGGCTGCCTGTGCCTCCCAGGATACTCTAGGCTGGGGGCAGAGCAGTCCTGCTGGGCAGCTTCTGGCCAGTTGGCATGGGGTTGCTGTCCTCCCGGCACATCCAAGCCACCCTCCCCAGGCCTCCCTCCATCCTCTGCCTGCAGGCTTACTAAGACAATGTAAATGGAGAGACCTGGGATCCTTAATTCCAGAGAGGCTGCTTTAGAGCGGATGGTGGTGGGCTTATTTTGTAGTTGAGGCTCCTAAGGGAGGAGAGAGAGGACAGGAGGGGAAGGGAGGGTTCAGCCACAGAGCTGGCAGCCAGGCCAAGAGGATCAGCCAGGAGCAATAAGTGGCTTGAGAATGCTGGTTATAAATAAAGACGTCTTTATTGTCTCTTCCCAAAGCACACAGTGTTTCTAACAGAGCTTCATTCACTCCCAGGCAGGCTGGAGAGGGGACAGAGGTGGAGCCAAGACGACATAGGAGTAGAAAGGAGCCAGGTGGGGCAGGGGTGCCAGGGAGGGCAGCCGGAGGGCGGGGCTCAGGGAGCCCCAGCCACAGTGACGAAGACGTCCTTGTAGCCTTTGATCTCCTTGACCTCGTTGCTGCTGATGAGAACCTGGAGCTGGCGGGGTCCAGCTTTGGTCGGGTAGAGGTCCAGTTGAATTTGGAGGGTGTGTCCGGCCACCAGAGTCCCAAGGCTGAAAGTCAGAAAGGGTCTGTGAGAGCCTCGAGGACTTCCTGCTGGTGGGAGGGGTGGTGATCTGGTTCCCCTCTGGGTGGGTAAGAAGCTCCCACTCACCACCACCGCTGAGCTCAGCCTTTCCTGAGGAGGGTGAGAAAGTGGGGGCAGAGAGGCCCTGCACAGGAGATTGAGGACAGTCCTGTGATGCCATGGGGCCCCCCTTTTCTGAGACCAGCAAGGGGGAGGTGGGCAGAAGCATCACTTACTCCTTTACTATCTGCCCATTGACGAGGCCGCTTCCCTCCAGCACCATCGTGCAGCTGCTCAGAGCCACCATCAAGGTGTTGGTGAGGGTGATGTGGACTCTCAGCGCCTTGCCCACCTCAGCCCTCTCAGACACCTGTGTGGAGAGAAGTCAGCGATCCCATGGGCAACTGGCCTCGCTTCTGCACTCCAATTCAGTTACCCCCACCCCCAGGTCCCTGGCGACCACGAGGAACTGCGGCTTAGAGCTAATGTGCTACAGTGGCGAGGGAGGAATGTGAGCTGAGAGTACTTGAGATTAACACATATGCAGGCCTGCCTTAGGTCACAATACTCCAAGAAGCCACCACCAATCGGCAGTTGCCACCAAGCTGAAACCTATTTCCTTCCCCACCATCTAGTTCAAGATGTCCACAAGATTTAAATGGAAGTGCCAGCTCCAGTGGGTGGCTACTAGGAAGGCTGTGTTAAAAGGATCCTGAGGACAAAGGATCACAATTGATTCATATCTAACACAGGTGTGGGATAAGGAAGTGGTGTCATGTGTGCCACCCATGTGCCATCAGTGATGTCATCCTGCCCTTATGCTCATCACCGAGGAAACAATGAGGCCAAGGCCACATGATGTGTTAATGGCAGAGCCAGGACCTGACCCGGGTGTCCCAGACCCCAGCCCAGGATCTTTCCCCACGCTGCTGTGTCTTCATAAACATCAGCAAGGCATGGACTCAAGTTTTTCCAGGTGTGCTCAGTGCTGTATCACAGGGCAGCACAGCCGTGGCCTGTAAGTGGGAGGCAGGCATCCTTCCTACTCGTTTCTGGAGCCCCTGTGCCTAGAACAGTGCCAAGCAGATGATGGACATCAGTAAGCACGTGTTGAACTGAAATGAGCTCTGACCACCCAGATCTTACTAGGGGCTTGTTCTGGCTGGGCCAGAGACTCAGGGAAAAGGAAGAACACACCTGACTCACCTGGGGTCCAGACAAAAATACCAAGTCCCTTATACCCTCATGAGGGTTTCAAAGTAGAACAGGTTAAAATAACTGTGGAATCATCTGCGGGTCCCTTACTGATGGGGGCCAATTAGCAACCTACTTGGCATTTGTCATGTTTGCTTCAGGTACACGGCAGGGCCCTGGCCGCAGCCCCAGGCTTATGTCTGCACTTGCAGTCCTGCCCACTGTTTGCCCCAGCACAGAGGCTGCCTGGTGTCAGCTGGCCCGACAGCCTGACAGTGTGCCTGGGTGAAAACCCTGGGGTAGGCCAGCTGATTTATGGTCTGGAGCTGCCCAGTGCTCTATTGGGATGGGGAGGGGCAGGCTGTTGGAGAAGCCTCCAGGTTTGGGCTAGGCAGTGGGCAAGTCTTTCCGAGTGGGAGGGGCAGGTGGGGAAACGAGGCTTTCAGGAAGGAAAACCATGGTAGCAGGAGATGGGGAACTGACCTGCCCTCTTCCATTCAGCCTTCCTTCGCCTGAAATTCCTTCTTTGTATAACGGCGTCACTGGCCACTCAGGCATCTGAACTCAAAATCTGAAGTTCACTTTTCATTTGTTTCCCTCTTTGTCAATCTTGTCCATACTCACCTTTTGTTTTGTTTTGTTGAGATAAGCCAAGCTCTCACTCTGTTGTCCAGGCTGGAGTGCAGCGGCATGATCTCAGCTCACTGCAGGCTTGATTTCCCTGGACTCCCACCTCAGCCTCCTGAGTATCTGGGACTAGAGGCATGCACCACCACACCAGCTAACTTTTGAAAAACTTTTAAGTAGAGACAAGGTCTCGCTATGTTGCCCAGACTGGTCTTGAACTCCTGGGCTCAGGTGATCCTCCCGGCTTGGCCTCCCAAAGCGCTGGGATTACAGGCATGAGCCACCATGCTTAGCCGGTGGTCATCGTTTGAATTTGACTTTGTGGAGTCTCTAAATCTGTCTTCTCTACTTCATCTCCTAGTCACTGCCTTTCCCGTCTCTGCCTTTGCAAAATGATTTCCTTACTTAAAATGCCTTCACAGCCATCTCATTTCTCTATACAGTTTCCTATGCATCCTCTGAAAAAATAGTACCTCCTTTGAGAAGCCTTCATGCCCCCCCAACCCCATGCTGGTACAGAGCACTAGACCACACCATACTGTGCTGGAGCCATCGGTGTGGTGTGAGGTGGGAACAGTGTCTTGTTGGCTGCTGCACCCCAGCCCCTGGATTGGGTGAGTCAGAGAGCCTCAGAGCTGCCACCCGTGTCCAGCCACTACCTCAATAGACAAGTGGGGAGGCTCCAGAGAGATCTCTTTTAGGACCAGCATGGACCTCCCTGTCTCTTCAACCTCGGCGATGCCACACACGCGGATGAGCTTTTCGTCTGTTAGCTTGTTTCTGTAATTGCTGTAGGGCAGGAGGAGCGGCCACTGTGTCTCTAAGCACATACAAAAGACAACTTGAGTCCAGGACATGGACCAGAGAGAGGGGGAACATGTAGATGTGAGAGAGGAAAAATTAGAATTTTCATGTGAGAGGTAAAAGTGTTTGTGAGAGACAGACAGACAGTGTCCCACCACACACACACTGTCCCCAGGGCTCACTGCTCCATCTCGCCTGGTGGGGTGGCATCAGAGGTGCAGCAGCTGGCAGCTTCACTGCCCGGAATGTGTGTGTGTCGGAGGAAGGGGTCTCTGTGTGATCTGGCTGGGCCCGCCCCACTGTGTTCATGGCCCCACAGCTCCCCTCCCTGTAGGTACCTTCTCAGGCCTGCCTCACACTCACCCTTCCCGAAGTCCAGGTTCAACCGCAGCGTGTGCCTCCAGAGGGGCTTCTGGGTGCCACCCCCATGCAGCAGGGCCTGTGCACAGAAGCGCACCACCAGTCCGATGGGCCCCTGAGGGTGGGTGCTGTCTGGCACCCTCCGGATACGCAGCAGCAGCTGCAGGTCCTGGCCCCACTCGGGTATCCTGGCCAGGTGAAGCTGCAGCTGCGCTGGCTGATCCCTGAGACCCCCAGACTCCAGGAGATACAGGAAGGGTAAAGAAGCTCTTTGGGGGCCCAGCATTTTCCGAGAAGCCTTCATGAAGACAGCTCTCTCCTCAGGGGATCCTGCAGAAGGGAGAGGCAGGAGAGACATGCATGGGGAGGGGTGGAGAGGACCAGTGACTTTCCTGGAGCAACAAGGCACGGGAATAGCAGCACAGGGAGGCGGCGCGGCTCAGATGCTGCTTGCTGGGTTCAAATCCTTGCTCTGCCACCCTCCTTTAATCTCTCAGTGTTCTGTTCTGTCATCTGTATCCTGGGGATGATATCTGTTTTCCGTATAAGGAATCCAAAAAACGTCGGGCTAAGTGAGTTGCTGGCTGCAAGCACTCAGCACTGTTTTCTGCCATCACTATGGCCACCAGCATCACTATCATCATCGTCATGAAGCCAGAGGCTTCTCTCCCCAACCAGCATCCCTCCAGCTAAAATATATGCTCGAAACTTATAAAAAAGAGCTTCGGCCAGGCTCAGTGGCTCACGCCTGTAATCCCAGCAATTTGGGAGGCTGAGATGGGTGGATTGCCTGAGGTCAGGAGTTTGAGACCAGCCTGGCCAACATAGTGAAACCTCGTCTCTATTAAAATACAAAAATTAGCTGGGCATGGTGACGGGTGCCTGTAATCCCAGCTATTCAGGAGGGTGAGGCAGGAGAATCGCTTGAACCCAGGAAGTGGAGGTTGCAGTGAGCCAAGATCGTGCCATTGCACTTCAGCCTGGGCAACAAGAGCAAAACTCCATCTAAAAAAAAAACAAAACAGCTTCATCTCTTGTCCATGGGGGCTACTCAACATGGAGGCTTAATGTGGCTGACTGCCACTGCTACTACTTGAGACTGTCATTACCACAGTTACTATTGTTACTACTTGAGACTGTCATTACCACAGTTACTACTGTTACTACTTGAGACTGTCATTACCACAGTTACTACTGTTACTACTTGAGACTGTCATTACCACAGTTACTACTGTTACTACTTGAGACCGTCATTACAAGACTGAAGGGATGAACGTAGAAATGGTAAAAAACAAAAGAAACTGTTTTAAGGAAAGGCTAGCATGGGGAAGAAGAAAAGAGAAGGAAAGAAGGAGAGAAGAGAAGAAGAAAAGAAGAAAAGGGCTCCCTGCTTCTAGTGAGCAAAGGCAGCCACTGAGCATCTACCGCCCTTCATATTTATTTGGGTAGCAACAGCAAGGAGGAGGAGGTAATGACTGGTCAGCTGCTTAACTGATCACAGGTTCAGATTGTTACTGACAGGCTTCAGTTATGCCTAATGAAACATTTGTGCAGCCTCCAACAGCTTAACCCAAACTTACCTCCACCTGTGGACTTTTCTGGAGCAGTTGCTGCATTCCAGAGGCACTGTTCCCAGTGCTTTCTGTGGACACTCATTTAACCCTCTCAACATCCGTCTGAGGGACTGTTATCCCGTTTTACAGATGAGGAAATGGAGGCACAGGGGTGGTAAACTGTGTCCAGTCTTACACAAGGCACGGCAGAGCCCTGTTCAGTACTCAGGCAGCCTGACTCCACACACGCGCCCTCTGTGGGGGTGTCCACCCCGTCCACAGGCCCAGGGGCCCATCCCCCCGACTCCACTGCTCCCCTTGCCATGGACATAGGGAGACGGTGGTGCCACTCTGGGTGGAGTTAAAATACAGGACATCCAACCACATTTGAATTCCAGATAAACAACAAATGATTTTTAGTATAGTACGTTCCATGCACTTTTTGGAACATACTTATATATTAAAAATCATACCCAGTGTGAATTTCAGATAAACAGTTAATACTTTTTAGAATAAGTATGTCTCATACAACATTTGGGACATATGTTACACAAATAAAATATTTGTTTATCTGGATCTACCTGGAATTCAAATTTAACTGGGCATCCTGTATTTTCATTTGCTAGTAACCCTACCCTAGGGCCACATGCCTGGGATCCAAGAAGGACCCCTAGGAGTTTGCCATGAGGAAGAGGTGATTAGATGGTGACGGTTTCAACTTGGAGCCATTCCAGCTAGGGAGCATCACAAAGAAGCTTAAATCGGCCCTCTCCCCAAATACCCAGCCCAGCACCTTCTGGGTACTTGTAGGAGCTGGTGATGCTCTGGCGCTGGTCTGACCCCACCATCTTGGTGCTGATCTCCTTCCCGATGGAACTGGTGTTGTGGGCCAGGATTTCCTGGGCCTGGCCATCCCCGAGCAGCCAAATGACTTCATCGGCGTTCACCTCGGCATACACAAAAGGGGTGTCATAGGCCAGGTGGACATCCCCTTCCCTGATGGCCTTCACAGAGGCAGGGCCACAGCAGAACAGCCCTGTGGAGGCAACAGGCTACTGATATGGGGGCCAGGGGCAGCTGGTTGTGGCTGTGGGAAGTGGAGATGGGCTAGGCAGTGGCACCGCTGACTCTCACCCATGGGATATCTTCCAGTTTACCAAGCACTTTTGTTCCCATTAATTCATCTGACCCTCACAGCCACCCTGTGAAGTGGCAATGCTCATCATCAGCTTTTCCACTTTACAGGTAAGGACACAACTGAGGCCCAGTGACCCATCCAGGTGACCCATCCAGGTGACTCTGTCAATGGTAGAGTTAGATTCCTGATCCGAAGCTGTGTCAGCTGGGACCTCGGGAAGAGGGTGCCGTGGAAAACGCTGCTCCTCCCTGGTCTCCTGCTCCCATGGCCAGTCACCCTAATCTGCCTCCCCACAGAGCCAGAGCCTCTTGGCGGTGGTCCTCACTCACCACTGCTGGTCTGCTGGGGAGTGGGGTCCAGAACCTGCCACCCGTTGTATCCTGGTGGGAGATCTTTCCGGATCATCCAGCACTCATTCCAGACATGGAAGTTCCTGCAGGAGGGAGTAAGGAGACAAGGACTCACGTTAGCTGAGGTTTTGCCAGGTACCAGGCACCATACGGAGTGATTTATATCATTGTTTCTTTTTCTTACTTTTTATTGGGAAGTAATTTCATACTAAAAGTCACAAGAATAGTACGGGCTGGGTGCAGTGACTCACGCCTGTAACCCCAGTGAGAGGTGACAGCATGCTGGCAGTCCTCAAAGCCCTCGCTCCCTCTCAACGCCTCCTCGGCCTTGGCGCCCACTTTGGCGGCACTTGAGGAGCCCTTCAGCCCACCGCTGCACTGTGGGAGCCCCTTTCTGGGCTGGCCAAGACCGGAGCCGGCTCCCTCAGCTTGCAGGGAGGTGTGGAGGGAGAGGCGCGAGCACGAACCGCGGCTGCGTGTGGCACTTGCGGGCCAGCTGGAGTTCCGGGTGGGCGTGGGCTTGGCGGGCCCCGCACTTAGAGCAGCCGGCAGGCCCTGCCGCCCCGGGCAATGAAGGACTTAGCACCCGGGCCAGCAGCTGCGGAGAATGTACTGCGTACCCCAGCAGTGCCAGCCCACCGGCGCTCTGCTCGATTTCTTGCTGGGCCTTAGCTGCCTTCCAGCAGGGCAGGCCTCGGGACTGCAGCCCGCCATGCCTGAGCCTTCCCCCACCTCCGTGGGCTCCTGTGCAGCCCGAGCCTCCCTGACGAGCACCGCCCCCTGCTCCATGGCGCCCAGTCCCATCGATCACCCAAGAGCTGAGGAGTGCAGCGCATGGCGCGGGACTGGCAGGCAGCTCCACCTGCAGACCCGGTGTGGGATCCACTGGGTGAAGCCATCTGGGCTCCTGAGTCTGGTGGGGCCTTGGAGAACCTTTATGTCTATCTAGCTCAGGGATTGTAAATACACCAATCGGCACTCTGTATCTAGCTCAAGGTTTGTAAACACAACAATCAGCACCCTGTGTCTAGCTCAGGGTTTGTGAGTGCACCAATCAACACCCTGTATCTAGCTGCTCTGGTGGGGCCTTGGAGAACCTTTGTGTCCATACTCTGTATCTAACTGATCTGATGGGGAGGTGGAGAACCTTTATGTCTAGCTCAGGGATTGTAAACGCACCAATCAGCGCCCTGTCAAAACAGACCATGGGGCTCTACCAATCAGCAGGACGTGGGCGGGGCCAGATAAGAGAATAAAAGCAGGCTGCCCGAGCCAGTAGTAGCAGCCTGCTCGGGTCCTCTTCCACACTGTGGAAGCTTTGTTCTTTTGCTCTTTGCCATAAATCTTGCTATTGCTCACTCCTTGGGTCCATGCTGCCTTAAGAGTTGTGACACTCACCGCGAAGGTGTGCAGCTTCACTCCTGAAGCCAGCGAGACCACGAGCCCACCGGGAGGAACGAACAACTCCAGACATGCTGCCTTAAGAGCTGTAACACTCACCGGGAGGGTCCACGGCTTCATTCTTGAAGTCAGTGAGTCCAAGAACCCACCAATTCCGGACACACCAGCACTTTGGGAAGCCGAGGCGGGCGGATCACGAGGTCAGGAGATCGAGACCATCCTGGCTAACACGGTGAAACCCCGTCTCTACTAAAAATACCAAACATTAGCCGGGCATGGTGGCAGGAGCCTGTAGTCCCAGCTACTCGGGAGGCTGAGGCAGGAGAATGGCGTAAACCCGGGAGGCGGAGCTTGCAGTGAGCCAAGATGGCGCCGCTGCACTCCAGCCTGGGCGCTAGAGCGAGACTCCGTCTCAAAAAACAATAGTACAAAGAACACCCATCTACCTAATTCATCTGTTGTTAACATTTTGCCCCATTTGCTTTCTTTCAATGTGGACAGGAATAGATACCTACACATATACACTTCAGTGTGTATTTCCTAAGAATAGGGATCTTCTCTTACATAACTCTTGTATAGTTCATCAACCCTAGCACATTGGATATTGATATGATGCCTTTATCTAATTTACTGTCTATATTTTAATGTTGTCAGTTGACCTAATGATGTTGTTTAGAGCATTCTTTTCCCACGCGGTACGCGATGCCATCGGGGATCACACACTGCATTCAGCTACGCAGCATGTTGTCTCCTTTGATCTTGGAACAGTTCCTTCACCTTTCTTTCTTTGTTACACTGGGATTTGAAAACAATCTCTCGCTCGCTCTCTCTTTTTTTTTTTTTTTTTTTTTGGTAAATTTAAGGGGGTACAAATGTAGTTTTGTTTCATGGAGATATTACCTAGTGGTGAAGTCTGGGCTTTTAATGAAAACAGTCTTTATGTTGTTTATCTATTTTTTAAAACCAGAGTCGCCCCCATTTTGGGCTTGTCTGATGTTTCCTCATGATTAGACTCAAGATATGCATTCAAAGACAGAACTGTGCCTAAGTTACATATCCTCAGATACACCACTGCTTCGTGAATCAGAGACAATTCAGACCTCTAGGAGTCTATCTGTGGATCCCAGGCTGAAAAGCCCTCCTTACTGGCATTGATCTCATTTCACCCTAGCAACCCTGTGAAGTAGATGCTATCTTCATTTTACAGACAAGGAAATTGAAGCTCAGAGAGGGAGGGGGCTTCTAGGACAGCAGGTAGTTCTCACACAGCTCAAAAGAGTCTTACCTGGAGGCCAAGTGTGGTGGCTCAGGCCTGTAATCCCAGCACTTTGGGAGGCCGAGGCAAGTGGATTACCTGAGGTCAAGAGTTTGAGGCCAACATGGTGAAACCCTGTCTCTACTAAAAATACAAAATTTAGTCAGGTGTGGTGGTACATGCCTGTAGTCCCATCTACGTGGGAGGCTGAGGCAGGAGAATCACTGGAACCAGGGAGGTGGAGGTCGCAGTGAGCTGAGGTCACACCATTGCACTCCAGCCTGGGCAACAGAGCAAGACTCAGTCTCAAAAAAAAAAAAAAAAAAAAAAAAAAGTCTTATCTGGAAAACTGGCTGGAAAAGGAAAAACAGGAAACCAGATTTGGGGGTAGAGCTGAGAAGAACAAAGGAACCAGGAAAAGAAACCAGAGATACACAAAGGGATGCACAGAGATACACACACACACACACACATGCATGCAGACAGGGAGTGGGGCAGGCAGAGGAAGAAGTCAAGAGAGACAAGAAGAGGTCTACAGAAGCAGCCAGTCCAGTCTCTGTCTGACTCCCGGGAAAACAGAATGGTACAAACACAGACTCAGAGAAGGAAGAGGAAGATGAATAAAGACTTTTGAGGTCAGTGTTCAGAAGACTCCCAGCTAGTCATTTGGTTGAGGCCTCAGAATGTTATCCCGTTGTTTTCTATCTCTGAAATGAGTTAAATTTGATGACCTAATTAGCCAGAACAGCCTTCTGGGTTGGAGAATTCTTCTCCTCTTCTCTGAGCATTAGCAGCAATGCTGGGGGCAATCTTGCAATATTGCCTCAAGAGCCAGAGAGAACCAGGTCAAAGTTTTTCTGCCCTCCCTGGGACAGAGCAGAGAGCTGTTCAAGACAGTGCCTCTCACCATATTTTGTCTCGTTTCTGAGTTGACAGCATCTCGGCATTTCGGTCATAGTATGTATCGATGGTCAAGTTCCTATCCACGTTGTGCGCGGAACGGAAATTGGAAACAACACGGGTTGGAACACCTAAGCATCTCATTACTAAAGACAAAAATATAGAGAATCGCTGAGTTCATTTCAGGCAGAATTATTGGTTTTCCATGCATAATTTGTAACTTTCAAGCTGGAGGAGAGAAAGCCAAGACGCTTACGGAACCACACCAGTAACTCCTTTATTCCTAGAGCTCCACACCCAGTCCCACAGCCCTGCTGCCCCATCAGTGATCGACATCCCACAAGGAGAAAGGAATCACTTGAGGGTCGCTTAAAACAACAGTTAACAATAATCCAACTTATCATTTAGGAGTCTTTCCACTCAGCAGCTTTCCAAGTTAAAGACAGAGGGCCAGGTGCAGTGGCTTATGCCTGTAATCCCAGCACTTTGGGAGGCTGAGGCGGATCACGAGGTCAGGGATTTGAGACCAGCCTGGCCAACATGGGGAAACCCTGTCTCTACTAAAAATACAAAAAAAAAAATTAGCTGGGTGTGGTGGCACGTGCCTGTAGTTCCAGCTACTAGGGAGGCTGAAAATTTAGTTCTGAAATGTTTTTTAACTTTTATTTTAGGTTTGAGGGTACACGTGAAGGTTTGTTCCGTAGGTAAACACATGTCACGGGGGGTTGTTGTACAGATTATTTCATCACCCTCCTCCCACCCTACTTCTGAAATTTGGGATCTGTAATTCTACTTAAAGACAAGAGGTAGGGGGAGGTATGAAAGAAATTAGAGAATGGATAGAGGGACAAGATAGACTTCTAGAGACAGTGGAAACCGTCAGCAGAGATGAGGGGAAACCACAGAGCCAGCAACCATCTTTAATAAGGCAGCAGCTCTCTCTTGTGGCTTCTCATGATACTGCTACAAAGGCTTTCAAAAGCTGAGTTATGATTTCACAAGTCTAGTCACACAGTGTAAACATTACCCCCAACACATACACACACACACCCCTGCCTGCCCAGAGCTGGATGAAGTCAAGCCAAGAGCCAGCAAGAGCCAGGTGTGACCTTGAGGGGGCATGGGTCCTGACATCTGCCAGCATGGTGAGGAGTTCAGAGAGGTTTATCCCACTCCTCTCCCTCCCAGGAGGGGCAGATGGTGCCTACTGAGGCTGCCAGGAGGATTACACAGCTTCAAAAAGTAAAAGGAATATTGAGAGTGACCAATCCTTTTGTTTTGGTTCACTGAAGAGCCCCCAAGAAGGCTTCCTGTCTACAGTCACCTGTCCACCCACAGTACAGCTCCTGGGCTTGTCACAGATCCTTAGCAGGCGTGGGAGCTACACCTGGGCTGGAAGTGGCCAGAGGAAGCTTGGCAGGGGCAGCTCCCCCAGTGCGCAGTGGCCCTGTAACTCGAGCGCCTGGGAGTCGGGAGAGGCTTGGAAATGGAGCAGGATGGTGGACCTCGTCCTTCTCCTGCTCATCCCAGGCCTCCTCCATAACATCTACCCAGCCCAAGGAACAACTGAGAATACTGAGTGCCAGAGTAGCCCTAGCCCCATTTCACACCTGAGCAAAGTGAGGTCACTGGATTCAAACACTCAGATTTAAACCTCCTCTGTGTCTGCAGCACCTGTATATAACTGCCAGCCTCTGCTGCCCCTCTCCAAAAAGTCTCTGCCCTTGTCTTTGGCACCTGTCTCTGTCCTCCCCATTCTCTGCTCCTCCTTTCTCCAACTGAGTCACCCTGTTAGTTCAGCAAATGTTTATCGACCTCCATCATGTAGCAGGACAGGCCTAAGAGATTCTGGCCTTGCAAGGGTGAGACAAGTACTCTCCATCTTTCTCTCATCTTCACAGATGATCTGCTCAACTTTGCACTGAATTGTAAATAATTGATACCGCATAAAACATTGATGTTCTTTAAGGGTGGTTAGCAAGGTGGCAAGTCTATAACGATAACTGCTCAAGGGTCTCTCAGTGAAGCATTTGGGGGCTGCTAGCTCTGCCTATGGGTGAGGTCAGCTATCTCATGCCATCTACTTCCACCTGCCCCCCCATGCCAGGCTCACCTCGAGCTGAGATGCCTGAGCAGGTGGTAGAAAGGAGCCATTTTGTTTCTACTTTGGGACCTCAAACTCCTCTATCCAGATGACAGTTTTAACAGTCTGACTGATCCATCAAGGATACTGTGAGGTGATTGCCACAGGTCAACCCCCCTCTCACATAAATGCACAGGATCCCTCGAGACTGTATGGTGTGCTGGCTCAGGGCCTGGGTGCCCACCACCCCCAGGTGTGGGGCCATGGGCAAGCTACTGAACCTTTATGAGCCACAGTTAACTTCTCTGAAAATGAAGTTAATCACACCCCTAAGTGAGTGATCTTTCGCTCACCGGTGCACATAACAGAGGCGAAGACCCAGCACTGTCCGTACTTCACAGGCTGCCCACCGCTGGCTGACCACTGCCGTAGGATGGCCACGCTGCCATTCCACTCCAGAGGACTGACCCCGTTGGAGTAGTCCTCGCCCCAGTTCCCCTGCAGCACGCCATTGTCATCGTTGCTGTTGATCTGCAGAGGACAGACAGGTGGGTTTCCACAGCACCCGGGGAAGCTCAGACTGTCCTCAGATGGCGGGAAACATCCATCCTTACCATGGCACTCACCACCCTGCACACGTACACCACGTCGTTCCGCTGGGAACAGTCTTTGGCCGGGTTCTTTAAGTAATACAGGCTCTTGTTCAGGATCTCAAAGCAGATGTCTATGATGTCTTCTTCAAACTTCCAAGTGATTTTAAGGGAGAAAAAAGAGAAGAGCAAATGTCTAGACTTCTGAAACTTTAAGTCACTAACAGACTTTTGGGGATGGCATGTATATGGGGGTGTGGGGGCAGGGGGAGGGCGCTAAATATAAGACAAGGTCCTGCCTTTGAAGAACTTGTAAATCAAATTGGGAATGTATTAGGTTTGCAGTTCTGAAAAACTAAACTGTGTGGCTCTGATGAAAAATGGAAACAGAAGTCGGAGAGTGAGAGATCCCCGTTGGCTGGATAGATGAGAGAAGGCTTTGGTGCCAATGGGCTTTGATGGATTGGGTGGTCAGGAAGAGGAGAGTGGGCACATTTACCTGAGGTCTTTGAGCATGGTGGGTATCAAGGACTTAGACAGACTCCTATCTGGAGGACTTGAAGGAGCAGGGAAGGGATCAGAGCAGAAAAAGTCTAGAGATCAATGTAGGGCCAGGCGTGCCAGTCTTGAAATCAGGTAGAGGAGCTCAGAGCAGACGCTGTGGGCCCTGGAAGAGCCAGGGTGGGCTCATAATAGACATACACAATGTTTGTCACAACCCTTTGGCTGCCAAATGCTCAGGTATTTGTCTCAGTTTCAAAGAGGGTCACAGGTCGCCACAGTTGGAGAATGGGGAAAACGTGCTCTCCCTCAGCAAGGCTTCCCCCACCTCTTCCCTTTTGGAGTTTGTGGGCAGGACTGAGGTGGCAGTGGGAAGGAGAGAGAAACTACGACTGCAGGGGTTAAGAGTGGAAACGTTGCCCAGAGCCAAGGTCCCCTCTGTACATTGACTGGATAGTGGATGTTATTAAAGAATTACTGTTCTTTTTTTTTTTTTTTTCAGTTACAATCATGTATTCTGATTAAGTTTTGCAGAAAGAGTCATCTTTTACATGACTATATTCTGAAGTATTGGATTAAATATGCTGAAGTATTACTGGATTAAATGATATGGTATCTGTAATTTGCTTAAAAAAAAAAATTGGCCGGGAGCAGTGGCTGTAATTCCAGTACTTCAGGAGGCCGAGGTGGGTGGATCACCTGAGGTCAGAAGGTCGAGACCAGCCTGGCCAACATGGTGAAACCCCGTCTCTACTAAAAATGCAAAAATTAGCTGGGCATTATGGCTTGCACCTGTAGTCCTAGCTACTCAGGAGGCTGAGGCGGGAGAATCATTTGAACCTGGAAGGTGGAGGTTGCAGTGAGCCAAGATCATGCCACTGCACTCCAGCCTGGGCAACACAGCTAGACTCCATCTCAAACAAACAAACAAACAAAAACTAGTGGTGGAGTGGGGAGCGGAGGTGGAGGCAGAGGAGTACAGACCAGAGAAGGACAAGCTTTTTCTGTAAAAAACCAAATAGTAAATATTTTAGCCTTTGCAGGCCATAAGGTCCCTGTCTTAATAACTCAATTCTGCCAGTGCAGTATGCAAGCAGCCACAGACTATATCTAAATGAATAAACATGGCTATGTTGCAATAAAATGCTGTTTGTGAACACTGAAATTTGAACTTCATATAATTTTCACATCACAAAATATTGTTCTTTTAAAATTCCTTTTCAACAATTAAAAATTGTGAAAACTATTCTCAGCTCGTGGGCTAAACAGGCAGTAGGCCACATTTGATCTATGGGCTGTAGTTTGCAAACCCCCGGTGTTGATGAAACAGACTCATGATACATCAATCACTACTGAAGCTGAGAGGTGGGTACAGGGAGATTCATTGTAGTAGCCTGTCTACTTTGATTATGTTTTAAGGTTTTTCATAATAAAATGTTAAAAACTAAAAAGGAAAGACATCCACCCCTTCCTTCCTTGCCCCTCTCACTGGATGTGAAGTTGGCCCTCACACCCTTGCCTGTATTAGTGGCCCTCCTTGAGGGTTGTGTAATATAACAGCCTTACGTAACAGGGTTGTATAAGGACCAGCCTTAGGGAGCCCACCCCAGGCCCACGCTGGGTAATAGCGTTACCTGCCCGTAGTTCCAGGGCCAGGAGGTGATGAATTTTTCATGACCCTTGTAAACAAAGCCATAATCTCGCATGATATACTCCTGCAGCAGTATTTCACTTGGCAGGTAGACATCGTCCTCTGAGCAGTTAAGAGTAGTGGAGGGGGCAAAACCCCAAACCAAAAACCAGAGTAATAAAATTAAAAAACAGTAACGACAACGTGTTTCTGGAAAACAGCAGGAGTAGTCGATGGGTTCATAGCAACAGAAATTAAGACTAGACCCCCTTAAAGGTCTATATGTGCTTTTCTAGAAGCCAGAAATACAATGCATACTTTAAAAAAACAATGATCTTTTCTTGATTGTAAAAGTGACTGATTGTAGAGCTGGCTTATTGTAGAGATTCAGAAAATACAGATGGATGGGAAGAAGACAATGGAAACTGCTCATTCCCACTACTCAGAGACACCCACCGTTATGTTTTGGTGTATTCTAGCCACTCTCTCTTTCTGTGCATGCATACTTAATACAATTAGGATCATATTAGGAAATGTTCCAGTGTTTTCACTTAACATCACACTATGAATACTTTCCTTATGCCATTAGAAATTCTTTGTAAAGGGCGGGTGCACTGGCTCACGCCTGTAATCCCAGCACTTTGGGAGGCCGAGGCAGGCGGATCATGAGGTCAGGAGATCGAGACCATCCTGGCTAACACGGTGAAACCCCATTTCTACTAAAAATACCAAACATTAGCCAGGCGTGGTGGTGGGCACCTGTAGTCCCGGCTACTCAGGAGGCTGAGGCAGGAGAATGGCGTGAACCCAGGAGGCAGAGCTTGCAGTGAGCCGAGATCGCGCCACGGCACTCCAGCCTGGGTGACAGAGTGAGACTCCGTCTCAAAAAAAAAAAAAAAAGGAAATTCTTTGTAAAGATGATTTTTGTGAGAGCACACGGTACTACATTGCATATCTATGCTGCGATTTATTTTCTGGGCTTTTTCCAAAGAACCTCACAGGGCCTTTCCAATGGATCAGGTTAGCATTACAAGCTGTGAGCACATCCTACCTGGACTCCAAGGGTTAAAAAGTAGGATGAAAGTCCCCAGCGGGTAAGTCACACTGTGACCTTGGCCCTGAGAGATCTCTATCTTCAGAGTGTAATGGCCAATAACTGCATTGGCTGGTGTGACAAGGGAAACTTGGAGAGAGTTGGAGTCAATGGTGAAATCAGAAGCGCCCCAGACATTCCCAGGCCGGACCCGGGTGAGGAAGAATGTGGCTCGGGTCCCCAGCAGCTCTGACGGCTTGGGTCCTGTGTAGGAGACAATGACCCCAAAGTGAGGCTCAAAAAACCTGTGTGGTATATGATTCCAGGGGGGTTGGAAGAACCGTCACCTTCTCCCACCACCTGCTAATGCTTTTGGCTTTTACTGCCACTGGGTGTCTTCAGGCAAACCATTTAAGATCCCCAGGCCTGTTTTTTAATCTGTTAAATGGGGATCATAATAGTACCACCTGAAAGTCTTGTCCTGGGGATTAAGTGAGCTAATGTGTGTAAAGTTTTAGCACAGTGCTTGTTGTGTATCTACAGGTTGGTTGGTAACTGCCACAACCTCAGTTTGCCGAGTTGACCAAATCTCTCCTTAACAGCACTAACAGGGTCCTGATTATGAGGGGCCTGGGGCTCCCAGGACAAGAAAGTGGAGGGCGGCTCAGGTGGGAAAGGCAGGGGCCCCGCAGGTAGACTCTGTTAATACCCTCATTTTGAGGGAACCTGCGGGGCCTTGGGGCAGGGCAAACTCACCGGTCTCAGCCACAAAGGTGATGTGGTCGCTCTGGGACTGGAAGGGTCGGCTGAAGCTCAGCCCGATGTAGAAGGGCTGGCCGCGGCGCACAGCGAGCCGCTTGACGCCCATCTCCTGCGTGTGGTGCTCCTTGTTGTTCCTGGAGCTCTGCAGGTCGACAGACTCAAGCTGCAAGGTTGCCACTAGGGGAGAGGAGGGGACAGGTCACGCCCACCTGCAGCCCCCAGGGCTCAGGCGTCCTTTGTGGCTTCTCAGTCATTTCTGGGAGGTGCGAGGGGGAGGTGGGGTGTGCGGGGGGCGGGGAGGGTGGGGTGTGCGGGAGGGAGTGGGGTGCGCGGGGGGTCGGGCGGGGGGAAGTGTTGATCCTGGTGAATTCCACGTCTGGACCTGGAGCCACAATGATCAAGGATTGGGGTCCCCAAAAGGGAAACAATTCCAGATAACCGAAACTTAACCCCTGAAGTGCCACTGCATGCTCTTAACTATTTGTTGACAATCTTTCTAAAAGTCACTGTATTATCCTGCTGATATAAGAATAAACATACTAGGATTTTGTATGAGTTAAGTCAGTGAGCTGACTTGGAGGCTGGGACTTCAGCTATTGGGCAAGTCCCTGCTTTGGAATTCTGGAGACTCTCTGGGTCACTTGTAACTTACGTCTGACTTCTCAGCCATTTCTAGGTCTATGGGGAGGGCACTGCCTGCTTCCTGTGTGTGCACACCCGGTATATGGTTGTGAAACTCTCATAGCACAGTGGGCAGTGGGCAGGCTCTGGACTGACACAGCCTCAGGTCTATCACCTGGACTGTGAGACCTCGAGCAAGTAACTTAATATCCCTAAACATCAGCGTCCTCATCTGAAAAATGGAGACAATTGTATTCCTACCTTATAGGGTTCCTGTGGGCGTTAAGTGAGGATGCCCATGGAAGGACCTTGGCGTTGTGCCAGGTACAGAGTAAGGAGTCATTATTTTACTCTTACTGGTAGGAATCATGCGTTCTTGGATTGCATTTCTTTTGTGACCTTTACTAGCAATGTGTAGATTGCATTTACTGTCAACAAAAGTTCATCAGGTCTTTCCTCTAGTAGTACATCAGTTTATCTCAGTGGTTCTCAACAGGGGAAATTCCGTGCCCTGAAGGACATTTGGCAATGTCTAAAGACATTTTTTACTGGGAAGAGAGGCTGCTAAGCAGCATCCTAAAGGAAAAACTCATATTTGCTCCCAGCCAGCTTTTGTGCCATTTGCATTTTGAACTTCCACAGAGGTTCTTAATGTTTTTGCATCTTTCCTACCTATCTTGATCCTTTTTTTTTTTTTTTTTTTTGAGACGGGGTCTTACTCTGCAGCCCAGGCTGGAGTGCAGTGGCATGCTCCTGGCTCACTGCAGCCTCAGCCTTCATTCTGGGCTCAAGTGATCCTTCTATCTCAGCTTCCCAAGTAGGTTGGACCACAGTTGTGCGCTACCATGCCCCATAATATTTTTTTTTTATATATTTTGTAGAGACAGTGTCTCCCTATGTTGCCCAGGTTGATCGATTCTGATTTTTTGACCCAAATGTTTTACTTTTCCATCTCTAGACTGGCTATACTATCTTCCAGTCTTCATCTAAGTAATCAGTAATAAGATGTTTCTAAGCATTAGAGCTTAAGTTGGAGGCCAGTGGTGTATCATCAGCTCTTTCTTTCATGTAAACACTGAGCCATTAAGAAATACTCTGGGCGCGGTGGCTCACGCTTGTAATCCCAGCACTTTGGGAGGCCGAGGCGGGCGGATCATGAGGTCAGGAGATCGAGACCACGGTGAAACCCCGTCTCTACTAAAAATACAAAACAATTAGCCAGGCGTGGTGGCGGGCGCCTGTAGCCCCAGCTACTCGGAGAGGCTGAGGCAGGAGAATGGCGTGAACCCGGGAGGCGGAGCTTGCAGTGAGCCGAGATTGCGCCACTGCACTCCAGCCTGGGCGACAGAGCGAGACTCCGTCTCAAAAAAAAAAAAAAAAAAAGAAATACTCTCGGGCTGGGCACCGTGGCTCACGCCTATAATCCCAGCACTTTGGGAGGCTGAGATGGGTGAATCACTTGAGGTCAGGAGTTTGAGACCAGCCTGGCCAACATGGTGAAACCCCGCATCTACTAAAATACAAAAATTAGCCAGGCCTGGTGGTGAGTACCTGTAATCCCAGCTACTTGGGAGGCTGAGGTGGGAGAATTGCTTGAGCCCAGGAGGTAGAGGTTGCAGTGAGCCAGGATCGTGCCATTGCACTCCAGCCTGGGTGGCAGAGCGAGACTCCATCTCAAAAAAAAAAAAAAAAAAAAACTCTTTGGGCATAGTTGTTCAACTGCTTTAACTACATCTCATCTTTGAATAAAGCTGAAGTCAATGTTTTTTAAATTTCCTTCACAATCTAAAATCAAATCCAGTTTTCATCTTTTCCATAAATGTGTCAAATGTCTGGCTAAAAACAGAATATGCACAATGATCCCTTGGTCCGTCTCTTAACAACAATCTTTTGTAAGGTAGATTCAACAAAGGTGAATTACTGGATCAGTTGGTACAAAGTTGTTAAACCTCTTGATGTGTTGGGGCACTTAAATAGATATGTTATTGGAACCAGAAAATTTAGAGAAAGATCTAAGACAGATCCCTTTTGATCATTCAACAGCAGTTTTTAAACTTCAGTGCCAACCCATTTAGTAGTTTGTGAAATCAGTTTAAAGAGAGATAGCCAGTAATAAGAAAAATGGAATGGAATAGAAAACATACAATGCATCACACATAGGAAGAACAAGGGCAATTTTATGTGTAGCTGAGTCATGATATAAATCATGGATCATAGTTAAAAGTCAGAAAGCAGCCGGGCGTGGTGGCTCATGCCTGTAATCCCAGCACTTTGGGAGGCCAAGGCGGGCGGATCACGAGGTCAGGAGATCGAGACCATACTGGCTAACATGGTGAAACCCCTTCTCTACTAAAAATACAGAAAATTAGCCGGGCGTGGTGGCAGGAGCCTGTAGTCTCAGCTACTCGGGAGGCTGAGGCAGGAGAATGGCGTGAACCCGGAAGGCAGAGGTTGCAGTGAGCCGAGATTGCGCCACTGGGCTCTAGCCCGGGCAACAGAGCGAGACTCTGTCTCAAAAAATGTCAGAAAGCAGCTGGCCTCAATCTGGTTGGGAACTGGTTGCCTCTCATTTGTTCCTAAGGGGCCTGAAGTTTTCATAGCAGGACCACTGAGCCTTCACAGAAAGTCTCTCCGTCCCATACATAACTCCCACCCTGAATCATCATAGATCCAAAAGAGACAGGGACACACAGGAGGGAACAGGACTCAGGGTAGCCTTTTCTTGGCTGCTGTTTGTAGCTCAAAGCATAGTTCCTAGGGACAGCCAACTCAGTTTCCCCCTGAGCCAGGCTTCTCTTAGTTTGGGAAAGAAAGGAGAGGGGGAGGAAGGAAGATGTCTTCCTCTCCAGAGGCCCAAGGTTGCAGTGGCATGGAGAAAACTCATTCTCCATTGGACACACAGGTTTTCTTTTTTATTCCACTCCACTGAAGTGCTTCTTATGTCAAAGAGACACTGACTTAAGAAAACAAAAGGAAGGGTTTTCAAAAGCAGGAAAAGAAAGCCAAGAGGATCAGGAAGAGGCTCAACAAAGCAGAAAATCAAGCAGAATCAGTTACTAAAAACATGTCAGTTCCCACAAGGCCTTCTTGGCCACAATCCCACTGGAGTTAATGACATGAGTAAGAGGAGAGTTAAGCCCCAGCCACAAGACTCCTGGCACTTATTTGACTAATACAAAGACAAGGGTATAAAAGGATCAGATATATCCTGATGTATTATCAGCCTTTTAAGAAAAAGGAGACAGGCCGGGTGCAGTGGCTCATGGCTGTAATCCCAGCACTTTGGGAGGCGGAGGCGGGCGGATCACGAGGTCAGGAGTTCAAGACCAGCCTGACCAACATGGTGAAACCCTGTCTCTACTAAAAATACAAAAATTAGCCAGGCATGGTGGCACATGCCTGTAATCCCAGCTACTAAGGAGGCTGAGGCAGGAGAATTGCTTGAACCTGGGAGGCAGAGGTTGCAGTGAGCTGAGATCGTGCCATTGCATTCCAGCCTGGGCAACAGAGTGAGACCCTGTCTCAAAAAAGAAAGAGAGAGACAGAGAAAGAAAGAGAGAGAGAGAAAGAGAAAGAAAGAAAGAAAGAAAGAAAGAAAGAAAGAAAGAAAGCAAGCGAGCAACATTAAAACAGCCATCTGCATGTGATGAGCTCCGTGATGCAAAGCTCCTATCCTCTGACACCAAAACCCAAGACAGCCCTGCCCTCACTCATGCCTCCATCTCTCCACTCGGGTCTTGGCTTAGCAGTGACCACTGCACAGGGGCTTTCTTTGGCCACCAAGCATGGTGCTTTACTTCCTACCATGTGATCACTTTCTATCACAACACCCTCTCTATTTTCTTCAGGATACTTAATATCTAGAATTGGTTCCACAAAAGCAAGAGACCTCAGCCATCTTCAAATGCAAATCCCCCTGCCTAGAAAGGAGCCTGGTGCCTAACTGCAGATACACATGGCTAATGTTCATGGAATACTTACCAATGCCTGGCACTGTTTAGAGCATTTTGCATGTCTGAAATAATTTATGTTCTCACCACCCCCTGAAATGGAGCTGTTAATATTGTTCTGACATACAGGAAGGTGCTGGGTGGAGATAGGATTCAAACCCAGGGAGGCTGGCTCCAGAGGCTGCCCCCTTAACCTGCACAATCTCATGCCATCCTGGTGGGTGCTCGGTGACATCTGCTGAATGGATAGACACATATGTGCGTGAGGTTCAAGGAGAGTCGTCCTGCAGAAGAGCACTGGGGATGGAGGGGATGGGAAGGGGCAGAGCCTGTGAGGGCAGCAGGGCCAGGATGAGGAGGGGCTTGAGCCCGGGCCAAGACGCTGCTGCTTGATTCAGTAGTCATGGGTAGATCTAGCCCTGATGGGTAGATATAATGTTACACCTTTCTGAGGGCAATTCATCAATATTTATTACAAAATAAAAGAAAGTGGCCAGGTGCGGTGGCTCACGCCTGTAATCCCAGCACTTTGGGAGGCCAAGGCGGGCGGATCACAAGGTCAAGAGATTGAGACCATCCTTGCCAACATGGTGAAACCTTGTCTTTACTAAAAATACAAAAATTAGCTGGGAATGGTGGTGGGTGCCTGTAGTCCCAGCTACTTGGGAGGCTGAAGCAGAAGAATTGCCTGAACCCAGGAGGCAGAGGTTGCAGTGAGCCAAGATTGGGCCACTGCACTCCAGCCTGGTGATGCAGCGAGACTCCATCTCAAATAAATAAATAAAATAAAATAAAAATAAAAGAAAGCCTTAAAACATAAATACCTTTGACCCATGAACTTCTCATCTAGGATTTTTTTCTTAAAAAATAATAATTTTTGTACAAAAATTAAGCATAAAAATGTTTAGTGCAACCCAAATATCTTACAAGAGGAGTTGGCTACATAAACTTGATTCCTCTCATCTGATGATTCCAACTTGATTCCAACAAAGAGGGCACCAGTAGCAGCCAAAAAAAGGAGCAAAGATTATAGAGCGGTAATTCACAAGACATTAGAAAGGAAGATTTTTTTAAAAGACTAAAAATTAGTATGTACAGATTAGGTGGTGAAGTTATTGGAAATTTTCTTTCCTTTAGGTTTTTTGACGTTTCCCAAGCTTTTACTTTGAACATGTATTCCTTTTGTATTGAGGGGAAAGGGCTACTTTGATTAAAGGCAGGCTTTTGAGCAGGAGTGGCAGGATCAAAGCTGTACTTTGGGATTAATTCGACTGTGGCATTTAGCCCAGACCAGAGGGGAAGAAGACAAGGGTGGGAAGGGCAGCGAGAGCCCTGTCACAACGATCTAAGCCAAAGGCTCATGAGGACCTAAACACAGGTGTTGGTAAGAGGAAAAGAAGGACCACCCTATGTGTGCAAGGGGCTGGCATCTCTGGGCATATGGTGCGCTAATACTTATTGAAATATTTTGACTTGCAGGGCTTCCTAAGGCCCCAGCTAGGGTGGATGAAAAATTGGGTCAGTTAAAGGAATCAACTGCCAACAAAGTCCCAGGCAGTCATGTTAGTGGTGAGGCTGGAACGCTCTAGGTGGAGACAACAAAGGGCAAATTCTATCCAGTGCAGCTGGCACAGAGTTGGCACCTGCCACAAAATGCCAGGTGGAAGGTGGACTCAGCTCCTTCCATTCTTCTGTCTTTGTTTTTGCATTTATTCTAGCTTCTTTTCTCTTTCCATTTCTCATTATTGTTGTCCATTTTTAGGACTTTTACAAATACTTTATTCTTTTTCATTTCTTCCCTTCTTACAAAATGTGAGAGTATAATCTGTGTGACAGCATATGAAGAGATTCCTATAGGAGATTACTGCCATGTTCTGTGCCTCTTTTAGTGTGCAAGAATAAAAATGTCTTATTACTTAAAAGTTCAAGTCCAAACTCCTTAGCCAAGCATTCCAAGCCCTTCACAATGTGGTCCCAACATATCTCTCCAATCTTATCTCCCACTGGCCCATAAATAAACTGCTTCACTTGTACTGTGGCCTCCAAATAGATTATACTCATATCTACCTCTGACAGCCCCTGCCCCTTCCCTAATCTCTTTGTGTCTCCATTGTACCCATTCTTCAAACAAAACCCAGCAGCCACTCCTCCACAAAATTCTTCCCAAGCATTTCAGAACATAAGGGATATTTGCACTTGCAACACTAGTTGAATATCTAGTTAATACTAACTAAGTGTTATGGAACTCCAGCCTTTATATGCATCATCTCTTGCCATCCCTGTAACTACCCAATTCGATATTATCAGCCCCATGTTACAGATAAGTAGGAAGATGATCAGCAAAGTTAAGTAAGTTAAGTAGATGGCTGGTGTCACCTACTTAATTAAGTGGCAAAATTGGCATTTAAACCTAGACAGTTTGACTCCAGAACCTAGTTCTTAACTTCTGGCTGGTGGTACTAGTCTGAAGTTTTCAAACTTTTTTTTTC
This sequence comes from Nomascus leucogenys, assembly GCF_006542625.1. NCBI lineage: Eukaryota > Metazoa > Chordata > Mammalia > Primates > Hylobatidae > Nomascus > Nomascus leucogenys. The sequence goes on along the minus strand of NC_044386.1, from coordinate 58,075,035 downwards.
CAAGTAAGTGAATATTGTGCTTTCTTCAAATGAATATATAATAAAAGACCTAAGAGGAACTTCTCTAGTGGGAGAACCGGGCAGGGGTTCTGCCCACCCCCAGGCTTCTCTGCAGACCCTTAAGGATCTAAAGAACACAATAAAAAGCACAGCTCCCTCTCAGCCTCCTCAGTCTAAGATGCCAAGGAGGGCACAAGCCCTCAGGCAGCTCATCAGGTCAGGACAGAACCAGCTCCAGGACCCACTCGATCTGTCGCCCTGTTCTGCAATTTCCTAGACTCTGAACCTCTTATTATTCAGTTAATCACTTAACTACTACAGTGTTTCCTTGAAACATTCTTTTCATTTGATGGTGTCTACATGATTAACTATATTGTTCGATTATTTACACCCAGTACCCAGCAATTCAAACAGCTGCTGGCAGGAGAAAGTGTTCTCAAGCTGGTTGTACAAGTTAAAATCTTAAGTCTTTTGCCTCTTAGGTACAAAGCATTGCTATTCATAATATATAAAAGTGGCTATAAATATTAAGACAGTCTTGCTATGATAATAGCAAGAAATGCAAGCTAAAACAATCATGAGATTCATATTTGATCCATTCAAAAATATTTAAAGGAATAACAATAACCTATTTTGCTGAGGGCATATGGAAATGGACTCTCTCATACACTGATGGTGGGAGTGTAAATTCATGTGGACACTTTAGAGACAATCAGTTGATATCCATCAAAACTTAAAGTGGATATTGCTTTGCTCCAACAGTTGTTCTTTTAGAAATCTTATGTATAAAAAATATTTACACACGTATACAAAGTTTTATCAACAAGGACATCATTGCAGCATTGTTTATAAGAGTAAAATATTAGAAACAACTAAATTTCCACCAATAGGAGATAGTAACAAACTAAGCAAATTAATAAATTCATTAAAGAAATTGTGCTTATATGCCCAGAATGGAAAATTATAATCATTACAAATTTTTGATAGACCAATATGCACTGACATGGAAAGATTTTCAAGATACGTGATTGTTTTTAAAAAGCAAGTCATCAAATAACATATATAATCTGTTTGTGCAAAACAAACCATTTTAGGTAATCTAGTGTTATTTGGAAGCAGTTGATCAAATTGCTAATGGGGCTTTCCTATGGGAAAGGATCAGGATTGAAAGTACATAGGTATGTAAAAGGAAACTTGAGCTTTTTAAAATGCTGTGTGAACTTTTAGCTTTTTATAATAAGTACACATTTTTGTGTATTATTTGTTTAATTAAAGTGTGCAGTTTTAAAAGATAATATAACTGTTTTAGACTTATTCTAGTTTGTGATAGCCAAGGGGAAAAGATATGCTAAACTCTAGCACTAAAGTACCCTGGAATCTAGCACATGACAAGCTTCTTGAGCCTTCTCTATCAAACTCTGTCTTGCATTTAAAAACCATTTATATCTCTATTTTTATTTTGTGTTTGTTTGAGACAGGATCTCACTTTTTCTCCCAGGCCAGAGTGCAGTGGCGCAATCTCAGCTCACTGCAGCTTTGACCCCCCCAGGCTCATGCAATCCTCCTGCCTCAGCCCTCCAAGTAGCTGGAACTACAGACGTGTGCCACCATACCTGGTTAATTTTTGTATTTTTAGTAGAGACAGGATTTCACTATGTTGGACAGGCTGGTCTCAAACTCCTCAGCTCAAGTGACCCACTTGCCTTGGCCTCCCAAAGTGCTGGGATTACAGGCCTGAGCCACCGTGCCCAGTGTGAGACACAGTGCCTGGCCATTAGAACATGATGCATGCTTTAGAACATTATTTTAAGACATACATGGCCGGGCGCGGTGGCTCATGCCTGTAATCCCAGCACTTTGGGAGGCCAAGGTGGGTGGGTCACCTGAGGTCAGGAGTTCAAGACCAGCCTGGCCAACATGACGAAACCCCACCTCTACTAAAAATACAAAAATTAGCCGTGTGTGGTGGCGGGCACCTGTAATCCCAGCTACTCAGGAGGCTGAGGTAGGAGAATCCCTTGAACCCAGGAGGCAGAGGATGCAGTGAGCCAAGATCACGCCATTGCACTCCAACCTGGGTGACAAAGGGAGACTCCATCTCAAAAAAAAAAAAGAAAAATACATGACCCATGTTTAGTGCCCTCCTTGGCAGGCCCCATGTGTTGGCCAGGCTGGCCCAGCCTGCGGGGGCCTGTTCTTCTCACTCCCAGCAGAGGAGTGGCAGGGTTCTGAAGGGATCGAAAAAGGATCCTGAACTCAGAGGTGGGGGCAGCAACTCTCAGTGAGGACCTGAGAGTCAGGGGAGAAGCTGGACAAGGGAGAGGTCTAGGGTCTGAGAGGGGTCCTCCCACAGCTTCAGAGTTGGCCATAGAAATAGCCTCCCAAGCACCCAAGGACACCTGATGGCGGGGGCCAACCTCTTTTTGGGGCTCCTCAGACTTCCCAAGGCCATTTCAGCCCCCCAGGTTTTAAAGAAAAGGCTGTTCACAGCTTCAGAAAAGAAAACGAATGGCCGTAGGATTTGTACTCCAAGGTCCAAATGCAGATGGAGAAGTGAGAAGAAGGAGCCGGATTGCACAATGAACCACCAATCATCAATCCAGTCTCTCCTGTCGCTTCCCTACATCCTCTACCCTCTCCAAACTTCTCCCCTCTCTTGACTTAGCACCTCCGAAAAGGTAAGTCGATTCCCAGTACTCACCCTGATCCATCTCCCTCCTTCTCCTGTCGGTCAAGGCCCTTCAACTAGTCACCAGTACGATTCGAGACCTAATTGCCTCTTGAGCATTTACAGTCACCCTACTAGAACCTTCCCTTCCATCCCTGAGTCGGGCGGGGCTGCCACTTCCTCCTCCTCCCACTCCTCCTCTTAAATTTCCCGTTGTTCCAGGTACATCTTGGCATAAGGAAAGGAGCTTCTGACTTAAGCCTTGTAAAAATGTGCTGAGGGATTTGTTTCTGTGGCCTCCTTTTTGAGCTGAGAAGGCTCCCAAGTGATATGAATGGCAAAGCTTGGCTTGAAGCTGTTCCCTTGTGCCTCTGTCATTTCAAGGCCTGGGACCCGATTCGATCTAAGCCAGTTCGGTCTGGCTTCCCCTGACCATATGGGTGTTGGGTAAGAAAGAGCTATGAGGAAGGTCATAGAAAGAGTCATGAAGAAAGGTTTGCACAGCCCATCAGGACCCAGAGAGCTTTGCATCTTGAAGAAAAACAAAGCACACTGAAATGGTGAATTATTAATGCTGCTGATTAAAAATGAAGTTGACAAAGTTTCTAGTGACAGGAAAAATGCCCATAATGTGATATTAACTGGAAGGAAAAAGTAGGATAGGAAAACAGTGCAGTTGTTCTCACTCACATGTGGGACCTGAAGAAGTTGAGATCAGAGAAGCAGAGAGCAGAATTGTGGTGCTTAGAGGCTGGGAAGGGTGGGTGGGAGCAGGGATAGAGAGAGATTGGTTAAGGGATACAAAATTACAGCTAGATAGGAAAACTAGGTTCTAGTGTTCTATAACACTGCAGCATGACTATATTTAATAAGAATTTATTGCATATTTTCGAATAGCTAGAAGAGAGGTTTTTGAGTGTTCCCAACACAAAGAAATGATCAATGTTTGAGATGATGGATATGCTGATTACTCTGATTTGATCATTATACATTGTATACATGTATCAAAATACAAAAGAATGTCACTCTGTACCTCATAAATATGTACACTATTACATGTCAATTAAAAATGAAATAATTTTTTAAAAAACAGTGTAGTTTAACAGTGTAAAAATATTATTTATGCAGATAGAACCATTTTTAAAAGATGGAAGAAAATATAACTGTGGCTAAGAGCAGTGAGATTGTGAATGTACTTTCTTTTTTATATTTTACTGAATTTTTAAAAAATTCCACAGCGGGAGTGTAAGATGTTTTTAATTAGGGAGAAAAAACATTTTTTTTAAAGGGAATGAAAGAAAAAGAATAGGAAGATCATGGCAGGAGATCCAGACATGTGTCTATGTGTTTCCCAGATTCAAAGTTTAAAGAGAGAAGTGCCCCTTCAGCACTCCTGGAGGAGGAACTTAGTTTGGTCAAAGAATAAGTGCTGCAGACAGAAAAAACTTAAAGCTATTTACATGTTTACTAATTATTGTCAAACGTATAGAAGAGCTTCTTAATTCCCTGAGTTAATCTGTGTGATTCATTCATCACAAATTCCTGCACCTATTGTAACCAAAGCTTTCGGTCACATCCTCTGCCTCTTTTAATACGTTGAGTGTATTCACGAAATGACGGTCAGGCGAACACATTAAACTCACTCATTACCGGTGTTTAGTGGGCACCCTATGAGCTTTATTTTGTTAAAATTTCTGTACCTTGGCTCAGAAAAATACCTGATTACTGATGCCAAGAATCTTTTGTAATAGAAATATACGCTCTTTTGAGGAAGGCAGATGTTTTTAAAACAACTTTTTTTGTAATGAGAGTTCTAATTCATAAATTAAAGATATTTTGAATTGTTTTTGTTTTTGTTTTTGTTTTTGAAACAGAGTCTTGCTCTGTCACCCAGGCTGGAGTGCAGTGGTGCGATCTCTGCTCACTGTACCTCCGCCTCCCAGGTTCAACTGATTCTCCTGCCTCAGTCTCTCGAGTAGCTGTGACCACAGGCATGCGCCACCACACCCAGCTAATTTTTGTATTTTTAGTAGAGACGGGGTTTCACCATGTTAACCAGGCTGGTCTTGAATTCCTGACCTCAAGTGATCCGTCCGCCTCAGCCTCCCAAAGTGCTGGGGTTACAGGCGTGAGCCACCGCGCCTGGCCATCTTGACATAAGTTCTTTTGCTCATCATGAATCTCACATTCTGAAGGATCATATATATTACCATTATTACCAATGCAAGTGGCTTTTTACCACTTTAAGGCTTCTATGTGCTCTCACAAACATCTGTTGGATTCTCAAATGCAAGCCTGTGAAGTAAGCTTTGCTATTAGCCCCATTTTACATGAGAGGAAATTGAGACTCAGTGAGAATAACTTGCTTGTGGTCAAATTAAAGCACTAAAGCTCAGAGGGTCAGAGGAATCTTCAACCAGGTTCTCTAACTCAGAACTGTGCTCTGTCCATTTGGCCACACAACCTTCAAATAGAGGTTCTAAACAACTAATGCAGTTTTGTAATATTTACAAGGATGAGTAAAACATTAAATAAACTGGGGATAGGTAGGTGGAGTGAATGTATTGAATTTAAAGTGACTGCTGGATCTTCAAGTGGAGAAGCCAGTAGACGCACATGAGGGTGTGGAACCAGGAAAGGATTATAGTATGTCTATATTTATTTTAGAGTTAAAGGTCCTCAGAATACACTGTCCTGTTGCTGAACAACAAATCTGGGGGATTCATGAACCCAGCAGAGCTTGGTCTGTTATCAACACAGAGATGCTTCTATAGTACAAGACCCTTTTTGTTCTGGAAACTAAATTTAAAACTTGTCTATATCAGGCATTTCTCTTACAGGGAAAATTTACAGCAAATGGCATACAATGTCATCAATTAAAAACATGATTTATAATGTCATGAGGGGTACTGATTATAACTTAATCAATTGATCATAACTTAATTTAAAAATTAGTTGCCCGATAGAGCTGATTAGCTAGAATACCAGACAGGGATGACAGTAATGTGTAAGACACCAAAGGAGGGTGGTGGTGTGAAAATGCTAGGGGTAATAAAAATCAATTTGATCAGTGATGTTTAGGTTTTAAAACAAATTACTCATAACCATAAAACTCTAATATTTGAAAGCAGTGTAGGAAAAACAGCATTGATATTGCATGTCTGAATCTCTCAAGCCTCTGACGCTTTTTCCCCCTATTGAAAACAATTGCTTTATAAAGTTAGTTTTTGCTTTATAAATTGAGTTGCTGCAGGCAGTCCTGTTCCAGTTGCAGATGAGGTCCTAGCCGTCCCCATTTTCCCCACTTTGCTCCTGTGTGCCTTTGGCCTGGAATGCCTTTCTCACTCTATCTCTCTTCTCTAAAATCCTCTTCATCATCCAGTGGCACATCACAGATCACAATGCCTTTCTGGAGCTCCTCCCTGGAACTCCTCTGTCATTTTGAACCCAGGGCAGTTTCCATTGTACAGTGTGTGTGTACATGCGTGTATGTGTGTGTGAGAGAGTGTATTTGTGTGTGTGTGTGTGTGTGTGTTATGAGACGGAGTCTCACTCTGTCACCCAGGCTGGAGTGCAGTGGCACGATCTGGGCTCACTGCAACCTGCAGCTCCCGGGTTCAAGCGATTCTCATGCCTCAGTCTCCCAAGTAGCTGAGACTACAAGGGTCCACCATCACACCTGGCTAATTTTCGTATTTTTAGTAGAGTCGGAGTTTTGCCAGGTTGGCCAGGCTGGTCTCGAACTCCTGGCCTCAAGTGATCCGTCCGCCTCAGCCTCCCAAAGTGCTGGGATTACAGGCATAAGCCACCACACCTGGCTGTCTCTGTGTGTTTCTTATCTCCACCAATAGAGTCTAAGCTCCTTGGGGTTCAAGATCAGCTCATACTTTGTGTGCCTTAAAACTTCTAATATGGTGCCTTCGACATTACAGTCATTCAAGACTTGTAAACTGAATGAAGAAAGGAAGGAATGAAAGTAGAAGTGGAAATTCGGATACTCAGCCCCATGATGAGGCCCTTAGGATTGACCAAATAGAATTTCTGCTGTTAACCTGGATAATAATATTGCGGTTACTTTTATTTTTGACATGGAGAAATCTCTTCCCATCTAAGCCCTCAAATAAAAACTGAAGGATTGAAATAAATAAATAATATATGAGATGTGAAAGCTTATTTTCATAAGGCAAAATTCATTACATCAATAAGGCTATATTTTTAAGTAGGATGGCAAATTGTTTTATATGGAAATTCTGACTTAAAAAAAATCCTGTCTTCAAGTTACAGTATGACTGCAGCTAGGGAAAAAACCCACTTGTGCACAGACAAAAAACAGGAATGAAATTTACCAAAATGTATACCCTTCTCTACCATTAAAAAAAATTCTGTGTTCAGTGGCCCGGCAGGGTGGCTCACGCCTGTAATCCCAGCACTTTGGGAGGCCAAGGTGGGTGGATCACAAAGTCAGGAGATCGAGACCATCCTGGCTAACACGGTGAAACCCCATCTCCACTAAAAATACAAAAAATTAGCCAGGCGTGGTGGTGGGCGCCTGTAGTCCCAGCTACTCGAGAGGCTGAGGCAGGAGAATGGCGTGAACCCAGGAGGCAGTGCTTGCAGTGAGCCGAGATGGTGCCTCTGCACACCAGCCTGGTGACAGAGCGAGACTCCGTCTCAAAAAAAAAAAGAGAACTCATGTGCTGCTAAGCTACCCAAGGAGACATTCATACCCAGGGAGAATTTGTCATAGTCCAGCGTCCAGCCTCATTCTCATTCATTCTTTTCAGTGCTCTTGGCTTGATTATTCTTAAGGCAGTGAAAACGTTATATTTGACCGAAACTGATTGGGTCACGCCCCTACTTAAAACTTACCAATAGCTTGCATTGCTCCGGAGTCCAAAATCTTCACAGAGTCCACAGGTTCTGCCACCTTACTTTACCCTAACCATTTCCCCCAGCCACATCTCCTGCAACTCTCCCTCTCACTAGCTTGCTGATCTTTTGCTTTCCCAGTTACCAAATTCCCAAATTAATATCTTTCCTCAAGCCATCCCCTTTCCCGGCCATTCCTTCTGCCCTCTCTTCAAACTCAGCTGAAATGTCACTTCCTCACAGACACTTTCCCTAGCTAGCCAAGGTCCCCATATTTCCTCTCTTGGAGCACTGCAATTCCCCTTCACAAAACTCATCAGACTCTAAATAGTCATTTGTATCATTTTTCTTCCCCACTAGATTTCCTGTCTTCTGTGTGTCACTCAGATGATGCCACCTGAATAGGCGGGGCCATCTACAAAATAAAGCTGACTTTCTAGGCTACCTGAATTACACCACCACCAATTCTTCCCCTATGAAATTAGCTGGAAGTTGAGTATTTCCCAGGGTCCCCTCCCCAGAAGTCCTAGAGAATCTCCATGGTAGCTTACTTTCCTCCACAAATCAGTTCTGCTTTCACACCAGCTGGTGCCTGCTTGGAGAACGAAAACTCAGGAGCACTCTTCAAGGATAGGTTGACTGGCTCTGCCAGGTTAGATGTCCTTGACCATAAGCCTGGGAGGATTACAGAGGCCTTCAGCTATATAGCCAGGAGGGTGAGGCAGGAGGGGATAATGAGATCATCCACACCCTCCACCTAGGATCAGCTCCTGAGCCCCTGCTGTTGAGCCTTAGGTTCCCATCCAGAAGACCCCTTCCTGGTGGTGAGCCACACCCATCTTGCCCTCACCTGCCTGTCTGACCTCAGTCTGGACCATCCCAGGTCATCAAACTTCTTTCTTTTTTGGAAACGGAGTCTCGCTCTGTCGCCCAGGAAGCTCCGCCTGCCAGGTTCGCGCCATTCTCCTGCCTCAGCCTCCCAAGTAGTTGGGACTACAGGCGCCTGCCACCACACCCAGCTAATTTTTTTGTATTTGTAGTAGAGACAGGGTTTCACCTTGTTAGCTAGGATGATCTCAATTTCCTGACCTGGTAATCCACCCGCCTCGGCCTCCCAAAGTGCTGGGATTACAGACGTGATCCACGGCTCCCAGCCCAAACTTCCTTTAATAACTAAATAAAGTATATCAAAGAGTAGTAGTCATGATTGATCCCCCAATCCCTTTTTTTTTTTTTTAGGACACTTCTGCCCCTTGAATATGATGGAGGAAGAGTAATGGAAGAGTTCTGCCCAGCTTCTGTACCCAAAACCTGGGGTAGAGGTTAATGCTTAATTCTGCTACCAACAACCCCCTGAGCTTGTCTGGCCAAACGTGATCTCATTCTTTCTTTAGATGTGTTAAACCTACCAATTATGCTATAACCAAACTTTGTTAGTTCTTCAGGCTGCACATAATCTGATTCCCTCTCCTTCTTTCCATCTCCATCCCACCCTCCAGCTGGCCAGGCCACCATCACCTCACCTGGTCTGTGCCTCACATTGCTGCATTTTGGTCCCATATGATTCATACACCACACAACAGCCAGAATGATCTTTTAAAAAAGCAAAGATTGTCAGATAAGTCACCTGCTTAAACTCTTCCATGTCTTCTTATTCTCCTTAAAATAAGATCCAGAAGGTACAGTGTGACCCCCAAAGCTCTGCATGATCTGGCCCCTGCTTTCCTTTTCCTTATTCTCTCCCTGCCACAGCCATTCATTCATTCAATGTTTATCTGCTAAGCCTCTGTGCCAGGTGCTGAGGATACAGTGGTAAACAAAACTGGTGGGATGTCTGCCCTTGTGGAACTCACATTTTAGTAGGGGGAGACAATCAATGAACAAGAAAATGGATAAATAGACAAGATATGCTCAGATGGAGATAACTTCTCTAAAGAAGAAAGAAGCCAGCAAGGGATGAGAGAGAGAATACTTGGAGTGGCAAGATGCTGCTTTAGATTGGATGGTCGAGAAAGGTCTCCCTGGGGTGGTGATATTGATCTGAGGCTAAGTGACAAGAAAAAACAGTCTTTTGAAAATGGGGGAAAGGAAAAAGTAAATTCAAAGGCCCTGAGGCAGGAAGTGGGGGTTGATCTGAAGGAGAAAAAGGGCAGCAGTGTGAGTGGAATGAGGTTGGTGTCGGAGGAATGAGAGGAAGGAGAAGCAGAGAAGAAGGGAAGGGCCAGATGCCACCAGCTTTGTAAATGATGGTTAGGAATTTGGGGTTTCCTCTGAGTTCTTCTGGTTCCTTGGGCACACCTGTTTTCTCCCGGTCCAAATCCTTCTCATGTGCCTCTCCTTAAGATGTTCTCCCCTGCTTTGTTCTCCTAGCTAACTACTCCTCTTTCTTCAGGGCTCTGGCTGACACGTCCCTTTGTCCTGGAAGATGTCCTTGATAAATGCTCCCATAGTCTGCATGCATTTCATTTATTCATTGCACAAAGATTTAATGAGTACCTGTCATGTGCCAGGCATTGTTCCAGGCTCTGCAGATAGAATTAAACAGATGTTTATCAAATTAGAAAGGTATGTTTAGGAAGATATTATGAGAAATGTGGTTTATGTGAGATACCCTATCCTACCCTGTGGAATTCTTTCTTGGAGAATTCCTTTGGAGAATATCTCAAAGAGATAGCTGTCCTCTGGAGCAGCAGAGGCACAGGTACAATAAGCAGCTATGGGGCTTCGGGCTAAAAGAGATGCATCTTATGAGATGCAGTGAGCCTAGAAAGCAGCAACTTCAAATTGGTCCTCATGCTAATGACAGAGGCTAATGAAGGACCTCGAGGCTTAACACGGGGTCAGCACTGTGCACTCTGAAGTTTATTTAGCGACAGAAGTCAGTTCCCTTAACAGCCCCAGGGAAGACACATGGTTATTAGTGAAGAGTGGTTGTCCCCAAGCCCCTTGGCGACTCAAGTAACAAGTGTCTGGGGGCTGCTACTGTTTCCCAGAGGGTAATTCTGCAACCCAGGGTGTTTCTGGAGTGACTTCTTTCAGAATGTGCTCCTAGGAGTTTAAAGACAAAGACAGTCTTTCATGTATTCATTCAACAAACATTTTGGTTGAGTGTTCATGAGTGTGGCACTCAGCTAGGTTGCTCGAGTGCAGCAGTAAATAACAGACATGATTCCTGCACTCGTAGAGTTTGCATTCCACCAAGGGAGGCAGATGCCTCACAATTAATTATGAAGCTCCAACTCAGCAAGGACAGAATGTTCTGAAGCCATGTCTCCAGGAGACCAGATTAGTCCAGGGAAGGATGGTAAGCAATGATTTTTGACTTTGTTTTGAAAGATGCCTGGAAATTCTAAGAAGGAGATGATGCTGGGTGACAAGGAGCTTCCTTTGCAGAGGGAACATCTGTACTAATTCTCCAGTGGAAGCCGGGCGCGGTGGCTCACGCTTGCAATCCCAGCACTTTGGGAGGCCGAGGCGGGCGGATCACGAGGTCAGGAGATCGAGGCCACGGTGAAACCCCGTCTCTACTAAAAAAAAAAATACAAAAAGTTAGCCGGGCGTGGTGGCGGGCGCCTGTAGTCCCAGCTACGCGGAGAGGCTGAGGCAGGAGAATGGCGTGAACCCGGGAGGCGGAGCTTGCAGTGAGCCGAGATTGCGCCACTGCACTCCAGCCTGGGCGACAGAGCGAGACTCCGTCTCAAATAAATAAATAAATAAATAAATAAATAATAATAATTCTCCAATGGGGAGAGAAATGAGCATGGTTCCCTAAACACTTCTGAGAGAAGATCAGGGGACCGAAGTGCCTTGTGCAAAGGGGAGCATAGTATGAGATGAAGACATGCCCAAGGTTTCATTTTGGGGTTTTTTTCCCCTAAGGGTAATGGAAGCCACTAGGGATGTTAAGGTAGGGTTGTGAAACGTCCTATCTGTGTTTTAAAAGATCATTCAGACTTTAGTATGTAGAAGGGCTGGGGAGGGAGGCAAGGTGGATGGGGAGAGACTCATTGGGAGATTCCTGCAGTAACCCAGGTGAGAAATGATGGAGACCTGGACCAGGGCAGCAGCATTCGAGATGTTCTCAGTGGAGGATTCTGGAGAAATAGAAGGTGAAATCAACAGGCTGTGGCGATTAATGGGATAGGCAGAGTGAGGGAGAACGTGATATCATGAGTTCTAAGGTTCCTGGCTCCATGCTCTGGGTGATGCTTTTCTCTCAAATACGAAGCACTAAAATAGGAGGTTTGGGGAGTGGGGAGTCAGATTATGGGTTGAGTTTAAAATATGTGGTTGATTTTGAGAAGCCCATATCTATTCCTTTTTAAGAGAAAGTCTCTTTCTCTCTGTCACCCAGGCTGGAGTGCAGTGGCGAGATCATGGCTCACTGCAACCTCAAACTTCTGAGCTCAAGGAACCCTCCCATCTCAGCCTCCTGAGTAGCTGAGACAACAAGTGCACACCATCACACTTGGCTAATTTTTTTTTCTGTAGAGACAGGATCTCACTATGTTGGCCAGGCTGGTCTGAAACTCCTGACCTCAAGTGAACCTCCCGCCTCAGCCTCCCGAAGTGCTGGGATTACAGACATGAGCCACAGCACCTGGACTTGCAACTGTTCTTGATTGTGATGGTGGTATGTACACAAAGGTACATGTTTGTCAATACCAGCAGAATTATACACTATTTTTAGTGGATTTTACCTGTATGCAAATTATTGCTTAAGTAAAAGAAAAAGAAAAATTTTAAAAACCTGTGTGGGCCAAGTAAAACATGCCTATGGGCCAGGTCAGCACACAGACATCTAGCTCTATGGCCTCTGGAATAATTGAGAGAATAGGGCTTTTGAAAAGATGGGAGGTGTGGGATCCAAATCACAAGTGGAGAGATTTGCCTCTGATGGAGGAGGGATAAGATCTCTATGGTAATAGAGGAGAGGCAGTAAGTGGGTGAAAGAAGGCAGGAAAGTTTGTGGCAGGAACTTGAGAGATTTCTAATCCGATAACTTCTATTTTACCAGTGAAGCAGAAGACCACGTCATCTGTTGACTATGGGATGGGAAATGGAAAGTCAAATATTTGAGACTGATGAAATTTTGGTATAGCCACAGAGGAGAATATGAGAACGAATTGGCCAGGAAAAGCTCGACAGTATTTCTAGCCCTGCCAAGATTGGTGATTATGTTTATTTTGTAGGATAGAGTTTGGCTACATGTAACAGAAAATAAAAACAAACTAAAAGTGGCTTAAATTAGATCAGTTTATTTCTCTTTCACAGAAGGGAATTATGGAGTTAAGGCTGGCATATGATTACATTAAATCTACTACTTTTTTGTTTCAGCATCTTGGCTCATGGCTTCCATCCTCAAGGTTAGGTTATGGCTCAAGATGGTAACAGGAGCTGCATCAGAAGGCAGAGTGGGGCTCTCCTGCTAAGTTGACTCTATCTTTCTTTTTTCTTTTCTTTTTTTTCTTTTTTTTGGAGATGGAGTTTTGCTCTTGTCGCCTGAGCTGGAGTGCAATGGCACGATCTTGGCTAACTGCAACCTCTGCCTCCCAGGTTCAAGCCGTTCTCCTGCCTCAGCCTCCCAAGTAGCTGGGATTACAGGTTCCCGCCACCACACTCAGCTAATTTTTGTGTTTTTAGTAGAGTCAGGGTTTCACCATGTTGGCCAGGCTGGTCTTGAACTCCTGGCCTCAGGTGATCTGCCCACCTCAGCTGGAATTATAGGTGTGAGCCACCACACCCAGCTGAGTTGACTCTATCTTTAACCTTTCCAGCAGCAGCGCTTAACGTTCTTCCTCACTTGCTAGAACTTAGTCACATGACCACATCTGCAGACAAGGGCAGCTGGGAAATGAAGTCTTTTATTCCTGGTAGCAGTGTGTCCAACTAGACCTGAGTCCTATTATTAAAGATATAATATTCAAGTACAGAGCTGGTAATCTCTGCTACAGTGATCTGCCCTGTCCTGTGCTTTTTGGTCTTTAGTGGGGCTCATCTCAAGGTATGACCATGGAGAAACCTGGGAGCTGATTTCCCTAGGGGCTGGGGTTTTCTCAGATGAATGGTATAAAAATGCCAAAGGGCAGGAGTCTAGAACTGTCATGGGAGAGTAACTGAAATTATGGATCATGGATTCTGAACTGGATTTGGAAAAAGGGAGGACAGGAGGATGCTGGTAGATGGAGAGAAAGAAGCACATCCTGATGCAGTGGAAGAAAAATATCTATGGAAGAATTTGGGTGAGCAAGCTTGTGCAATTGGAGATCGTGAAGAGGAAGAAGTTAGGCTGTGAGGAGATGAGACAATGACTCCCTGAAGCTCAACTGAAGATCAGGGAGTGACATGAATCCACCAAACTTCTTTCCTGTTTCTCTCTCCTCTCCACTTATTTTCAATTCTATGAGTCTGCATCTGTAGGATTTCAAACTTAGCATGTTTTGGACACACGTGGTGCCCCATCTCACATCCCCTTGGCCCACCTTTTCCTCCACTTATTTCTGTAGCAGCTAAGGTGATTTAACAGCACACCTTCCTGAAGTGTGACCTGATAGCCCTGTGTCTCAACTTCATTAGGACTCTCTGACCTGCTGGGCACTCACATATGTGCAAATCTAGAAGGGGAAGGAAGTTAATACCCCATGGGGCAGTCCTTGACCACGGGGGACCAGGATCTGATAAGTAAATGCTCCCGCTGGCAGCCCTCAGAGTGGATAATTCTGAGGTACATTCTACGTGACTCCTAGCTAGACTGAGCCTTGGGTGCCCATAGCAGTGCCCACCTTGGTAACACATTTTTTTTTCTATTGTGCTAACACAGAATGTAAAATTGACCATTTTCACAAGTTTATAGTGTACATGTCAATAGCATCTGGTACTTTCACAGCGTTATACAACTATCACCACTATCTAGTTCAGAACATTTCCATCATCCCAAAAAGAAACCCTATACCCATTCAGCTGTCACTCCCCATTCCTCCCTCTCCCAGCCACTGGGAACCACTAATCTGTTTTCTGTATCTATGAATCTGCCTAATCTGGATATTATATATAAACAGAAACATTCAATATGTATCATTTTGAGTCTGGATTCTTTCACTTAGCATAATGTTTTTGAGGTTCATCCATGTTGTATCAATAATCATTCTTTTTTTTTTTTTTTTTGAGACAGACTCTTGCTCTGTTGCCCAGGCTGGAGTGCAGTGGCCCGATCTCAGCTCACTGCAACCTCTGCCTCCCAGGTTCAAGCAATTTTCCTGCCTCAGCTTCCTGAGCAGCTAGGATTACAGGTGCACACCACCACACCCAGTTAATTTTTGTATTTTTAGTAGAGACGGGGTTTTACCATGTTGGCCAGGCTGGTCTTGAAATCCTGACCTCAGGTGATCTGCCTGCCTCAGCCTCCCAAAGTGCTGGGATTACAGGCGTGAGCCACCATGCCTGGCCTACTCCATTCCTTTTTATGGCTGAATAGTATTCCATTGTGGATATAACACATTCGGTTGTTTATCTATTCATCCACTGATAGACAGTTGGGTTGTTTCCACTTTTGGCTACTGTGACTAGTGCTGCCATGAGTCATAACACATTTTTTATGTTGGCTTTTCCTCCTTCCCGGTCAGTGTGGGAAACAGAATGGTGTGGGAGAATCTGGACGCCATAAGGCCACTGCAGTAGTCCAGGTGGAGGTCTGGAGATCTGGACTAAGGCGGCAGATAGAAGGGGCTAGATTTGAGAGACGGGTAGAGATAGAGCTAGACAGTGTCAGTTTTTATTCAGCCATGAAAAGGAATGGAGTACTAATACACACTACAACATGGGTGAACCTGGAAACGTTGCACTATGAAATAATCCAGATACAAAAGGGCATATATTGTATGTTTCTATTTGGTGACAGTGTGAGGGAGGCAAAAGCCTGATGGACAGGGGAGGAAAATGGGGATAACACTGGAATCTTAGCTTAAAGACAATGTTTTAAATTGTTGCCATTTTAAAAGCCAAAACATTTCCTAATGTTGACAGCTGGTATATTAAGAATTACTATGCTAGTAAAGCCCACATAACCACCTGTGAAGACAGGTGTCTCCAAGTTCCAGAGGCAGAGTCACCCTTAGAGTTTGCAGGGTCTCTGGAAAAAATATTTTTCTGGGGCTCCTGTCTAAATAAAAATTTAAGCCACCCAAAGTCAGCATGTCAGCACCATTCTGGTGCTCAATCTTGCAAGATCCCTCAAGAAGAAATAGCATGTTGCCGAGTGGGAGTTATCTGCTTCCCAGGCTGCCCCTCCTGGAACCTGGTCCTGACCACGGGGCCCAGGGACAACCCCATCAACGTGAGTCCTAGAGTTTCTCAGGGAATCTGATCAACCCCACATGAGGGAACAGGGAAGGGGTGTTGAGAGTCAGAGTTCCCTGGAGAGGTGAAAAAGGGATTGAGGCCCATGTGGGACCAAGTCCAGGCTGGACAGCACTGCCAGTCCTCCTGGAGAGGGGTTTAGAAAACTTTGAGGAGGGCACTCCAAAGTGCAGGCCCTCTGAGGTGTGTGCCTTACTGGCCCAGGTCTGAGGATGGTAGTTCCCAGGTGATCTGGGATTAATGTCAACTTCAGAAAGCAGAGTGAGAGGTGGACAGCAACATTTGTTTTGAGTGTGCCCTGCATGCCAAGCACCATGCAAGACACTTGCTTCATGTGACCCTCACAAGCACTTTCTGAGGTAGATAATATTATCAAACTCATTTTTCAGATAAGAAAACAGTGTCCCAGGGAGATTATGTGACTTCTCTCAGGTCACCCCATGGTGGATCCAGGCTCTAAAAATCCAGCCAGGCATGGTGGCTCACACCTGTAATCCCAGCACTTCAGGAGGCCGAGGCAGGGGGATCATTTGACCCCAGGAATTCAAGACCAGCCTGGGCAACAAAGTAAGATCCCATCTCTACAGAAAATCAAAATATTAGCTGGGCATGGTTGCATATGCCTGTAGTCCCAGCTACTTGGCAGTCTGAGGTAGGAGGATTGCTTGAGCCTGGGAGGTAGAAGTTGCAGTGAGCTGAGATCACACCACTCCACTCCAGCCCGGGTGACAGAGTGAGACCCTCTCTCTAAAAAATAAATAAATAAATAAATAAAAATAAAATATATTTTCTTTCTATACCCTAGGTGACTGCCATGAAGTGTCTTGCCTTTTCCACTCCTATTAAAAAGGCTTGTATTATTTCTCTGGAAGGAGTGCATCACTCTGACCTCTCTGGTCACTGGACATTCTCTGGCTGAGTGTACTGCACACAGAGTCTCCATGTCTAGGCTTTGGCCATGGCCCAAAGCCCTCTCTGACCTCTTGCAAGACAGAAAGCTAGGAAGTGTCCTTCCCTGGTTTACATCCCCTGGTTCTGTGGCTTCCAAATTCCTGACATAGGCCCTAGGACTCCACCTGTGCCTGTTGTTTCGGGAAGGTTCAGCTCGCATACGTAATGAGCCCAAGCAACTCCCGGAACAAGTTTTAAACCAAAGGAAGAGTAATCAGGATGGGTGATGGAAAGTTTATTCAGAATCTGACAGGACACCAGGTTGAGATCATTCTGCGTCAGTCTGTGGTATTGTTAATGATTATTCTGGCTTGCATTCTCATTGGTTGGAATAGACTTTGGGGAAAAATCATTAAAGTGGGGTGTGGTTGATGAAACCCTGCACCTAGGCAAGGGGCCAGACTGGGATTTAAGGATGGCTACATGGCTAAGCCATTGTTTCAACACTTTCACCAAAAGTTCTGAATGAGAGATGGTTTCAGCTCCTGATAGGTGTTGGCTTGGGGTCAGAGAAGAGCTTCACTGCTTTTACACCTTGGTTTCCTTCTCTTGAGCCTCCATCTTTCCCCCTGACCTACCGTTTATGACCCCATAAATAACTACAAATGAATCAGTGAAATAAAGCTCCTGTGAAGCAGAAAGTCAGGATGTTCATCAGAGGGAGGGGAATGGGAAGGCCCATTTCCTTGTAAACACAACATCCTGAGAGAAAACGTCTGGACAGTGTTTAAGAATGAGACGAGGTGTCCCAGATTATCCTCTGGTTTCGGCAACACTTCAAGGCTGAGGTAGGTGAGGTGCTGAGTGTAACCATTGAGCAAGTTTCCAAGGTTCAAAATAGCAGCTATTTCCACGCAACCATAAGCCAGAATTCATTCAGTTCCCCTGAAAATGACATGTTCCTGTGGTTTCGAGAAGGGGTAAAGAAGATGCCTCCCATGCCAGGCATGGTGGCATGTGCCTGTAGTCCCAGCTACTCAGGAGGCTGGGTGGGAGGATCCCTTGAGGCCAGGAATTGGAGGCTGCAGTGAGTGATGACCACGCCACTGCACTCCAGCCTGGGCAACGCAGTGAGACCCTGTCTCAAAAAAAAAAAAAAAAAAAGATGCCTCCCAGCAGGGTCTAATATCAGGACAGATGTCATTTCTTCCATGTGGGTGGTTATCCCAAGATCTAAAAGTTAGTGCTCACTCTTAACTTTTGACCTATAGCAAAAGAGATTATGAATATGAAATGAAATGCTAAAGGGAGTCTGGTTTGTAAATCAGTTGGTAGAACAGTAGCAAAGTTTCTAGATGACAGAATGACTTCCAGATTAATTTAATCTCCAGCAGTTAGTCCCCAGACTTCTCTCAAGTCACCCCATGGTGGATTCAGGCTCTAAAATGTGTCTTTTAGCCAGGCATGGTGGCTCACACCTGTAATCCCAGTACTTTGGGAGGCTGAGGCAGGAGGATCACTTGACCCCAGGAGTTCAAGACCAGCCTGGGCAACAAAGTAAGATCCCATCTCTACAGAAAATCAACCCAGTTAGTTTTCAAGTTGAGCTGTGGACTGGGCACCCGGGGCTGCTGCCTGTACTATGCCAGCTCCAGGAAATAGCACACACTTCTTCCATAGTTTCACGTTTGGTTGGTTGTTCTGGACAAAAGGACAGATGTCATTTCTTCCATGTGGCTTTGTGTTTAACTGCTGTGACAGAAACCAATGCCTTGATTATTTGATTTCAGTGTGGCATGAAATCATGGGCCTATAAAAGAAGTAGAGGCAGCAAAGGGTTATGTAAGGCTTCGTTCTCAAAGTCAACAGAAATTGGTCTCAGGTTGCTGGGTTAGCAATGTGGAGAAGGGAGTTTTGCCATTTCAGGGGCAGAGTCAATGCTGCCAGTACCACCAGTCTGACCAGCAGCACATTCTCAGAGGTACTTCCTTCAAGTGCCATCTTGACTCATCCAGTTAGGTCTATAAGATGTGGTGGTGGCTGGGTGCGGTGGCTCACCCCTGTAATCCCAGCACTTTGGGAGGCCGAGGCGGGTGGATCACCTGAGGTCAGGAGTTTGAGACCAGCCTGGCCAACATGGTGAAACCCCATCTCTACTAAAAATACAAAAATTAGCTAGGTGTGGTGTCGGGTGCCTATAATCCCAGCTACTCAGGAGGCTGAGACAGGAGAATCACTTGAACTCGGGAGGCGGAGGTTGCAGTGAGCTGAGATGGCGCCATTGCATTCCAGCCTGGGAGACGAGTGAAACTCCAGCGGAAAAAAAAAAAGATGTGGTGGTGGTGTTTCTTGCCAGGAAGATTAGTTTAGTGTGTCCGGATTTGGTCCAAGCCTCCAAGCTGTCTTGACACTAATTACTACAGGATTCTCAACCCTGAGTTTGAATCCTGTCTTGCTTTGTCTGTGTCCAGGAGCAAGTTATATCCCTCCTCTAAGCCTCAGTTTCCTCATCTTCAAAGAGGACATGATCATAGGACTTACACAAAAAATAGCAACAAGTGTTTTTAACTTAACTGTAGGCTAACACAGAGCAGGATGCAGAAACCCTGAGCTGCTATGTGTTCTAGCTGAATCCATGTAGTTAAATTAACACTGGTGTGAGTCTAGATGGTCAGCTGAAACCAACAGTGGCCACAAGGATGTCTTACCAAAACTGAAAAAATCTAGGCTAGAAAGTAGGATGCTGGTTGAAGTCATAATGGAGTGGATCTTAGTAGTTAAAATGCTATTTCTATACCATATATCGTTCTACTAAAACGATAAAAACTCACTGTCTATGTGGCTACTTACCCCCATCACTACCCCCAAGATGTCTCAGTGGGGGATGAAGGAAGCAGCAGGGCTGAGAATGGGGTTCCAGAAAGCAGTTGTGTATAATCACAGCTCTGTTGTAAAGGTGCTGGCTGATTCTCTGAGTTTGTGACCAAGGGCACAGGTTTGCATGACAAAAGCTTGTGATTTTTTTTGGATGTCACTGTATTATTGCGCTCTGGTGCTACCCTATCCTTCCCTATCCTTCCCCAGGAAGCCAGTGGTACAGGATTTGTTACATCGAAAGGGCGTGAGAAATGCCTGGCCTTAAGAAGTTAAACACCCATAAGGAGAGACTCTTGTTCACTTAAAGTGTTTATAGAGTGCTGAGTACTAGGAATACAAAGATGAATAAGATACTATTCCTGCTAATAAGGAACTTCAGTCTGAAGTGAGAAGACAGACTGAAACACAGATTAAACAAAATATGATAAATGCAGCGTGGATTATATTTATAAGGTGCTATGGCAATACAAAAGAAGGGCAACCTGTCCCAGCCTGAAAGTGGGGAGGGTTCAAATCAGAAAAATGCTTTCCAAAGGGAAACTTTGCCTTTTATTTTTATTTTTGAGACAGGGTCTCACTCTGTTGCCCAGGCTGGAGTGCAGTGGTGCCATCACAGCTCACTGTAGCCTTGACCTCCCCGGCTCAAGGGATCCTCCCAAGTAGCTGGGACTACAGGCAGGCACCACAGTGCTTGGCTAAATTTTTTATTCTTTGTAGAGACAGGGATCTCCCTATGTTGCCCAGGCTGGTCTCAAACTCCTGAGCTCAAGGGAACCTCCCTCCTTGTGCTCCCAAAGTGCTAGAATTATAGGCACAAGCCACAGTTTCCAGGCCTCAAAGCTAAGGTTTGAAAATCAAATAAGAATTGTGTGAACAAGGTTGGGATGGCTTGGAAGTGGGATAGGAGAAACAATATTAAGAGTCCAGACAGGAAGAACATTGTGAGTAAAGGAATGGAGGCATGAAACAGCATCATGTACTTTGGGAACTGGGTATAGTACCAGCAACTAGGATGCCAAGTAAGGGGAGGTGGCATGAGGAGGCGTTTCGGGGATAGGCTTGTGAGATGAGGATTATCCGATTCTAGCTTTCTGAAAACACTGCTAATAAAGAATTACACAGTGTAATAAATATTAACACAGAAAAAAGAAAAGTCACGAAAAAGAGAAAACAAGACAATGAGTCTGACTGAAAGCAGCTTTGGAAGCCAGGACCAGCCAGGCTTGGGCCATCTCACAGGGTATTTGCTCCTATTCTTCCTCAGCTACAATTTGCGTTTCCAATTTAACCATTTTTATTTGCTAGTCCCATTCCTGTGTTGGGTCTGGATATTTACAGAAGAAGAAAAAGAAAAAAGTGGGTGAATGTAGAGGATAAGGAAGAAGGTTATAAAATAAATATTTGAGTCAGTAGATCTTCATTCGGATATCTAACAGACATCCCAACATCAACACATCCAACCTGAATCCTAAACTCCCCCTAAAACTCTGTGCCACAGGGAGCCTCCCCCATCTCAAGTGATGGCAACTCCAACCTTCCAGTTACTGAGGTCTGAAGTCTTGGATCCCATCCTTCACTCATCTCTATCATACTCCATATCCAGTCCATTAGGAAATTCTGTTGGGTCTACCTTCAGAATAGCCTCCAAATCTTATCATTTCTCATAATCTCCAGCTGAATTCACACCATCTCTCATTTTGATTACTGCGAAACCTTCTAACAAGTCTCCCTGCTTAGACTCTGGAACTCCTACAACCAAATCTCCTCACTAGAGGGATCGTTTAAAAACGTAAGTCAAAGTGTGGGCCGGGCGCGGTGGCTCATGCCTGTAATCCCAGCATTTTAGGAAGCCGAGGTGGGTGGATCACAAGATCAGGAGATCGAGACCATCCTGGCCAATATGGAGAAACCCCGTCTCTACTAAAAAATACAAAAAAATTAGTTGGGTGTGGTGGCAGGTGACTGTAATCCCGGCTACCAGGGAGGCTGAGGCAGGAAAATCGCTTGAACCCAGGAGGCAGAGGATGCAGTGAGCCGAGATCGTGCCACTGCATTCCAGCCTGGGCAACAAGAGGAAAACTCTGTCTCAAAAAATATAAAAATAAAAATAAAAAATGTAAGTCAAAGTGAAAGAAGCCAATCTAAAAAGGCTGTATGATTTCAACCATATCACATTCTGGAAAAGTCAAAATTATGAAGACAGTAAAAAAAAAAAAAAAAAAAAAAAAATTAGTGAATGCCAGGCATCTGGCAGGGGGAGATGAATAGGTGGAGCACAGAGGATTTTTAGGACAGCAAAACTATTCTGTATGATACTATAATACATGCAGATGCATGTCATTATACACTTGTCCAAACCCATCGAATGTACCACTCCAAGAGCGAACCCTAATGTAAACTGCGGTGGTAATGATGTGTCAGTGTAGGTTCATCAGGTAGGTAGGGGTGTTGATATGGGGGAAGCTATCTGTGGGTGGAGGCAGGCTTTATATGGGAGATCTCTGTGCCTTTCTCTCAGTTTTGCTGTGAACCTTAAACTGCTTTAAAAGATACAGTCTATTTAAAAAAAAAGTAAGTCAAACGATATAATCCAGAGCCCTGCACAACTCCCCTTTTCACCAGATGAAAAGCCAAAGTTCTTAATGAATAGCACTAGGAGCTTTGCTCTGGCTATTTCCTCTGTCTGAAATATTATTTCCCCAGTAATCTACTTAGCTAATTCTTTTGCATCCTCAAGTCTTTGCTAAAGTTTCACCTCTCAGTGACAGAGACTCTATCTGCCCTAGTTAGTATTGTAAACCACTACCTGCTCCCCCATGCACTCCTGATCCTCCTTATCCTACTTAACTTTTTTCCAAGTCCTTCTTACTTACATACTGTATTTATTATGTACTGTATTTATTATCCTGATAGTTTAATCTCTCATCTCCTTCTGCTAGGTTGTAAATTCCACAATGGATTATTTGGTTTGCTGATGTATCTGCTTAGAACCGTTAAATGCTGAATGGATGAATGAATGAATATCTTCGATTGAAAGTTCCATCTTACGTTACTCAAATTTCCCATTCTTAATGTATCTCAGAAGCTAATATTCAGAAACTGAGGGATGAGTTCTGTGCATCTTAATTCAGGTACTGGTTGAAAAAGAAAAAACAAAATCTCCGTAGGGCATGATGACTCTGGAGAAGGGAGGGACACCTTGTGAGCTATTCGTCTAAGGAAGAGAGGAATTACAAACTAAAATATTAGTTGACCACTAATATTTTAACATTTTAATGTATTTTCTTGCTGTCCAGAAGTTTTAAATACCTGTAAAGTTAAAGTTATTGGTTTTTTTCCTCTATTCATTTTGTTTGTATTTCTGCGTTCTTTAAGGACTTTCCTACCACCAACATTGTAATCATATTCTTTTATACTTGTTCTAATGCTCATCCAATTTAGGTTGTGTGTGTGCTATTTAAAAATTTGTGTCTGGTCTTTAATCTCTTTGGAATTTATGCTTGTGATTTGTGAGAAATAGGGTGCTAACATCATTTTCATAAATACAGGTCACCCCAGACCATATACTAAATAGTCCAGCCTTTCCTCATTGATTTGAAATGTCACCTTATCACACAGTCTGTTTTTAATTCTTTATTTCTTTGATTCATTTATTTATTGTGACATCAATACCAAACTGTTTTTAATTATGACATTAAACTATATTTTGATTTTCTGGTGGTAATCCCTGATTTCAACATTACAATTTACTACTCATTTATTACTGATTTGAGCTTAAATCAGTCATCCGTACATTCATGTGATAAACATTTTTGAGTATTTATATGTTATGCACTGAACATAAAAATATTGTTGACTAGGCTGGGCACGGTGGCTCACGCCTGTAATACCAGCACTTTGGGAGGCTGAGGCAGGCAGATCATGAGGTCAAGAGATCGAGACCATCCTGGCCAACATGGTGAAACCCCGTCTCTACTAAATATACAAAAATTAGCTGGGCGTGGTGGTGTGCGCCTATAGTCCCAGCTACTCAGGAGGCTGAGGGAGGAGAATCGCTTGAACCCGGGAGGCTGAGGTTGCAGTGAGCTGAGTGTGCCACTGCACTCCAGCCTGGTGACAAAGCGAGATTCTGTCTCAAAAAAAAAAAAAAAATTATTGTTGACTGGACTCAGCTGTTCAAATGTAAATTCAATGGATTGGGGCCTAGATTCTACTTTTTTAACTAAGGGTTTTTTCTGGGGGGAGGAAAGGGAATGGCAACATTTATTTTCCTTAAATATTGGTTAAGTTGCTGATGGATCCATAAACAAGAAAGATCAGCTTTGCTAACTTCTTCTGAAGCAATACGTCTAAATATGAATCAGAGGTTGGGGCTCTAATGGAAAGCCTAAAAATGTGGACAAGGGCTGGAGAATGAGAAAAGCAGAATGCCATGTAATATCCTAAAAGCCATTATCATTTCAATTTATTTCCTATCTTTAGTCTGACAATTAGGTGGCAAATGACTTCTCACATAAAAATTAGGGCAAGGTCTTTCCTCTTCCTCTATTAAACTTCCTTTGAGAGTTAACACACAAAGTCATGCCCAGTGAACCATCACAACATCCTAGGAAGATCCTGTATATATGTGCTCACAAGTACATTTAATTGCATGTTCCTACTCCCTTAGATTAGCCTTTTGCAAAGTTAACTCATTTAATCTCCAAAGAATACAGTAATTGTTGAGCAAAAGAGGATGAGGATCAGCTGAAAGTTGCAGTCAGGGAGAAGGTTCAGGTTATTCCATAAAGATAGAAATGATACCAGAAAGTCTACCACCTTTACCTGGGTCAGAAAAGTTGAATGTATTTCCAAAGACTCTTAAACTGTCGGTTCTTTAAAATTTTAATGCTTACCCCCCGCCGACACACACACATATACAATAATTACAGGAGTTATTGACATCTGTTTGTGCATAAGAACTATAGTAATATTCAAATATAATTTATTTGAGTACAAGAGTGGACCTCTATCCAACAAGTATTTGTTGAGCATCTACTATGTTGGGGATAGAAAAGTGAACCAGACACAATTCCTTCCCTCAGTCAAGGAACTGCCCCTTCCCAATCATGTGCTTTCTATCAATGTCCAAGACAGATAAGTAAGCAGTCTTGTAACTGCTTACTTACATGTGGGATGACAGAATTCTTGTTTACTCATAATTATTGACATCCAAGGAAATCTCAGCCTACTCTAAAGCTGATTATAAATTTCATAATTCCTACTCTTCACACGCTCCTTCTCTCTTTAAACATCAAGTCTAATGTGATTAGCCAAGTTACATGACCTAACTTGCCGGCTTAATGCTATTTTACACCCCCTCCTTCATTACTGAAGTTAAAAGGCTTAGTCTTAAAGTCAAACTAGACATTACTGGACGGACCCTATGGTTAAAAACCACCTAGGCCAGGCATGGTGGCTCACGCCTGTAATCTCAGCACTACGGGAGGCCGAGGTGGGCAGATCACTTGAGGTCAGGAGTTGGATACCAGCCTGACCAACACGGTGAAACCCCATCTCTACTAAAAATACAAAAAAAAAAAAAAAAATTAGCTGGGCATGGTGATGTGCACCTGTAATTCCAGCTACTCCAGAAGCCGAGGCAGGAGAATCACTTGAACCCAGGAGG
This sequence comes from Nomascus leucogenys, assembly GCF_006542625.1. Classification (NCBI taxonomy): domain Eukaryota; kingdom Metazoa; phylum Chordata; class Mammalia; order Primates; family Hylobatidae; genus Nomascus; species Nomascus leucogenys. The sequence goes on along the minus strand of NC_044386.1, from coordinate 58,049,707 downwards.
TGGAGGTTGTAGTGAGCCGAGATTGAGCCACTGCACTCTAGCCTGGGCAACAGAGCAAGACTCCATCTCAAAAAAAAAAAAAACCACAAAAAAATACAAAACAAAAAACCCCACCTTATTAACTAGTTCTTTTATTTACCAAACTCTTCAAAGAGCTTCTCTTCAAAGGATTCTCTTGCACAGGGAGAAAGCGGTTGGTTCCATTTGGGGCAGTCATATAGGGCTGTTTTCCAGGAGATGACAGATGGGATAAGTCCCAGGGTAGGCATGGGCTGCTTGAGGTTGGGTTTGGGATCACAAAATACATATGGAATAAGCTAGGACTTCAAGGTCTGAGATCACTGAAAAAGACCAAGGAAATACCTGGGTCCTGGAACATATTGGATACATACCATCTCCCAAAGATCATTAAGAAGACTTAAAGCTCCAGAAAGACGAAAAATGGGCATTCAGTCTTAAAACTCAGAAAGTACAAAAAGAAGCAACAGCACTGGCCTTTGAAGAACATATCCTCCAACAGTTGTTCTTAACCTGTTTTCATCTTCACTATTATGATACACTATTTATGAAACCCTGACCCAGAGTGGAGATTCAAAATAGGAAATTACTTTCCTTCCTTAAGTAGTTTATCTGGTCTAGAAGTAATCCCTAAAAGAGGAAGAGACCTGTTCATTAACTCTCATAACTACTCTAGAGCTCTATATCAGAACTTTAGAACAAAAACTTCAGAAGTGAAATGGAGAAGCAAGAATTATTATCCAGCTTTGGTTCTCAATCTGGCTCACACCTCCAACTGTGCAGATTACTGTTAACGAAACTGTGGTTCAGCACTAGTCTATACTGAATGCTGCTCCAAAGGCACAGGGTAAATATTGCTGACAATACTTCTAAGTGCTCTAATGAGTAGAGCTCGAGAGATGAATAATTCCTTAACTGAGCATGATGCTCAGTTAGAGGTGGAGGGCATGCTTAATCTGGTAATCACTTATAGGAAATGTGGGTAATTTCTCTCAGGAGAACAAGCCCTGTTACTCATAAGGCGCCCTACTGGGCAGTGCTCAAGAGAATAGGCACTATTGCACTCCTAATTTAGGTCTGGCACACGTCCACATTCTCTAGATGACCTCCCTCCCCTCTTTTCCCCCCAAAAGTAATGAAATAATGGCTGATGGCATGATGTAAGCAGCATCATAGTGGAAGGTGTAACCTGGGCTTTGGAGTTAGATCTAGGTTTGAATTCTGGTACACTCTACTACATAGCTGAGAACACTCATTTCATTACAGTGTTGTTATTATTAGAGACAGGGTCTCACTCTGTCACCCAAGCTGGAGAGCAGTGGCACGATCTTGGCTCAACCTGCCAGGCTCAAGTAATCCTCCCACCTCAGTACCCGAGTAGCTGGGACTACAGGCATGCGCCACCATCCCTGGCTAATCTTTGTATATATAGATAGATGGATAATTTTTTTTTTTTTTTGGTAGAGACGGAGTTTCACCATATTGGCCAGGCTGATCTCCAACTCCTGAGCTTAAGTGATCTGCCAGCCTTGGCCTCCCAAAGTGCTGGGATTAAGGCGTGTGCCACTGCGCCTGGCCTCATCACAGCGTTCTGCTTTCATCTGCTCCTGAAAGCTGGAGTGTGCTGTAGTAAACTTAGAAACAGGAAATACAGAACAGCCATTTTCTCCTGCTGATCATATTCCCTGCCAGTTTTCTACTACCTGGCCCACTGATCACCTTGCCAGATGCCTTCCCAGCTGTAATAAGCTGTTTCCCAGGATTCAGTCATAGCCATAACCAATGCTTTCCCTAGAAATGGCTCTTACAAAGTCTCAGGAAAGCTGAAGTTAGACAACAATCTTTTTTTTTTTTTTTTCAAGAGACGGCATCTCACTCTGTCATCCAGGCAGGAGTGCAGTAGCACAATCACAGCTCACTACCGCCTCAGCCTCCAGAGTATCCAAGACTACAAGCACACACTACCGTGCCCACTTATTTTTTTGTAGGGATGGGGATCTGACTTTGTTGCCTGGGCTGGTCTTAAATTCCTGGCTTTAAGTGATCCTTCTGCCTTGGCCTCCCGAAGTGCTGGAATTACAGGCGTGAGCCACCATGCCCAGCCTAGACCACAACCCTTATTCAGCTAGTCTCCCCTCGGGGGGGCCATCAAACAGAGCCAACATTGTCCTCTCCATACACTTAGGTTTGTGTTTGCTACTTGGTTTTTATATTAATCACCTTTCACATCCATTTATATGCAAAGTTAACAGAAATAAAGGATGCAGTTTGTCATCAATGATGGTTAATAATAATCATTTAGGCACTTGTAGAATGAAAACTAACTAAGGTTTCTAGGACTAAGAAGAAATACTAAAGTAATAGACTTAGGTACCACCAAAGCCACTACATTTTTTGAGGTGTATATTTCACAAGGTATGCATAATTTAGATGACAAATTAAGGCTCAAATTTTAAGGATAAATAGCTATTTCATTGATCTCACATGACTCACTAGGCAACAGAGTTCCATTTAAAAGGGATAATTGAGTTTAATGGGATGCTAACTATAAGGGGCTGAGTAGGGTTAAGGGAAACCAAGTCAAGATATCCAGTCAGCAGTGTCCAGTAGAAATTTCTGTAACGATGAAATGTTTTACATCTACATTGTCTAATACAGTAGCCAAAGCCACACGTAGTTATTAAGCACTTAAAATGTCAATGTGACTAAGCCACTGAATTTATTAATTCGTTTAAATAGTCACATGTTGCCAATAGCTACCACATTGGACAGTACAGTTCGGGTCTAGCAAAGAGCCATCACAACTCCTAGGCCTGAAGAGGTGAAGTAAAGGAACAATTACTGAAACCTGGGATGATGCAGGATTAGAACTGTCTTACAGGAAAGGATTACATGGCAGGAGCTGTAGCCTTTGACAGAAGAATGCTGCCACTGCCAACTTGCAAACCAACAGGGGAAGAATTGGGAATACCAATTCACTCTTCCTTCTTGCCCCCATTCCCCTCTGGTGCCTCTGACTGGTGGAACTCAGCCAAACAGTAAAGAGAGCTCCTTGATGCAGTCCATAAAGGTCAGCCTCTTGGAGCACAGAACAGTGAAAGGTGGAGAGTATATCTGGAACAAAACATTATTATACCCCGTGCAAAATGAATTGAGGCATCAAACGTTTGCTTTATTGACACTTATAAATCTAAATAAATATGGAACCAATAGCAAAACATTTAAAAAGTATGTTGTTAAAGGAAGTTCTACAAGTGTTTCCTGTTGTTAAAACTATCCGAGTTTTCTGTTGCAATAAACAGGACAATGTTTTAATCAAACTGTGACTGTGTTCATTTCAGGTTTCCTACATGAAGAATTAGGTCAATACTACGCTCCTTCAACTATATTCAACCAAGGATCTGCTTGAAACTTTTTCTAAGGTATCATCTCAAGTATATTCAACTACGGAACTGCGTGTAACTTTTTCTAAGGTACCATCTCAAATCACAAGGCCTGGGATTGGGAAGTTGTTTTACTTTACTAAAGACCACTGTAACTCAATAAATGAACTTATATTAGAAAATTAGAGGAAGACCACTACTACTCTCGGACTGCATGGCCACTGTCTTCAGCTGTTTTCTGTAGTGACTGTTTCCAGGTATTTTACCTATTTTACCAACCCTTTTCACTTTTTGCACTGAATAGTGCTAAGGGAAAAAGGATGGGGAAAGGAGTGGCAGTATCTATAGCTAGAGGGTCGTCCTATTTTGGAAAACTTTATTGTCTACTTTAGTGGGTCCTGAATATTAGTCCAGTCCTTACTGCTCAGCACTTAAGGAAGAAAGGTCTAATGTGACGGTATGGGGGTTGAAGTAGGTACCAAAGGAAAAGCAGTTCCCACCACCTCCAAGAAGCAGGAGCTGCTGCTCTTCAGGAAGGAGGATACTAGTGTGTTTGTGTAACATTAATGGCCATGGCACATATGTTGTGTCAATCAGATACTCAGAGCTCAATCCTGTAGTCAAATTGATCACAGTCACTCCAGGAAATGAGGAGGAATGAATCCAGATCCCTCCAACCAGTAACAGCTTTCCATTGAGCACATGAGCTGTGTGGGAGTACCTTGGGGTAATGGGAGGCTGGATGTCTATTGACTCCCAGAGGAATCCACAAGAGATTGGTCTCAGAAAGAGCACAGAGTCCAATGGCTCCTCAGAAGCCCCGAGACCTCCAGCAATAAGGGCTCCCCCTTGCCAAGTGCAGGCACTGTGAGAATACCGGGCTTCAGGTACTTCTCCCTCCACTGGGATCCTGACCCAAGCCATTGTCCCTACATGTAGGAAATGCCAGTCACTTAGTACAGGTTCCACCACGCTTCGACCCCCATACACAAACAAATATTCCTGATTCTGACAGGACACTTCTGTTGTTGAATGCCGCCAACGAGACAAAGTGGAATCATCCTCTCGGCCAGCCTTTGTTATTGTCACTTTCAGGTCCTCAGTGTTATTATCCTCACTCTCACAAAAATGAAGCTGGAGAACCCCCAAGGCTGGACTTACTGGGGACAGTCTCCCTCCCAGAACCAGAACCCGACTCTCTGAGAGTCTTGTCATGGTGTGATAAAGGCGTCCATCCCACTGAACTCCAGTCCCACAACTGCCTATTTGGCTGCCTTTCCATTCAGAGTCACAATCTCTTGACAGCAAGTGAAACTGGCTCACTCGGCAGTGCCGCCCCTCCTGCTCTCCAAATCCTCCTGCACTGAGAATAACGTCCGGGCTCAAGAGGACAGAGGCGTGGCCATATCTCTTCAGGTTTGGGACCTGGCCCTCGCTACTGACTACACTGGCAGGGAACACCCCTGAAGGCGAAGCAGGATTTACGCGAGGAAATGCCTCTGAGGATGGAAACACTAGGGTGTGGGAGAGGGTGTCTCCCCTAGAAGCTGCCAGAATGAAATAATGGGCGCACTTCAGATGCCACTCCTCAAATTCGTCAAAGGGTTCAATATTTTCCACCCGCCGGCGCTCTTCTGCGGGGAGAAAGCAGTGATAGAATTCATTCATGTCCACGGCACCGCAGGCAGTCCACCCAGCTTGAAGGAAGCGGCGCCGCTGCGCCTCCACGTCAGGAAAGCGCTCCAGGCCATGCAGGGGGGAGTTTAGCTGCCGAAAATGTTGCAGCATGAACTGGCCAAAGGCGTCTTGAGGCCTCATCTGCTCATAGACCACGAAAAGGGCATTAGGAAAACGGTGGGCTGCCCAGGCGATGAGGGCCGCGGCACTCTCTGGCTCGAGGTAGGTCAGCACCGCCTCTGCCAGGAGCAGAGTGGGTGAGGCTGCGTCGAGCCCCGCGGCGCCCAGGGCCTCCTCCACTCGCTGGAGCTGCCGCAAGTCCAGGCCCAGGATGCAGTAGTCTGCGCTCTCAAAGCACAGCGCGGACGCGGGCTCCCCCCTCTGGAAAGGCCCGGTTAACGCGCACAGCTCTGGCGTCTCTCCAATCCTTTCTGCTTTGCGCCGCGCCACGTCCGGAAAATCCACCTCCCAGACTGCAGCCCGGGCCAGGCGGCCCGCGGTTTTCAAGCGAAAATAGAGCGAGTCAAAGCCGGCGCCGAGAGACAAGATCTGCGCGCGACGCGCGGCCAGGGGCGCGCCAGTCTGCTCCAAGAAGGCGCGCACGCAGTGCCTCACGGCGCGTGCGCGGACGTAGTACCCTCGGTGAATGAGCGGTGCGCGGCGCGCCGCGCCCGGAACCAGCAACGCGGCAAAGGGGTCCTGCACGTACCCGTGCGCGGCCAGGGAACGCTTGCTGAGGGCGCTGCTGTCGTTGGTGCTCTGTACCGCGCCTGCCCGACGCTCGCGGCTGCGGGGGCCCATGGCCAGAAGAGACTCAGGAATAGCAGTCTGTCACGGTTGTGAGCCGCCCCTTGGTTAGCACAGTACACACCTCACGGACCTCGGTAGGGGGAAAAGCCACCCATGCTCCTGGACTTCCCTTTCCGCCGGCACTTGTGCGTCACTTCCTGGAAGAGCGCATCTCGCCAACCAGAATTGAGGGGGGTGTAGCCAGTGCTAAGTTCGCTTGCGGCTGACCTTTGTTTTGAATGTCCTGAGTTCCGTTTGCCCCAGAATAGGGTCCGCTACCGCTGTGACGTGAGTGTTAGGGAAGGCGGGTTGTCACGTTTCTACAAGCCTTCCAGTCAAAAGTGAAAGCTTGCCTAAGTCCTCGTAGTTGAGAAATCTCTAAGAGGTGAGTCTGTGGGGACTGACGACCTGGCTTCCTTGGACCGCCAAGGAAGGGTCTGGTAGGAGCAAAGAAGGGTTGGCACCACGGACCTTCAGTGGGCAAGGATTAGTTAGCTTCCTTGGATGCTGATAGTTGCTGACTTATTTAATGCTCTCACAGTTGCAAAAGAGAACCCCATTTAAAATTTGAAAACAAGTCACTAAGGCCAGAGTGCAAACTGAAGAAACCGATCTTTACAAATAATTTATAGACACCTAACAAGAAAACGTTACCCCACAGATATTAGACTGTTGATTCCCTTGTATTCCCAGCCCTATGTTAGGCTGACGGTGAATAAACCACTCAGCCTCTCTTTCTCATCGCACCCCCTTCCACTTGGAGAATTCTGTGGGTTTTAAAGTAGTGCTGAATATGTCCCCAGAAAGGGAAGTCACTGAAGAAAGGTGATTGTTCCCTGTGATATATTCTGAGCTTTGTTTTTAAGGAGTAAATCCAGGTTAGACTTCAGAATAATCATAAAGTTTCTAAATTGGGTGTCTGGGAGTCGTCCATAGGAAACCACTTCCAGAGACATTTAGGAAATTTATCATTTCTTCACTGGGATTTGGTGACTGGCTGAAGTAGAAAAGGAAATCAGATAAGTTTATCGTTAATTACAGGTGGTACTGCATAATATTTAAGAGTGTGAGTTTTGGAGTCCAGCAGATTTGGATACTGGAGTCAAGAAAAAGTTTCATATTTTCCAATGTTTTCTTGTGGAATAAAATGAAATAAGAAAGAAAAGGTTTGGATCAGGATAAAGATTTGGTAATTGAAGGCCGGGCGCGGTGGCTCACGCCTGTAATCCCAGCACTTTGGGAGGCTGAGGCGGGCGGATCATGAGGTCAGGAGATGGAGACCATCCTGGCTAACACAGTGAAACCCCATCTCTACTAAAAATACAAAAAATTAGCCGGGCGTGGTGGTGTGCACCTGTAGTCCCAGCCCAGTCAGGAGGCTAAGGCAGGAGAATGGCCTGAACCCGGGAGGCGGAGCTTGCAGTGAGCCAAGATCGTGCCACTGCACTCCAGCCTGGGTGACAGAGCGAGACTCCGTCTCAAAAAAAAAAAAAAAAAGATTTGGTAATTGAAAAGTGACATTTAGATTTGGTGTTTAAAAGCTCATTAATGGCCTTAGGGAGAGCAGTTTCTGTGGAGCAATGAGGGCAGAATCCATGTTTCAGTGAATAGGAGGTAAGTTAAAGAAAGTATCCAGTCTAAATAATTATACTTTGGAGGAGCTTAACTCAGAAGGAAAAAAGGGTCAGGGCAGTGGCTAAAGAAGAATGTGGGATAAAAGAGTCTTGTTTTCAGGTGGAAGCAAATACTGCACATGTGTGTTGGTCCTGTGAGGGAAACCAGCCAGTGGAGAGGGAGAGGTTGAAGGAACAGAAAAATGAGACAATAACTCACTGGTAGAGTAACTTGGAATAGACAGAAATGGGATCCTGGGCACGTATTAGTTGTGGAGATAGGAGAATGAATCCTTTATCTGTGACTCCTGATGGGGTAAAAAAAAGATTATGGATAATCATAAGCTCAGGTGTGAGGTAGGGCAGAGAGAAAAAGAAGGAATTTACATCTGATGGCTTCTGTTTTCTCTGTAAAGTTGGTGGCAGAGTTGTCAGTTTAGTGTAAGGCATTCGGATCTGATGGAACATTTGAGGAGTTTGAGAATTGCTTCTGAAGGGATTAGAAGAAGGGCTCACCTATGCTTGCTGGGTCATTGGATCCTCACCTCTAAAATGAGATTAAGTACTGCTTTGTGAGGTATCTCAGGGTTGATTGAGGGGCAAATAGAAAAAAAAAAAGTTGAAGGTCTTTGAAAAATACATAGCACCATAGAAACAAATTTATTTAATGACAAGTTCCTAAAATGTAGATGTTATGTCAAAAATACGACTTGTTTTGCAAAGACCAGATCAAGAAAAGTAATTCAAGAAGAAAGAGAATGGAGCAAAATTTGTGATTTGGATGCCTTATGTTTAGGCCGGGGGAGGGGGGCCGGCGTTTAAATCTCAATTTATTCTTATATAAAATGGGGATAATAATACCTCAGGGGTTGTTGTGAGCATTTAAACAAAATAACTAAGACACCACAGTGCCTGGCTCATGGTAAGTGCATAATAAACAGTAACAAATATTTTTTTATTCTGAGTTCCCTTTTGGGGGAGTAGGTGGGAGCATGAAAAAAGTTCTCTGGGAGACAGGATACTTGCTTCTGGCCCTGCTCTAATATTGATGAAGTATTACTAATGTGGATCTTATCCCAGTGTTTGTTGCCTTCCGTCCCAGACCAAAACCAGTCCAGAAAGGTTAAATTTGACATGGCATGCTATTGTTGGTAGCAGTGTTTTAGGCAAGGAACAACAATTTTTTTTAATGTGTAAAGATTATGATTGCTTAGTTGCTTTTTAATTTCCATAGGTTAACATTGTAGCCAGTGGGTCAGTAAATTTTCTCACAGCTAGTTAAAGGTCAGTCTGGAGGATGGTTTGAGTGGAGCACAAATTAAAGTCAGGATCCTGGAGTAAAATTGAAAATCTGGCCGGACGCAGTGGCTCGCTACTGTAATCCCAGCTCAGGCTGGTGGATCATTTGAGCCCAGGAGTTTGAGACCAGCCTGGGCAACATGGTGAGATCCCGTCTCTACAAAAAAAATTTTGTATAAAATTAGATGGGCATTGTGGTGCATGCCTGTGGTCTCTAATACTTAGGAGGCTGAAGTGGGAGGATCGCTTGAGTCTGGAAGCTTGAGACTGCAGCAAGCTGTGATCGTGACACTGCACTCCAGCCTGGGCAACAAAGTAAGATCCTGTCTCAAAAGAAAAAAAAAAGGTATGTTTTTCCATTTTAATTAAATCATTTATGTTTTTCGGTAGAGATATTAAATGCCGTTGATTAAATAGTCCATCTTTTTCATTTTTTACTATTTATTAAGCACTTACTATGGCATTACTTTGAAATGCCACGTTTATCTCATACTAAGTAGGCCTTTCTATGGATTTCTATGGCTGTTTAGTCCTGTACGAACTACTTTCTTTATTGTACATTTTAATATCTTGGTAACTTATTTAACCCCTCTCAGTATCAATTTATTGATTTTCAATACAGTAATATTTCACAAAGTTATTTCAAGGATTAAAGATAATATTATTAAAAGTGCTTGTCACATACCTGGTAGGTTCTGAATACATGGAAACTGTTACTCTTAAACGTCATCCTCATTAATATGTGAGAACCCAGAGAGTCAAGGTGGCTACTTTGAAAATCACTAAATTTCACTTGGAATTTTATCTTCACTTATAAACCACTTTCAGAAGGGAAGGGAAATTTTGATTGATTTATCACCTACAGTGTGCTAGGCACTGTGCTAAGAGCTAGAGTGGTGGAATAATTCAAAGAACCTGTCCTCAAGGAGCTTACAGTCTGGTGAGAGAGAAAGACAAGTATATCAGTGATTGAGATATCAGTGTGATTAAATGCTGAATTAAAGGCAGTGACTGGCTCATGTGGGAACATAAATGAGGGGAATTTAAAATACTTTATTAATCATCACTGCTACTTTGCATTTTTAATCCCATTTTTGTAAATAAAGAAACTGAAGCCATGAAGGTAAATGACTAAGGCCACATAGCTTCTAACCTATAGAGCTGGTAAGAGGACAAACCTAGGTCCATCTGATGCCAGCACCTCTGTTCTTCTTTTATGTATTTTAAACAATTCAAAATTTAAAATTTTATTTTTGGCTGGGCATGGTGGCTCATGCCTGTAATCCTAGCACTTTGGGAGGCTGAGGCAGGTGGATCACTTGAGGTCAGGAGTTCGAGACCAGCCTGGCCAACATGGTGAAACCCTGTCTCTATTAAAAATACAAAAATTGGCCAGGTGTGGAGGCGTGTGCCTGTAATCCCAGCTACTTGGGAAGCTAAGGCAGGAGAATCGCTTGAACCCGGGAGATAGAGGCTGCAGTGAGCTGAGACCATGCCAGTGTACTCCAGCCTGGGTGACAGAGGGAGACTCTGTCTCAAAAAAATTATATATATATATATTTTTTTAAATCCGGTGTAGGCCTTATAAAATTTTGAATTTTTGAAGTGGTTGTATAGAAGGTGCCAATAGTTAAGGAATATACTCTACTAAATGTCAGGTTTTAGTACACCTCTTATAAGCTTGAGGTCTTTTCCTGTTTCCAGTTTATGTTGTTTACTAATCATTTTCCCACCTTAGACACACTTAAGTTAGTTTTAAAGAAAAAATTAACAAAATCCTGTTTCTTTGCTTTTAACATCTGAAAATATTAACATTTGTTAAAATAGGTGAAGCTGAACCCAGATCTACACATACAGCTAATCTTACCAAAATGTGTGGAAGTAAAGCAATCTGAAGGAAATTCAGTACCATACAATTTACTGACTGAAATACATCATATTGCTCATACCAAGAATAAGAGTGGAGAAGAACCATTTTTTTTTCCTGCTAAAATGATAGAGGCAGAAGAGCAACAGCCTTGCAAGACAGACTTCTATTCTGAATTGCCAAAAGTGGTGAGAATTCAACTACAGAAATCTTGAGTGGTTGCTAATTGTAATGATTTTTATGTTGCTTCTTTTCATCAAAGTAAATTTTGGCTGGGCTCAGTGGCCCATGCCTGAAATTCCGGCACGTTGGGAAGCCAAGGCGGGTGGATTCACCTGAGGTCAGGAGTTTGAGACCAGACTGGCCAACATGGCAAAACCCCATCTCTACTAAAAATACAAAAATTTGCTGGGCTTGGTGGCATGCCTGTAGTCCCAGCTGCTCAGGAGGCTGAGGCAGGAGAATCGCATGAACCCGGGAGTCAGAGGTTGCAGTGAGCTGAGATCGCACCAATGTACTCCAGCCTGGGTGACAGGGGGAGACTCCATCTCAAAAAAATAAAAAGTAAATTTTGTAGGCAAAATTTGTAAATTTTGTTATGTAGCTAAATCTGGTAAGCAGTTTACCTATTGCAAACTACCAACATGAAGTACCTGGTAAGATGCTATGAATCTATTGGATATTTGATAAGTTTTACTGGTTGTATCTCTTAGGAACTTCATGCCCACTTGAATGGATCCATTAGTTCTCGTACCATGAAGAAATTAATAGCCCAGAAGCCAGATCTTAAAATCCACGATCAGATGACTGTGATTGACAAGGGAAAGAAAAGAACTTTAGAAGAGTAAGTGTGAGGAGGTTGTGGACATACTCCTTTTTTTCTCTATCAGTATTTTGAGATTGTAAGTAGTATGTAAGAATTCAGATTTTAGTAAACAGAAATAGGGTTGGCATCTGGCGTGGAGCATATATCTTAACATACAACATTTTTTTCCAGCTGTTAGACTGTTGACAGTATTTCTAGTGATTTCTGTTGTTTGTGAAGTTATATTGGGATATTCTTTCTTTTTTCTTTTTTCTTCCTTTTTTTTTTTTTTTTTTTTTGAGACAGGATCTCACTTTGTTGCCTAGACTGGAGTGCAGTGGCGTGACCACAGATCACTGCTGCCTCGACCTCTGGGGCTCAAGCAGTCCTATCTTAGCATCCCAAGTAGCTGGGACCACAGGTGCACGCCACCATGGTGGGCTAATGTTTTTTGAATTTTTTTAGAGATGGGGGTCTCCCTATGTTGCCCAGGCTGGTCTCAAACTCCTGGGCTCAAGCTATCCACTCGCCTTGGCCTCTTAAAGTTCTGGGATTACAGGCATGAGCCATTATACCCAGCCTGGGATAGTCTTTAGATTTGAAAATATAGGCATATTGAATTTCCCCATGTCAGGGGTGGGTTGGAGAAGGGGTACTATTATTTCCCACTTAAAAATATTAGTAATGTTTTATTTTCAATCATTTGATTATCTTTCCAGATCAATGTAATTTTTGAAACATCTATTCTGTAGTTCTTTGTAAATATAAATACATATTTACTATTAGCCTAAAATTTAATTCATTCAGTTAGTGAGTTTCTTTGATGACTAGAATATGTTAAAACTTTTCATTCACGTTGCAGATGTTTCCAGATGTTTCAAACTATTCATCAGCTTACTAGTAGCCCTGAAGATATACTAATGGTAAGACATGAAGGAATTTTTAGAATGGTTTAAAAATTATGAAGTAATTTCCTTCCATTATTGCACATGGCCTTTCATTTTTGCTCTCATTAAGAGTGATGAAAAATATTTTCTCTATTACGGCAATTCTTTTCAAAATCGATGTAAATCATTTGCTTAAGAGCTAGTACAGAAAAACTGTGTTTCTTGTAAAAGATATGAGGAAAGAACCATGAAGAGCATCTTCTATAGGATAGAGGACGATACGGAAGAGAAAATTTGGTCCTGTTTTTCATATATAACATACATATATGAAATATTAGGGCTGGACGTGCTGGTTCACGCCTGTAATCCCAGCACTCTGGGAGGCCGAGATGGGCAGATCACAAGGTCAGGAGATTGAGACCATCCTGGCTAACACCGTGAAACCCCATCTCTACTAAAAATACAAAAAAAAAATTAGCCAGGTGTGGTGGCGGGCGCCTGTAGTCCCAGCTACTCGGGAGGCTGAGGTAGGAGAATGACGTGAACCCGGGAGGCGGAACTTGCAGTGAGCTGAGATCGCGCCACTGCACTCCAGCCTGGGCAACAGAGCGAGACTCCGTCTCAAAAAAAAAAAAAAAAAAAAAGAAATATTAGACCACAGATGGGGATATCCTTAATAAGGCATTGTCTATATTACATAGGAGACTTACTGTATGGGTGGACATTATAGAGAAGGAAGAAGTTCAAGAAGAGCTTAGAGAGTAAGTGATTAATCCCTAGGGAAATTGTGCTTTCCCTCCGAGGGCACAAAGGATACCACTGTGTTCTCTTATCTGAAGCTCCATGATACTAGAGTCTGACGTGGAAGATTGTCTTCTGTATCACTGATCTGACTAGAATGGCATTTTAAAATGTTCTCTTTCTAAATGGAGAGAAGCAAAATTGTGTCAGTGATCTTAACTAGTAGAAAAAAATGCAAAGAAAGTACAACCTGTGTTTCTGGAGAGGTAACTTTTGACTGATCGAGCAAAAATTTTCCTCTTTGGTAAAGATTGATCTTCATGATAAGTAGTAAGTAAATTAAGCACCTTTTAGAGGAGAGGTATCTCTAATAGTTTTGTTCAACAAAAGTTGACTGAGTGCCCACAATGTTCCAGGCACTGTGCTAAAGTCTTAGAGAGATTGACACAGTTTCTGCCCCTGAGGAATTTATAATTAGGTTGGAGAGACAGACCCATAAGCAGATACTGCGACATAGTGTGGTAAGCTCTGCATTAGAGACACACATAAGGATTTATAGGGAACCAAAAGGGCATTCTCTAAGCAGTGTCTCAAAAGATACCATTGAACATTGCTAAGAATGTCCACCACAGGGGCCCTGGTCTCACTTGTTGATGAGTGTTATAGAGCAAAATGATTAAATTTAAACTGACAGTTTAATACTCTGTGGGTATAATAATGACATGCTTGTTGCTACATTCATTTCAAAATCAAAGTTGAAAAGCTTTATTAAAAGAGGTGATTCTGTGCATTTGACCTGGTGCTACTAGGTGGTTCAGAGGGTGACAGTGGGGTGCCTCATATGATAAATGAAACGTCTATGAGAGTAAACTAAGAGATTGTAAATGTAGAACTGAGTGTGAGGGAGATCACTTAAAACGCTAGTCAAGGTGACCTGGGTATAATCTCAAAGAGAGGATTGGAGTGTGGCTGAAAAAATGATACTCGTTATTACATGTACCAGACATTATTCTTAGGACTACTTTCAGAAGTAGGTATTTTTATTGTTCCCTTTTTGTAGATGAAAAAATAGGCTTAAAGAGGTTAAGTGTAACTTGCTTAAGATCACACACACAGAGTAAGTGGCAGTACTATCTGGTTGCAGAGCTCATGCTCTTTCCCATTCAAGCTTATATAGTCTTAGAGCGGTTTGAGTAGGTAGGAACTTAACTAATTGTGATGTATTTTGTCTGGAAAAAGAATTTGAATAGATATTCACAGTCCAGCGCATAGGAGGGGAAAGCCCAAAGAGGTGTCCTCAGTACCTACCACGCTACCTGCCGCACGTCACAGAAAGGGCTAAATCTGGCAAACACAGATGTAGACCCCAGGGAAATGTTCTTGGAGTGGGTTAGGGATGGTTCTGTAGGCTTCACTGTGGCCTAGATAAATCTGCCTCCCTTTGCTCTTGCTCCATACTTGTTAGTTTTTTTTGATTTTACAGGTACCTAGCCACTCAGAAAGAGGGAGCCTTGGATAGTAGTCACTGAAAAGGACTACTATTTCAAACCCTCACTTCTACCCTATTCCTCATTGTCAAACATCTTTCTGCATTAGTCTCATGTGAGCTGGGGTAGCTGAGTGTGGGTCTTTTCTGTTCTGGGGCAGTGACAAGATCCAGATTCCTCAACCTATTAATACAAAGGTGAGGCCACAATTTCATGGTGTCAGTGACAGAAAGAGGGAGTTCCTGGAGTAGCAGTGCCATGGGGCCAGTGCCATTCATGATGGCATGGAGGCTGCAGTATCATGCTCCTTGGAGGAGGCAGCAGTAGTATCTTGCTTGGTCCTGGAGTTTCATGTGATTTAGAATGCAGATGTATTATCTTTGGCTGTGTATTCTCAGAATCTGGGTCTTTAGACCTCTTGATGAAACTGAGCTACCCATTCCACTTATATTATAATTTCATTTTTGTCTTTAGTGGAAAAAGAAAAAAGAAGAGGCCTACAACTTGGATTGCTATGAATTCACCAAGGTAGTGCCATACTGTTAGGCACTGTATGTACAAACAGCCGGCCCCTCTTGCTTTGCCAGGACACTGCACTCGCATGCTTGTGTGTGTGTAGTCAAAGCAGATTAAGATTAGGATACCAACTGTAAGGACTAATTACGGCAGTTTGTCACAGCTTCGCCAACCTAGCCTTTTTTTCTTGTAGATTTTTTAGGATTGAAGGCAGAAAGGAAAAACATTCTTCAGGAAATCCTTCAGGAACTTTTGGATTATTGAGATTTGCACTAAATTGGATACAGTTTTACTCACATTTATCACCTACTTTCTTTGCCCTAAGTACTTCTCAAGAAAATTTAACCCGGCCGGGCGCAGTGGCTCACGCCTGTAATCCCAGCACTTTGGGAGGCCGAGGCGGGCGGATCACGAGGTCAGGAGATCGAGACCATCCTGGCTAACACAGTGAAACCCCGTCTCTACTAAAAATACAAAAAAAAATTAGCCGGGCTTGGTGGTGGGCGCCTGTAGTCCCAGCTACTTGGGAGGCTGAGGCAGGAGAATGGCGTGAACCCGGGAGGCAGAGCTTGCAGTGAGCCGAGATTGCGCCACTGCACTCCAGCCTGGGCGACAGAGCAAGACTCCATCTCAAAAAAAAAAAAAAAAAAAGAAAATTTAACCCTACCAGAATTTATTGAAAAATGTAACTTATTCCTAAATAACTTGAATAAAAACCTTAAGCCATGACTTCAAATGGCACATCAGTAATATCTAATCATTGTAGCTGTTTATTTCTGTATGTGCATTTCCTAGCAGTCTACACATATAGATGGTTCCAGCTGGTTTTAGTTTTGCGCCATTTCTCTATTTTATCAATCTGCTATTATAAATAGTAGGAAATAAATATTTAAAAGGGGGAAAAGAAACAAAGGGTGTAGCTGATGTGCAGATTGGGATTGAATGTGGGAATGAGGGGTGATGGGAGCAATTGGAAATATTGCGGCCCTGGATAGTCTCCATCAGGGATGTGACAAAGTGGATAATCTCTACCACATGAGAAACTTCCAACTTTACTTGCAAATCAAATTTAATGAATAAAATAAAGCTGTAGCACTTGGCACATTCATTGGGACCCTTACACAAACATTATCAATATTGTGTACATTGTCTTTATTATCAGGTCACAAAAGATGTCATAAAAGAATTTGCAGATGACGGTGTCAAGTACCTGGAACTAAGGAGCACACCCAGAAGAGAAAATGCTACTGGTAGAATTTATACTTCTCAGCAAATGTACTGTCCTTTTCCTATGTGCTTTGATCGCTCACATGTTTGTGAGTGGGAATATGAAGCACTTTTATACTGTTGTGTTGTTCTGTATTTCACTGAACCTTTAGTCAACAGTCCAAGTCCTCTCTCTGATGTACATTAATGATGTTCATTTTGTTCGTTTTAGAGACAGGGTCTTGCTGTCTTGCCCAGGCTGGAGTGCAGTGGTGCAAACATAGCTCACTGTAACCACAAATTCCTGGGCCCAACAATCACCTCAGCCTCTAAAAGTGCTGGGATTACAGGTGTGAGCCACAGTGCCCATCCTGATGTACGTTATTAATGAGTGAGTTATTCATAAGTAAAAAGTAGTAAAATTCCAGTCAGGCATTATCTGTTTAAGGAAGGAAGCAAAGGCCTGCAACAGTTTCTTTTGTTCTTCCTTTTTTAGTTGTTTTCACTCTGAGAAAAGGGTACCTGCTCCTTATGTTTGCATTGTCACAAGCAGAGGCTGATTCTTGCTCCCTGCATCACAGGCACTTGTGAGACAATGCCGTTGAGTGGATGCAGAATCATGTTTTATGGTAGTTACTAAAATGTAGGTTAATCAGTCGCTTCTCAGGGAATAGTTTCTTAGGCCAGGAGCAAGCTGTGATGTGGTAAAACCTCTCTGGATAGAGATGAGATCTGGCTATGGTCTGCAGGAATTATCCTGAGATCCTCCTTCTATAAGGGCAGCATCAGGAGACATTGGGGCCCTCTTAGCACCTTGTTTATGACCCAAAGAGACCTAGGTCATCTTGTTTCCTAATATGTGTAGCTCAGTAATCATTTGGGGGTAAAATTTTTGAAACTATTATTGTAAAGTATAAGTGTTTACATAAGATAAGGAGAAGGCTCTCATCTTGCATTTTTGAACTATAGAATCAGTTCCACGTTGTACTGATGAGAGTAGTGAAAGGGAAGGAGAGAAAAGCAGACTCATAGGGCTCTTTCAATGGAGTTTCAAAAGAAGGATATTAACCTAAATATGCAACAGTAGAGGAATGGTTAAATAAAGGCTAATGGAATATTAGGCAACCATTAAAAATACTGGTGAAGACACTTTAATGACATGGGGAAATACTCAGAATCATGTTAAATGACTGAACTGGGTACGTATATACCTAGTAGTATCTTCTCTATTTAAAAATGTGTATATAGGCAGAGTGCAGTGGCTCATGCCTGTAATTCCAGCGCTTTGGGAGGCTGAGGCAGGAGGATCACTTGACGCCAGAAGTTCGAGACCAGCCTGGGCAACATTGTGAGACACCCCCACCCCCACCTCTGTGGGCTCCAAGGGCTGCAGTGAACCATGATCATGCCACTGCCCTCCAGCCTGAGCAACAGAGAGAGACCTTAAGAAAGGTCTCTTGAAATAATACATAAAAATAAATGTGTGTATGTGTACTTAGAAAGCAGTAGTTATCTCTGGGTGGTGGGGTTATTTTTATTTATTTATTTTTTTTGAGATGGAGTCTTGCTCTGTCACCCAGACTGGAGTGCAGTGGTGGGATCTTGGCTCAGTGCAATCTCTGCCCCAAGGTTCAAGTGATTCTCCTGCCTCAGCCTCCCGAGTAGCAGGGATTATAGGCACATGCCACCACACCTGGCTCATTTTCATATTTTTAGTAGAGACAGGATTTCATCATGTTGGCCAGGGTGGTCTTGAACTCCTGACCTCAGGTGATCGGCCTGCCTGGGCCTCCCAAACTGATGGGATTACAGGCATGAGCCACCACACCCTATTTTTATTTTTGTTTATAGACTAGAGACTTTCCACCAAACATAAGCATTTTATAATCTGGGTAAAAGGGTATTTTATTTTACCCAATGTAGCCTAAAGAAAAAGAAAAAAAGGTATTTTACAGGAGGTTGCTCTGGAGAGTGCTCTTGCAGATCCCCCCAGAGGGCAGAGCACTCAGACTTGGAAGAACATGCCTGGTTCCCTGGATGAGAAACACTAAGCCCGAGCAGGATTGAGGGGAAAGGAATCCAAGTTAGGACTTTTTTTCTGGACTAGGAGAGAAAAAATCCCTTTAAAAAAAAAAAAAAAACAAAAAACAGGACAGGTGTAGTGGCTCATACCTGTAATCCCAGCACTTTGGGAGGCCAAGGCGGGCGTATCACTTTCAGCCCAGGAGTTTGAGACCAGCTTGGGCAACATAGCAAAACCCCATCTCTACTAAAAATCCAAAAACTAGCTGGGCGTGGTGGTACATTCCTGTAGTCTCAGCTACTCAGGAGGCTGAGGTGGCAGGATGGCTTGAGCTTGAGAGACAAAGGTTGCAGTGAGGCAAGATCATGCCACTGCACTCCAGCCTGGGTGACAGCCAGACCCTGTCTCAAAAAAAAAAAAAAAACAGTCTTTATTTTTTTTTATTTCGTTTCTCTAACACTTCATTTTCCCTCAATTTTATTAAAATATAATTTGTATTTACTAAAATGTACCCATAAGGGCCATGTTTTCACTCATCTTTAACCATGCCCTTGTCATAGCATAAAGTGAAAATGTAATTGTTCATATAGAATTGCTGAAGGTGAGGGATGAAATAGTTGATGATCTCTTTACATGTATTTTCTATGTGTCCTTTCCAGGAATGACTAAAAAGACTTATGTGGAATCTATACTTGAAGGTATAAAACAGTCCAAACAAGAAAACTTAGACATTGATGTTAGGTAAGAAGATTGTACCTTAGTAGTTAACATTTACAGAACCAGAATGTGAATTTTTACTGTTTTGATGATGGGTGTAATGGATTTTTTAAAATTAATCATTCATTGATTTATACAATAGAAAAATAAAATCAAGAACCCTGTTGTTTAAAGTGAGAACACAATTCTGAATTTATTCATCAGGCAATAAAATTCTGAGTATTTTTACATGAGTAAAGTATGGTGTTCCTTTGCCATTAAGCTAAAATGAATTTCTTACTGTGGCCTACAAGGTCCCACATGATCTGGCTGCCTCTGTTACTTCAGCAGCTCATCTAGACCACTCCTCCTCCCTTACACGTGGGCCTGCTGTCTGTTCCTAAAATAAGCAAAAAAGACTGTCCCACTTTAGCACCTTTGTTTAGTATTCCCCAGAACACATTTCTACCAGATTCCTGCCCAGCTGGCTGGCTTCTTCTCATTATTCAGATCTCAATTTGGCTGTTACTTCCTCAGAGGGGCCTTCCTTTACCACTCTGTCTAAAGTGCCCCACTAATCCTCTAGTCACCCATCTATTTCCTGTATGGCATTATTTGTAACAAGATAAGGAATTATCTTGCGTTAGTTTATATATATGCCCACCCACTAGAGTGTAAGTGTAGTGAAGCCAAGGACCTTGTTTTTTGATTCACCACTACATCTTTAGTACTTACCACAAAGTAGGTACATAGTATCGGCTCAGTAAAGCCCTAAATGAAGAAAGAAAAAAAGCTAGCTGTATAGTTTCAGGCTATAAGACTCTAAAAATTAAGCTTAACTAATAACCCCAATAAAAAACCAAGCAGAAGACAATAGAATGCAGAGAAGAAGACATACGAAGAGCTGGTAGACGTATAGAAATACAGAGAAAACTATTTAACTCATTAATCATATATTACAATACTGTTTCAGTAGGCTAAAAAAAGGTAATAGCCAGTGTTCGTAAGTTACACACTGCTGGTAAGCATATGTAATTAATAAAACCTCTTCAAATCCTGCACTGGTACACAGGTAAGGGGGGAAAAACCTCTCTAAAGAGCAATATATGTCAAGATTTATAAAAAAGTTTTTCCCTTTGACCCAGTAATTCTGTGCTAGAAATGCATCCTAGGAAATAGATTGATTTAGGCATAAGATTCCTAATTTTAATGTTATTTATAACAAAAATTAGAAAATAGCCTAAAATATCCAGCATTCAGAGGATAATTACATTATGTTATGTTCATATGATTTATACTATTTTCTAACATTATTTTAATGGCATGGGAAGTTGCTAAGTGAAAAAAAAGATACAGCATTTTATATATAGTTGATCTAAATTTTGTAAATAAATAAATAAATGCTGAAGGAATTTATTTTGTCAATAAATAGTAAACTGATAATTGCTTTAAAAAATTATAGGGGTTCTCTGGGTATTCAAGAAATATTAACAGGCCAAGTACAGTGGCTCATGCCTGTAATCCCAGAACTTTGGGAGGCCAACGTGGGCAGATCATCTGAGGTCAGGAGTTCGAGACCACCCTGGCCAACATGATGAAACTCCGTCTCTACTAAAAATACAAAAATTATCCAGGTGTGGTGGCAGGCACCTGTAATCTCAGCTACTCAGGAGGTTGAGGCAGAATTGCTTGAACCCGGGAGGCGGAGGTTGCAGTGAGCTGAGATCGCACCATTTCACTCCAGCCTGGGTGACAAGAATGAAATTCTGTCTCAAAAAATATATATATATGTAAACAGAGATTCTCTGGGTATTCAAGTCTTATAGAATTCCAGCTAATATTTGAAGAATGAACTTTTATCAGATATTTGATACATTTTAGAAAGAGAATATTTCTAATTTTGTAACCCCTAATGAAATAATGGATCTCAGCCTCCTAAGAACACACCACCACCAGTTTACTCTTGCGAAAAAATGGAACCTGATCTGCCTCTAGACTAGATAGGAAATATAAGAAATAGGACAACATGTTAAAAGCCGGGCATGGTGGCTCACGCCTGTAATCCTGGCACTTTGGGAGGCCGAGGCGGGCGGATCATGAGGTCAGGAGATCGAGACCATCTTGGCTAACACGGTGAAACCCCGTCTCTACTAAAAATACAAAAAATTAGCCGGGCGTGGTGGCACGCGCCTATAACCCCAGCTACTCGGGAGACTGAGGCAGGAGAATTGCTTGGACCCAGGAGGCAGAGATTGTAGTGAGCCCGAGATTGTGCCACTGCACTCCAGCCTGGGTGACAGAGTGAGACTCTGCCTCAAAAAAAAAAAGAAATAGGACAACATGTTAACAACACAGGGATACAATCAACAAAATCCAGACCATGGAAAACTTTGTAGGACAAACAACTTGGTTTCTTCAACAAATAAGTTACAAGAAAAGCAGGGTGGGAGGTGGGAGGAGAGGAAAGAGTGGTTGTAGATTAAGAGAGGCTTAGAAGATACATTGACTTACACAAAGTGTGGACCTTGCTTGGATCCTGAATCAAACAAACTGAAAAAACAAATACAGGAACAAAAAAACCTCGAAAGACAACTGTAAATCTGAACAGTGACTGGATGCTTGATGCTGTTTAGGAATTCATGTCTCAGTCCATATGGCAAAGTAAAATGTCATGTTGTCTAGATTCAGTCAGGCTATACTTTTCCTAGTGAGATGTATTACACGTAGTCTGCCATCTCTGTCTGGCCATACTCAGAATTGTCTTTTTCATCTGTGTCATATTAGTTTTCAACTCTGTCTTTCTTATGTTAAAGGTATTTGATAGCAGTTGATAGAAGAGGTGGCCCTTTAGTAGCCAAGGAGACTGTAAAACTTGCCGAGGAGTTCTTCCTTTCTACTGAGGGTACAGTTCTTGGCCTTGACCTCAGTGGAGACCCTACTGTAAGTTATTTTTCCTACATACATTTTAATTCTGAAAGGTAGAATCAGTTAGTGGGATAAGGACTAGCTTCGGGCATCTTGCATTGCATTCTCCAGAGTGTCTAGCAGACACTCCATTCTGTGGATGAAGGCCTGTTCTGCCCTGGATGACCAGAATGACTGGAGCAGCTCTCATCCAAGGTTCTGTGAAACAATTAAGTACCCTAAAAAAAAAAAAAAGAGTTGCCTGACTATATGACTATTTTCTCCATTCTTCTAAAGATGGTGCACAACTAGTCCCAGACTATATACACTATAATGTAATTCATTACATAACAATGGATGGATGTCTTAGGGTATTAGGGCTTAACTGTCTCATAGATAGTTGAGAAATGTTGACTTGAGCTTCTTGAATGTCAGATTCAAGCAGAAATCTTGATATTTGGGGCTGGATAATTTGTTGTGGGGCTGCCCCATGCATTGTAAGATGTTTAGCAGCATCCTTGGCCTCTGCCCACTAGATGCCAGTAGCACTCTCCCAGATACGACAACCAAAAATGTCTCCAGACATTGCCAAGTGTCCCCTGGGGGACAGAATTGCTCCTGGTTGAAAACCACTGAATAAGAGAGTCCCATGAAATTGATTCTTATGGCTTTGTCCAAACCTGGAGTATTCTGCCCTTCTTTTTATCCACCTGTTTAACAGAAGTGTTTTGAGTAACCATGAGAGTTCCTGAGTCAAGTGAATGAGTTCTCCTTAGCTCTGGATATCTAGGCGTCCTTCCAGGCATAAAATTTGGCAACTACCATATCCAGCTTAGCTGATTGACCTCAGTTTACTGATACTAGACAATATTCTCGAGGGCAGGGACTGTGCCTTTGCCAGCTTTGTATTCAGCAAAGTGGCTAGCACATTGTAGGTGCTTTATAAACAAGATGTGCAAATGAATTAATCTACCGTTATTTTTTTCTGCCATTATGTTGTTTATTGGAATGGAGTACTCAGTTCCGCAGTTTTCCCAGAATTCTCATGCATCCTCATTTTAACTTTTATCTTTAAGGTAGGACAAGCAAAAGACTTCTTGGAGCCTCTTTTAGAAGCTAAGAAAGCAGGTCTGAAGTTAGCATTGCATCTTTCAGAGGTAAACAATATTGTCTTAGGCTAGAAGGGACAGATTGTAATAGAAAATAATAGGGTCATTTGTAAGTGACTAGGAATAAACCGGGATTGGAAAAACATTTTTTAAAAAGGGAAAGTAGAAATATTTTTAAATCTAAATTTAAAAATACATGACTTGCTTTAGTCTTTAGTGTTACTGTTTTTATCCTTTTGTGGTTCCTGGGAGTGGCTGTTGACTCAAATGCCAGCTGGGTCATTAAAAGCAGTTTAATGACGTCTTGCTAGAGAAAATGCATGAATTTCCAACATCAGTCTTGTCATTGGCAAGCTGACTCTAAGAAAAGCACCAATTTATCTCACCTGTCCTCACAGTAGAAGGGACCTGATTGTATCACATCCACTGGCAGTAAAGGAAGCAACTCGTCATTTTACAAAGCCCAGCAAAGAGGTCCAGTGCCCCTCATCAGCCCCAAGCTCACTGGTAGCATGAACATAGTGACAGATAATTGCTGGGAAGTAGTCACTTTCTTAAGCACATCCTTGTGAGGCAAACCCCTTGTGAGGGACTTTGCTGCAATTTTCCCCATTTTATAAATGGATTTATTTTTTACCTCAGTACTTCTATCTATTTAATTATTTCTTAAATGCAGAAAATAATACTTAGTCTACTTACCTCACAGAGTTATTGTATTAAAGGGGTAGTGTATAAAGGTTGAGTAACATCATGATTTAAAGATTAGGGAAAAAAATCAGAACCCCTTGCCAGTACTTGTATCTTTCATGTCTATAAGCAGAAGGTCAGTAATCTAGTGACAGGACTTAAAATCCAGAATCCATGTTTCCACACTCTTAACTCAAAAGACCTTTCATCCACAGGACATCCTATGGCTGACCTAACTGATGTGTGATAGAAACCATTGGTCATTATAAGGGAATAGCATGTGTGACAGTGACCAGTTATCTCTGGCCTTGTGTGCAACATCAGAACTTGTTCTTTACCTTAGTTTCTGTTGCTTTTATTATCCAGTCCATTGGATATGAAACATTTCATTTAAAAATGTTCTGAGCATTTGTGTTTTGGGCTATCTAGGAGATAAAGAGCACAGCCAGACATTTTCATGGTGATTGTGGTATGTACATAGCCAGCCTTGTCAGAATCAAACATGATGAGCACACTATGTGAGGAAAGTAACTGGGCCCTGGAGTCAGACTGAGTTATGTTTCACCCTTATCTCTACCATTCACTAGCTCTATGACCTTGGACAACTTTTTTAAAAAAATGCTTTATATTTTTAACTATAAGAGTTATATATACCTGAAAAAAATCCAAGTGTCAAGAAGGAAAATAATTAAAAATTAAAAGCCCAATTTCTATTTGTTTTGCTCCCCAGAGTTAATACTATTAACAGTTTTGCGTTTGTATTTTTTCAGAACTTTTTATAATATATATGAACACATGTCTATAACAGAACACACATACATATAGAGTTGTGAAGTTTTATTTTTTGAAAATTACTTAATTTTTCTCAGCTTTAATTTCTTCATCTTAATACTTTTTAAGATTCTTGTGAGGCCCTAAATAATTTGTGTGAAAAGGCACAAAGTAGGTTCTTAATAAGTGTTTATTATTATTATCATTGAAATGAATCTAGAAGAATATTGAGGAAAGAATGAGAAGATAAAAGGCAAAGAGAGCTAGGAAGGTAGAAGTAGTTCAGTTTTCCAAAAGGTCTGCACTAAGTACTACTTAGAGGGGCAGGGTACCTAGCTATAGAAAAAAAATACTCTAAGAACCACTGAAAGAGGCCATTGATCCCCTTTCCTCCCCTTTCTTTAGATTCCAAACCAAAAAAAAGAAACACAAATACTCCTGGATCTGCTTCCTGACAGAATCGGGCATGGAACATTTCTCAACTCCGGTGAGGGAGGATCCCTGGATCTGGTGGACTTTGTGAGGCAACATCGGATACCACTGGGTAAGGCTTGGAGTTTCAGGTCTTCCAGATGACTCTATATCCCTCCCCCAATCCCCAGGTTGCCTGGGGATTATAGAGAAGTACTGTTCTAAAAGTACGAATGTCATCTAGCTATTAAAAGATGGAGTGTGTGCTTTCTGAGCCTTATTTAAAACAGAAAGCTTTAGCTTCTGTTAGAATATAAGCTCTATGAGAGCAGGGCCCCTGCTTGTCTTATTCGTTGCTACATTCTCCAATGCTTGGAACTCAGTAAGAATTTTTTAGAGGAATAAAGGGTCATCTAGAATTTTGAAATGACTTTAACAAAATTGACATGTGTTATGAAAATAAGTAACATTATTTAAAAATTAAACATGGAAAATCCCAAGTATATTTTCACATGTCTGTTGGTCATTACACACTTGATTGTCTATGTGTTTATGAAGTGCCTACTTTGTTGTCATTGCTGGCGATAGAGCAGTACACAAAACAGGCAAGATTTCTTTCCCAAGAAACTCATCTAGCAGAGAGAAGACAGTAAACAAATATACAAGAAAGTATCAGTGTTCTGTGAAGAAAATTAAACAGGCTGATATAGTAGTGATTGTATAACCACTTTCGATTGGATGGTTAGGAAAGGCCTTTCTAAAGAAGGAAAAAGTGGTTGGCTGCAAACCATTTTACAGAATGATCAATTTGCTATATTTACCAATTTATAAAAATGCTTATGTGAATATGTTTTAACTGTAGAGTTTTCAGCAATTCATAATGGGCGAGATTTGCTAAGGAAAATTTTAAATATCCACAAAAGTGGAGAGAATGGGAACCACTGGCATAGTGATCTTACTTGGTATGGTGGCCTAGCTCTGCTCCCAACAGAGGGGGCAGTTTGGGTTTGTCATCCATTAAACTGAGTGAGCCTGTGTTGAGGCTGCCTTACTCAAGTGAGCAGATGCCATCAATCAAGTCAGTAAGGTATTTTACTCTGGCTGGGGAGCCTGGTAATATTTCCAGGAAGGAATTTGTTAATAGTAGGAGTCATTCTTTTTTTTTTTTTTTTTTTTTTGGGAGACGGAGTCGCTCTGTCACCCAGGCTGGAGTGCAGTGGCGCGATCTCGGCTCACTGCAAGCTTCGCCTCCTGGGTTCACGCCATTCTCCTGCCCCAGCCTCCTGAGTAGCTGGGACTACAGGCGCCCGCCACCACACCCAGCTAATTTTTATTTTGTATTTTTTTAGTAGAGATGGGGTTTCACTGTGTTAGCCAGGATGGTCTCGAGCTCCTGAACTCATGATCCACCTGCCTTGGCCTCCCAAATTGCTGGGATTACAGGTGTGAGCCACCACGCCCGGCCAATAGTAGGAGTCATTCTTAAGATGGACTTAACTTACCTAGAAGCAGAAGGAGGTGAATGGATGATTGTCTGGGTGAAAGTGTTTAGGGGTTCTTAGAAGCCATGGCAAAGTCTCTGCCCATTCTTAGCTCTTTATAATGCTCTCACACATGGTGCTACAGTTTTCTTACCTTTGTTTTGGCTTCCACCGTTAGACCAGGAGGGATTGCAGTAGCTTTTCAAAAAACACTTCTGCTCCTATCATTGATAATTCTCTGCTTTTTTCATCATGACATTCCTCTTTCCTCTCTATTTTGGTCAAAGAAGGAGAAGTGCATGGCTGTAAAAGGGATATTAATTCCTTGCCTGGTACCTCTGTTGCCATAAGTTGCAGCACATACTTCCTGTACAACTACACTAATTGAACTACAAATTTTCACACATAAGGAAAGGTCAACTTTGTAAACTAATAAACTACTTTAAATTAGCAAAATTTGGAAATGTTTCTCGTGTCTACTTGGTGAACATTGAATGAGTTCACTTATTTGCTTTTAATAAGAGATTTTTTTTCCCCTTTTCATCTAGAACTCTGTTTGACCTCAAACGTCAAAAGTCAGACAGTTGCATCTTATGACCAGCACCATTTCGGATTCTGGTACAGCATTGCCCATCCTTCTGTGATCTGTGTAAGGTGTTCCGTATGAAGTATTTTGCTCCTTTTTGCTCCCTGAGTTGCATTAAGTCAGACGTTCACTATCTAGCTGACTGCCTTGCATGCCTGAGGATAATGCCCAGGTAGAGGAGTTAGAAGGGACTGGGGCATGGCTGGGTATGGTGGCGCACACCTGTAATCCCAGCTACTCGGGAGACTAAGGCAGGAGAATCACTTGAACCCAGGAGGAGGAGGTTGCAGCGAGCAGAGATCATGCCATTGCGCTCCAGCTTGGGCAACAAGAGTGAAACTCCATCTCAGAAAGAAAAAAAAAAAAAGGGACTGGGACATGAGAGGCTACAGAGGGCCAGGGTGACTCTGGTTTGGCTCTCTAGCAAAAGGTACTTCAGAGGACTTAAAAACAAAAACAAACAAAAAAACTGATGCTCTGCACCCATCCCATGAGATTCTGTTTTATTTGATCTGGGGTGAGTCCTGGGCATAGATAGGCTTTAAAAGCTCCTTAGGTAATTTTAGTATACAGCCAGAGTTGAAACACTGCTCTGGCATCTTTTCTTAAAGTATAAATAAATCTGTTTAGTTACAGCTATGCATAGAGAAATTTGTAGGCCCTTGTTTAGACTCTTGAAAGAAGTATAGTAAATAGGAAAATAGAGTCTAAAGAAAAAGATGGTTGTTTTTGAAAAATCCTTCCTTTTTCATTTTGAAACATTCTTGTTTACATTGACAGACTGACGATAAGGGTGTTTTTGCAACACACCTTTCTCAAGAGTACTATCTGGCAGCTGAAACATTTAATTTGACCCAGTCTCAGGTGTGGGATCTGTCTTATGAATCCATCAACTACATCTTTGCTTCTGACAGCACCAGATCTGAACTGAGGAAGAAATGGAATCAACTGAAGCCCAGAGTGTTACATTTTTAAGCTATAATGAAGTGAACTACTTCTGAGTATGTGTTGCAGTCAAGGTCCTGCTATATCCCACTTAGTAAAACAGTCCACCACTCCTTTGAAGCATAGCAGCCAAGTTCCTTGGGCTCTATCACCAGCACCTTACATGTGGCAGGTACTCAGTAAATACGTGTCTTCAACTGACTCACAAGCTCTCAGGTGCTTATTGGGTGGGACTTGACTGTTGTTGCTAATTAAATCCCTATTCCACCAGTGATTATTGTGACTCAGCAGTCCTTCCCTATTAGTGATCATAAAATTTCAGGGAAATCAAAGTTTCTCATCAGGAAATGTTTTGGAATTACTAGTATAAAGTTAGGAAAGTGGGGAAATTAGGTTACTGCCGAGACCTTTAAGCCTTCTAAACAGCTTTATATTTTATTGTACATACTTTAATCAGACTCCCTTCACTTGCTTTAAGTTTTTAAAAGTATTCCCCAGCTGGATGTGGTGGCTCATGCCTATAATCCCAGCACTTTGGGAGGCCAAAGTGGGCAGATTGCTTGATCCTAGGAGTTCAATAGCAGCCTAGGCAACATGGAGAAACCCTGCCTCTACAAAAACAAAAAAGCAAAAAACCAGAAATTAGCCAGGCATGGTGATACATGCCTGTAGTCCTAGCCACCAGGGAGGCTGAGGTGGGAGGAGACCTGAGTCCAGGGATGTTCGAGGCTGCAGTGAGCTGTGATGCTACAGCACTCCAGCCTGGGCAACAGAGTGAGACCCTGTTTCAAAAAAAAAAAAAGTATTCTCCAAGATCCCAAGACCATTGACACCAGACCACATTGTATACCAGAGATTTATGTGAATGCCTAGGGATGACCCTAGTGATAGATAAAGCTAGGTGCTGAGATCTGGTTTTGCCTTTTTGTGATTGTCCCATCAGTACTAGAAAGAGATTGAAGTCATTGCTCCAATTTTGGAAGAGGAGAGAATAACTGGCTGAGAGGTGAAAAAGACAGAAATAGTTGCAGGTTTCTTTTTTTTTTTTTTTTTTTTCAACAAAGGCTTTCACTCTGTTCCCCAGGCTGGAGTGCAGTGACGTGATCACAGATCACTGCAGCTTTCAGTTTTAAACAGCTTCTATTACATTTTCTTTGTGGAAGCTGTATTTCCACCTTAGTACTCACTTTCTGCTCAGTCTAAAAGATACCTCTAGTAGTGGCAACACTGTGTTAAGTAGAGTTCATTGGGTCTCTTGTAACCCTACCCCTACATAATGGACCACTGGTGCAGGCTTACATAAACACACATACTGTGGCCACTTCAGCTGAAGACAAGGGACAAACTAAGATAGTTCTGAAAGGTAAAAAAACAAACAACAAAAACAAAATTATTAGATACCAAGTTATGCTTGAATTGCTTTGCTCTTTAGAATGTGTATTTTTCCCTAGTATCAGAAGAAGTTAAGGCTGATGACACCCCTAATTTAAATGACTAAGGGTTTCTGATAGCTTTTCTGTCTTTCTGTGATATCGTGTTTATTTGGTCTTTGACCCTGTTTCCTGGCATACTGCTCCTAAAATCCTTAGTGTCTCCAGAGTGACGGCTTTTTGTATCTAATGAGGACTGCTGGCTGGCAGCTCCTAGGGGCTGGTCACTGGAAAGACAAAAGCATGATTAGAGTTGGGACTTTCAGTCCTCCCCCAAACTCTTGGGAGAAGGGCTGAAGGTTAAGTTGATTACCAGTGACCAGTGGTAATCATACCTTCATAATGAAGCCTCCATAAAACTCCAAAAGAACAGATTTCGGAGCACTTCCAGGTAGCTGAACATGTGGAGGTGCTGTACCTGAAGAGGGTGCTGTACCTGAAGAGGGTATAGGAGCTCCCTGTCCCTTCCCACATGCCTTGCTCTATCCATTTCTTCATCTCTATCCTTTGTACTGTCCTTTATAATAAACCAGTGAACCTAAGTGTTTCCCTGAGTTCTGTGAGCTTTACTAGCAAATTAAACTCAAGGAGGGGTCATGGGAACCCTGATTTATAGGGTTGGTCAGAAGCACAGGTAAAACCACCTGGGGTTTGAACTTGGCATTGGAAGTGGGCAGCAGTCTTGTGGGACTGGGCCCTCAATCTGTGGGATCAAATGCCATCTCTAGGGGATAGCATGGGAAATTGGAGGACGCCCAGCTGGTATCTGCTGCAAAATTAATTGCTTGCTTGGTGGTGGGGAAAAAACTCCACACATTTGGTCAGAGAAGTTTTCTGTCTTTATTGTGGTGTGAGAGCAAAGGAAAAAAGTTTGTTTTTTCCACTCAGACTTTGTTTTAAGGAACAGGGGAGAGGGAAGTTCTGTGGTTTTTGAAGTTCTTAGATACGTGTGTGTAGCTTTGTGTGGCATTATATATAGCATTATATTATTTTCTACCCTTATCTACTCATACAGAAATTGCATAGTAAAAACATCAAAGTTTATTCATAAAATGTGGATCTATTGCACTCACTAAAAATGTTGTAGAACAGATTTTAATGACTGAAAGTGTTCATGATAATATATTCAGTGAAAATATGGTTATAAAGTTTTATAGCCCTATTTTTGTTTAGTGTTTATACGAAAGCTATTGAAGTGTATGATTTTAATTTATTAGCCTTATCATGAAATTCTTTTCACACTATAAAAGTCATGCTAGTCTTAAGTGAGGGTAGGGATGGCATAAGTTTTTTTTTGTTTGAGGTTCCAGAATTTATGTGGATTGGCTGATAGAGCATTTATGAAACACGACAGCTAACGTCAGATTTAATGGTGAAATATTGAATTTAAAAAAAAAAAAACATGTGGGCCAGGCATCATGGCTCACACCTGTAATCCTAGCACTTTGGGAGGCTAAGGCAAGAGGATCCTGGAGTTTGAGACCAGTCTGGGCAACATAGGGAAACCCCATCTGCAAAAAAAAATTTTTTTTTAAATTAGACATGGTGGCCCATGCCTGTAGTCCCAGCTATTCAGGAGACTGAAGTGGAAGGATCACTTGAGCCTGGGAGTTCGAGGCTGCAGTGATCTGAGATCGCACCACTGCACTCCAGTATGGGCAACAGAGTGAGTCCGTCTCAACAAAACAAAACAGACTGGCGAACATAGGGAGACCCCATCGCTACAAAAAAAAACATCCTAGCCAGGCGTGGTGGCACATGCCAGTGTTCCCAGCTACTCAGCAAGCTGAGGTAGGAGGATGGCTTGGGCCCAGGAAGTCAAGGCTGTAGTGAGCCATGATCAGACCACTGCACTCCAGTCTGGGTGACAGAGTGAGACCCTGTTTCCAAAAAATAAAAAAAAAAAGTATATATACACACACATTCACATACATAGAGAATGAAAAGCACATGGGCAAAATATAAATAGTTGGTGAATCCAGGTATACAGGAGTTCCTTGTACTCTTGGAACTTTTTCTGTAAGTTTGAAATTATATCAAGATTAAAAGTTAAAAAAAACTCTGTATACAGCGTTTGTAGTTTGGAATAGACCCTCTGAAACCTTATTTCCTGGATTCCTTCAGTGATCTAGCATTTTGGAAAATACGCCTGCCCCCTACTATTAATACCAGGTAACCCTGTACATGCATACCATTTGCATCTTCAAAGCCCCATCCCAGACTTACCTGGTCACCATAGCTGCTATTTCTGCTCTCTCTGTTGCTAAGACCATATATAGCTTGTGTCTTATCTGTACATCAAATGAACCCAGAGGTGAAGTGTTATGGGGCTGACCTGGAATGCAGCTTCATTTTGCCTACACTAGTTCCACATCAAGACCACAAAGTTCATTAGAATTTGGCCCAGTCTCTGTAAATGTTGCTTCTGCATTTATTTATTTATTTATTTATTTATTTATTTATTTATTTATTTATTTATTTTTGAGACGGAGTCTCGCTTTTTCACCCAGGCTAGAGTGCAGTGGCTCAATCTCGGCTCACTGCAAGCTCTGCCTCCCGGGTTCACGCCATTCTCCTGCCTCAGCCTCTCCGAGTAGCTGGGACTACAGGCGCCTGCCACCACGCCCGGCTAATTTTTTGTATTTTTAGTAGAGACGGGCTTTCACCGTGCTCTCGATCTCCTGACCTCGTGATCCGCCCGCCTCGGCCTCCCAAAGTGCTGGGATTACAAGCGTGAGCCACCGCGCCCAGCCTGCTTCTGCATTTATGTTAAACACTCTCAAATGCCAGCTTTGGGCATCCAGAGATATGTGAGGCCTAAGAAATATTCAGGTGCTCGGTGAATCACAGCATGAGTTATTGGAATATAGACCTCACTGTGTAGAATGATGTGTCTTTGGTTCCTGTACTATATTTAAGAAAGATGTCAATGAAATATTTGTATATTAAATTATACTTACATAATTTGAGGAGCTCACTAATTATGGAAGTCTTTAAAATTACTTCCCTGATTTATCTATTGGGATATACAAGTTGAACTGAGTCATCTGGGAATCAATTTTTTTTTTTAATGTTCTTACTTTTATTTTGACCACAGTGAAGTTCTGCTCTCCAGAGCCTTTTTGAGCTGTGAGGTACATTGGACTTCTATTTCTAGTCTTTAACCTGACTTCTAGTTGTTCCAAAGTTTTGTTTCTAAAAGAGTACCATGTTGGGTGTGATAGGAAAGAAATAATTTTAGCTCTTAAAAAATACACACACACACACCTGGTACTTTAAGCACCATGGTTTCAGAGAATTCTACATAACATTTTATATGTCAAAATTTTGAGACATGCATGTCATTACATAGCTATTTGAGTGTATAGGAGTAAAGTCTTCGTTTTGGATTTTGAATTGAATAATAGGGAAAGAACTGATCTATCTTTACAGTCTTACCTCATCTTCCCTTTCTTACCTGGTCACCGTAAAAATAGTGCTATACAGGCCGGGCGTGGTGGCTCACGCCTGTAATCCCAGCACTTTGGGAGGCCGAGGCGGGCGGATCACGAGGTCAGGAGATCGAGACCATCCTGGCCAACACGGTGAAACCCCGTCTCTACTAAAAATACAAAAAAGTAGCCAGGCGTGGTGGCGGGTGCCTGTAGTCCCAGCTACTCGGGAGGCTGAGGCAGGAGAATGGTGTGAACCTGGGAGGCAGAGCTTGCAGTGAGCTGAGATCGTGCCACTGCACTCCAGCCTGGGCGACAGAGCGAGACTCCATCTCAAAAAAAAAAAAGTAGTGTAAAATAGTGCTATACGACATTGACAAGACTCAGAGTCTACACTCAGATTACAATAAATGAGAAATGGCAAAAACATGTTACATTCTATGCATTGGCCGTAGAGAACAAACTTAATAAAAGGAAAAATGATAGTATGGGGAAAAAGTAATGGCCCTAAGGAAACAACTGATGTGAACAGGATTATCCAGCTTCTGCTAATACACATTTTTTGCTTCCTTTGCTGCACATGCCACCCCATCTCTCTCACAAAGGCTTTACTGATGTTAAAAAGTTGGAGGTGCAGAGATGCTGTTGCTCCCCCAACAGTGGGCTTGGTTTCTTTCTCAGAATGTTTGAAGATATTTTTTGCTGCTTCCATCCTGAGGAATGGCAGGTTGGGCAGCATGTACTGCACGTTCTTTTCATCTGGAGTTTGGAGGGTTCGTTCTGGGTCTTTTTTTTTTTTTTTTTTGAGACAGAGTCTTGCTCTGTTGCCCAGGCTAGAGTGCCATGGCATGATCTCGGCTCACTGCAGACTCCGCCTCCTGGGTTCAAGCGATTCTCCTGCCTCAGCCTCCCGAGTAGCAGATTACAGGTGCCTGCCACTGCACCTGGCTAATTTTTGTATTTTTTAGTAGAGACAACGTTTCACCATCTTGGCCAGGCTGGTCTTGAACTCCTGACCTCATGATCCACCCACCTCGGCCTCCCAAAGTGCTGGGATTACAGGCATAAGCCACTGCACCCAGCCGGTTCTGGGTCTTTTAAAGTAAGACTCAGCTGAGTTGGTCACTGTGGCTCATGCCTGTAATCCCAGCACTTTGGGGGTCTGAGGCAGGAGGATCACTTGAAGCCAGGAGTTCAAGACCAGCCTGGACAACATAGAGACCCCTCATCAATACAAAACTTTAAAAAATTAGCTGAGTGTGGTGGCTCATGCCTGTAGTCCCATCTATTGGGGAGGCTGGGAATCACTTGAGCCCAGGAATTTGAAGCTGCAGTGACCTATGATGGCACCACTGCACTCCAGCCTGGGCAACAGAGTGAGATCCTGTCTCTAAAAAATAAAATAAATAAAAACTTAAAAAATAAGACACTGCATGCCCAGTTATCTTGGGTCCTAATTTATTGTGGATATGGATACAGGTACAATGGAAAGATTTGCATTCTAATTTCCCTTTTACCACAATCTGACTTATTCCTCTTTCTAGAATATAAAGATTCAGATAAGCATACTTCTAGTAAACCCACACAAGGAGCTAAAAAAAAGAAAGATTGGTCTTTTCCTACCCTCCACAACTTGATCGTCATTTGTGTATGTATATATATATATATATACACAGACACACACACATAAACACTTGAAAAAACACCAGGCACTTTATAGACATAATTTTTATTAATATGGTATCCCTGAGAGACAGATTAGGTGTAAACATTATTTTGCTTTACAGAAAGGGAAATGGAAGCAGGTTAACTTACAAGACATCTGGAACCAGAATATCTGTTGATACCCCAACCAATGCTTTTCCCACGAGACTGTACATAGATATACTAAAGACAATTTTTTTTTTTTTGACATTACAGCACACTTCCTAAATCATCTCAGATCCTGAGGCACTGCTTCAGACTGGTGTTTCTTGTAGCTTCCTGTCTGCTTAGGCAACATAAGTACCATCTTCCCTTAATTCCTAATAAATATTAGATTTTTTTTGTACTAAGATTCAACAGCAGAATCCTAATTAA
The DNA here is from genome assembly GCF_006542625.1 of Nomascus leucogenys. Lineage (NCBI taxonomy): Eukaryota > Metazoa > Chordata > Mammalia > Primates > Hylobatidae > Nomascus > Nomascus leucogenys. The sequence goes on along the minus strand of NC_044386.1, from coordinate 58,014,866 downwards.
TCTCTAACACAGCAAGCTATGAATTATAGAATACTGTGTCTTCCTACTGCTCTCCCTGATCTTATTCCAGCCACAGAATTATAATTGAATGTGAAACGGCTACTTATCCCAGTCCTTGGCCATCTGGCCATGTTTATCTTTCTTCTCACCTGCTCATCAAAATATCTTCATCAGATACTACAATTTCTGACCTTTGTCTCCCATAGGAGCTAGTCCCCTGAAACTGCTTATTCTTTCAGTGCCAGTCAGCTGTTTCCTTATCAATAGTTATAGCATAGTACCTGATTTACTACAGATGATGGTTCTACCACCTCATGGTCTGCTCCTAACACCCATGTTTCAGCTAAGGTGATTCTCTGCCTGCTGCACAGCCCATATCATACTATTCCTCAAGTTCTCATGCTACTCCAAGCTTTATCTGGCCTTCCTTACAGTCTATCCTTTGCCCTTTGTTCCATCTACACAAAACACCTTGCTCCCCCATTTTCCCATTCCTCGACCCACACAGCACTCAATTTTGCAACTAGTTATGGAAAGTTCTTCCTATCATCATAATTTAACCAGTAACCTTCCCTCCTTTGAACACTTCCTGCTTCATGAAGCCTTCCTGAATAAAGAGAAGAAAATACCTCCCAGATTTTTGTTACAGCAAACTAACGCATTGGACCACAACATTTATGCACAGTGTTGCTACCTAGCTTTCTAGATTTCTCTAAAACTGCCGCAACTATGCACGTGCACTGGTTTGTCCATGTCAGTGTCATCTGCTTTAGATTGTAAGGACAAGGAGAGGACCTGTTGACCTTGTGCTATACAGGGCTCATCATACTGTGAGCATATGGGCAGTTAATACTATCGTATTATAAAGATGAGTAATTATATTTGCATTTAAAGAACTGCTTTTAATTGTATTCAGCTGAATGTGTATGTCTAGATTGGCAGCACCACTGGCCAAAGATAATCCATCTTCCCTGCCATTAGGGTAAAGGGCCTGTTCACACACAGTAGTCTTTTCCCAATACGTGGGAATGTGGCAGTGGCTTCTGCTTATTGCAGGTAAGTGCCCGTGGAGGGCATAACACTATACTAGGTGTGTGGAATATGGACGAGTCCCTGTTGGCAGCTTTAACTGCTCTACCTGTCACCACATGCAGCTGCCTTGCTCTGTGGAACTTCTGGACCACAAGGGACAGATGAAATTCAGATGAGACTGGACAGAAAGAAAACCAACCTAAATCCTGTAAGTGTATTATTCTATTCCAACCCTTCTAGGACTCAGAAGAAACTAAGAAATCCAGGGTTCACACTTCAGTATAAGGTTTTCATTGTTTCTGCATAAGAACACCTGTTCTTGACAAGATGATTCATAGGGCAGAACCAAGATGGACATTAAACTCTCCTTCTTTAAGGTAAATGAAGAGGGTGCCTGACAAACATGTCATTTTGAGCACAGGTTTAAGTGAGCAGGAAGAGTCATTCATTTTAGCATTAACATTATTGTACAAAGAAGAGCTGGGCCGGGTGCAGTGGCTCATGCCTGAAATCCCAGCACTTTGGGAGACCTAGGCACGTGGATCACGAGGTCAGTTCAAAACCAGCCTGGCCAACATGGTGAAACCCCATCTCTACTAAAAATACAAAAATTAGCTGGGTGTGGTGGCAGGCGGCTGTGATCCCAGCTACTCAGGAGGCTGAGGCAGGAGAATTGTTTGAACCCACAAGGCAGAGGTTGCAGTGAGCTGAGATCATGCCACTGCACTCCAGCCTGGGCAACAGAGTGAGACTCCATCTCGAAAAAACCGGTGCAGTGGCTCATGGCTGTAATCCCAGCACTTTGGGAGGCCGAGGCAGGCAGATCACCTGAGGTTGGGAGTTTGAGACCAGCCTGCCCAACGTGGAGAAACCCCGTCTCTACTAAAAATACAAAATTAGCCAGGCATGGTGGCGCATGCTTGTAATTCCAGCCACTTGGGAGGCTGAGGCAGGAGAATCACTTGAACCCAGGAGGCGGAGGTTGCAGTGAGCTGAGATCGCACCATTGCACTCCAGCCTGGGCAACAAGAGCGAAACTCCGTCTCCAAAAAAAAAAAAAAAAAAGGGCTAGACCCACCTAATAGTCAGTCTCATAACTTCTTCTTGAAATGTAATGGGTTTTTCCTGTCAAAATGCAGCTGAATGACAGAATGAGTAAAGAAGGATGCTTATCAAATTCATAGGATCTATTACCACGTTCTCTCTGCTTATATTAAGGGAACACCATAGGCACTGAGAGGGAAAAGATGTTATCCATCAATTCAGATGCAGGCAAGGAGAGGGACTGAAATCTTCCATTCTTTAGACTGCCTTGGGGATTTGACTCTAGATCAGGAAAAACAAGGAACAAACAGTGGCATAAATCCTAAAGTGAATTTCCTAAGCTAACTGGACACAGAATAGGAGATGGATCTCACTATTGGAAGACTTTCTAAACAATACATTTATTGAGCCTCTTTCCTTTATATATCCTCAGGGGCTTACTTAGGAGCTGACTGTGACAGAAGCTTTTCCCGTGCATGGATTTCTCGGTGCTTATTAAGGGCAGAGCTTTTACTGAAGCACTTGCCACAGTCACGACACCCATAGGGTTTCTCTCCTGTGTGGGTTCTATGATGTGCACGTAAGTCAGAACTCTTACTGAAACTCTTTCCACAGTCAGGACACACATGGGGTCTCTCTCCTGTGTGTATCCTCCGATGTGCACTAAAATGAGAACTGTTATTGAAGCTTTTTCCACACTCTTCACATTGATAGGGCTTTTCTCCTGTGTGGGTTCTCTGGTGAATGATAAGGCTTGAGCTCTGATTGAAGCATTTCCCACACTCACCACATTGATAAGGTTTCTCTCCTGTGTGGATTCTCCTATGGGTGATGAAATTTGAACTGTCACGGAAACTTTTTCCACAGTCAAGACATTTATAAGGTTTCTCTCCAGTGTGGATTCTCCGGTGTCTAATGAGTCTTGCACTCCGACTGAAGCTTTTCCCACAATCAGCACATTTATATGGATTTTCCACCTGGTGGGATACCTGATGCATGAGAAGGGAATTTGGACCAAAGCTTTTGCTGTATTTGAGATATTTACAGGGTCTGTCTCCCAAGCAAGGTCTCTGTTGACTTAGGACTTCACTTAAGCTCTTCTCTGGGAGTGTCAGTTTTCCTCTTTTCTCCCCTGAGGTCTTTGCCCACTGTCTTCCTGATCTACAGTCACTCTCATTGCCTTTACCCTGATGAGGATACCGGGGAATTTTCCTTTCAGATCTTGCAAGTAATGTCCTATGCAGTTGTACCTCCTCAGAAATATCCCGTTTTGAATTATCTTCATTCTCAAATCCAGCTTCAAAACCTGATGTAAAATAGAATTTTAGAAGTTATCTATTTTCTTAATCATATGTGCCACAGGAATGTAAAACTTGGGAAAAACAAGCATAACACCACATGATTAAAGATAAAATTTAGGGAGCCCTAGATCCCAAATAACTACCATTATCTTATTAAAATCCCAATGTTTTACTTCTCTACTTGTTAACCTATCATGTGCTTCTCATCTATATAGGGTCTGAATAATATATACTTTTAACTCCTCTCGGTCACCTAGGATCTTTGGAAAATCCTCTCAGTACAGCATGGAAAACCACCAGGTTTTAGATAAAATAATTTCCATGTTTCTACAGGAAAGACACTTTCTAATACGTATTTTTGCCACATCTCAGGTCTGTCATAGTATTCTTATTCATGTTCTTCACCAGTAACTAAAAGGTTTAGAAGGACATGCTCAGGAAAACATTTTTTGGAAACTTTTATATCCAGAGGAGCTTCATGAGTCCCCTTCCCCTCACATTCCAATATACATTGGAAGTAAAAACAGGATAGAAAAATATGTAGTATCTTTCAAAGAACCAAAAGGCCTTAAGAACCAAATGCCTGGCTTTTTTGGGCCTAGGCTATGCAAATTTGCATTTATTCAGATATTTCAGGTAAAACTCTGAATCCCATATTCCCTAGACTAAATCTAGGAGTAAAAGCATGTTGAGTATCAGCCCATGTTTGTACCTCCTGAGACAGTATTTCCACCCAGAAGCCTAGTCTTATGAGATATTTCATGAAATATTCACTAGATTAAATAAATCTTAGAAACTTAAATATGTGAATATGTATTGTGAGCCTCCAAGAGGGGTATTTACCATCTTCCCAAACCTAGAAGTTATTTTTTAGTAGAATATATTAATACCCCATGGAATTGGTATTCCAGGGAACACCATTAAAGAATGCTGATCTTAAAGACTTATGAAAATGAAAACTATTATTTATTACATGGCTACTATGTGCCAGGCACTGTGCACAGTACCTCATTTACATCAACCCTATGAGGTAGGTCTTAATATATAAGCAAACTTGGGGGTTAAGTAACTTTTTTTTTCCACTTGTTGCCCAGGCTGGAGTGCAATGGCACTATCTCAGCTCACTGCAACCTCTGCCTCCCAGGTTCAAGCGATTCTCCTGCCTCAGCCTTACGAGTAGCTGGGATTACAGGCGCACACTACCACACCTGGCTAATTTTTTGTATTTTTAGTAGAGATAGGGTTTCGCCATGTTGGTCAGGCTGCTCTCCAACTCCTGACCTCAGGTGATCCACCCGCCTCGGCCTCCCAAAATGCTGGGATTACAGGCATGTGCCACCATGCCCAGCCTTAAGTAACTTTCTCTAAGTCACTTAACTAATAAACAACAGAGCCCAGATTCACATACGTACACATATATGACGCTGAAATCAGAACTGTTCTCACAAGGAGGGAAGCCCTTGTGAAGTATTTTTTTCTTATCTAGCAAAGATTCAAAGGGTCAGTTCTCTCAGGAACCTCAGATTTGTAAAAATGAACAACAGTTATCAGGTTTTCATAAATGTGAATAAAGCAGACATATAGCTGGTATAGGAGCTGAAACTAGAAGAAAGCATTATATAAAAGAGAATGAACTTTTAAAATCAACTTCATCCTACTGCGGGTACATGACATGCTATTTGAGAAATTGAGCTTTCAGATTCCCTGCTTAGTAAACTGGTTGGAAACCTAGTGGTTCATGAATAAATCACAGCAGATTTACAATGTGCAGCTATCTCAGATTGATGCTCTAGTGTGGGGAGGCAAGTCACATAAATAATTTATATCCCCTTAGTGAGCTGCTTTACTAGACAAGAAATATGGGTGGTCACAAGAATCCATGAAAGCTGGGTGTAGAGGCCAGTTCTCAATCGGATGATATTTTTCCTAAGTCCCATTGTCTTCCCTTTGTTATTTATACCATAATAGTGAAAGAATCTTACCACGGGGGCTTTGGAATAACACTGGAGCACGGGTTATGACAGCCCCTGGGGGTATCTCAGTATCCTCTTCATCATCATCAGAATCTTCCTCTGTGGCCTCGTCTGCCTCTTCAGCTTGCTTCTGAGCTTCAGCCTCACTGGTCCCCTGGATGGGGCAAGAAGCAGTCTCTCCCTGGCCATCATTGGGTGGGGCAGCAACCCGGACACTCACCAAAGCATCCATCTCTTCAAAGAAGGGACAGGTCTCTGGTGCCTGGCCATTCTTAACTTTCCGATAGCTGGTTTGCAGGCTTTTAAACTTGGTCCGACACTGCTCCGGGGTCCTAAGAAAGCCATATTCCCATAACCTCTCAGCCACTGCTCCATACAGCTGGCTGTTGCGGTGACAGTTCCGGAGGGCTTCATAAAACTGGGTCTCACTAAGAATTGCAAGGTAAGTCTTGGTCTCTTCATAGCCCCAGTGTACACCTGCCACCAGAAGAGAAATTTCAGCACCACTTAATCCAGAGCTTTACAGCCTGAATTCCTCAGTCCTATCATCTGCATCATGAGAATTCACCTAAGCTCAGGCTCCTAGATGAAAAAGTAAAAATACTTCATGTTTCCAAAATCCACAAACTCAGTATAGAATGTTTTGCTTCTTTATATCCTTTAGCAATTTCACAGAGACCTTTATTTACAAATTCTGTTTAGCCATATAAAAAAGAAGCTGGCCAGGCACAGTGGCTTATGCCTGTAATCCCTGTGGATCACTTGGGGCCAGGAGTTTGAGACCAGCCTGGACAACATGGTGAAAGCCTGTTTCTACTAAAAACACAGAAAAATTAGCCAGGCGTGGTGGTGTGCACCTATAGTCCCAGCTACTTGGGAGGCTGAGGCATGAGAATCGAGAATCGCTTGAACTGGGGAGGTGGAGGTTGCAGTGAGATGAGATCACACCGCTGCACTCCAGCCTGGACAACAAAGCGACTGTCTCAAAAAAAAAAAAAAAAGTGAAAGAACAAAGATAATGAAAATAACATTTAGCACATGTGCCATGTTTAATTAACCTACATATATTTGTGTCTGCAACAAAAAAGAGAATGAAGAAAACAAGATGAAAAAGAGAAATGAAAAAGCAGAAGACACAAAGACCAGAAAACTAGAACAGAACTAAAATAAGATCATGCATGTCACAAAAACTAGAAGGAAAAGACCACTGCTCACAAAGGAACTGCAACTTTAGCGATGTAGTCCTCCTGTTTTGCCCCATTTTACACTTGAGGAAATGGAAGCTTAGAATGGTTAGATAACTGCTCAAGGTCGCCCAGTTGAGTGGTCATCAGGATTAGAATCTAAGCCTCCTGGGTCATACTTTGGTGCTCTTTCCATAACAGCACAGTTGTACCAATTACATTAATGGTAGTAAATGATACTTTAAAAAGGATTCCATAGGCAAGGATTTTTTTTTTTTTTTGAGACGGAGTCTCGCTGTCGCCCAGGTTGGAGTGCAGTGGCGCGATCTCGGCTCACTGCAGGCTCCGCCCCCGGGGTTCACACCATTCTCCTGCCTCAGCCTCCCGAGTAGCTGGGACTACAGGCGCCCGCCACCTCACCCGGCTAATTTTTTGTATTTTTAGTAGAGATGGGGTTTCACCGTGTTAGCCAGGATGGTCTCGATCTCCTGACCTTGTGATCCACCCGTCTCGGCCTCCCAAAGTGCTGGGATTACAGGCGTGAGCCACTGCGCCCGGCCAAGAATATTTAAATAGAGTGTTAAACAAGCTTTCTCACTGTAGGACTTCTCAATCCTGTTAAAATGCCAATGTATACTATGAATCTCAGAGGAAACTTAGATGTTTCCCAGCTCAGTGTGGTGGCTCACACCTGTAGTCCTAACTACTCGGAAGGCTGAGGTGGGAGGACTGCTTGAACCCAGTGAGACCAGCCTGGGCAACACAGCAAGAGCCTGTCTCTGTTTTAAATATATTTTAACATTTTTAAAGAAAAAAATGTTTCCCCAACTTTGGACAATTCTTCACTGTACTATTCTAAGTAAAAACGAATATAATAAACTGACTGAGCTTTGGGGAAGTAAAAGATAAAATATGTAAAACATCAAGTTCATATGACATACTCAGTAAACACTGGTTCTACTTAAAGATAATATTGTGCCACATTTTTCTCATGAGCCTGCAATGATTTTAAAATCAGGGAAAAAAATAGTTTAGTAAAGAAATGGAAGGAATGATATTCCTCAGGACTGTGAATTTTCTGAGTGTATTTCTTTTAAAAATCTAAATGTATTCCCAATTATCTCACTGATTTTCCCATAAAAGAGAATGAAATGCACACAAAAAATTGAGAAGCACTTCTTTGTTCCCTAAGTGGCAAAGCTGGCATGTGACATTAAGCCTTCTGACCCCACATCCAGTCTCTTCGTTCCCCAAGTCTAATTCCAAAACTCCATGAAGAAAAGCTTCTTACCACCTGGGCTTCTGAACAGAACAGGTGCAGTTGAGTTGGGGTCCTGGGGGGTCGCCTCTAGATCCATGTCATCACTGTCAGACTCCTGAGCCACAGCCTCTTCTGCTCCCTCCTCATGCTGCCAGCCCCTCTGCCCTGGCTCCTCAGTCTCAGCATCGCTACCTACCAGGCCAGAGTGAGAGGCTGCTGCTTCCAGGCCATTATTGGGCAGGGCAATGACCTGAGCACTCATCAGGGCTTCCATCTCTTCAAAGAAGGGGCAGGTCTCAGGCGGGTGGCCGCTCTTGACTTTCCGATAGCTCTTCTGGAGACCTTTGAACTTGGTCCGACACTGTTCCAGGGTCCGGAGGAAGCCATATTCCCTGAGCCGCTCAGCCACAGCCCCATACACTTGGCTGTTCCTATGACAGTTTCTGAGAGCTTCAAAAAACTCAGTCTGGCTGAGAATTGCGAGGAGCGTTCTGGTCTCTTCATAGCCCCAGTGCACACCTGCCACCTTCTCATCTTCAAAGCTCCAGTGATCCTGTTCCACCCAGCTTCTTCTGTCTTTCTTGGATGGTAACAGATCAGCATGCACTCGTCTGTCTCCTGTGTGGCTGCCACTTGGAAGTTCTTTCTCCTTGGAGCCCAGCAGATCTGGGATCCATGGCTCTCCTTGCTCCAACCTGGAGACCACACCGGATTTAGGAAATGGAAATCCTGCTTGCAGGGAAACAAACAAAAGTTGTCATAGTTTGGACTGATTATCACAAAAATCTTGAAATTCAGTCCTGCCTTTTTCATCCAAGAGGATTATAAACAAGGTGTCTAGGGAAGTGTTTTCAGAAAGTTCAGTGGGCTGAAAAAGGTGGGGAAAATACAGGAAACTTCAAAAGATGAGAAATGTTTTATTTTCCAGAGCAGGTGACAAGAGAGGAAAGGATTCTGTTGTGTGTTCAGAGCAGATAATTCTATTCCAAGCTCTCCTATTTGTAGGTAGGTTCTAGTACTGCTGGGAATAATTGTTCTTCACTTGGGGCTACAGAATTAAACTCGGCGTGATTTCAAGGGCGAAGCGAGAGAAGATTGTCTTTACCTTATCCGTTTCCTTCACAGTCAGTCACCAAGTTCTAAAGGTGTTTACCTTAGTAGTCCTTCCTCTCTATTCCTACTGCCACCATCCAAGTCCAGACTACTTACCCTCTCACACGCAGATAATTGCAGCAGTCACTGTTCTACCTAACCGCAGGCTCTTGCTTGCTTCCTCAGTGTACATGCTACCCTGGTGAACCTTAACCTTAGTGCCTACCATACCCATTCCTGTCAGACTCTTCCCTCCAGAACACAGCACACTATTGTTCACCACTCTGTGCCTTTACTTTTAATTCCCTCCTATCCAATTTCAGCCCATCCTTCAAGAGGCTGTATTTGCCAGTGCCCTCAAGAAGCCTTACCGACAGCCCTCCCTCATCTCCCACTCTGACAAACCCATACGGTACTCACACAATTGGGCAAGTCATTGTCTGGCACTGTTTCAGTACAGTTCAGTTCGGCACATACTTAAGAGTTAGCTATAGTGTTCTCAATCATGTTTTTAAGTTCTTTGAGGATAGGCGCATTTTCTTATTGCAGAGTACCCTGCAAGGTGTTGAGCACCTTGACAGGTGTTCAAAAACTGATGAACTCTGCAAGTCTGTATGTGAGATTCAGGGATTTCATCTGGGTGACAAAACAGACCATTACCAAACTGGCTGAGAAGGCTATTGTCTTGGATGATAAGATCAGAATTCAAAACAACCTCAACAAATTTTAAGTGAAATGGTAACAGAAAAAAGTATACAACATGGAGATCAATAGACTACAAAGAAGAAAAACAAGTTCTACAAAAATCAAGTACAAGAATAATCAACTAGGTATAAAGGCATTGGGGAAAGCTATCAGAGTCCTGGAAGTTACCAGGTGAACAAAAAAATGTAACAGGTTGGGCTATACTGATACAAGACATTGCAAGACTGAAGTAAAATTCTTACTTAGCTTCTAACAGACTTTCAGGAAAATAATAAACATAATTTAGTTCCCCACAATTAACATGATATTTGGAGAACTTAAAGGTTCCAACAGAGAGCAACAAAAACTTAGGTTTAAAGAATGGATCTTCTGGGGAAAAGCTTAAGGTAACAAATACAGTTTAATTTGAAGATGGAAAACAACCAAAAGGAAGATGTGCCTTCAAGTATAGAAAAGAATTTTTATCTAGAAAATAATGACCTACTATCATCATTACTAAGAGGAAATAAAATAATTCCAAGTTCTGATAAAAACTAGGGAGCCATTCCCTTGTGGACTTATCAAGAGGTAATATAAGAATACCAGAGGGCTAAACTACATGTCAATAACCACATATTCTGCAATTTCCACTTACTCCTGAAATCCCTTTCCCACTCACTATTCCCAACCCTACTTCCCAACTTGGAATGGCAGTCTATCTTCCCATATGAATCTACTCCTCACCGCTCCTTTGAAAAGGTTTGAGCTTCTCCTTTGGGTTCATCTGCTCCTGTGGTCTCAGGTCTGGGCTTCTTGCCCTCTCTTTCTTGGGTACACCCCTGGGCTGGGGTTCCACTGACTCCTGCCGAACACTTAATAACTCTTGTGATGATTTCGGGGGTGTCATCTTCTCCAAGCGCACTTTCTGCCCCTTCACAGAGACTGTGACCTAGAAACAACCCCCGTTAATTGTCACTGCAAGATCATAATGAGGGGCATTCCCAGAGGAGATTATTTAATACCCCAAAAGAGATCATCTTTCAGAGCCATGGCCAGGGTTGTAGGGGTGAGGGAGGTTAACGTGAACAAGGGTCTTATTCTATTGCCATTAGCTTAAAGCAGTTGAAACTCCAGAAGGAAATGATCAAAATAGTAAACCCACCTTCACGCTGAAAAAAAAAAAAAATCCCCTTTCTTCCCTATTAAGAAACTATAAAACTAGGAAAAACTCATTATGACAGGGTAGGTGAAGGTACACCCAGGAAGCATCTCCAGACAAGCACTATGTGAAAAAGTTACCTATACCAGACCAGAAGTATAGGCCTCACCAAGGGAGACTGTGTCCCTCTTTAAGCCTGTCTATAACTTAATTTAGCCCTCCACCCAATATCACACTTTTGAATTTGAATTCCCCCTCCCTTCTCACCGAAGATCCAGGTCTTCCAGGCTCTCTTTCTAAATCTTCCACGAGAGTCACTGCCTCCTCTCCATTTTCTGGACATTGTTCCTGTACCCAATTCTGGATGTCCCCAGGTAAGACGGTCAGGAACTGCTCTAGCACCAACAGTTCTACAATCTGCTCCTTGGTGCGCACCTCCGGCCTTAGCCACCGACAGCAAAGTTCCCAGAGTTGGCTGAAAGCCTCCCGCGGCCCAGCCACCTCCTGGTAATGGAATCTCCTGAAACGCTGTCGGAAGGTCTCAGAGTTAGTGCCATTCTCTCTCAGACCGGATTTGGCCATCATTAACAGCAGAAAGCAGCTTGCCTTCGCTTAAGAGTCTGGGTTCCAGGGCTTACATCTATCTTCCCATGTCCTTGGAGAATCCCCTGCAGATGACTCTAAGAGGAGTTTCTTCCTAGGGCAGAGAAAGATGGCACTATCAGAAGGAATACATTCATATGTCTAAAGTCTTGCCAGAGCTGGCCTGCCTTCCCATGTTCTCCGAGTAGCCTTCTGAGGTAGCACAATCTTCAGTAAATACACTTTGCAAAAGCTGCTTTTCTGGTTGACTTCCAGGGCAGCCCCAGGAAGCAGCAGGGAATAAAAGTACTGTCAGGCCGGGCGCGGTGGTTCACGCCTGTAGTCCCAGCACTTTGGGAGGCTGAGGCGGGCGGATCACGAGGTCAGGAGATCGAGACCATCCTGGATAACACGGTGAAACCTCGTCTCTACTAAAAATACAAAAAATTAGCCGGGCGTGGTGGCGGGCACCTGTAGTCCCAGCTACTTGGGAGGCTGAGGCAGGAGAATGGCGTGAACCCCGGAGGCGGAGCTTGCAGTGAGCCGAGATCGCGCCACTGCACTCCAGCCTGGGCAACAGAGCGAGACTCCGTCTCAAAAAAAAAAAAAAAAAGAAAAAAAAAAGTACTGTCTGCCCCTCTCCCACCTCCTCCAAATCCGATCCCATTTAACTTCCCTGGCCAATGTTGCACAGTGAGTCCGAACCATATAGGAGAGTTCGAGCTCGAGAAGATCTAAAGACAAGTCACCATCCTGCTTGAAGGCAACAAAAAGCCTCTGTCCAGCTGGTCGCAGCTGATCTCCCCCAGTATGTCCGCAGTCCTTCCCGAAGCCTTCTGCGTCCGCCCCGCCCCCTCGGGCTGCACAACTCCCAAAGCCCACCCCAGGCAAAAATCACGTCCAGAATCTCGGGTCTTTGTTTTCCCCGCGTAGTAGTAGCCGCTCAGCAAGGATTAGGGAGCTACCTGTCGGAAAACCTCGCGCAAGGAGAGAAGCTGGTTTTGGCTCCAAAGCGAGGACCGAGTGGGCTTGGGGAGAGTCACATTGCGCTGGAGAGACGGAGTCCGAGGGGCAGCAGTAACGGGCTTCCTGAGGACGGGCTCGGGTGTCGGCCAGAGGCTCCAGGTGCTGCCGGTTCGCGGACGCAGAGCTCTCAGCTCAAGGAGCGGCGGCTGCGGGATTCTGGCCTCTTTTGTCTCCGCTCCCTCCAGCCCGGTAACCTGGAGCCGTCGTGCAGTCCCTCCAGAGGCCTCTGACCCGGCTAAGGCGCCCTGAGGGCGCCCTCCAGTCCACCCCTGGGAGCGTCTCCCTCTCGAGCTGCCCCTCAACCCCCTCGCATGCTTGCCTCCGGGCCAGCCTCACCCACTCGGGGTCCGGGTCCTACCCCGACCCCGGCCCCCGCCCCGGCTCTCCAGCCTCCCAAGTAGAGCTCCCAAACCGGAAGTCCGAGCGGGCGGCTCGGGGCACCAAGGGCGCATGCGCGAGGGCAGCGACCGCGACTCAGTCTCCGCGGAGCCCGGGCGGGAGTAGCGGGTGGACTCGGTGGAGCCGCCGAACTTCCGGGACTCCCCCGCGACCCCTTCCCAGCTTCCCGTCCGCTCCGCCGCAGCGATTGTCTCGGTGGGTTGATTCAGCACAAACCGCCCGACCCAGGGGCCGGTGCGCGTGTGGAAGGGGAAGCACTCCCCGCGTGGTCGCCTGGAGGTGCGCTGGAGGAGGGGGTGACATAACCAGGGACTCGAGGTCCGCCGTGGGAATGATCCACGAACTGCTCTTGGCTCTGAGCGGGTACCCTGGGTCCATTTTCACCTGGAACAAGCGGAGTGGCCTGCAGGTACTGTCCGACGCAGAGCGCGGGAACCAGGGAGCGCAGGAGCGGCGACCTGAGCCAGCGCCTGGGGGAGTAGGCTGAGGGACCTAGCGGGCGGGGCTTCCAGGGCTGAGGACGTGTCCCTGGACAGGTGACTGGAGGGCAGCCCCTTAGGGTCAAGGCTGATGCGACACCTAGAGAGGCCGGGCCTAGGCTAGAAAACGGAGGGCAGACCTCGAAGAGCCCCACCTGTGGCGGGGCGAGGAACGGGCCTGAGGTCCAGGTGTCTGACAGTTGCTGGGGAATGATATAGAAGTGTGGGAGGCACTTTCTCCTATTTATTTTCACACGTGCATTGTTTGAGTTTTGAAGTACTGGGCCAAATACACAGCTCCCAAACACATGGTAAGCGCTCAGTAAAGTTTGTTGAATGAAATAAATGAAATAGAGAGCGTGTAGTGTTTCCCTCATTACTCCTTTACCAGAAAATTTCTGCACTAGATAAAGCACTTGGTAGGGGGCCTTTGTGTAACCAGGAATGTATGATGTTCCGTATGCATTATCTTATTTAATCCTCACAACCACCTATATCCATTTTACAGATTAAGCTAGGTTTAGAATAGTTAAATAACTATCGGGGTCACATAGCTAGTAATTAACAGCTTAGTTTTGAAGCCGGGTCTGTCTGGCTTCAGTATTTGAACTACTCTTACCTGCTTCTGCTTCCAGTAATGTTATCTAATGCTCTCAATAATTTAGTCCACTTAGGTATTGTTTCTACCAGTTAACAAATGAGCAAACCGAAGCTCAGAAAACTTTATGCTAGCCAGTCCTGGTAGTGGCAAGATTGAAATCTAGGTCCGCCTGATCACCAAGACATGCCCATTCTTAGGAGAATTGGCAATATAGACTGTGGAAGAGCAGAAAAAGTACATTCGTAGTCTATAAAACCTATAAATCAAACAGTTTCCTTTCGTTATTATTTATGAATGTGTATTTGGAGTTCAGGAGTTTAGGTGAATTTTTGAAAAAAATAGGTGAAGATTTGTGTGGTGGAGTTTGAATTGCTATCTTTCACCTGTAGGTCTTTGAAGACTAATTCGATGTTTCACTTTTCTCCATAGAACTTAGTACAATGCCAGGCATATAGGACAGTATTCAGGAAGTATGTGGGTGCCTGATGGTCCAAAATAAAAAGAGATAACACAGTACAGGAAAGATAGCTAGGGAGTGGGTGGGGGAGACAGCCACAAGTAATTCATCTTTTCCCTTCCTTTCTTTCTTGTGAAAAATTCTCAATCAGGTATTTCTACCTTTTCATCCTTAAGGTCTCAGCTTTAAAGTCACTTTGTCAGAAAAACTTTCTCTGAGCACATCTTTAAGCATCCTCCCCTGATGCCATTATTCTCCATCAGCTCGTTTGTTTCCCTTATAGGATTTGTCACAATTCATAATGTATTGTTGTTACCTGCCTTTAGCCTTTCTCCCGCATAGATTGCCCCGGGAGCGAAGACCAGTGGTCGTCTTCATTCATCTACCCAGAGCACCTAGCACAGTTTCTGCCACATAGCAGGTGTTTAGGTATTGATGGAAGAAAAAGAAGACAAAGACAGCAAATATTACATACTTTCTGCAGAGCAGTGTCTTTTACATTTGAATAAAGGGAAAAGTTGTCATGAGTGCCAAGTGTTAATGAAAATTATTTTATTATATTGAATATGTATATACATAAGCTAGGTATAAACTCAAGCATAGTGCTCTTAAACAACTATAAAATCAAATATTTTTATAAATTTAAAGTAAACAAAATACCAGATCAATAAGTTCAAATGACCATTATTCTAATGCAGGATTTCTCAGCCTGTTCCTATAACTGTGTTACATAGAATGGTATCGGTAACTTCAAGATGTTATTTGCTGTTTCAGAATAATTAGATATTGAACTTTTTGAAAACTCTGCCAACAAGAAACGCTCAAATGCCAATTTTAATAGTAGTATCACTTGATAACTGGTAGAGCTGTCTTGTTAATAATATAAAATCTCTTATGTGTATTGAGCACCGGCTATGGGCTTAACTTATTTAATCCTCACAATTATTTTCTTCAGTTTATAGGTATGAAAACAGGCACAGACAAGTATAGTAACTTGCCTAAGCTTTCAAGCAAGTAAGAGGCAACTCAGGGATTCAAACCCAGGCAGTCAGGCTTCAGAGACCAGGTTCTTTTTTTTTTTTTTTTTTTTTTTTTGAGATGGTGTCTCACTCTGTCACCCAGGCTGGAGTGCAGTGGTGCAATCTCGGCTCACTGCAAGCTCCACCTCCCGGGTTCACGCCATTCTCCTGCCTCAGACTCCCGAGTAGCTGGGACTACAGGCACCTGCCACCACACCCGGCTAATTTTTTTGTATTTTTTTTTTTTTTAGTAAAGATGGGGTTTCACCGTGTTAGCCAGGATGGTCTCGATCTCCTGACCTCATGATCTGCCCACCTCAGCCTCCCAAAGTGTTGGGATTACAGGCGTGAGCCACCTCACCCGACAAGAGACCAGGTTCTTAAGCACCGTGTTGTGCAACCTCTTAAGTTACTAACTTGAAGATGTGATTAGCATTGTGTCATTAAAATCTACATTAATTGGATTCCTAATCAATTTTCTGTGGACTCGGTAACAGAAAAATTCTTCTTCGCCTATTTGTTACCACATTTACTGTCATATAAAGATAGCATCCACATATAATCCATATTATATATCCATCCATATAATATGCTAAGTTCCTTTGGAGCAGTAATTGTATCTGATTTTGTTCACTCTTTTATCTCAAAGTATTAGCACAGTACCTGGGATATAGTAATGGAAATGTAAAATGGTACAGCCATTGTGGAAAATGGTATGGCAGTTCTTCAAAAAATTAATAAAGGCCAGGCACAGCGGCTCACACTTGTGATCTCAGCACTTTGGGAGGGTGAGGCTGGAGGATCAGTTAATGCCAGGAGTTTGAGGCTAGCCTGTGCAACAGAGCAAGACTCCATCTCTACAAAAAAATTTTTTTTAATTAGCCGGGCATGGTGACACATGCCTATAGTCCTAGCTACTCTGGAGGCTGAGGTGGGAGAATTGGTTGAACCTAGGGGTTCAAGGTTACAGTGAACTATGAACCCACCACTGTATTCCAGTCTGGGTGACAGAGTGAAACCTTGTCTCTAAAAAAAAAAATTAAATATAAAATTCCCATATAATCTAGCAGTTCCACTTCAGGGTATATCCCAAAAGAAGTGAAAGCAGGGACCCAACAGATATTTGTACACCCGTGTTCACCAAACATTATTCACAATAGCTGAGAGGTGGAAGCAAGTGTCAGTGCAGGGACGAATAGGTAATTGAGATGTGGTATATACATACAAGGGAATATTGTTCAGCCTTAAAAAGGAAGGAAATTCTGGCACATGCTACAACATGGATGAGCTGAAATAAGCCAGTCACAAAAGGACAAATAATGATTCCACTTTTTTTGAGACAGAGTCTCGCTCTGTTGCCCAGGCTGGAGTGCGGTGGCACAATCTCGGCTCGCTGCAACCTCTGCCTCCCGGGTTTAAGCAATTCTCATGCCTCAGCCTCCCAAGTAGCTGGCATTACAGGCGCCCACCACCACGCCTGGCTAATTTTCATATTTTTAGTAGAGACAGGGTTTCATCATGTTGGCCAGGCTGGTCTTGAACTCCTGACCTCAGGTGACCCACCCGCCTCAGCCTCCCGAAATGCTGGGATTACAGGCGTGAGCGATTGTACCTGACCTGAGTGATTCCACTTATATGAGGTAGCTAGAGTAGTCAAAGTCAGAGGCAGTAGAGTGGTGTTTGGCAGGGGCTGGATACAGAGTTTCATTTGGGGCAAACAAAAAAGTTCTGGAGATGGATGGTGGTGCTGGTTGCACAACAGTGTGAATGTTCTTCATACCACTGAACTGTATACTTAAAAGAGCTAAAATGGTAGATTTTGTTATATGTATTTTACCACAGTATTTTTAAAAAGTTGGTTGAAGGAATGTATTTTTCCACTACTTTTTTCTACCTGAACTGCTGTGAAACCTTTATATATAGCATATTAGGCTATCATTTGGTTTTCATTTAAATTAAAAATACAAATGTAAATATGGACACTAAATATATATGGCCAATTATAAGGTGCATTTACAGATAATAGGTATGCTTAATTTTAGATTTTTACTGGAATGAAAACAATGAAAAATGTTATAGGGAATTTGTAAATCCTAAGAATATGTCTGAGAAACCCACGGACTCTGCAGACCCCCGTTTGAGCAATATTGCTAAAGAGACTTTGTTGCAAACAGGTCAAAACCCCCATATCCTTATAGACCATCCCTAGGAGATTGCTTAAGAAGCAGGTAATAGCGGCTGCTCCTGGGGTGGTTGACTCATTTTTAATGTACACCATTTTGTATTGTTTAAATTATTTAGCGTGTGTTATCTATTTTAAGAAGCAAATAATTGGGTCAGGGATAGGGAACCCCTTGGAAGTGCTTTGGAAATACATTATTATCCAGAACTTAACACCTTTAAGTGGACATCTTGAGAAAGAAAACGATAAATGTGTAGTATGAAGCGTTTGAAACGCCTGAAAGTTGGGGCAGTGACTGGAGGTGTTTTCTGCAGTGTTCCTCTTCCTGCAGGTATCGCAGGACTTCCCTTTCCTCCACCCCAGTGAGACCAGTGTCCTGAATCGACTCTGCCGGCTTGGCACAGACTATATTCGCTTCACTGAGTTCATTGAACAGTACACGGGCCATGTGCAACAACAGGTGGGTCCTGCTCTCTTGGGGGGTACACCTCTAGAGGGCAGGAGCTATGTCAAGCTTTCAGTGAATTTATCGGTAATTCATGTGAAATAAGTTATGGATTTCTCATCACTAGAAATATTCAAGTGAAGGCAAGGCCTCTAATTGGTTTGTTTATATAACTTTTTTTTTTTTTTCAGTTAAAGTTGCATTTATTCACATGCAATGTAAAAATCTTTTTTTTTTTTTTATTATACTTTAGGTTTTAGGGTACATGTGCACAACGTGCAGGTTTGTTACATATGTATCCATGTGCCGTGTTGATTTCCTGCACCCATTAACTCGTCATTTAGCATTAGGTATATCTCCTAATGCTGTCCCTCCCCCCACCCCCAACCCCACAACAGTCCCCGGAGTGTGATGTTCCCCTTCCTGTGTCCATGAGTTCTCGTTGTTCAATTCCCACCTATGAGTGAGAACATGCGGTGTTTGGTTTTTTGTCCTTGCGATAGTTTACCGAGAATGATGTTTTCCAGTTTCATCCATGTCCCTACAAAGGACATGAACTCATCATTTTTTATGGCTGCATAGTATTCCATGGTGTATATGTGCCACATTTTCTTAATCCAGTCTATCGTTGTTGGACATTTGGGTTGGTTCCAACTCTTTGCTATTGTGAATAGTGCCGCAATAAACATACGTGTGCATGTGTCTTTATAGCAGCATGATTTATAGTCCTTTGGGTATATACCCAGTAATGGGATGGCTGGGTCAAATGGTATTTCTAATTCTAGATCCCTGAGGAATCGCCACACTGACTTCCACAATGGTTGAACTAGTTTACAGTCCCACCAACAGTGTAAAAGTGTTCCTATTTCTCCACATCCTCTCCAGCACCTGTTGTTTCCTGATTTTTTAATGATAGCCATTCTAACTGGTATGAGATGGTATCTCACTGTGGTTTTGATTTGCATTTCTCTGATGGCCAGTGATGATGAGCATTTTTTCATGTGTTTTTTGGCTGCATAAATGTCTTCTTTTGAGAAGTGTCTGTTCATGTCCTTTGCCCACTTTTTGATGGGGTTGTTTGTTTTTTTCTTGTAAATTTGTTTGAGTTCATTGTAGATTCTGGATATTAGCCCTTTGTCAGATGAGTAGGTTGCAAAAATTATCTCCCATTCTGTAGGTTGCCTGTTCACTCTGATGGTAGTTTCTTTTGCTGTGCAGAAGCTCTTTAGTTTAATTAGATCCCATTTGTCAATTTTGGCTTTTGTTGCCATTGCTTTTGGTGTTTTAGACATGAAGTCCTTGCCCACGCCTATGTCCTGAATGGTATTGCCTAGGTTTTCTTGTAGGATTTTAATGGTTTTAGGTCTAACATGTAAGTCTTTAATCCATCTTGAATTAATTTTTGTATAAGGTGTAAGGAAGGGATCCAGTTTCAGCTTTCTACATATGGCTAGCCAGTTTTCCCAGCACCATTTATTAAATAGGGAATCCTTTCCCCATTTCTTGTTTTTGTCAGGTTTGTCAAAGATCAGATAGTTGTAGATATGCGGCATCATTTCTGAGGGCTCTATTCTGTTCCATTGATCTATGTCTCTGTTGTGGTACCAGTACCATGCTATTTTGGTTACTGTAGGCTTGTAGTATAGTTTGAAGTCAGGTAGCGTGATGCCTCCAGCTTTGTTCTTTTGACTTCGGATTGACTTGGTGATGTGGGCTCTTTTTTGGTTCCATATGAACTTTAAAGTAGTTTTTTCCAATTCTGTGAAGAAAGTCATTGGTAGCTTGATGGGGATGGCATTGAATCTATAAATTACCTTGGGCAGTATGGCCATTTTCACAATATTGATTCTTCCAAACCATGAGCATGGAGTGTTCTTCCATTTGTTTGTATCCTCTTTTATTTCATTGAGCAGTGGTTTGTAGTTCTCCTTGAAGAGGTCCTTCACATCCCTTGTAAGTTGGATTCCTAAGTGTTTTATTCTCTTTGAAGCAATTGTGAATGGGAGTTAACTCATGATTTGGCTCTCTGTTTGTCTGTGATTGGTGTACAAGAATGCTTGTGATTTTTGTACATTGATTTTGTATCCTGAGACTTTGCTGAAGTTGCTAATCAGCTTAAGGAGATTTTGGGCTGAGACAATGGGGTTTTCTAGATATACAATCATGTCATCTGCAAACAGGGACAATTTGACTTCCTCTTTTCCTAATTGAATACCCTTTATTTCCTTCTCCTGCCTGATTGCTCTGGCCAGAACTTCCAGCACTATGTTGAATAGGAGTGGTGAGAGAGGGCATCCCTGTCTTGTGCCAGTTTTCAGAGGGAATGCTTCCAGTTTTTGCCCATTCAGTATGATATTGGCTGTGGGTTTGTCGTAGATAGCTCTTATTATTTTCAGATACGTCCCATCAATACCTAATTTATTGAAAGTTTTTAGCATGAAGCGTTGTTGAATTTTGTCAAAGGCGTTTTCTGCATCTATTGAGATAATCATGTGGCTTTTGTCTTTGGTTCTGTTTATATGCTGGATTACATTTATTGATTTGCGTATGTTGAACCAGCCTTGCATCCCAGGGATGAAGCCCACTTGATTATGTTGGATAAACTTTTTGATGTGCTGCTGGATTCGGTTTGCCAGTATTTTATTGAGGATTTTTGCATCAATGTTCATCAAGGATATTGGTCTGAAATTCTCTTTTTTGGTTATGTCTCTGCCAGGCTTTGGTATCAGGACGATGCTGGCCTCATAAAATGTGTTAGGGAGGGTTCCCTCTTTTTCTATCCATTGGAATAGTTTCAGAAGGAATGGTACCAGTTCCTCCTTGTACCTCTGGTAGAATTCGGCTGTGAATCCATCAGGTCCTGGACTCTTTTTGGTTGGTAAGCTATTGATTATTGCCACAATTTCAGAACCTGTTATTGGTCTATTCAGAGATTCAATTTCTTCCTGGTTTAGTCTTGGGAGGGTGTATTTGTCGAGGAATTTATCCATTTCTTCTAGATTTTCTAGTTTATTTGCATAGAGGTGTTTGTAGTATTCTCTGATGGTAGATTGTATTTCTGTGGGATCGGTGGTGATATCCCCTTTTTCATTTTTTATTGCATCTATTTGATTCTTCTGTCTTTTCTTCTTTATTAGTCTTGCTAGCGGTCTTATCAATTTTGTTGATCTTTTCAAAAAACCAGCTCCTGGATTCATTAATTTTTTGAAGGGTTTTTTGTGTCTCTATTTCCTTCAGTTCTGCTCTGATTTTAGTTATTTCTAGCCTTCTGCTAGCTTTTGAATGTGTTTGCTCTTGCTTTTCTAGTTCTTCTAATTGTGATGTTAGGGTGTCAATTTTGGATCTTTCCTGCTTTCTCTTGTGGGCATTTAGTGCTATAAATTTCCCTCTACACACTGCTTTGAATGTGTCCCAGAGATTCTGGTATGTTGTGTCTTTGTTCTCATTGGTTTCAAAGAACATCTTCATTTCTGCCTTCATTTCATTATGTACCCAATAGTCATTCAGGAGCAGGTTGTTCAGTTTCCATGTAGTTGAGCGGTTTTGAGTGAGTTTCTTAATCCTGAGTTCTAGTTTGATTGCACTGTGGTCTGAGAGACAGTTTGTTATAATTTCTGTTCTTTTACATTTGCTGAGGAGAGCTTTACTTCCAACTATGTGGTCAATTTTGGAATAGGTGTGGTGTGGTGCTGAAAAAAATGTATATTCTGTTGATTTGGGGTGGAGAGTTCTGTAGATGTCTACTAGGTCCACTTTGTGTAGAGCTGAGTTCAATTCCTGGATATCCTTGTTAACTTTCTGTCTCGTTGATCTGTCTAATGTTGACAGTGGGGTGTTAAAATCTCCCATTATTATTGTGTGGGAGTTTAAGTCCCTTTGTAGGTCACTCAGGACTTGCTTTATGAATCTGGGTGCTCCTGTGTTGGGTGCATATATATTTAGGATAGTTAGCTCTTCTTGTTGAATTGATCCCTTTACCATTATGTAATGGCCTTCTTTGTCTCTTTTGATCTTTGTTGGTTTAAAGTCTATTTTATCAGAGACTAGGATTGCAACCCCTGCCTTTTTTTGTTTTCCATTTGCTTGATAGATCTTCCTCCATCCCTTTATTTTGAGTCTATGTGTGTCTCTGCACGTGAGATGGGTTTCCTGAATACAGCACACTGATGGGTCCTGACTCCTTATCCAGTTTGCCACTCTGTGTCTTTTAATTGGAGCATTTAGCCCATTTACATTTAACGTTAATATTGTTATGTGTGAATGTGATCCTGTCATTATGATGTTAGTTGGTTATTTTGCTCGTTCGTTGATGCAGTTTCTTCCTAGCCTCGATGGTCTTTACAATTTGGCATGTTTTTGCAGTGGCTGGTACCAGTTGTTCCTTTCCATGTTTAGTGCTTCCTTCAGGAGCTCTTTTAGGGCAGGCCTGGTGGTGACAAAATCACTCAGCGTTTGCTTGTCTGTAAAGTATTTTATTTCTCCTTCACTTATGAAGCTTAGTTTGGCTGGATATGAAATTCTGGGTTGAAAATTCTTTTCTTTAAGAATGTTGAATATCGGCCCCCACTCTCTTCTGGCTTGTAGAGTTTCTGCTGAGAGATCAGCTGTTAGTCTGATGGGCTTCCCTTTGTGGGTAACCCGACCTTTCTCTCTGGCTGCCCTTAAGATTTTTTCCTTCATTTCAACTTTGGTGAATCTGACAATTATGTGTCTTGGAGTTGCTCTTCTCGAGGAGTATCTTTGTGGCGTTCTCTGTATTTCCTGAATCTGAATGTTGGCCTGCTTTGCTAGATTGGGGAAGTTCTCCTGGATAATATCTTGCAGAGTGTTTTCCAACTTGGTCCCATTCTCCCCGTCATTTTCAGGTACACCAATCAGACGTAGGTTTGGTCTTTTCACATAGTCCCAAATTTCTTGGAGGCTTTGTTCATTTATTTTTATTCTTTTTTCTCTAAACTTCCCTTCTCACTTCATTTCATTCATTTCATCTTCCATCAGCGATACCCTTTCTTCCAGTTGATTGCATCTGCTACTGAGGCTTCTGCAATCTGCGCGTAGTTCTCGAAACTTGACTTTCAGCTCCATCAGCTCCTTTAAGCCCTTCTCTCCATTGGTTATTCTAGTTATCCATTCTTCTAATTTTTTTTCAAAGTTTTTAACTTCTTTGCTATTGTTTTGAATTTCCTCCTGTAGCTCAGAGTAGTTTGATCGTCTGAAGCCTTCTTCTCTCAACTCGTCAAAGTCATCCTCCATCCAGCTTTGTTCTGTTGCTGGTGAGGAACTGCGTTCCTTTGGAGGAGGAGAGGTGCTCTGCTTTTTAGAGTTTCCCGTTTTTCTGCTCTGTTTTTTCCCCATCTTTGTGGTTTTATCTACTTTTGGTCTTTGATGATGGTGATGTACAGATGGGTTTTTGGTGTGGATGTCCTTTCTGTTTGTTAGTTTTCCTTCTACCAGACAGGATCCTCAGCTGCAGGTCTGTTGGAGTTTACTAGAGGTCCACTCCAGACCCTGTTTGGCTGGGTGTCAGCAGCGGTGGCTGCAGAACAGCGGATTTTCGTGAGACCACAAATTCAGCTGTCTGATAGTTCCTCTGGAAGTTTTGTCTCAGAGGACTACCCAGCCGAGTGAGGTGTCAGTCTGTCCCTACTGGGGGGGTGCCTCCCAGTTAGGCTGCTCAGGGGTGAGGGACCCACTTTAGGAGGCAGTCTGTCCGTTCTCAGATCTCCAGCTGCATGCTGGGAGAACCACTACTCTCTTCAAAGCTGTCAGTCAGACAGGGACATTTAAGTCTACAGAGGTTCCTGCTGACTTTTTGTTTGTCTGTGCCCTTCCCCCAGAGGTGGAGCCTACAGAGGCAGGCAGGCCTCCTTGAGGTGTAGTGGGCTCCACCCAGTTTGAGCTTCCTGGCTGCTTTGTTTACCTAAGCAAGCCTGGGCAATGGCTGGCGCCCCTCCCCCAGCCTGGCTGCCGCCTTGCAGCTTGATCCCAGACTGCTGTGCTAGCAATCAGCGAGACTCCGTGGGCATAGGACCCTCCGAGCCAGGTGCGGGACACAATCTCCTAGTGTGCCGTTTTCCAGGCCCGTTGGAAAAGCGCAGTATTAGGGTGAGACTGACCCGATATTCCAGGTGCCGTCTGTTACCCCTTTCTTTGACTAGGAAAGGGAACTCCCTGACCCCTTGCGCTTCCCGAGTGAGGCAATGCCTCGCCCTGCTTCGGCTCGTGCACAGTGCGCTTCACCGACTGTCCTGCACCCACTGTTTGGCACTCCCTAGTGAGATGAAACCGGTACCTCAAACAGAAATGCAGAAATCACCCTTCTTCTGTGTCGCTCAGGCTGGGAGCTGGAGACCGGAGCTATTCCTATTCGGCCATCTTCTGTTTATATAACTTTTAAAAGAAACAAGCCTGATAATGTCTTTTTCAAGTTTCAGGGCCTGAGCTGAGAAGTTAGCTTCTGTTTGTTTGATTTCAGGATCACCATCCATCTCAGCAGGGCCAAGGTGGGTTACATGGAATCTACCTGAGGGCCTTCTGCACAGGGCTGGATTCTGTTTTGCAGCCTTATCGCCAAGCACTGCTTGATTTGGAACAAGAGGTAAGAAGGAGGAGTTATAGGAAACACCTCTGGGACAGTAGATTAGGGCACGTTCTTGAATCTGAAATGCCCTTTGATAAGATCAGGTAGTTAAGAGTGAACAGTTGCCTGCATGGCTGGAAGGTACAGTGTTCTCTCAGTGGTTGCCCGACCTGTGATCAGAGTGGCTTACAGATCATGGCAAAGACTCTGTAGTGAGTTTCTAAGAGCCCTGGGTTGGTTTCTTTATGGCCTGAATATCAGGATTAATAACCTGATTAAATTATCAGTTCTCAATAGCCTAAAATTAACACTTAAGCACATCATGAGATTCTTTCTCATTTTCATAGATCAAATAGATTTGAGATATTTTGTGTGGAGCTCTAATCACAAAGTTTTTATTGCAGTTCCTGGGTGATCCCCATCTCTCCATATCACATGTCAACTACTCCCTAGACCAGGTATGCTGCCCAAATAACCAAATGCCTTGCACTCTGTTGATAGTGTTAGAATAATCTAATTTATGATACTGTTTTTGAGAACTTTTTTTCTTCTGGATTCAGAGCCTAACATTGTATATTTTGTGCCTTTTATATGCTTTACTAGATCAAAACTGTTTAAAGATTTCCAAATATAGTTAAGACTTAATGTCTGATATTAACGCTAATGTTACTGCTCTATATGGACAGCAGTATTAACAAGTATGCCAGCCTCAGAAATAGAAACTGCTTCCCGACTGGGCATGGTGGTACACACCTCTAATCCCAGCACTTTGGGAGGCCGAGGCAGTTGGATCACTTGAGGTCAGGGGTTGGAGACCAGCCTGGCCAAAATGGTGAAACCCCATCTCTACTAAACATACAAAAATTAGTTGGTTGTGGTGGCATGCACCTGTAGTCCCAGCTACTCGGGAGGCTAATGCATGAGAATCTCCTGAATCCAGGGGTGGAGGTTGCAGTGAGCTGGGATCCCACCACTATACTCCAGCCTGGGTGACAGAGTGAGACCCTGTCTCAAAAAAAAAAAAGAAAGAAAAAAGAAAAAAAAGAAACTGCCTCTCTTTGCCATCCTCTTCCTATCTGCAGCGGACCTCCACATCAAATTGCCTTAGGATGCTGGATCTTGACTATTCTGTGGTATTGCCATTTTATCTTAAGTTGAACTATTTGGAAACAAAAGCATTTCCCGAGCTGATTTTGTTTCCCTTACATTTGATTACATACCCTTCTAATTATTCTCTACTTTGCAGTTCCAGCTTCTTTTTCCCTCTGTGATGGTTGTAGTAGAACAAATTAAGAGTCAAAAGGTGAGAACTTTCCTTATTCCTTTTGCCTTGCTAAGCACTGAGGGAATATTGCTAATTAATTTTGCTTTGCATTCTTTTTCAAAGACCCTAGTTTTTAGTAGTTTTTATTTATTCATTCATTTGTTTAACAATATCTGCTTGGTTATCATGTTAAGTGTCAGGAATGCAAAAGTATGACTGTCTTTAAACACCTCCTGGTCCAGAAGGTAGAGGAAATGTTAATAGATGTGCCCAAGAATGTTGTTGGGGTAAGAAAAAAATTGCTGCGGATGTTTGCAGGTGAGAGGAACCTGCAGTAAGGGTTTAGAACTGTTGGGTGTGAAGCAGAAAGTTAATTCTTAGGAAGAAGGTAATAGGTTTATGGTTAGTGTGCTGGCAGTTTTCTGAGAATTTTGAGATCAGTGAGTGAAAGCCAGATGTTTAATAAATATGCCTATTCTTATCACAAGTTTTTATCAGGTGTATTGAGAAGTTAGGAGAATGTCTTTCTGGGCAGAGTTAATAATTCTGAGGAATAAATGCTTTGAGATTTCATATTAGAAGAATCTGCTGTCCTATTGAATTAGTCCACAATTGGACCAAGTCGACAAATGGCTTAAACATCTTTAGCTCAAGTCTTCATTTTTTTAAGCTCTTTGTTTGTGCCTTAGCTTATTAGGGGTGTTCATTTTCATTAATATAACTAGTAAACCAGTTAATCTGCCACATTGCTGCATCATTTTTAACTGTGTAAGTGTAGAAACAAGTGCTCTGCTATGTTCATGCTGTGCCAGCAAAGCCAGTGGTGGGTGTTCATTGGCCCTTCAAAGCTGATTGTCCTCATCAAATAACAACATCCAGCTTTTACTGTCACTTGCTGTGTACTAGGCACTGTGCTAAGTGCTTTAAATACATTATCACACACGATCCACTGCAGGGCTAAGTTGGTTAAGGGGTGTGCCCAGCGTCACACAGATAGTAGTAAATGGGTTTATATCCCAGCTCTATCTGGCTCCAAAGAGTGTGCTCTTAACCACTAGATTAAACTATCTCCCAAAATAAAAGGAGACCTTCTAGGCAAATAGAGTTAACAAGGACAGCATAAGGGAGCCAGGCCTAGCTGCATGTCTCAGTTGGCTTTCAACTGCCGCTGGCTATAGGAAGGAGAGTGGAAAATAGGGGGATTGCAGATGGCTGAATCTTCCTTCCTGCCAGGACGGTGGTAGAGAAACTAGTGTACCAAGGCTCTTCAGAGTTTTTAAAAATCAGGCAGTCAAGATTCTAGGTTTGGGTTGAGAATGGAGATTGATTGCAAACAGGCACAAAGGCGCTTTTTGGAGTAGTGGAAATGTTATAAAACTGGATTGTGGTAATGGTTGCCCAGTGATTGAAATTTACTAAAAATTGTTTATTAGTATGCTTAAAACGGGTGAATTTCATTGTAAATTATACCTCAAAGTGGTAAAAATAAAAGTCTGGGGACCGGGCGTGGTGGCTCACGCCTGTAATCCCAGCACTTTGGGAGGCCGAGGCGGACGGACCACGAGGTCACGAGATCGAGACCATCCTGGCTAATATGATGAAACCCCGTCTTTACTAAAAATACAAAAAAAATTAGCCAGGCATGGTGGTGGGCACCTGTAGTCGCACTACTCAGGAGGCTGAGGCAGGAGAATGGTGTGAACCCAAGAGGCAGAGCTTGCAGTGAGCCAAGATTGCACCACTGCACTCCAGCCTGGGCAACAGAGCAAGACTCTGTCTCAAAAAAAAAAAAAAAAAAAAAAGTCTGAAGAACATAGAGGCAGAGGATTTTTGAAAAAGTATATACCTTAGAAGTAGACTGAATTGGGCCTTAACCTGAAATAAAAAGCTTTCCTTGGCTTTGGCGTTCCAACTCTAAATGATTCTGGTTGCTGTAAGTGCAGTGGTTCTCACACTTTACTGTGCATTAGAATCACCTGGAGGGCTTGTGGAAACACTGAGTGCTGGGCTCTAACCAAGAGTTTGCATGTCTAATGAGTCTCCAGGTTGTGCTGCTGATGGGAGAGAGGTCCCTCTTTGAGAACCACTATGTGTAAATCTTAGGAGAAAGTTTATCCCCAGTCTCTCCTAGATTGCGCCCTCTTGGTTAAATATGGAATAAGAATGTGTCTTGCATGGACTCTTAGAATGGAATCCAGTTTGACAAGGCCATATTTTCCACAGATTCATGGTTGTCAAATCCTGGAAACAGTCTACAAACACAGCTGTGGGGGTTTGCCTCCTGTTCGAAGTGCACTGGAAAAGTAAGTCATGGCTTAACTGGGAATTGGTGGTGGAGGTGGGTGGTCAAATTATTTGACTTCTCACATGTTTTATTTTCAGGTCATTTCAGGTTTCCCTCTTGGGAAGGTTATGACCAGGATAGAAAAAGCTCCATAAGCAGAGGAGCCCATGTAACTTTTATTATGGCTCAGGCCTTGCAAAAAGGGCTATAGAGTGTTGAGTGTCAAAGCCAGGATTTAGGTGCCTGGATGACCTTGAGGCAATCTTTTTAAATGTTTAGATCCTGTTATCCTTGCAGGAATTCCATTACCTGTGCCAGATGTTGCTTGCTATGTCTCAACACGTGTATTTGAGTAGCTGGTATTTTCAAATTGAAGGTCCTTAAAAATGTTTGTGCTTTATAATCCCATAATGCCACTCTTAGGATTTTTATCCTAACAAAACTATTTAATAGAAGAAAATAACTATATGCACAAACGTGTTCATTGCAATGTTGTCTACTATATCAGGAAATTAGAAAATTACCCACAGTAGAAGAAAATTTAAATGATGATATATTCACTTGATAGACTATAAAGCCACTAAAAGTGTAGGTACTATGACATATAAAATATTTTATATAAATATGTACTGACAAAAGATACAAAATTGTATTTATCTTGTGATTACAACTATATGAAAACATATGTAGAGTACAATCAAAGACTGCCTGTTTGATCTTTCCATTTATCCATTTTCCTTATTTTAAAAAAATTGTGGCATTCATTGAAAAGTTGTGATAAGTGGTCCCTGAGGCCGCTCACAACTCTGTTTTGTTCTTTTTTTCTTATTTTAATTTTTTGTAGAGAGAAGGCTTTGCTATGTTGCCCAGGCTGGTCTCGAACTCCTAGGCTCAACCGATCCTCCCATCTTGGCCTCCCAAAGTGTTGGGATTACAGGTGTAATCCCAACTGTGGTACAGTAGTGGCCACTGTACCCGGCCACTCACAACTCTTAATCTCCACTCTAACTGCTGCATGAGTAAACCCTCCAGAACATTCCTTAGGGACTTAATTCTCTATTATACTTTTGTGTATAGAATATAAAATCTTAAGTAGATGATACTATATATACATGTTTGTTCTGTGTTTGCAGGGACCAAACTTTACAGACCACATACTCAGAAATGCATAAATGTAAATAGCTTCACATTTGATCTTTTAAAAGAGAGAGTCCATTCAGTTAGCATACTACAAATAACACAGTCAAGTTCTTGTAATGTCTTTTTCTCCCAACCTTTTATTTTGAAAAATTTTAAACCTACAAAAAAGTTGAAAGAAACGTATAATAAAACACTTGTAGGCCAGGCTCGGTGGCTCACGCTTGTAATCCCAGCACTTTGGAAGGCTGAGGCAGAGGGATCGCTTGAGCCCAGGAGTTTGAGACCAGTCTGGGCAACATAGCGAGACCCTGTCTGTACCAAAAATTAAAAAATTAGCCAGGTGTGGTGCCTGCCTGTAGTCCCAGCTATAGGAAGCTGAGGCAGAAGGATTGCTTTAGCCCAGGAGGTTGATGCTGCAGTGAGCTGAGATCTCGCCACTATAATCCAGCCTGGATGACAGAACGAGACCCTGTCTCAAAACAAAAAACAAAAAACAAAAAACAAACGCTAGTATATCCTTTAGTTGCACCATTTGTTAGCATTTGCCACATTTGATTTCTCTTTTTCTCCTTCTATACATATATGTGAAATGCACAAACTTTTTTTTGCAGAATCATTTGAAAGTAGTCACAGATATCCTAACACTTAACACCTAAATACTTCAGCTTGTATCACTTTAGAAAAAAGGCATTCTTGGCTGGGCATGGTGGCACACACCTGTATTCCTAGCACTTTGAGAGGCCAAGGTGGGTGGATAGCTTGAGCCTAGGAGACCAGCCCAGGCAACATAGTGAGACCTCGTCTCTACAAATACAAAAAAAGTAGGCATGCTGTGTGCACCTGTGGGCCCAGCTACTTAGGAGGCTGAGGTGGGAGGGTGGCTTGAGTCCAGGAGTTCAAAACTGCAGTGAGCTATGATCGTGCTACTGCACTCCAGCCTGGGCAACAGAGTGAGACCCTGTCTCAAAAAAAAAAAAAAAAGAAAGAAAAAAGAAAAGAAAAGAGGATTCTCTTATAGAATGTCAATTCCATATTACACCCAAGAAAGTTAACATTAATTCAGTAATACTATATCCAAATTTTTCTAGTTGTCCCCCAGCATTCCTTCATAGCTGTTCTTTTTTTGCAATCCAGGATCCGATCAGTGTTCACATACTACGTTTTGTTCTCATGTCTTTTTAGTCTCCTTTAATTTAGAACCGTCCCCCTTGCCTTTTGTTCTTGGTATTTTGGATGACGCTGACATTTTAAGAGTCCTGACCAGCTGTCCTGTATAATGTTCCACAATCTGGATTTATTGTTTCCCTATGATTAGATTCGGATTAAACATTTTTGGCAAGAATACTATGTAGGTGATATTATTTCCCATTACATCATATTAGAAGGCACAGAAAGTAAGTTTATCCCATCACGGATGTTATGAAGTTGGATCACTTGGCTTAGGTGTTTTCATCACATGCTGCTCCATTATAGAGGTACATTTTCCCCTTTTTAATTAATATGCTATCTGGTAGGTGATCCTTTGAGACCATCTGAATATGCTATTCCCCAACAACCATTCTGCATTTTGTTTTAGTTTCTGAATTTTGCTAGATAATAGTTTTTCATGTATACCTGGCACTCACGTATTAAATATTCTCTCCCTATGTGATTCCAACAGAAATAAAACAAATTTAATACTGTGTTAGCCAAAAAGAGACTCCGTTAAGTCGATTTTTTAAATTTTTTATTATTTTTATTTTTTATTGCTATAAAACAGTTGTACATATTTAGGACCCATCAGTTTTGAAAATTACATAAAAGAAGGGAAGAAAATATCTTCCCTAAAATAATATCAGCACATATACTGAACATTTTAGATTTCATTGTGTAGGCTGCAAATATGGAAATTCAGTGAGTTAGTTCACCCACATTTAAATTAAAATAGCACAATTATTTTTAACTTAATTGGTTATTTCCCTTATGACTCATCAAATTCTCAGACCTCTGTTTATCCTGTAACAGTTTAAAGCATGACTTCTGAGCCTCTTACTTTCTACTCTGCCCAGAATCCTGGCCGTTTGTCATGGGGTCATGTATAAACAGCTCTCAGCCTGGATGCTCCATGGACTCCTCTTGGACCAGCATGAAGAATTCTTTATCAAACAGGGTCCATCTTCTGGTAATGTCAGTGCCCAGCCAGAAGAGGACGAGGAGGATCTGGGCATTGGGGGACTGACAGGAAAACAACTGAGAGAACTCCAGGACTTGGTGAGAGCCGGAAAAGCAGCCTAGCACCCTCCTGCCAGGAGTCAGAAAAGCATGCACACAAATGATCTTCTGGTGATCCCCTCTTAGCTCATAGCTGAGCACCTTCCATCAGTTCTTTGGATGTAAACATTCGGCTTTATCTTAACTAGTGTGAGACTATAAAATAGAAAATGTGTTTGTGAGATTCTTTTTGTTTCCTCTTTCCCAATATATGCATTTGAGAGATTATAAGTCTTACTTATATAACTACTCTAATGGAGCAGCTAGCTACATTTTAGATTTAAATACAGTTTGGAGATTTTTTTTGTTGTTTTTTTTTTTTAAGATGGATTCTCACCCATCACCCAGGCTGGAGTGCGATGGCGCAATCTTGGCTCACTGCAGCCACTGCCTCCCAGGTTCAAGCAATTCTCCTGCCTCAGCCTCCCAAGTACCTGGAACCAGGCATGTGCCACCACGCCTGGCTAATTTTCATATTTTTTATTTTCATATTTTTAGTAGAGACAGGGTTTCCTCATGTTGGCCAGCCTGGTCTCAAACGCCTGACCTCAGGTGATCCACCCGCCTCAGCCTCCCAAAGTGTTCGGATTACAGGCATGAGCCACCGCACCCGGCCAGTTTGGTGTTTTGATTAGACCCCTCAAAGTTCTGCATTGTCCATATTCATCCATTTATCCATCCATCCATTCATTCATTTATCCTGTGGCAATATTTCATTGAATGCCAGTTATGTACCAGGCATTGTTCTAGGTGCTACAAATAAAAAGTAGTAGTGTCTGTCCCTAAGGAGCTCATAGTTCAGGGGAAGAGATGTAGAAAAGTAAACAGTTACATTACAGTGTACTAACGGCTCTGAAAAGACTTAATATGGGTATTCTTGGAACATGGTCATGGGATAGGGTCTTGGAGTGACTAGAGAAGGCTTTTCAGTGGAAGGTATGTCTAAATTGCAAAGAGTTTGGGAGGAGCTATCAAGAGATATCCAGGCAGAAGGAATGGTATGTGTAAAGGTACAGGGGCCATTAAGGACATGGTTCATTGGGGGAAACAGTAGTAATTCAGTTGAAATAGTCAAGTAAAGGCTGAAGTAAAATGTTATAAGAGATGGTGTGAGGGAGAGGTGGTACTTGAAACTGTTAAGTTGGTACTTGATGAAACTTGAGTTAAGCAGAGGCAGGATCACAAAGGTGCATGTAAACAGTGGAAATGAATTTGTACTTGAACCTGAAAAGAGTTGGGGGCTATTGAATTTTAAGCAAGTGGGTACCACAGTCAGACTTCATGATAAATCACTCTGGATGCTGTGTGGGGAATCATTTTTAAAAAATCAAGATTAGAGGCAGGTCGACCAGTTAAGAGAGTGTTGGGGAGACTTAGGTGAAAATAATAGTCCCCTAAACCAAAGATACTAACATTGAATATGAAAAAAGAGCAAAGAGGTGTGAGAGATGTTTAAAGGGTGGAATCAATAGGCTTAGTGAGTGCTTGGAAATGAGTCAAGAGGGAAGAATCATTGATGATACCCAGGTTTCTGCCTTCAGCAGCTGGGCAAGTAGTGATGATAGGGGTGTATACTGCTTGGTATGCGGGGAAGAAGATGGGTCTAATGGGGGGCATGTTGAGTTTGAGGAACTTGTGGGAAATGTTCAGTGGGTTGAGCCTGGGGCTCATGAGAGCACTCCAGCTTGCTCTAAATCTACATATGGAATCATCAGCATGGGGCTTGGAGGTTTTTAATCTGGGGCCCTTGGGTGGCTTCAGGAGGTTCATGAAATGTTATATGTCTGTACATTTGTCTGGAAGGTCCATAGCTTTTATGATTGCAGAGAGGTCTGTGACCTAAAAATTAAAACTATCTGTTATGCTGATCAGTCACAGACGACGATGTGATTGTATAAGAAGTGTAGGATGAGAGGAAAAGACAGTCTGGGACAGTGCCCTGAGGAGCACTAGCAGAGAAGACATAGAGAGAAGACCTGGAAAACAAAAAAGACCACCTCTTTCATTGTATCAGTAAGGAAGCTGATCGACTGTGCAAGTTTTTACTCAGTAGTAAAGGCAGAGTGAGGGCCCAAATCCCAGTATTTAAAAAGCCACTCTTATTTCCACCTGCCACTGTGCTGCCTGAAGATGAAATACGTCTCTCCAAAACGGGTGGTTTGAGAATTGTGCAATACAAGATTTGAAGTCCTTGCGTCTTTACTTTAAATCATGGGTTGGGAGAGTTACTAGGTATTTTCTTGTTTTCCTTTTCTTGCTTCACACTGCATCTCGATGTGTACTCTTTCCTTGACTAGCGCCTGATTGAGGAAGAGAACATGCTGGCACCATCTCTGAAGCAGTTTTCCCTACGAGTGGAGATTTTGCCATCCTACATTCCAGTGAGGGTTGCTGAAAAAATCCTATTTGTTGGAGAATCTGTCCAGATGTTTGAGAATCAAAATGTGAACCTGACTAGAAAAGGTAGAAATCTCCTTGTCCAATGTACCACACCCTCAAAAGCTCTTCTTCCTTAATACTATGCAGCCCCACAGCATGCCTGGTCAGAGCGAGTGGTCGATAATATTCCTATCCTGAGAATGTAGCAGAATCGTGACGTTTGTCTGAGAAGCAGGTGAAGTTGCTGCCCCACCGAGATTAGCCCTCCCCAGAAAACCCTAACTGTCCTGGGTATTCTCCATCCTCCTTTGACGGTGCCTTCCTATTTTGCAGGATCTATTTTGAAAAACCAGGAAGACACTTTTGCTGCAGAGCTGCACCGTCTCAAGCAGCAGCCACTCTTCAGCTTGGTGGACTTTGAACAGGTGGTGGATCGCATTCGCAGCACTGTGGCTGAGGTTTGTGTTTCATCATATATATATATTTTTTTTTTAGGAAAAAAATTGGACTAGTTTCCTAGAAATTGAGTTACTTGGTCGGGCGCAGTGGCTCACGCCTGCAGTCTCAACACTTTGGGAGACCAAGGCAAGTGGATCACCTGAGGTCAGGAGTTCAAGACCAGCCCAGCCAACATGGTGAAACCCCGTCTCTACTAAAAATACAAAAAATTAGCCGGGCGTGGTGGCGGGCGCCTGTAGTCCCAGCTACTTACGAGGCTGAGGCAGGAGAATCGCTTGAACCCGGGAGGGGGAGGTTGCAATCAGCCGAGATCACACCATTGCACTCCAGCCTGGGCGACAGAGGAAGACTCTGTCTCAAAAAAAAAAGACATTGAGTTACTTGACTTTTGTTTTTTTCTTGATGTGGGAAGAACCGAGCTTGGAAAGAGCTGTTGCAGAGAGTTGAAGGCAGGAAGTAGAAAAGAAAAGCCTCTGTTTTCATTAACAGAGGCAGAACTGCCTTCCCGTTTTCCTGTCTAACTAAAAGACAGGTGGTTTTTAGTTGGTTGGTTAGTTAGTTGAATAAAGGGGAAGTCTTGGTTTAAATTCTGAAAATCAGCATTTTGGATCTGTCTCTATCGTTTGCAATAACTCCTAGGAATCAACTAATTCTGACTAAATTTCGTGTCTTTCTTGTAGTTTAGTATGGCTTATAACTTGTACTTTCATTTCTATACACAATCATCTTATGAGGAAATCAGAACAAATATTATTTTCTCATTCTTATAAATGAAGCAAACATTCAGCAAGCTGACTTGTCTGGCTTGTCTGGTGTGGCACAGTGAGTAGCCATAGTGAGGTCAGTGCCAGGCCTCTGACTCCTGGTGCGCAGTCTTCTTCATTTTGAATTGTGCTGGTGCCACAGACTTAAATTGTGACCAGTAATTTTTCAAAGGAGCATATATGTTCTGTGGCTTGTATTAACATTTGTCTCATGGATATATGATAACACGAAATGAGACATTTAGTCTGCTGTGTTGTTAACTATATTCATGGCTTTCAACATTGGCTAAGCATAGAATCGCATGAGAAAATTTTATTTTTTATTTTTTATTTTTTTATGGAGTCTCGCTCTGTCACCCAGGTTGGAGTGCAATGGCGTGATCTCGGCTCACTGCAACCTCTGCCTCCTGGGTTCAAGCGATTCTCCCACCTCAGCCTCCCAAGTAGCTGGAATTACAGGCACACATCACCATGCCCAGCTAATTTTTGTATTTTTAGTA
This sequence comes from Nomascus leucogenys, assembly GCF_006542625.1. Classification (NCBI taxonomy): domain Eukaryota; kingdom Metazoa; phylum Chordata; class Mammalia; order Primates; family Hylobatidae; genus Nomascus; species Nomascus leucogenys. The sequence continues at coordinate 57,979,326 of NC_044386.1, read as the reverse complement.
GAGATGGGGTTTCACCATATAAGCCAGGCTGGTCTCAAACTCGTGAGCTCAAGTGATCCTCCCACCTCAGCCTCCCAAAGTCCTGGGATTACAGGTGTGAGCCACTGCGCCCGGCCCCCATGAGGAAATTTTAAAACCTGCACTTGCACTAAGTCCTTACTTCCAGAGCTTCTGATTCGTAGGTTAGGAAAGGGTAGGTACCTTTATTTTATTTTATTTTTGAGACAGGGTCTTGCTTTGTCGCCCAGGCTGAAGTGCAGTGGAGCAATCGTGGCTCACTACAACCTCCGCCTCCCGGGTTGAAGCAATTCACGTGCCTCAGCCTCCTGAGTAGCTGGGACTGCAGGCCTGCACCAGCATGCCTGGCGTACTTTTTTGTATTTTAATAGAGATGGGGGTTTCACCATGTTGGCCAGGCTGGTCTTGAACGTTTGGGCTCAAGTGATCCTCCTGCCTTGGCCTCTCAAAGTGCTAAGATTACAGGTGTGAGCCACCATGCCCGGCAGGTACTTCTATTTAAGCAAGCCAGTCCACCCACCAAAGACAGACCTCTACAGGGGTTTTTGAAACAGACAGGACTAAAAAGCAGTGCAGTTCACTCAGTGTCTGGAACTGCTAAGAGCATCAAATCTCCATTGGTTAGAAGTACAATAATCTATTATAAATATGGTTTCCCTTTCTAGTCACTGTCTCAAAAACTCCTGGTCATCAGAGGTAGAGCTGTGATATAGACACAGAATGTTTGATCTTAAAATGGCTTTGAAGTATCATTTGATTTGATTCTTTCTGGGCAAGTAAATATCTAAATGACCCATGTTCCTGTCCTTTCAAAATTTTAAGACATTTCCTCACCCCCGTCTGTAGGCCAAGGCAGTTTCTAGTCTAGAGGGGTTGGTATCAGTTCCTTCATTTTTGAAAATTGAATCTAGTTCTGTTGCTTTATCATTTTTATTATAAATCTTTGGAAAGCATAATTAATGGAAGAAAGTAAAATTGTACTCAGTGAATTATAAACAATAGGAAAAATTGTTTTTTTCTTGTGAAAGTTTGCTAGAAATTAGATTTCCAATTTGTAAAAACGATAAGCAAACTGAAGCACAGACTCTTTGAAGTTTCTTAGAATTGTAGCTAATAGACTTTGGAAGGCGTTATTGTAGCAATAACAGCCTACAGCAATGAAAAGCTGTGCCCTGAAGGAAAGGGGGGGAGTGTTTTGTAAATATGTGTTATATTTATCCCTTTTGGGATTCTTTCTCTCCTTTAAAAAATTTTTTCTTTAAAGTGTGTATACTATGCGAATCTATTTCTGTAAAGTTCAAAAACAGGCAAAGTGAATCTGGCGCTAGAGGTCAGTACTGTATTTGCCTTTGAGTCAACGGGAGGGGCATGAGTGGGGCTTCTAGGGTGCTGGCAACACTCAGTTCGTTCCATTTCTTGATCTGGGTGCTGGTAATACAGGTGTTCAATTTGTAAAAATCTTCAAGCTGTGAACTTATGACTTGTACTTTTCTGTATGTATTTTAGTACTTCAACAAAAGGTTTTAAAAATTCTGAGGTACTTAATAGTTTTTATTTTAATTATGTCTTTAGTTTTTACTGCTTACATAGAGAAATGGTGGTATTACTTTTTGTAGGTTAATCTTATAATTTGCAACGTGTTGAACTCTTTTTAGTCGTAATAGTCTGATTCTATCAGTTGTTCTAAGTAGATGATCATACCATCTGCAAATGAGAGAACTTTCCTTTTATTTTTATTTTTTGAGATGGGGTCTTGCTGTGTTGCCCAGGCTGGTCTTGAACTCCTCGGCTCAGGTGATCCTTCTGTGAGCCACCATCCCCAGTCCAGAGTTTTTTATCATAAGTAGATGTTGAATTTTATCAACTGCTCTTTCTGTATCAATTAAGGTTCAGTTTCTTGCTCTGGGTTATTTTTCTCCTTTAGTCTATTTATATGATAAATTTCTGGTTAGATTTTGAGATACTGATTCTTCCTGAGATAAACACTACTTGACTGGATGTTTTACATCTGTATTCACTAGTTGTATTAGTCTGTTCTCATGCTGCTAATAAAGACATACCCAAGACTGGGTAATTTATAAAGGAAAGTGGTTTAATGAACTCACAGTTCCACATGGCTGGGGAGGCCTCACAGTCATAGCTGAAGGCGAATGAGGAGCATAGTCAGGTCTTACATGGCAGCAGGCAAGAGAGCTTCTGTAGGGGGACTCCCCTTTATAAAATACTATCAAAATATATAAAATATATAATTTATTATAAAGTAAATCACCCCTTTATAAGAGTGATTTATTCCCTCTCAGAAGAACAGCATGAGAAAGACCACCCCTATGATTCAATCACCTCCCACCGGGTTCCTCCCACAACACGTGGGAGTTATGGAAGCTACAATTCAAGATGAGGTTTGGGTGGGGACACAGCCAAATCATGTCACTATGAAATAAGACTATACCCTTCTTTTCCTGCATTTTGCTTATGTGGTTTTGGAATAAAGATTCTACAATCCTCATAAAATGGGCTAGTTAGGTTTTGTTCTTTTTCTATTTTTTAGAACAGTTTATATAAGACAGGAATTCTTACTGAAAGTTTGAATTTACCTGAAAAATAATCTAAGCTAGATATTTTTAGGAGGGAAAACTTAACTAGTTCAGTGTATTTAAAACCTATTGACATAAAACAGGTATTTCTTGTATTAATTTTGGTATTTTCTAGGACTTTACCTCTTTCATCTAGATTTAATTTAAAAAATCTGTAGTCTTTTATGTTTTATTTATTTAGAATTTCTTTTTATTGTTTAGTCTTATTAGTCTTTTTAAAGAACAAGCTTTTGTTTAATCTTTTTTTTTTTTTTTTTTTTTTTTTTTTGAGACAGAGTCTCACTGTGGCCCAGGGTGGAGTGTATTGATGCAATCTTAGCTCACTGCAGCCTCCACCTCCCAGGTTCAAGGGATTCTCCCACCTCAGCTCCTGAGTAGCTGGGATTACAGGTGTGCACCACAACGCCCAGCTAATTTTTGTATTTTTAGTACAGATGGGGTTTCACCATGTTGGCCAGGCTGGTCTCGAACTCCTGACCTCAAGTGATCCACCTGCCTCGGCTTTTCAAAGTGCTGGGATTATAGGCGTGAGCCACTGGGCCTGGCTTTTTAATTTAAAAAAAATTTGTAGACAGCGTCTCGCTCTGTCACCCAAGCTGGAGAGCAGTGGTGCAATGATGAGTCACTGCAGCGCGATCTCCAGGCTCAGTCGATTTTCCCATCTCAGCCTCCCAAGTAGCTGGGACTAGAGGTGCATGCCACCGTGCCCAGCTAAATCTTTTTTTTTGAGACACAGTCTTACTCTTCTTACTCTGTCGCCCAGGCTAGAGTGCAGTGGTGTAATCCTAGTTCACTGCAGCCTCCAATTCCTGGTCTCAAGCAATCTTCCCTTCTGCCTCAGCCTCCCGGTACAGGGATTATAGGCATGAGCCTCAGCACCTGGCCTTTCATTTTCTTTTTTCTTTTTTTTCCCGGAGACAGGGTCTTTTTCTATCTCCCAGGCTGGAGTGCAGTGATATCATCATAGCTCACCGTAATCTTGAACTCTTAGGGTAAAGCAATCCTCCTGCCTCAGCCTCCTGAGTAGCTAGTACTACAGGTGCAAATCACCATGCCTTGCTAATTTTTAAACTCTTTTGTAGAGACAGAGTCTCAGTATGTTGCCCAGGCTGGTCTAGAACTCTTGGCTTCAAGCAGTCATCTCATCTCAGCCTCCCAAAGTGCTGGGATTACAGATGTGAGCGACCACACCTCAGCACTGCAGTTTTGACCTGCTTCATTTCTGACCTGGGCCAATTCACCCATCCTTAGGCAACCTGGTGGTCCCCTACTCCCAGGTGGTCACCATATTGATGCCGAATTTATTGTGGACACCTGATTGGTGTAGCACACTACAGCCCAGAATTCCTAGACTCAAGTGAAACTTCTGCCCCAGCCTCCCGAGTAACTGGGCCTGTAGGCATGTGCCACTGTGCCCACCAGGCTTTTTCTTTTTTTAATTTTATTTTTTAAACATATATTTTAGGGTCAGGTGCAGTGGCTAATGCCTGTAATTCCAGCACTTTGGGAGGCCAAGGCAGGTGGATCACTTGATGTCAGAAGTTTGAGACCAGCCTGGCCAACATGGCGAAACCCTGTCTCTACTAAAATAAACTACAAAAATTAGCCAGGTGCAGTGGTGTGTGCCTATAGTCCCAGCTACTCAGGAGGCTGAAGCAGGAGAATTGCTTGAACCTCGGAGGCAGAGGTTACAGCAAGCTGAGATGGCGCCACTGCATTCCAGCCTGGGCAATAGAGTAAGACTCCGTCTCAAAATAAAATAAATAGAGATATACACACACACACACACACACACACACACAACAATATATATATATATATATATATATATATATATATATTTGTCTTTTTGTTTGAATTCTCTGTTTCATTGATATCTGCCTTTTTCTTTATTAGTTTCTTCCTTCATTTTTTTTTTTTTTACTCTTTCCCAGGTTGAAAGCTTGACTCCTCTATTTTTAACCTGTGTTTTCTGAGAAATAGATATAAAACTTTACATATTGTTTTGACTGTGTCTCACAAGTTTTTGGCATGTAGTGTTTTCATTATATTCTATATAATTCTAATGAATTTTGTTTATGATTTTTTAACCAAGGAATTTATTTTAATTTTATTGCATTATAGTTGGAGAACATAGTCTGAATTATATTGTTTCTTTGGAATCTATTGCAGGTTTCTTTATGGACTAATACAGGGTCTGTTTTTGTTTGTTTGTTTGTTTTATTTTGTTTTGCTTTTTGAGACAGAGTTTTGCTCTGTCACCCAGGCTGGAGTGCAGTGGCGTGATCTCGGCTCACTGCAACCTCTGCCTCCCGGGTTCAAGTGATTCTCCTGCCTCTGCCTCCTGAGTAGGTGGGGTTACAGGCATGTGCCACTATGCCCGGCTAATTTTTGTATTTTTAGTAGAGATGGGGTTTCGCCATTTTGCACTGGCTGATCCCGAACTCCTGAGCTCAAGTGATCCGCCCACCTCGGCCTTCCAAAGTGCTGGGATTACAGGCGTGAGCCACCACACCTGGCCTAATATATTCTTTACTTAGATTCTATTTTGTTAGTTACTAAGATCACTATCCAGCTTCCTTTCAAATCATATTTACCTGATACACTCTTACATCCTTTATTTGCAACCTTTCTGTGTGCTTTCATCCCACTCTTCCTACCCTGCCAGTCCCCCAAGCGGCCACTGATCTGATCTACTCCCTGTTACTCTAGGTTAGTTTGTACTTTCTAGAGTTGATAAAAATGAAATCATACAGTATGCACTCTTTTGGAGGAGGAGGCCAGGCTTCTTTTACTCAGCATAATTATTTTGAGATGAACCCATGTTGCATTTATCAATGGTTTATTCCTTTATATTGCTTACTAGTATTCTATTGTTTATACCAGTGTGTTTATCCGTTCATCCTTGATAGATATTTGGGTGGCTTCCCAATGTCTTTTTTTTTTTTTTTTTTTTAAGACGGACTCTCGCTCTGTTGCCAGGTTGGAGTGCAGTAGCGCAATCTCTGCTCACTGCAACCTCCGTCTCCCGGGTTCAAGCAATTCCCCTGCCTCAGCCTCTGGAGCAGCTGGGATTACAGGCACCCGCCACCATGCCCAGCCAATTTTTTGTATTTTTAGTAGGGATGGGGTTTCACCATGTTGGCCAGGATGGTTTCGATCTTTTTTTTTTTTTTTAATTTTATTATTATTATACTTTAAGTTTTAGGGTGCATGTGCACAACGTGCAGGTTTGTTACATATGTATCCATGTGCCATGTTGGTGTGCTGCACCCATTAACTCGTCATTTAGCATGAGGTATATCTCCTAATGCTGTCCCTCCCCACTCCCCCCACCCCACAACAGTCCCCAGTGTGTGATGTTCCCCTTCCTGTGTCCATGTGTTCTCATTGTTCAGTTCCCACCTATGAGTGAGAACATGCGGTGTTTGGTTTTTTGTCCTTGCGATAGTTTGCTGAGAATTATGGTTTCCAGTTTCATCCATGTCCCTACAAAGGACATGAACTCATCATTTTTTATGGCTGCATAGTATTCCATGGTGTATATGTGCCACATTTACGATTAAGAAAATGTGGTTTCAATCTCTTGACCTCGTGCTCCGCCCACCTTGGCCTCCCAAAGTGCTGGGATTCCCCACTGTCTTTTTCATTTGCATGCCTGTAATGACCAATGAGGTTGAATATTTTTTCATGTGCCTCTTTGCCTATTTTGTATTGGGTTTTTGTTTTCTTGTTGTTGAATTTTGAGCATCCTTTATGTATTCTGAATTTAAGTTCTTTAACAGATATGTGACTTACAAATATTTTCTCACAATTTTTTTTTTTTTTGAGACAGAGTCTCGCCCTGTTGCCCAGGCTGGAGTGCAGTGGTGCAATCTTGGCTCACTGCAAGCTCTGCCTCCTGAGTTCAAGAGATTCTTCTGCCTCTGCCTCCCAAGTAGCTGGGACTACAGGCGCCTGCCACCATGCTCGGCTAATTTTTGTACTTTTAGTAGAGATGGGGTTTCACCGTGTTAGCCAGGATGGTCTCGAACTCCTAACCTCGTGATCCACCCACCTCAGCCTCCTTAAGTGCTGGAATTTACAGGCATGAGCCACTGCGCCTGGCCTATTTTCTCACAATTTATGACTTGTCCCAGAAGTTTTTAATTTTGATAAAATCCAGTTTACCTTTTTTTTTTTTCTTTTATGGATCATGTTTTTGGTGTTATGTGTAAGAACTCTGCCTAACTCAAGGATACTAAGATTTTCTCTTCTGATTTCTTCCAGAAATTTTATAGTTTTCAGTTTTATACCCAGGTCTATGATTGATATGCTTGGACCTGTGTCCCCGCCAAAATTTCTTGAGTTGTAATCCCCAGGTGTTAGAGGTAGGGTGAGGTGGGGCATGGTGGGAGATGATTGGTTCATGGGGCAGTTTCTCATTAATGGTTTAGCACCATTCCCCTTGGTACTGTCCTCACGATAGTAAGTTCTCGTGAGATCTGGTTGTTTAAATGTGTGCAGCACCTCCCCCTTGCTCTCTCTTGCTCCTACTCCTGTGATGTGAGACGCCTTTGCCTTCTGCCATGATTGTAAGTTTCCTGAGGCCTCCCTAGAAGCCAAGCTGAAGCCACCATGCTTCCTGTACAGCCTGCAGAACTGTGAGCAACTCAACCTCTTTTCTTCATAATTACCCAGTCTAAGGTATTCTTTACAGCAGTGCGAGAACGGAATAATACATTGATCCTTTCGAGTAAATTTTTCTATGTGGGGCAAGGTATAGTCTTCTTTTAATACATTGCTGGATTTGTAGGGAACCATTCTTTGCAGGAGTTCTCACTGTAATGAAATTTGTCCCTGTTTTGTTGGTTGTTTTCATAGCATCTCTGGAAGTTGATGGTAGAAGAATCCGATTTACTGGGTCAGCTGAAGGTAATGGCTTAGCTGTTGTAATTCTTACGGTGATGCTGGTAGGCAGTGACTTGCATTCTCTGACGTTTCCTGAGAGCACTGGTTGCCTACACCCAGACTTCCGGAGTCAACTCATTTGTTCGTATCCAAGTGAGCAAACTATACCTAATGCCACAAATCTACTGTAATACAAAGATTTGGGAGTGTACTTTTTTCTGGCATATATATATAATTATGTTGCTATTGAATAAATAATGCCAAATACACACCAGTCATCCTGCTATGTGGAACTAAGTATGCCTCTTTGAAATGCCAAATGCCTATATCTTTTGTAGCTTGGGCTCAAATTGATGAAATTAGAAATTACTGTATACGTGTAATTCCTCAGGACAGTGAGGAGCTCCTGCCTTGCTTTACTGAATTGTAAATTGAAATTCTTTCCTCAGATCGTTAAAGACTTTTACCTTCTGGGACGTGGAGAACTGTTTCAGGCCTTCATTGACACAGCTCAACACATGTTAAAAACACCACCCACTGCAGTAACTGAGCATGGTAATTGTCAGTGGCCCTGAGAATGATCAACTGATTGACATTGTAGGGTATTTCTTGGCTGCTGCTGACCCTTTTAAGGCCTGCTCCACATAAGAGCAGCCTGATGAGTTACAGAGCAGTGGCTTCCAGAGATGGAAGGCCCTTGCAGGTAGGCTTCATGCTGGGGTCATTGGGAACAGTGTCTTGGCCTATGACCCTTCCTGAAAGAGTTGGTTCAGGCCTTCAAACCAGGTATTTTTTCTCATTGGATTATAGCCATATATACTTTATGGGCCATATTGGGACTTAGTGCTGCTTGTAGTTTTGTAGTAGAATTCTTTAGGTGTGAATGATGGAAACTCACCCGAACTAGCCTAGTTAGGAAAGGGAAATGGATTTGCTATTGTATCTAAAACCCCAGTGGGATAACTTGGATTCATTCTCTCTCTCTCTCTCTCTCTCTCTCATTCACTCATTCGCCATATCTTGTCTGTGTCTCTTGTGAATGCTTTGATGACCTTCTGGAAACATCATCACCAGCAGCTCCCAGGAATATGCCTCACAGTGTCCTCTACGGAAGGAACTGAACCCAGTCCCTCTTGTTGCAAGTTAGAGAATTCTAGGGAATTATCTAGGTTTTGATTGGCCCAGCCCACATCACATCCCTATCCCTGTATCAGTCAAAGAGGTCAGACGCTAGGCTATGCCTAGTTCAGTGAAGAGTCTACCCCTTGACCAACTGATGTCCATTCCCATTCATACTGCATGAGTAGAGTTGGGTAAGGATCCAAAAAAAGAAACTGTGAGAAAGAAAATACATACACACAGGCTGATCATTTTTCTAACTCAGTAAAACCATAGATGTCCACTGTACTTGTATAAATATAAGTACTTGTGGTTGCAAATATCAGAAAATCCAATTCAAACTCAAGCAAAGCAAAAGGAAAGAAATAATGTATTGATTCTCATAACTGAAAAGCTCAGACGTATGATGGTTTTCAGCTAAGTTTGATCCAGTGATGGGTGTGGCACCTTTAGGACTTGGTCTCTTTCCGTCTTTTACCTCTTTCTTTTCAGACAGGCCTGCTCTGTATGGTAGCAAGATAGTCTCTAGCCAAGTTTACATCCTACTAAGCCCCTGTTTATCTTGAAAAAAGAGCTGGACTCTTTCAGAGTCTGAATAGAGCCTCTGGATTGGCCTGGCTTGGTCATGTTAATATCCCTAAACAATATAGCATAACAAAGTAGAGTATTACATTCCATTTGATCATGCCTACATCACCCAGCTACCCCAGAATCGGGTGTTGTCTAGCACTGACCCACTGGAAATATGTGAACTGTACTGAATAGGGATGATTCTCCAAGGAAAATCAGGAGGCAGTTTGTCAGCAAGAAGAGAAGGATGGATGGATGTTAGACAAATGCAACAGATGTCCACTGTGTCCTGCTGTTAGCATTGGGCATGTTGGGGGAGAAGCGGAAAGCTGGAGGAGTCTGGGTTTGTTTTGTAGCCAAGCGTCCTTGTCAGCCTGCATGTTCTTTCTTGCAGATGTGAATGTGGCCTTTCAACAGTCAGCACACAAGGTATTGCTAGATGATGACAACCTTCTCCCTCTGTTGCACTTGACAATTGAGTATCACGGAAAGGAGCACAAAGGTTTGCCATTCCTCCCTGCCACCTTAGAGTTCCTACTGGTCATCATCCATTTTCCCATCTCTGCTTCCATCCCCTGCCATAGAAACCATATAATTTTGGATCTTAGAAATCAGCTAGTACAATACTGTAATTCTATAGAGAAGAAAAGGAAAGTCCAGAAGTCCAGAGAGGCTAAGTGAGATGACCAGGCCATGTTTTGGGGGAGTTGGGGTTTTTTTTTTTTTTTTTTTTTTGTCATGCTGCTGGAATGGTCCCTGTTTATTTGTTTCCAGCCCCCAGATTTTAAGGCTGAGGAAAGAATCTCTAGAAGACCTCCCAAGAGAACCTCACATAGAAGTTTCCTTGTCCCCTTCTTTTTGTCCCCTGAAAGCTTCTGACATCGCAGACTCCAGTGAGCTCTGTTTCTTTTCTTTTGGAGACAGAGTCTCGCTCTGTTGCCCAGGCTGGAGTGCAGTGGCACAATCTTGGCTCACTACAACCTCCGCCTTCCAGGTTCAAACAATTCTCATGCCTCAGCCCCCGTGAGTAGCTGGGACTACAAGTGCGTGCCACCACGCCCAGCTAATTTATGTATTTTTAGTAGAGACGGGGTTTCACTGTATTGCCCAGGCTGGTCTTGAACTCCTGTGAGCTCTAGTTTCATTAATGATATTCACTTGTTGAGTCTCTGGTTCTAGATTAACCAAGTTGTTATCTTTTCTTTTTTTCTTTTCTTTTCTTTATCACAGCAGATGCTACTCAGGCAAGAGAAGGGCCTTCTCGGGAAACTTCTCCCCGGGAAGCCCCTGCATCTGGCTGGGCAGCCCTAGGTCTTTCCTACAAAGTACAGTGGCCACTACATATTCTCTTCACCCCAGCTGTCCTGGAAAAGTGAGTATTTCTGAGTTTCTTACACGTAAATATGACCCACCTTACTTGTAAGGGAAGAAACTAGCAGGAACAGAATTAGTGGGAGAGCAAGGTGTGGTGGCACACGCCTGTAATCCCAGCTAGTCCAGAGCCTGAGGCAGGAGGATCCCTTAAGCCCAGGATTTCAAGTCCATCCTGGGCAACATAGTGAGACCCTCATCTCGTATAAAAAAAAGAAAAAAAAATTAATGGGGGCAAGAGAGCCACCCAACTAGTTTTTAACAATCTGTAAATCAAAAGTTGTAAACGCTTATGCCTTCAGGGGCTAGACTGATCACATTAATAAGTGAAGCCACAGATATGAGACACGGAGTTGGAATCAATGGGAGGGCATATCTACTTCAAACCATCGTTTTTTTAAATTGCCAAATAATAAGCAGTTTGTAGGCTGCCAGTTTGTGAGCTCTGGAAAATAAGGTCTCAGGCACCATGTCGAGACAATGGCCTTTGATTCCATCACACCTGACAAGGTCTCTCCCTCACTTTTGTAATATTTTTTGTTGATTTACTTGGGAAAGTCCTCCAGCCTGCATGTTTGCTATGGATGTTAGCCACTGGGGAGAAGACTGCCTCCTTACCCCCAGGGAGAGACAACAGGGGCAGCCAAGCTTAGGGGTGGAATAAAAGAGCTGACCAAGCTGGAGTCTCCTTCTGTCAGGTCAGCTTTGTTCTTTATCATGAGAGCTTGCCAAGTGCTGTTGCTTGGCTTGGTCAGGACCTAATGTCCCCAAACCAGAGATCTACAGAAAAGAGGTAAGAGAAGCAAATGTGGCTGGTGGTGGCTTTTGAAATCTATCCTCATGCCATATCTAGGAACTTCCCAAACCCAATTACTGGTCAGAGAACTGGCCCCTGGCCTGGATGGAGGATTGAAGCTGTCATACTCTGTGAAGCCAGAGGAATGAAGAAAAGGGAAACAAAAAGGCCATCTCTTCTTCCAGCCACCACTCTTAATCCTTCCTGTTCTTCTTCCTAGCCCTCTCTACTTTTTTGAGGTAGAGAAGCTTAGGGTAGAATAGACTGGGCATAAACTAGAAAAGATGAGACTGGTTCAGGGAGAAGATTCTATGGCAAATTCAGAGCCCACGGCCCAGCTAAGCAAGTGGCATGGACCCTGTACAAAGAGCTTCCAAAGATCCTTAGCTCCCAGAATCCTATAGGCCCACAGTCCACTTACCTCCTAACTTGATATGCTCTCACCACCCTTGAAGAAATCAAGTTTAGAAGTATTTTTGCATTTTCATTATAAAAATTTCTAAATATAAACAAAAGTATAGACCATAACAAAATCCTGTGTCCTCATTATTCATCTTCAGTAACCGTCAACATTATACTACTTTTATCTGTCCTTCCCCCACTTCTTTGCTAGAGCTGTATAAAGCAAATCGCAGTCATTTCATTCTGCCAATAAACAATTGAAAAAGGCATATTTCAACAGAACTACAATGCCATTATCACATCCAGTAAAATTAACAGTAGTCCCTTATAATCCCTTATAATATCCAGTCTACACTGAGATTTCTCCAGTTCTCTAAAAGTTATCTTTATGTTTGGGTTTGTTCAAATCAGTTTCCAAACAGGTCTATCATTTCATTATGTTTGTTCCTTTAGAAATAGATAATTTTAAAAACCAAACAGAATGGGACTGTCTTCTGCAAGCCTGCCTACAGACAGGTAAATCCTATTCTACCAAGAATCAGCTGTTCTTCCCATGTGTCTTTTCAGTATGGAGTCTCAGCATTAAGCAGTTAGCCCCTGAACTTGCAAGGAGGCAGGAGCAGGAGTCTATCTCAGAGGGAAGCTATTTTACTTTCTTTCAGCTCTCAGGGACAGAGAATCAGATTCATCATAATCCTTGATTCATAACACACTATTTTTTTTGAGACAGGGTCTTGCTCTGTTGCCCAGGCAGCACACTGCAGCCTTGACCCCTGGGTTCAAGCAATCTTCTGCCTCAACCTCCCAAGTAACTGGGACTATAGGTGGGCACCACCACACCTGGCTGATTTTTTTAATTTTTAGTAGAGATGGCATCTCACTATGTTGCTCAGGCTGGTCTTGAACCCCTGGGCTTAAGTAATTCTCCTGCCTTGGCCTCCCAAAGTGCCGGGATTACAGGCATGAGCCAACACACTTGGCCTGCTTTAAGAATTATAAAAACGGCTATATGTAATCTTTTGTGATTTACCTTTTTCATTCAAAAACCGTATTTTTGAATATGAGAAGCAACACGAGTCAACCATTCAAAAAGGCATATTTCAACAGAACTATAATGCCATTATCACAGCCAGTAAAATTAACAGTAGTCCCTTATAATCTAGTATCCAGTCCACATTGAAATTTCCCAAGTTATCTAAAAAATGCAGATGGGGTCTCATCTTGTTGTATAGCTGGAGTTCATTCATTTGACTGCTATATAATATTCCATTGTATAAATAAATTATAATTTATTTGTCTACATCTCTAGTCACTCTTTCCTGACTGCCTGTTTGTGAGAGGAGTGGGTGGCACAAAGTCATAGAGTCTGTCATGTGGGGGAAGTGCAGGGGATGAAATTTTTGTCTTGAATATCCTGTTGTTTCTGTCCTAGGTACAATGTTGTTTTCAAGTACTTACTGAGCGTGCGCCGGGTGCAAGCTGAGCTGCAGCACTGCTGGGCCCTACAAATGCAGCGCAAGCACCTCAAGTCCAACCAGACGGATGCGATCAAGTGGCGCCTAAGAAATCACATGGCATTTTTGGTGGATAATCTTCAGTACTATCTCCAGGTCTGTGCTGAGAGATGAGTAGAAGGAAGGGGTACGGAAAAACGTCTAGGAGGTTGGCAGGGAGTATTGAATAGGGACTACAAGTCTGTATTTGATAAAATGGTAGGGTTTGGAAAATTCAAGAGTTATATCATCAACCGTGTTTCTTAAAATAAAGCATTTTATTTTATTTTATTTTATTATTTTTTAGAGACAGGGTCTGTCTCTGTTTCCCAGGCTGGAATGCAGTGGTGCAGTCATAGCTCACTGAAGCCTCAAACTCCTGGACTCAAGTGATCCCCCTGCCTCAGCCTCTCAAGTAGCTGTGACTACAGATACATGCCACCACGCCCAGCTGTTTTTTTTTAATTTTTTGTAGAGATGGAGTCTCACTTTGTTGCCCAGGGGGTCTCAAACTCCTGGCTTCAGCCAGGTGTGGTGGCTCACGTCTGTAATCTCAGCACTTTGGGAGGCTGAGGTGGCGGATCATTTGAGGTCAGGAGTTCGAGACCAGCCTGGCCAGCATGGTGAAACACCATCTCTACTAAAAATACAAAAAAATTAGCCGAGCATGGTGGCGCCTGCCTGTGGTCCCAGCTACCTGGGAGGCTGAGGCAGGAGAATCGCTTGAACCTGGGAAGTGGAGGTTGCAGTGAACCAAGATCATGCCATTGCACTCCAGCCTGGGCAACAGAGTGAGACTCCGTCTACAAAAAAAAAAAAAAAAAAAAACTCCAGGATTCAAGTGATCCTCCTACCTTTGCCTCCCAAAGTGCTGGGATTATAGGCATGAACCACCACCACACCAGCCTCTTAAAGGCATTTTAAAGGAGCCTCATCAGCAATCTATTATTTATTGTTGACTTGCCCCTTATTTTTATTGTTTGCTCTAACTTCTGGAATCCCACAGGTGACCAAGTCAGTCAGTAGAGGGAATGTGGCATGAGTGGATTAGGATGGGGCAGGGGAAGCTGGGCGCAGTGGCTCACGCCTGTAATCCCAGCACTTTGGGAGGCTGAGCCAAACAGATTGCCTGAGGTCAGGAGTTTGAGACCAACCTGGCCAACATGTGAAACCCCCTCTCTACTAAAAATACAAAAATTAGCCACGCGTGGTAGTGGGCACCTGTAATCCTAGCTACTCAGGAGGCTGAGGCAGGAGAACTGCTTGAACCCTGGGATGTGGAGGTTGCAGTGAGCCAGGATTGCACCACTGTACTCCAGCCTGGGCGGCAGAGCAAGACTCCGTCTCAAAAAAAAAAAAAAAGAAAAAGAGAAAAGGATGGGGCAGAGGAGAGTGGTCAGCCAGGATATTGGAGGGAGGGGGTTCAGAATTATGCAAATAACTTCTTACAAGGCTGGGCAATATAAGGGTGTCTTTGGTCAGCCTTAATGTGACTTGGTTAGAAGGAAGATGAGTGGGGGCAAAGCATTTTCATTTCAATCTGTCAGGCATCTTAATGTCTTCGAGTGCTTAGAATATGCAAGGTGCTAAAATTTTTGTGTAATGTCTATCAGGTAGATGTGTTGGAGTCTCAGTTCTCCCAGCTGCTTCATCAAATCAATTCTACCCGAGACTTTGAAAGCATCCGATTGGCTCATGACCACTTCCTGAGCAATTTGCTGGCTCAATCCTTTATCCTACTGAAACCTGTAAGTAAGGCTCATTGGTTTCCTCACACTGCTTCTAGCACTGACCATTCCCTTAGGCACTTTGAGTTGACAGGATACGAAACCATCATTAAGCAATTATTCAAATCCATTTTAAATCATTTTTTAAGAATGTATAAAGCGGCGGGGCATGGTGGCTCATGCCTGTAATCCCAGCACTTTGGGAGGCTGAGGTGGGCGGATCATAAGGTCAGGAGTTCAAGACCAGCCTGGTCAACATGGTGAAACCCTGTCTCTACTAAAAATACAGAAAAAAAAAAGAAAAATAGCCAGGTGTGGTGGCTCGTAGGCTGAGGCAGGAGAACTGCTTGGACCGGGGAGGCAGAGGTTTCAGTGAGCCAAGATCATTCCATTGCACTCCAGCCTGGGCAACAGAGCAAGATTCTGTCTTGGGGGAGTGGATAAAAAAAAAAAGAATGTGTAAAGCAAAACTAAAAAGGCATGTTAAATGGGACCTATGATGTCTTTGAATTTCTGAAATACAAGGTGTGGTGAGCAGCTACAGATGAAAGAATTATGTGCTTAAACCCTCTAGAGTTAAAGAAACTCAAAATCCTTGCTGACAATACAGAAAAACCAATGAAAAGCATATAGAGTTCACCTTCTTAGAAATCTTTTGGACCAGGATGGATCAGTCATTTGAAAGTTCTTTTCATAGACACCTAGAGTAGTGTTTCTCTCTCGATGTATGTGTGTGTTTCTGTAAGTACATATATGTCTCCTTCGTGGCAGTTATTCTTAACTTTGGCTGCACATTGGAATCATCGGAACTCTTTAAAAAAATCTAGGTGACAGAGCACTTAAATTAGAATCCCTGTAATAGTGGGACTCAGATACTAATTTTTTTTAAAGCTCACAAGCTAGTTCCAATTCCAGGATAAAGAACAGGAAGATTGAAATGATCTCTGGTAGTTTCTAATGGAACAGTTATGCCTCCTCTCTGACATGAGCTGGTGGTTATTCCTCTGTGTGCTACAGCACAGCTGTTACAGACTTTTTAAAAATGTTCTGGTGTTTAGGGCTATTTCTGCTGTACCAGGAAGAGTAAGATATATATTAATAGATGCCACTCCAGAGGGCTGGTTGAAAACAACCAAGAACTACTGTGATGGGTAGATGCTGTCCTTATGTGGCATAGATGTATCCATAGGGAAAAGCAGAATATCAGAGCAGGTCATCATCATTAAATATTTATTGAGTGCTTACTGTATGCAAGGCACTGGGGATACAAAGAGGTATAATTCATGGCTCTGCCCTTAAGGAGCTCACAATCTAGTTGGAAAAACAAGACATATATATATATACACATACAAAAATCAGTAACAACACAGAGGCCTGAACAATTGCCAAGTGGACAACAGTACAGATAATAAAGAAGCAAGAAACGAGGGTTCACTAAAGGCTACAGTGGGGAAGGGAGTGCTTCACTGAGAGAGTGGGACTTGAACTGGTATTAAAAACAAGAGCATCCCGGGCAAAGGGAACAACACTCACAGCTCAGAGGCAGGAACACACTCTGCGGGTCTAAGAAATGAAGAGTTAAATGTGGCTAGATTGGAGGTTTGGTGCAGGGCTAAGAGAGTAATACTCGCTTAGCCAGGAAAGGATGCGTTTGTTTTACACATTTTGTATGTCTGAGGGGCTGGCAGGCCTTGCAAGTGGCAGTGTCTATCCTCTCAGATTTGGGAGGTCAGCTATTAATTAGATCAGCTATTAATTAGACTGTTCTCCCAAAACTTTAATTTCATGGACGTACCTTCCTCCTTTTCCTAATGCTAACTCTGTTTCTCGGGTAGGTGTTTCACTGCCTGAATGAAATCCTAGATCTCTGTCACAGTTTTTGTTCACTGGTCAGTCAGAACCTAGGCCCACTGGATGAGCGTGGAGCCACCCAGCTGAGCATTCTCGTGAAGGTACGTCTGCCTGGAAGTATGCCGAAAGGACAGAGGTGGTTTTGCCAATGGAGAATTCATGATCTTTCCTCTGAGTCAGTAAAGCATTTCCTCAATACACACATACAGAAATAAGATACAAAGATAAAAATGTTGGTATCAGTTGATTTTGAAGCAGGTAATTACTGTGCCATCTCACAGTGCTCAAAAATAGTTCAGTCCTGAATAGTTTATTCAGCCCATCAAATAAGCATTGGCTTTGTTGTAACTTCCTCACATCCTACCCCTCCTTACTTCCTTGAACTAACCCCCATCTCACTGAGATAATTATCTGCTTGTAATCAAAATGGGTTCTCCCCAACCCCAGTACTTGACAAAATACATTAACTGGAAACCAGCTACTAAATTCCTACTGATGAAAGAGTACTTAGGAAGTCATGCATGTATGGATTTGGTACAAGTCATTTTAGGAACTAATAGAAATAGGAATGTGGGAAGGCCAGGTGGTTCTGTAGAATTTTGAACAAGGCTTTTCCAAGAAACTCCTCCCTCCACCCCCATCCTCCATATGGAGAGCTGGTGAGCTGAAGTGGAATGACAGCTGAGTCCTTCTCTCTGCAGGGCTTTAGCCGCCAATCTTCACTCCTGTTCAAGATTCTCTCCAGTGTTCGGAATCATCAGATCAACTCAGATTTGGCTCAACTACTGTTACGACTAGATTATAACAAATACTATACCCAGGCTGGTGGAACTCTGGGCAGGTAGGAGCAACCCTTGGGTAACTCAGTAGACTTTTTTAGGTGGCTTTTTAATGAGTTGTAGAATTCTAGAGCTGGAAGAAGACTTTAGCCATCATATAGTCCAAATACCCTCATTTTATAAGTAAGGCTTAGAGATAGAGATGTGACCATCTTTAATAATTTTAATGAAGGTTATTTTCTAGTAGAAGTCATCATCATCATAAAATACTAAAAAACCTGACAGTGAGATAGGTGTTAAGTCCTTTGCTAGGTTATGTATTGCTATGCTGGGAGGCAGTGTGCCTTCCATTTCCAATTCTGATATGAACTAGCTGTGCAGCCATGGGCACCCCGCCTTGCTGGTCCCTAGCGTCCGCATCCATGAAAAGAGGAGACCACCCCTTCTAACTCTAAACTTTAAAAAAAACTGATACTGAGATTCAGTAGTAACTGGCTTCCCAGAGGTCTGTCATTCCCATTCAGAAAATCACTTTATTTTCCTTTCTATCTCTAAAATGTCTGCAAGCAGATTTTTTTCTAAGCTATCATAGCAGAAGAGTCAAAAGAAACTCTTCAGTTTTAAGATGACATTATTTAGATCACAGGTTGTCCTGATTCATATTTCTTTGAAGGTAGTCTTGGGAAAGCATGATACTTAATAAGGCTCTTTTTCTCTTTTGTAGTTTCGGGATGTGAAAAGTTCTGGCTTATAAACTGAAATAACAGCCACGTTCCCAAAGTTGTAACAGAAGAGTCAAAACATCCCATTCTAGCCACACACAAATAGATATCTGCGGCTTAGTGATAGGACTCTACCTTTTCTCCTAGAAGCAGTTACTGAACATCCAGGAGTACAACTCCTTCCCATCATTCCCATGTGGAAGGGTCTGTCCCATCAAGGAGAACATGTGGCATCTCTGATCCTTTACATTGAGAACATTTGTTGGATGTGTTCATTTATTCAGTAGTCATTTATTGAGCACCTACTGCGTGCCTTGGTACTGTTCAAGCTGTGGGAGATACAACAGTAAACAAACAATATAGATAGCAGAAAGTTAAATATTTTATGGTTCATATGTGAAAAAGGAATTATGTTTATAAATAGGCTAACTGCTGGATGTTACCACCAAGTAAGAAAGCAACAGGTAAGACAGGCTTTCTCTCTCCCTATACCAAGTAATTTATACCCACACAGATTGGGCAATTCTAGCTAATGAAAATATACTTAAAGTATTTCTTAGGCCGGGCATGGTGGCTCACGCCTGTAATCCCAGCACTTTGGGAGGCCGAGGCGGGCAGATCACCTGAAGTCAGGGGTTTGAGACCAGCCTGACCAACATGATGAAACCCCGACTCTACTAAAAATACAAAAATTAGCCAGGTGTGGTGGCATGTGCCTGTAATCCCAGCTACTCAGGAGGCTGAAACAGGAGAACTGCTTGAACCTGGGAAGCAGACGTTGCGGTGAGGTGAGATCATGCCATTGCATTCCAGCCTGGGCAACAAGAGCGAAATTCCGTCTCAAAAAAAAAAAAAAAAAAAAAGTATTATTCTCCAAGAAAAAGGTCCTTAAGAAAAAATTGAGATCAAGTTGTTAGATTTTTAAATACTGAAGACAGCAGGCCCAATTACCCATCTTACACAAACCATAGGGGTTGAAGTTATCTTAATACGGCCCAGCCATCACTGGTAATCAATATTCATATCAGTGTGAGTAAAAATAAATATTAATTGAACAACACCCTCCAAACTGAAAAAGAATGCAGTGTTCTGGCATCAGTTTATAGTCACCGAATCTGGTCTTTATCACTACATCTTCTACACACTGGGAAGCGCTGGAAACGTTATTCCCTGCTATTACCAACTAAAGATCACCCTTTTCACTGCTGTCTCTAGACCAGGAGCTGGCAAACTATGGCCTGCTGTCTGTTTTTGTAAATACAGTTTTACTGAAACCCAGTCATGCCCATTTGTTTACTCATTGTCTATGGTTGCTTTCATGCCCTCACAGCAAAGGTGAGTAGTTGTGATGGATCAAATGGCCTACAACGCCTGAAATATTTACTCTTTGGCCCTTTACAGAAAAAAAAACTTGACCCCTGCTTTAGAGAATGAGAAGCCATGAACAGGGATCAGTGATGCCAGAGGAAGGGAAGGAACTGCTTCCAGCCATTGTGACAGTAATAATAATATTGGGTCTTTGACTAGAATGTGTAACATTTCCGGGTGTTCTCACTTGTGCTTCTCATGTTTATCTTATGGAAGGTCATTCCATTAAGCTTATGGTCACTGTCCCTTCATGGCAGTTGGTCCTTTCGTTCTCCCTTTAGCTCTAAGAGTGGGGGAATACCCACAGGTCAGCTGTGATCTCAGCTCTAGAGAGACAGAGAGCATCAGGTCTTTTTTAACTGTCAGGAAACAGCTGTGCCCAATTCCACTCAACTTTTGGCACAACTGTTAATCTGGGCCTTCACCTACTTTAAACTGAGTTTCTGCAAACATAGCATTTTAGACACCCTGGAATAACCTTTTGGGAATGATGCCACTTAACTTTTCAATTTCCTTGGCTAGCTGTCCTCCGAAAGTGAATAAGCCTGTTGAAAGACTCGAGAAAGTGCTATGTTTATCTTGTCATTTGTTCTGAGATTAAGCTCAAAGAAACAGATGAAGAAATCCCAGTTACTACAACCAAAGAGATTCAACATTTATTTTATCATAAAAGTTCAGCAAATAAAACTATATACAAGATCCATGCAAGGAATCCAGTTACACACAAGACACATTTAAAACCTGGTTAAAACACAATCTCCACAATAGCAGGGAATAAAACCAGTAAGACCAAGTATCTTTAGTGAGAAACATAATCGTGTTTATATTTTGGATGCTGCTTGAATCCAATTCTCTCCCCAACAATGAGGCACTGGATCACCCACTCTTGTGACACCACAGGCAGCTGCAATGCTTCAGCACACTTCAGCACTGAGGCTGGGCACGAGGGGTCCGTCACCACCACATCAAATACCCCTAAAGCAATATCTGCAAGGAGGAAGGGAAAGTGAAGAAGGAAAGGACACTCAATGTAGCCCTCCATTACAAAGAGAGATTTGATTCTAACCAATACATCCCACTCTGCACAAACCAAAGCCCTATTATGTCAAACACACTGCTACTGATCATGACCAAAAGCAGAGTTATAATCCCTATGTGCTGACCTTGTAGAAATATTTAACAAAAATACGTCCAGTGCTTCACTTATGTTGACTCACCTCTTGAAGGTGGCACTTTTCTTCTCTAAGAAACATGGATACGGTCAACCTATTAGGCCTGAGCCTTGGCCCACAAGGCCTAAAACCTACAGGTCTAAGGAGATCCCTGGAACAAAGACACACACACGCTCTTTCAGGTACCTTTGTTATGGGCACTTGAATGGTGCTGCTTCACAGAGGCTGCCCCACCAGTCATGAGGATCTCAGACCAGAGCTCCAGGAAGTTCTGCTGTTGGTCTGATACCAAGAGTACCTTCAGATTCTGGAAAGGATTTTCACGGGGTTGCCTATGAAGGAGACAGGAAAGGACCTTAGCATGACAAGTAATATCCAACAAACTGCCTTTCTGCAAAGGGACTCATGTACATCTGAATGCTTTCAAAAATAAGTGCCCCATCAGGCATAGTGTCTCAAGCCTGTAATCCCAGCACTTTGGAAGGCTGTGGTGGTTGGATCTCTTGGGCCTGGGAGTTCAAGACCAGCTTGGGCAATATGGTGAGACCCCATCTCTACAAAAAATAACAAAAAAATTAGCTTGGTATGGTGGCGAGTGCCTGTAGTCCCAGCAGCTTGGGAGGCTGAGGTAGGAGGATCACTTCGGCTTGGGAGGTTGAGGCTGCAGTAAGTTGTCATTGTGCCACTGTACTCCAGCCTAGGTGACAGAGCAAGACTTCATCTCAAAAAACTAAGCCCTATATTAGGGTCCCCCTTCTCTTCCTTCTTTCTATGAATGACCTGTATTCCTTGCAATCCTGGCTTTCAGATTTCCATGTTTGTTCTGGGGCTGAGAATAATCCAAATCATGCTCCTGAGCCTATGTATTTTTAATGCTTGCTTAAAACTTAGTTCTCTAACTTTACGGGTTGAGAATATTGACCCTATATACAAATCTTCACATTTGCAAAAGGTTCCTAGCCAATGTAACCTATGGAAATAAACTAGATAAAATCCTGAAGTCATTTCAAACCCACTCAAATTTATCCTACAGACATTCCAATTTCTAGAAAGCTTTACTCTCTCACCTAGATTCTCTTCCCTCCAAAGCTTGCTGTCTTCCTGTCTATGCAATTCTGGATGGGCTTCAAATACTTACCAGTCCAGAATTCTTTGCTCCTCAAGGCTGTACCCAGCTGGCAACAGATAATTACGGTAGTTCTGGAGCTGGTTGGCATGGCAACTATCATGGACCCAGACATGAGACACACAAGGAATCCCACTGGCAAGGCACAGGAAGTACTTCCGGGTTCGACAATGCTGATCCGCAATTAGAAGACACTGGTAAGCTGTGTTACACTGGAAGAAAAGAAGCAGAGCCAATGGGTTTGGTGACTTCTGTGGAAAGCTCCTAAGCAGCAGCCATAATGAGCCATAAAGAGCAGATCTGAAGACTCCCAACTACCACCCAAAATGTGATTTAGTCTATCCTTCTGCCCAAGGCCACTCTTCTCACTGGAAGGCCCAAATGATTTCCATAGATGTTCTCTCTGCCTCACCTGCAGCATACTGAGGACCTAAATCCTCAATGGACAACCAAGACCTATGAACTCAACCTTTCAGGCTAAAAATCAGCAACCCTAATAGGGGATTCTACTACTAAACATAAATATCAATCTTCTTTTGTCCCAGCAACAGAATCATAGCCATTAACTAACCCAAGGTCCTACCTTCTCTTCCCTATACACAATAAAAATTCTATTTCATGCAAAAACATTTTGGCAGTTTCTCAGTTCCTGAAATCTCTGGCTACTTTATCCAGGTTCCCCAACCCCTCCCAGGCCTCTTCTCACACAGCAAGTTGGCTCTTATCATTGCCACTATATTAGGTTACACAAAGAAACTCCTCACCTGGGCTTCATTGAAATCTTCAAGGATATAGCCAGCTCCTGCTCGAAGCTGGGATTCTGTATACTGCTTGTTGAAAGGAGGAATTTCTAAAAATTCTGTATTAAAAAAAAAAAAACCAAGATAATTACTGAGTGGTTTTCTTATTTGCTACCTTATGCCTCCTTCTTACTGCCCCTTTTTCCACTCCCCAGCTATCCACAGCAGTGTGTCCCCAAAGACAGGCCAAGGGCTTCCCCACGGGTCAGAAAGAGATCTGTCTCAAGGTCTTTAAAATGCTGCCAAAAGAAGGGACAAGAGTAGGAGGGAATGGGAAGATGAGGACTGGAGGTAGGTCCTAGACCTAAAAACATCTAAGGTTCCTGCACTGGACTGTTGACAGGGATGGGAACACAATCATTTCCCACAGTGACATATTCCAACTTGAATAACCCTTACCATCAGGAAGTTCCCTTTGTGTCTATCCTAAATCTCTCCTGTTGAACACTAAACCCCATTTCCTCTAGTTCTACCTTCTGTGGAGATGAATAGCTGATGAACACTTTATAATTTATATATGAAGGGTTTATAATAAACCCTTCATATTCCCACTGCATCAGCCTTTTTATTTACCCCCTTGTATACTAAAACTTTAATAAACCAGAATGCTCAATGAAATATGGCTTTAAAATTTTAACTGATTAAAGTGAAGGTTAGAAAATCCTGTTTCAACCTTTTTATTGAAAACTATCTACCTTTGATGATCTTGAAGTACCTCAGGACACTGAACACCAATGACTGCTCTATAGTCTTGAGGGTGAAGTAGAAGATATGAGAGATGAGGCTGAAGCTGTAATGACCCTAGGCAATTAGAAATTGCTTCTTTTGACCAAATATCTAATTTGAGCTTGTTTTCTTGTCATCTGCTCCTCTCATATATAAATAACACATTAAAAAAAAAAAGAAAAGAAAAGCAAGACATTAGAGATTTTAGTTAATTAGGAGTTTTGGGAAATTAAGTTCTAATTAACTGAAATTTTTATCACAAATTTTAAAACCCAACCCAATCCAATGCATAAGGTTCAATGCCAGTACCACTCCCCTTCCCCTTCACACCCAGTAGTAAAACTTAGAGCGGATCCCTTGTGACGGCTCCCCCGTCAGTGCCCTCGCTGCCTGCTGGAGTAGCTCAGGCAGTGCTGAGGCCCCAGGTCAGGGGTCTCCATCTCCACTTAGTTCTGACTAGCCAGCCTATTCACTTTTATTGCTCTTTTCTTGATTCAGCATTCTCCACATTCTTCTCAAATTGAGATCCCAAAACAGAAACTCTAAATGGTTACAAGAAACTCGGAATACAGCAGGGCTATTTCTCAGCTTTGTCACAGCACCCTTTTGCTATCTCAATATAGCATGTCACAATCTTCAGCACCAAGATTCTACTGCTGAGTCACTGCCGACACCCCTTACAATCCTGTATTTTTCTTAAGACTTCTACTTTATGTCTGCTTAATCTAGGACTGGTCTATTTAGATTTTAATCCCTAATTATATTTCCTTAATTTGTCTAATGAAGTATTACCCTATCTAGGCAGTGTGTTTCTCTAATTTTTCTCAAATAGTCTGGGTTCCAATTTCTTCATTTTTGAGGTATGAGTGCCCTGCCCAGCCAGATGCTAAAATGAATAGATTGTTAATCCTGCCATCTAAATCAAGTATGAAGGTACTAAATAAACCCAACTCCAGGGTCAATCCCTGTGTCTGAAGGATCTCTGATGGTGTGCCACCCAACAAGATTAGGTACCAAACTTATTAATAAATATATCTCATAAGATGGATTTAAATATTTTATGGAGCTCCTGTTATAAGCTGGTGTCTAAGAATTCCCATTTATCTGTAACAGCTACCAAACTGTTTCTTAAAAACTATAATTCTGCAGAGGATTGTTTTAGTATTAGATGTCTTCCGCCTTCTTGAGATTGAGAAACCCCCAAGCATTCTCATACACTGAAAACATCAAGGATTCTGGTACTGTTGGGCTGTGTCCAAGGATGAAGGCACCAACATAAAGACACATTCACCGTAACCACACTTTCTATCAGAAACCTGGAGATCCCTTCAAAAACACTGTCCAAATGCCTCATTTTATTTTTATGAGTAGAGCTTATTACATCTCACACAGGCACACGGATTTTAATGAAACTGGACAGCCTGCATCTCATACCAGTCAGCTTTCTTGACTATGCTGAACCAAGCAACAAACAAAACATTTATAGAGCTGCCTTGTGAAGTCCTGGTTTTGAGTCCAGCAATATTGTAAAAGGGGGGAAAAAAAAAACCATGACCACGACCACTGTTTTAATGCCATGACACACCTCTATGCAGAATCCTCAAAAGACTCCCAATTTTCCTGTCCAGGAAACTCTTCAAATACCTTATTCCCACTGTGCCTATCTGATTGTTTGACAAGCTAAGTGTTGCAAACACTTAACCTTGAAATCCCACCACACCACATCTACTCACTCCCACAGCCCAACTCTCCCAAACCAAAGCCTGTCCCTGATCATCCCTTCCATGTCCTTGTACTACACATGGCTGCAGTCAGTGAGATATAGTTTTGGTTAATTAGGAAAGAGTCATCCACACACCTGAAATGCCAACCCTCACAGATGTCCAGTGGTGCAAATTATGACAACCATGTTGCCTAATTCAATTCCCTCTTGCAAGACAACATCAGTCAGAACTCTAACTTGTATAACATCATTCCATCTGGACCTTTAGCCTTTACAGACACATTTAGATACTGCTGTCAGTCACTTATTTATAGTGTATACATTTATATCTGCTCATTCCCTCTCCTAGATCACACATTTTTCAGACCTCTCCCCACTGCAGCCTTCATTCAAAAACTAACAGACAACACAGAAATAAATGCAATGTACAGATTTAATTTAAGGTTAATGAGAGGTACAAGAGTTGAAGAGACCTAGAAGCTGTTTCTTTGCAATCACCCTGAGGAACCAGGCACCCCACAGTCCCAGTCTTAGACCTCAGGAGAATGAACCTTACCCTCCACGTGGGTTTGCTCTAGCAGATGCCCACAGAACACAAATGGGGAAGATGGCAGGGCATTCAGACCTGACTGACTTGGATGGTTGCAGTAGGCTAAAATGACAGAGCTCTAGTCCCAGGTTTGTCATTATTGTGGACAAAAAAAAAAAAAAACAATTATTTAACCTTTAACCTCTCTAAACTTGTTGCCTCATCCATAAAACAGGTAAGATCTATCTCCCATCTGCCTCACAGGATTGTTTTCAGGAACCACTCACTGAGAGGAATTTTATGAAAACAGTCTAGAAACTGTTAAAAAGCAGGAGTAATTTCTATGACCAAGATCCCAGTTGCTATTTGCCTTGCCTCCTCTACATACAACAGGGGACCACCAGCTCATAAGTGACTGGAAAAGAAAGAAGTGCCTATGTGTCAGAGCTCCCGGGGCTTCCTAAGGCCTTACCCTCCTCTTCCTCACTGCTTCCTGCTGGACCATCTGGTAGTTTGGAGCGGCTGGCCAACTTGTCACTGGATGTGGCCATGGTAAGGAGGAATGCATAGCCCAGAAACAAGGTCTTGTTGAGAGGCAAAGGCCCTCTCTGCTCTTCCAGGGCAGAGGGTTCACCGGTATTGTCTCCACTCTCACAGGGGCTCACAAACTCTCCTGCCCCCACTGCACCTGGGAAGGACAGGGGCACAGTTACTAGAGGGATACACACCATTGCCTCAGCAAAAGCCTTAATACCAAAAGGCCCCAGCACCAAGCATGACCTGATGGGCAGGCACTGTCCTGATGAACTTATCTGAGCCAGAAACCAAGGACCATTCCAATGGCCAACCATTCTAAATGGCCAACAGCCTAGGATAAAATTTACAACAAAGAGAAATTTACATATTTAAATTTTACACAGTCATGATAATGTATACAGTGTTTTCATAAATGAAAATTAACCAAGTATTGTTTTCATATAGCCACACCAAATACTTCTGAGGTCATCTGAAGAAAGAGGTGGTTCTAATACAAAGAAATAGTAGGTGAGAGTGAAAAGTGTTTGGAAATCTTCAGCCCACTTTCTGTGTCCCGTGCTCTGATTTCCCCCAGGGTATGAGATATTTTGAAGCAGTCTTTAGAGAAAAAAAAAAACCCAACACTTTTTTATTATCAAGAAATGCCCCTTGTAGATAGATCCTCCCACCCCATCACTGACCTTCACCAGAATGGTGCAGAGAATACTTGGTAATAAAGTGTTTTTACACATAGATGGTGCCACATCAAAATAGCCTGCCTCAACTGAATTAGTTTTCAACACCTGGGTAAGTAAGTGAACCAGCCAGCCAGAACACCCATGCCAAGAGTGCCCCAATAAGTCCTTGAGAAAAAAAACAGATACCTGACCTGGAGAAGCTGAATCGTAGGTTCATTAGGAGGCTAAGATGACAGACAGGTCATGCATGCCTCTCTAAAATAAAACCAGGAGCAAGAAAACAGTCTCAGAGGCAATATGATGTTATATGAACGAGGCTGGAATTAGAAGTGAAGACCACCAAAGTTTGAATCCTGGCTTACTTTGTCATCTTGGGAAAGTTAGCCAACTTTTCTGTGCCTCAAAGTCTTCAACTGGAAAACTCATTCTAGCACCTATACTTCTTAGGGATTATATGTGAGGTGTTATGTGTGAAGTACTGAGCGCTATGCCTCATACAGTGAATATTCGATAAAGATTAACTATTGTTTTTAAATACCCTGAAACACAGCAGCAGTTGGGTAGATAAGGAGATGACACAATTCAAATACATAGGAAACAAAAGGAGCTCTGGTGCCAGGACAATGTAACAATCAACGGAGTTTCATCAGTTTGCTAGCCTGAGAAAGTTCCAAAAGGGAATAGACTGATTTTACCTCTGTAATCTCCTGAACCCATAGCAGCTGGGCCTGGGTCACAGTAGGGACTCAATGAACAACAGATGGAATGAACTCCTTTCTTAATTATTGAATGCTAGGGACTGGAAAGGGGTTGTTTCGGGGATAATGGGGAGAGGGAAGAGCACATTGAAATATGATCCTTTTTTTTTTTTTTTTTTTGATGGAGTCTCACTCTGTCACCCAGGATGGAGTGCCGTGGCGTGATCTCTGCTCACTGCAACCTCCGCCTCCCAGGTTCAAGTGATTCTACTGCCTCAGCCTCCCGAGAAGCTGGGACTACAGGTATGTGCCACCACTCATAGCTAATTTTTTTTTATTTTTAGTAGAGATGGGGTTTTGCCAGGTTGGCCAGGCTGGTCTTGAACTCCTGACCTCAAGTGATGCCTCAACCTCGACCTCCCAAAGTGCTGGGACTACAGGCGTGAGCCACGACGCCCAGCCATGTTTCAACAGGAAGTCTGAGAAAGCTAGAAGGCCCAAGCACAAAAGAGAGGGGAGCAGAATTTCCAGGAAGAAGATGGTGCAGGCAAAGAGAAATTACACCTATTTTGAATCTGCTTACATTTCAATACTTCTCTTTTCCCTCCTAGAACCCACACAGTAGTCAAAGAATGGTGTGATCAAGTCCTGGCCTTCTTTTTTTTTCTGGAGACCAAGTTTCACTCTTGTTGCCCAGGCTGGAGTGCAATGGTGCAATTTCGGCTCACTGCAACCTCCGCCTTCCTGGGTTCAAGCGATTCTCCCACCTCAGCCTCCCCAGTAGCTGGGATTACAGGCACCTGCCACCACACTCGCCTAATTCTGGCCTTGCTATCTACCCGCACTAGAGTCTGTAGGGGATGGGGGAGGAGGGATACAGTGAGCTGTCCCTGAATATCACCTGTGGGCTTGGGCAGGACCCCGACTTTATAACAGGACAGAAGGGCCACTGCCACATATTAAGCTCCATTTTTCCAGCAGCTGACCCTGCATTCTGCCATGTTCTGAAGGAAGAATGAGGCAAAAAGGAGCACTTACCAGGTTTGACGGTGGCAGACTTGCGACCTCGCTTGGCAGGGGACCGTTCCTCTTCAGAAGTGATAAGTTTTCTTTTGCCTGAGAGAACTCCCATGGAGGCACGAGGACTTTCTGTGATCTTTCGGGTAGGGGTTGTGCTGCTGCTACTGGAGGCAGTAGGGGTGGCTGGGGAGCTGACGTTACTGCGCCGTTTCCGCTTCCCTTCCACCAAATTGTCTACGGCAGGATAAGCCAAACAGGTTGGTCAAATTCTACGGTATGAGGCCCTGAACTCCAAGAAGCTGGGCAGACCCTGATTCAGCTACCACAGTGTTCCTTCCCCCACTTTCCATGAGGCCAAGAAGCTTCTTTTTAAGGTCATATTTTTTTATCTAGTCTGCCATGACTGAAATGTGTTTAGTCCCCTGTAGAACTGAGGAGGCCAGAAAAACCCTAAGGACTTTCTGTTTGTTACTAAGAAGGAAACAGATAAGGCAGTAGCTCTACAAAATGACAGCTCATCACCATCTGAGAAGCCACACATAAGAATAATAAAAGTTAGGGAAACGTTACTGACAGGTCCAGAATCTCCTCCGCCCACTGTAAGCAGAACAAGAGCCCAAAAGCAGCTGTTCAGGAAGCAAGTCTT
Source organism: Nomascus leucogenys (assembly GCF_006542625.1). Classification (NCBI taxonomy): domain Eukaryota; kingdom Metazoa; phylum Chordata; class Mammalia; order Primates; family Hylobatidae; genus Nomascus; species Nomascus leucogenys. Next base: position 57,949,972 of record NC_044386.1, on the reverse strand, counting down.
ACCTAAGCTGATATCTGCTGCCTTTGTGAGAGGTGTTACTGCCTCATAGGGGCCAAGCCCATACTGCTCTCTCAGTCTGTTTCCTTGCTCCAAGGACAGGATGACAGCCATTCGCTTATACCACTTTCTTTGGCCTTCTTTTTCAATGCTGTAGTACAGTTCCCCAGACTCCTTCCTATGTCCTTTCACCACTCCTGGGGGGCGGAAAGCATAAAAGAAGCTTGCTGTTGTCTTAGGCTCCTTAGCACCCTCTCACAAGGGCTCTGCAAAGCAGGCCTGAGTTAGGGAATTTAGAGATCCAACAGTGGACTGAAGTTAGGACTTAACACAATTCCAGTTGTCAATCCCAAACAGTAACACTTACGATATATGTAGCTACTACACTGGGATTAGGACAAGGAAAGTTTCTTGACAGAAGGTAGCCTTTAGTTATAAAATAAAGCTTCCCAAAGACAGCCATTAGGGATTGCTGGTGGTTCAAATGATTTCCATGAAGTGAAATGGCATGTGGTTTCCTAACAATTCCATTATAACTTCTAAACCTTTCCTTCCTGGTTCCCTGGGAGGCTGAGTAGTAAGTCTTGAGTTAAGCTGCAGGTGAAAAATGACATCATTCTAAGAGAGACAGCATGTGTGTGTTTTCTGTGTGTGTAGCAAAATTAGAGAGCAAAGAAAGGAAAAAACAGATCCTGCCTCTCCTACCTAATCTTCCTCTCTATTATCTACTTTCCTGCTCTGATTCAAAACCTGATAAGGCCCTTTATGCTGGAAGGAACAAAATGTGGGATGTAAAAGGAAACTAAGCTAGAATTCAGGAGACCCGAGCCTAGGACTAATTCTGCTGCCACCAAGCTGTGTGATCTTGGGCAGGACCCATTACTAAGCCTGTGAAAAAGAACACTTCTTCCTATCAATGAATAAACAATTTACAACACACACACATACTATAGCTATAGATATACACACACACACACACCCCCACACACATATACAATACAAAAACAAGGCATTACTATGAATATTTTTTCATTCCTATAAACAGAAGGGGCCAATTTCTTCTCACCCATTAGCCTACGCTTGAATGAAGAGCTAAAAGAAACTCAGAGCCTACCCCACCCAAGGAAAATAATACAGAGAAAGCAAGCCTTGGTTCTCTATCGATTCTGTGGAATCACTCCCTTTTCCCTTACTTGTTCATCTCCTAGCTTAAATCTCTATCCCCAAACTAAGTCACAAAGACCCCCTCAAAAACACAAAGAAGCCCAAGGCCAACAATATACTTCACACTAATGAAGAGCTACTAGAACTAGAAGTAGTCTAGTGTTGACATGAGCAAACAGCCTCAAGAAATGGGACACAGAATCCCCACACCTTGATGCCACAGTTCACTCTTGTTACAGAACTCTGTCTTTAAAAGGCCAAATATGAACCCCTAAGAGTAGCTTTACACCTGAAAGAAGAACGAATGCATTTGATACATACAAACTATGAGTCACAATAAAAGACCCCAATCCATGTGCTACTCCCAACTGATCCCATATATAGCTAACAATGTTATCCAGAACTAGAAGGTGAAGTGGCCCATTTAATAATGAACAAAGGGCAAACAACAATTACTCAGAGGATTCCAAATACAAGAGAAGCCTGGATGGACTCCAATAGAAAGCCATTTTTCCAGCCGGGAGCAGTGGCTCACTACTGTAATCCCAGCACTTTGGGAGGCTGAGGTGGGTGGATTGCTTGAGGTCAGGAATTCAACACCAGCCTGACCAAGATGGTAAAACCCTGTCTCTACTAAAAATACAAAGATTAACCAGGTGTTGTGGCAGGGACCTGTAATCCCAGCTACTTGGGAGGCTGAGGCAGGAGAATCACTTGAACCCCAGAGGCGGAGGTTGCAGTGAGCCGAGATCGTGCCACTGCACTCCAGCCTGGGCGACAGAGCAAGGCTCTGTTTAAAAAAAAAAAAAAAAAAATCCATTTTTTGGCTGGGCATGGTGGCTCACATCTGTAATCCCAGCACTTTGGGAGGCTGAGACAGGCAGATAAGTTGAGGTTGGGAGTTCGAGACCAGCCTGGCCAACGTGGCGAAACCCCATCTCTACGAAAAACACACAAAAAAATTAGCCAGGTGTGGTGGTGTGTGCCTGGAATCCCAGCTACTCGGGAGGCTGAGGCACAAGAATCACTTGAACCCGGGAGGCAGAGGTTGCAGTGAGCCGAGATCACGCCACTGCACTCCAGCCTAGGAGGCAGAGTGAAACTGTGTCTCAAAAAAAAAAAAAAAAAAAGAAAGCCATTTTTCCCCATTATATCCCAATCTATGTTCAAAAAGTCCTCAGAAAGATGTTTTTAAATGACAAACTCAACACAAATAGGTATCTTCAAATTATTTCCATAGAAAGGAGACAATATATTCAAAGAACTAGCACATGAAATAACAACAAGCATAACCACAAGCATAAACCTCTCACTATCACCAATATTACCTACTTCAAAAATAAAAAGGCACTGTTCTTCAAACCAGAGAATAAGTGGTAGATGTGCAGTCATACAGACACAGCACTAAAAACTTCTCCCTAAGCAAAAATATCTCAATATCACCTACCGGGTTCCAATCAAAGCAGGTAGCTAAGCTGTAAAAAAGAAGAGAGTATGGAAAGGGAAAAACACTAACTTTAAAGTGGAGAAGGCCGCCAGGCCTTCTCTTGCAGTGGCTCACGCCTGCAAACCCAGCATTTTGGGAGGCCAACGCAGGTAGATCACCTGAGCTCAGGAGTTTGAGACCAGCCTGGCCAATATGGCGAAACGCCGTCTCCATTAAAAATACAAAAATTAGCCAGGTGTGGTGGGGCACACCTGTAATCCTAGCTACTCGGGAGACTGAGGCAGGAGAATCACTTGTACCCGGAAGCTAGAGGTTGCAGTGAGCCTAGATTGTGCCACTGCACTCTAGCCTGGGAAACAGAGTGAGTGAGACTGTCTCAAAAAAAAGTGAAGAAATCTGGCAAATACAACCTTAACCAGTGATGAAGATTAACATCCTGCATCAATGAGGTCATGTGGATACATCACAAACCTTCCCAGGTCCTTATATGGTAACATGAGAAGGGCATTTCACCTCTGTGGCATATTTTTTTTAAGAGACAGGGTCTCACTGTTTCCCAGGCTGGAGTGCAGTGTCATTATCATAGCTCACTGCGGACTCAAACTCCTGAGCTTAAGCAATCTGCCTGCCTCTCCTCCTGACTAGCTACAACAACAAGCATGTGCCCCCATGCCCAGCTAATTTATGTTCCTTCTTATTTTATTTTTTTTTTTTTTGAGAGACAGGGTCTCACTATGTTTCAGGCTGGTCTCAAACTCCTGACCTCAAGTGATCCCCCTACTTTGGCCTCCCAAAGTGCTAGAATTACAGGCATGAGCTACCACACCCAGCCATCTATGTGGCATTATTTTTAAAATATCCCATAACTCTAGTCTAATGAGAAAATATTAGACAAATCCAAATTGAGGGACATTCTACAAAATACCTGACCAGGACTCCCCAAAACTGTCAAGGTCATGAAAAACAAAAGACTGAGAAATTGCCACAAATCAGAGCAGACCGAAGGGTATGTGATGACTAAATGCAATGTTGGATGCTGGAGGAGAAAAAGGACATGATGGAAAAGCTAGTGAAATCCAAATAAAGTCTAAAGTTTTGTGAATAGTAATACACCAAGGTTGGATTTTTAATTTTGACAAACGTCCCATGCTAACACCAGATGTCAACAATAGGGAAAGCCGGATGAGGGGTATACAGGAACTCTCTGTACTAGCAGTACTCTGTACTTCACAAATTTTCTGTAAATCATCTAAAATATTCCAAAATAAGTTTATTCAAAAACAAATGAACAAACAGAAAAGTCAGTGGCAAGAGTAACCAATTTTGTAGGAATGAAATTTCTGACTTTAGGGACACCGGAAAAGTACCAAGTAATGTCTTGGTAATTACTAACATAACAGAGTATTATTGCCCCAAGGCACAAAAAAATCTCTACAAACTCTGCTTCTTTCATTACCTGCACTGAAATACTCATCTTCCGAGAGGGCCGTCACTTCAGTGTCCAGCGGGATGGGGTCACATAACAGAATGTCTTTGCCCAACACATCACATTCGTACCCATCATCAAAGAGCAATTTGTACTTCCCAGCTCCGACATCTCGTGTGATTTTCCCAGAGTAAAAGTAGCCATTGGATGACCACTTGGCTACAACACGGAGCCCTACAAAGCTATTTCCTGGAGAGGAGGCATCTAAGCCATCAGAAGGGCCAGCAGCAGCCTGGAAAGGAATTTCTGGAGAGTCGCTACGACGCAAAGCACCAGCACCCACATCTGTTCGTCTGGTGGAGTCTGGCACTCGGGGCACGACACGGCTGAAGGATTTATCATCTGGTGACAAGTTAGGTGAAATGTCCTCTATGCCCAAGGGGCCAGGCACAGATGTTTCTCTAAAGAGAGATAAGGGATAGGAGAAGCCGGTGAGAACAAGAACACAGAAGTATGTATCTACCAATTTTTCCACTCCTTTGTCCATGGGTCTCCTCAGCCCATTCTTTGAAAACCCCATCACAGGCATGAGCCTGGTCTCTGTGGCCTCACTCTGATCCCTGCCCACTCCCCAGTCAGTATGGGCCCCTCTTCTCCCTCCTGACACCCCACAAACTCTCTACTCCCCTCTCTTCCATTCCCTTGTTTTCTGAACAAGTAATAGACTAAGCATATCTTACACTACCCAGGTACCTGGTTCCAGTGGTCCGAGAAGGTGGGCGGCCCCTTCGCCCGCGCCCACGAGGCGTGACTGGAGCCTTCCCTCCCTGTCTGATGCCAAGGCCTGCATCACCATCCTCCTCACATACTGGCGTCCCTGTCTGACTGACCCCTTTTCTAGGACTAGAGAATGAAGACAAGTTAGTCTGATAGCACCTGCTACTGAATCTTTTCTTCACAAAGTCTCCCCTTGGCCCTCAGACTACATGACAGGCCTACATGTGCTGAGCCTTTGGGGAGCAGGAAGCTGGTTCACACACCCACCACCAAAATCTCATCCAGGGAGTGGGGAGTGTAGGATAATAAGTAAAGGACATTCTCCTTCATGTAAGTCTATTCCCTCTGACAAAGCTTCCTACCGCTGCTGCAAAAACAGCACACCCCATTTCTGCTATGCCTTCTCCTCTACTTTACGCTCTGGACACCTGCAAAGAATAACAAAAAGCTAGGGGATGCATTAAGTTGGGGCTACTATCCCAAACTTCCTGTACTCCCAACTAAATCACATAAAGGCTGTGGTAGAAGCATGTGCCCACCAGATGATAAATTCCCGAAAGTCCCCTCCCCCGTTACCTACATTTTCTCAGGGGCTGCTTTGCCATTGAAATCTACCTGCCACAGGGCTCCACCCTACTTCCCATGCAAACCCAAAACACGAAGAGGCCAAATAGTGAGGAGGGGAAGTTTATTTATCTTTAATGGAGGATGGGGGATTTCCCATTACTCCCCTTTTCCTGTGATATTAAAATGTCAGCAACCCTGCCCCTGCTGTGGCTCTCTCTCTCTGGAGACCCTGTCTGCACCTCAGTTTTCCTGGGCCTCCTCGGGAGCTGGGTAAGGCAAAATCTGCGGGTTCTGTCCCGCTGGTTTTCCCTTTAAGTGGTCCGGCTCCTTTCCCTGAGCTTCCACTGCTGTGCATAGCTGAGAGGCTTGTCCCACTTGATGTGCGGTGTAAGCTGGATGCCTTGGAGGAGAAGGAGCTGATATCCCCCAGGTCACCTGAGGAGCCCCCAGTCTGTGAAGGGGAAACTTCAGTTTCACACTCCTGACACTCTACAATTGGCTCTTCAGTCTCCTGCAAGGAAAAAATAGATACAGAAGATAAAAGATGCCATAATAACACAATGCTAATATGATGGTTGGAAAATCCTACAGATGGCACAAAATTATAATTCAAAAAGGTGAGAATCAGGAGACTTTCTGGAATAATGGGAATGTTCTGTATCTGTTTTGAGTAGTGGTTACATAAAATTTTCAAAAGCCACTGAACTGAACATTTAGGATCTGTTCTTTTTTTTTTTTTTTCTCCCCCTGGTGATTCTGAGAAGAATTGTTCATTCTAATGGGACTATATTGTATCTCAATAAAATATAAAATAAAGATGGTACTATATTGGTAAGAAAGAGTTTATCTTTTTATTGGATAAGTTCACAACCTCTGGCTACCAGCAAAGATTCTAACCCAGAAGACAGCAGTAAATTCTTATCTGAGAGAAGACAGGGAAGGAGGTAGGCAGGTGAGAGGAGAAAATGAGTGGTCAGGAGCCCTTCTAGGTACTTCATTAACAGTGAAAAGCATTACATGTTTTGACATTAGTTATTTTACATTACCTTTCAATAACTGATCAAGGCAATAGAAAAGTATATGCAAAAATAGGCTAAAAGGGGTCAGGTGTGGTGGCTCACGCCTGTAATCCCAGCACTTCGGGAGACCAAGGCAGAAGGATTGCTTGAGTCCAGGAGTTTGAGACAACCCCAGGCAACATAGTGAGAACAGGTCTCCATATGAAAATAAAACTATTAGCCAGGTGTGGGAGTGCACACCTGTAGTCCCAGCTACTTGGGAGGCTGAGGTGGGGGGATCACCTGAGCTTGGAAGTCAAGGCTGCAGTGAGCCGGGATCATGCCACTGCACTCCAGCCTAGGCAATAGCGTGAGACCCTGTCTCAAAAAAAAAAAAAGGCTAAAATAGTATTACCATCTGGAAAAATGAAGGACAAAAAAGTTATAAGTATCTATAGACTACAAGAAAGTCAAACTGGCTTTATCTCGGATGCCTACTTTGATAAATTGGTAGTAGTTGCCTGGTGCTCAGTTTTAAGAAGCCTTCCGGAGGCTAAATCCCAGACTTAGTGGGAAAAGATTCTAAGACCAGTCAGCAACGTTCACTATGGGCACAGCATAGAGAAATTATAGCATGAGTATAACACATCTGCCTTCCTAGTCTAGAATGTTCACACAATATTATATTAATTGCCAGAGAGGATATGGAGATATATAAGATAGATCCTTCCCTCATAGAGTTTAGAATTCCTTTTGGGAGGCCAGGCATGGTGGCTCACGCCTGTAATCCCAGCACTTTGGGAGGCAGAGGCAGGTGGATCACTTGAGGTCAGGAGTTCAAGACCAGTCTGGCCATCATGGTGAAACCCCATCTCTACTAAAACAATACAAAAAAAATAGCCGGGCATGGTGGCGCACTCTTGTACTCCCAGGTACTCAAAAAGCTGAGGCAAGAGAATCACTTGTGAACCTGGGAGATGGAGCTTGCAGTGAGCTAAGATTGTGCCACTGCACTCCAGCCTGGACAACAGAGTAAGACTCCACCTCAAAAAAAAAAAAAAAAAAAAAAAAGAGAATACCCATGTGGAGACAGTATATAATGACACACATACATATACATTTAGATAATACTATAAAATGATTAAATAATTATCTCTGATCCCTCCCTTCTTGAAAATCTCTCCTCTCCTCCTTTAAAATCCATAAAAGTAATTTCCTCTTTCTTTCAGTCTACCTTTTTGGCTACTTCTATTTATGCTTCTTTGGGTTCCTCTTTCTCTGTGTGTTCCTTTAAAATCGGTATTTCCCAGGACTCTGTTTTTATTCCTTTTCTCACTCTCACATGATTTCCCTGGTCAGTCTCACCACACTCATCCTTGCCTATCTACCAAGAATACAATGATGACTCAGCTTATACAAATTTCTACTAGTCTTCCCCTTGGATTTACCACAAACACTTGAAATTCAACAGATCCAAAACAATCTGTGATCTTCCCTCCATTTCTCTGCCTTCAATGAATGAATCCTAGATATCCCCAGTGCATCTCACATCTCCTACAGCTCTTTCTAGCAGAGACTGGTTTCTTTCAGCCGAACCTCCATTCAAGAATTTTGAGATGAGATACCTCCTTGCTCCCCATTGCCATTTACAGACCATTTCTACTTCCCTACCTCCTCTCCTTCAAAACCACTATTTGCCATTTTCTTAAAACTATCTTCACCCCTTCCCTAGTTGTTATCCACTAACATTCTCCAAATCACCCTCTCTCATGCATGAAGACCTAAGCTTCATAGCCTCTCTACCTTCCCCATTCCTACTTCTCTCATCATTCTCGGTGGCCTATTTTAACCTGATACACTTCTGTTTCCACATCTGCAAAATGAGAATAATAGCTGGATCTATCACAGAATAGTTGTAAGAATTAAATAATTCACTGAAGTGCTTAGAATAATGCCTGGCACATAGTATGTGCTCAATAAACGCCAGTCACTATCATTATTTAAGTATGGTGGTGCTTCCCAAACTATCTTCCATAGGGAAAAAACAGGTATTACTTTAAAAAATGCTAATGGTCAAATAAGTTTGGGAAGTGCTGGGTTAAACAGAATAAAATAGGTATCCTTACTAGAGGACTTCTTAGGACTTTTAATATGGTAATATGTGAATTTTCATGTTAGTGGGGATAGGGATTAATGGCATGCTATGGTTTGAACGTCTGCCCCTCCAAAACACATGTTGAAATTTATTTATTTATTTATTTATTTTTTTATGAGACGGAGTCTCGCTCTGTTGCCCAGGCTGGAGTGCAGTGGCCCGATCTCGGCTCACTGAAAGCTCCGCCTCCCGGGTTCACACCATTCTCCTGCCTCAGCCTCTCCGAGTAGCTGGGACTACAGGCGCCCACCACCACGCCCGGCTAATTTTTTTGTATTTTTAGTAGAGACGGGGTTTCACTGTGGTCTCGATCTCCTGACCTCATGATCCGCCCGCCTCAGCCTCCCAAAGTGCTGGGATTACAAGCGTGAGCCACTGCGCCCGGCACATGTTGAAATTTAATACCCAATGTAACAGTATCAAGAAGTAAGACCTTTAAGAGGTGATTGAGTCATAAGGGCTCTGCCCTCATGAATGGATTAGTCTATTCATGGATTAACGGAATTACAAGCTAACGGATTAATGAGTTATCACGGGATTAGGTTAGTTATCACAAGAGTGGGTCTGTTATAAAAACTAATTTGTTTATCTTTTGTATGGCCCCTGGCAATGTGATACCCTGTATTGCCTCGGGACTCTTCAGAGTCCCCTCCAGCAAGAAGGCCCTCACCAGATGTAGCCCCTTGACCTTGGACTTCCCAGCCTCCTAGACTAAGAAATAAATTTCTTTTATTTATAAATTATCCAGTCTCAGGTGTTTAAATAAAGCAACAGAAAACAGACTAAGACAGCGTTTCTTGTTTCTCAAACTTATTTATGACCATGGAACCTTTCCCCTCCATCAAACTGTCTAAGAGGCCTGCTGTTTCCAGAGATATACTTTAGAAAGCACCATATAAAATACTAAATGGGCCTAGCAGCACAGTAGCTCATGCCGGTAATCCCATTGCCTTGGGAGGCCAAGGCAGGAAGATTGCTTGAGAACAGAGTTCAAGACCAGTCTGGGCAACACAGTGAAACCCCATCTCTACAAAAGATACAAAAATTAGCAGGTGTGGTGGTGTGTGCCTATGGTCCCAGCTACTCAGGAGGCCGAGGTGGGAGGCTCCCTTGGGCCATGAGGTCAAGGCTGCAGTGAGCCGTGCTCGTACCACTGCATTCCAGCCTGGGCAAAAGAGCGAGACCCTGTCTCCAAACATAAAAATAAAAAATATATTTTAAGAAATGAAGTAATGTGTTTAACACTTAATATAGCGTACTAGGCACAGAGTTTAATATGGACTACGACAGTTACAAAACTTTTCATGAAGGCAAACTGCTTTTCATAATTTCTCCAAAATAGTAGTAACATGAAAAAAGTTCCACGAACAAAAATCTTTTTAAAACATTTTTAATTGGGAGGCTGAGGCGGGCAGATCACGAGGTCAGGAGGTCGAGACCATCCTGGCTAACACGGTGAAACCCTGTCTCTACTGAAAATACAAAAAATTAGCCAGGCACGGTGGCGGGCGCCTGTAGTCCCAGCTACTCGGGAGGCTGAGGCAGGAGAATGGCGTGAACCCAGGAGGCGGAGCTTGCAGTGAGCCGAGGTAGTGCCACTGCACTCTGGCCTGGGCCAAAGAGCGAGACTCTGTCTCAAAAAAAAAAAAAAACATTTTTAAAATGAAGATAAAGCAGTATTTTAAAAGAATTATTTCCGGTATTTGGTATACACAAAGAATAAAAAACAGGCCGGGCGCGGTGGCTCACGCCTGTAATCTCAGCACTTTGGGAGGCCAAGGCAGATCACTTGAGATCAGGAGTTCGAGACCAGCCTGGCCAACATGGTGAAATCCCATCTCTACTACAAATACAAAAATTAGCTGGGCATGGTGGCACACACCTATAATCCTAGCTACTTAGGAGGCTGAGGCAGGAGAATCACTTGAATCCAGGAGACAGAGGTTCCAGAAAGCCAAGATCGGGCCACTGCACTCCAACCTGGGCAACAGAGTGAGACTCTGTGTCAAAAAGGAATAAAAAACAATTTCTCAATGAGTGCCTGTAAAACCAATGAAATCTGAATAATCTCTGGATAGTAAAACAAACAACAATTCCTCAAACATCAAATGTTATCTGACATGAGGTCCACAATAGCCCACTGAACAATAGCAATAATATGTTCTATTTAATAAAACTATATACTAGAGTTTAACTCTCCCTGAGTACAACCTCCTACATGGCCAGCAGATAGAATTAAAGGAAAGTATCTGGGTAAAGGAAGAAAATAGTTGTGCCTTGCCAGGTGCGGTGGCTCATGCCTCCGATCCCAGCACTTTGGGAGGCCGAGGCGGATACAGCACAAGGTCAGGAGTTCAAGACCAGCCTGGCCAAGATGGTGAAACCCCATCTCTACTAAAAATACAAAAAAAAAAAAAAAAAAAAATTAGCCAGGCGCAGTGGCGGGTGCCTGTAATCCCAGCGACTTGGGAGGCTAAGCCAGGAAAATCGCTTGAACCCGGGAGGCGGAGGTTGCAGTGAGCTGAGATCGCGCCACTGCATTCTAGCCTGAGCAACAGAGCAAGACTCCATCTCAAAAAAAAAAAAAAGAAAATAGCTGTACCTCTTACCAACCAATAAAATGGTTCCCAGATCTTAACATATACCAACAAAGGTCCCAGATCTTTAATTCTAGAAAATCTGTCTAACCTCTCTCATTATTAGATGTAAACAAAGTCAGCATATTATGCCATTCAAGATAACAAATAGTCACTAAATGCCAATACTGAGTTGACATTTGTAATGAGTCTATAATGAATCCCACCAAAAAATAAAGGTGCATTTCTTACCAACAGGTCTATGACCACACACAGATAGTGACAAAGAAAGAACAGAATGAGTAGACATGAAAATACGTGAGAAAACACAGGTAGTTTGAAACAGAGTGTTCTAAACTTCATTTGAGTTTCTAAGGATTTAAAATAATACATACAATCTTTATACATGACAGAGATTTATCAATCTGTTCTTTACAGAAAAGGAAAGCATGATGTGACTCATTAAATAACTAACCAATGGTCAAACAGCAAACCTACGGTTGGTGAAAGCTTTAGAAAGCAGGAAGTCTAATTTCTAACCCTGTTCTTCTATCTCTGGTAATAAAAAGATGAAGAAAAACAAAGTGTTGCACAGGAAAGGGGGATGGGGTAGAGAGTCAAGAGAATTTTTCTACAGAAAGAAATGTGGGGTCAAGGACAATGGCTCATGCCTGTAATCCCAGCACTTTGGGAGGCCAAAGCAGAAGGATCACTTAAGCCTAGGAGTTCAAGATCAGCCTGGGCAACACAATGGGACCTTGTCCCTCCAAAAAGTAAACAAAATTAGCCAGGCGTGGTGGTTCATGCCTGTAGAACCAACTACAAGGGAGGCTGAGGCAGGAGGATCACTTGAGCCTAGGAGGCAGAGGCTGCAGTGAAACAAAATCACGCCACTGCATTCCAGCCTTAGGTAACAAAGTAAGACCCTGTCTCAAAAAAAAAAAAAAGAAATTTGCCACACAGACTCAGAGTATGTATTACCTCAGTTACTTTTCTTTCTACTTCTGTTCCATCCACATAATACACATCTGTAATGACACGAGTGACAAGTGTGCGTACTTCCCGGATTGTTCTCATGTGACGATGTAAGACATGGCCATGTGGAGGCTGAGGCATATCAAACTCTTCCTCTCCCTGTGACAGAAGATATAGAACATAAGCACAGGTCTCACTACAAGCTGTCAAAATCACAAATCTTACCCTTCATGATGAGAACTGTTTTTATCCACCTATAGATAAGACCAGGGATGGATCAGTTGTATAGCCAGAGGCTAAGAGAAGTTTGTATGAGCATGACCTAATAAAATGACCTATTCTTGTCTAAATCAAAATCATTACATCTAGTACTTATATTTATGGATATTTAGGTGAACCTTTGACCCCTAAAAGTTCATTATTTTTAAACCGTATTTCTTCTAATTCTGATGCTATCTTGCAAATTAGTAAACAAGTTTACATTTGCAATAGCTCTTTAGATAAAAGGAAGGCACTCTTTAGTCCTTTATATAAAACCAGAATGATGTATCTGTTAATCTCAGTTTATCTGTTTTTCCTGTACTAAAGTGAAAACCACAGTTTATTACCTAAAACAATATACACTGATCTCTCCTAGAATTAAATATGAAGTATTTCATCTATTCCAAAGAACAGATTATGACTAAAGAGTTGAGCTAGTGTCCAGAAATGGAAAAATTAGCAAATTAAGATTTTATATCTAGTTCTACTACAAGATTAATGTAGGGCTAAATAAGACCCTACTTTTTATGATAACTATTAAATAATATTGCTTAGGGGGATTGAGCTTCTTTCATTCAAAAAACATTAAGCAAATATTTATCGAATAACTTAAGGATGCCAGGTACTATACTAGACAAATAACTGCTGGAAAATTCAGGACAGGTAAAATTCATTCAACACTTCTGAAAAAATTCAAATGCACTATTTCTTATTTACAAAAATACAACAAACTAATAACAACTACTGCTATTCAAAAGAATAACTGAGTTAACTAATATAGCATCCAGCTTCATTATTTCTTGTTCATAATTTTCTATTTACAGACAGCCCGAGTTCATACTTTAGTCAGATCTGGATAATTTTTAAAAGATAACTTCTTAGCAAATTAGATCTTAAAGCCCTATTTACCACCTCTAATCATTAGTTAGTTTGAGACTTTCGGCCTTTATTACCTAGGACCTGCCTGTGGCTAATAAAAAGTACTAGAATTTCAGTCCTGTATTTCTGAAAAAATAACATGTTTTCTAATAACAACTATATCACATTTTTTCACATCTTTATCCTCCCTCCTACACCCCACTGGTTCCGTAATTCTAAAGAGAAAATGCACACTTTTGTCTCTCACCTTTATCTCCCCTATGGTAGGCTGATTTTACTTTCAGCATTCAGTATCAAAGTTGCCAAGTCTTTAAAAAGAATTACATATACAAATGCAATAATGGTAATTCTGCATTTTTTTTCCTGACCTGTGGTAGTAATTTACCAAAAGCTTTCAGTAATTTATCCGAATAATCCCACTCCAATTCCAACTTGGAAAATGGCAGAGGTGAAATATTTACTAAAATGGAGATATGTAAATTATGTGAATAGTTATAAATAATATCAAAGGCATGAAATGCTACTCATCCAATTATTTAAAATACTTCTACATACTTCTACACAGACACAACTCTGTCTAATGAATGGTTAAAGCACAGGTCTGTCCTACCTCAATCATCAGGGTACCCATGCATGAGAACTATGACAGCCTGAACTTCCTGCCTGCACACACAATCAGACTATTCCCCACTAAAGAGAAAGTCAGTCTAAAAGGTTTCAGTGCTTTACATATTCCTGAAATGCAGCCAAGAAGCTTCCCTGTATTCTTCCAATTACTACAGCCATATGAATGATCACTTCAAGACAGACACTTAAGCGTGTCTGAGAGAATAAGGAGAAAAGGTAAAGAGGGCAGACAAAAAGAAAACTATGCTTACTCTCTTCAAATACTCTTCTGAAAAGAGGTGTCTGTAAAATAAATAAATTGATGATCTTACCACCATTAAGGGAAGGAAACAAAATGAAAATAAAACCACACTTTCCCTTCCACCTGGTTCCATGTCCTTTTTGACATATAAATGAAAATTTCAGGAGTGTCAAAGTAGGCTGCCTATGCTTTTCCACTAGCACTAGCCTATGTCCTATCTACACTGAAGGGGATTTTTAAAAAGCACTGACACCTGGAAAACTTGCATACAGCCTTTCTCATTTGCTAACCTCTCTTCAAAAGATGGCACACCAATTTCAATTTCTGTTATTCTATACACCATCTATATACTTTTAGTATGGTAAAATCTGAATAACATAAAATATACCATTATCTTGAACACAATGCTCATATCCCATATGTGCCATAGGTGTTCAATAAATAAGAACTGTATTTTATTTTTACAAAACAAACAACTTGGACAATCAGAATGAGAGGTACATCAATAATGAAGATTTCCTAAGCAGATCCCAAATGAAGATAATCTACCACAGCAACTGAAAAGGCAATTTGACCACTACAATATCTCCTTTATCTGAGGGAGATATGTGCCAGGACCCCCAGTGGATGCCTGAAACTGCAGATAATATCAAACCCTATACACTATGTTTCTTCCTATACATACAGACCAATAATGTTTATAAATCAGGCACAGAAAGAGATCAATAACTAATAATAAGATAAACTATAACAATTCACAATTTCATGGATAGATTTGTTCTTAACATAGATTTTAGTAACTTCAGCATATGATTTTTTTTCTTTCCTTATTAAAGACCTTTTACCTTTTCACTTAGAGGAAGCACTTTATGACTTACTTCTCTGGCATATTCAGATTGTCGGCATCACTACTCTCAAACTTTGGGGTGAGAGTAAATCAAGGGTTACTTGAATGCAAGCACTGCAATAACATGATAGTTGATCTGATAACCAAGACGGCTACTAAGTCATTAACAGACAGGGAGCATATATAGCATATGGATATGCTAGAAAAAGGGAGGATTCATATCCTAGCCAGGACTAAGAGGGACAGCACTTGATTTTATCACATTACTCAGAACAGCACACAATTTAAACCTTAGTATTTCTACAATTTCCCATTTAATATTTTTGGACTACAGCTGACCATGGGCAACTAAAACCACCAAGAAAAAGAAACCACTGATAAGCAGAGACTACTGTTTACTAGTAACTTCCAAATTTTCTCTGCCATGCATCCCACTCTGCCACTCAATGAAATGTTGTGAACTCCTATTTATTTGTTAACACATACATTTCTACCACTTCTTTTTATCTACTCAATTTTTTTTTTAAGAGACAAGGTCTCACTATGTTGCCAAGTCTTGTCTCAAACTCCTGGGCTCAAGTAATCCTCCCACCTGGGCCTCCAAAAGTGCTGGGATTTCAGGCATGTGCCACCAGGCACAGCCACCTACTTAATTTTTACTAGTACCGACACTTCCCTACTCTATTCCCTGGAACCTGATACTCCTCCAGCCTCACTTTCATCAGCTCCAGTCCTTTTCCTCACATTAGCTTCTAGTCTAGCCTCTCTTCTGCAGTTCCTGGTCACCTGGGGACTTTTCCCCATCTCTCTCTCTATTCCTGCTACCGTTCTTTCTGTTTCATATACTGAAATACACTATTCTTCGTGCTGCTTCTTTCCCCCTTACCTTCTACTCTCTGAATTCCTGAGAACCATGATGAAATGGACTTAAGGGAGAGAAAATTAGATCTGATGGTTAGAAGGGAAGATAAAAAATTATGGAGAAGGAAAAGAGTGAATGTAGAAGAGTATTACAGGACCCAGGCTGAATCTCTGGCTTTCTTCTCCAGTAAAGACCTACCTAAAAAACTGTAGCAATACTACATTTTCCCTAAAAGACTATCTAATGGCTATACCTACCCACAATTTCACTACCATATCTGTATCTTAGAAAAGTTGTTTTTGTCTTTTAACCACTGTTCTGTACAAAACTGTCAAGAATTGTCATTAGGTAGACATGCCACAATTTAAATTCTCTGAGAATCCTGAAAGTAAAAAACAAGGCCTCTGATGCACCCTAGTATGTTCTCTCACCTGGCTATGGAGCGACTCTGTATCATCCCCAGGAGCACTGACTGGTTTCTCACCACTCCCCCTCTCAGTCTGAACTGTGGCATCTTGCTTTCCAAAGTTCTGGTCCACTGTACTGGTCCCCTGCTCACACACATTCTTTATAGTCTGGGTTGCTGCTGAAACAGTTTCTGGGACCCTCAAGGAACACTCCATGGTTTGGATTCCTATGTTATTTTGGCTGGGCCTTTCAATCAAGGCCTTACTAGGATTTTCCTGATTAGTATTCCGTCCTTCTTTCTGGTCTTCTAGCACATCTGTCACCATTGCCTCTCCTTGAGGACTGGATGGCCCTTGTATGACCATCTTCTGGGAAGCAGGAGAAACAGGGTCCTTGACAGGACTAACGGGCTTCATAGGCTGTTGACTCTGCCTGATTGTATGGTCACCCTCCAATCTTTCTTTCTCCTCTTCTCCTTGAGAACTTGGAAAGTGGAGCAAGTTCCCCCTGAAAATGCAACATATAAAGAAGCCATGTCAATTAAGCAAGTGTATGTGTGAACGTGTGTGTGTATGCATGCATGTGTGTGTGTAGTGGCAAGGGAGGAGCCATATTTTGACAATTTGAGAAATGTAAGGAAGGGAGAAAGTCAGGTAGCCAAGCATTATCACCTTGGGAGGCCTCTCATTATAATTTCACTCCTGTAAAAAAAATAATGGTAGATAGAACAATTCCACCATGATGATAAAAGAGTCATAAAATTTCTTCCCATCACTAGCTATGAACTCTGAAACTTGATGCAGGAAAATGAAGTAAACAAAAAGATGTAAACCCATTACTGAAGTCATAGACAATGATGGGCAACTTAGGGATCTATTTTGAAAAAAGATCAATTAAGTCAAGATGTCTCATCTGGCCTTATGAATGGTTCTAGCATTCCTTAACTGATTCCTAGCATTCTAGATACTGCTTATCCCCACCTGAACAATATTTTTAGGAAAGAAAATCTGACTTATAAAGGATAAAGCTGTAGGTAGATTCTAGTTTTGTCAGCTATACTGATATATCTACAACTAAACATTTCAGAATGAATTGGTTTCTCAAAGACAGTTCTCAAGATATAGCCCTTTTCATAAGTCATCCCATTTGGGTATCAGTGATTTGTTCCTTTATTCCACAAGCATTTGCTGAATGTCTCCTATAAACCACATACCACGATTTCCGAAGTGACTAGGAGCTTTCTTAAATATCCCTAACAATTATCCAGAATAAAAACATCCAGGCTAACTCCAAGTCAACAGAAATTTCACAATCATGTCTTATCAGTCTTTATATTTAAAACACCTAACTCACAGCTTAATATAAAATAGATGCTTAATACATGTACTTTGAACAGAAGACTGAATGTTCTCTGAATCAATTAATTGCAAAATCTACCCAGATTAAATCAACATAGTGCAGTTTTAGGCTCCATTACATGTATAATAGCCAGAATAAAGATAAAAGGAATCCATTCTGAACTGACCATGCTAAGACCACATCTGGAATATCTGTTTCAGTTCTGGGCATGACAGTTTACAAGGCATAGACTGCAGATAAACCCAGAAGGTAACATGAAGGACGATAAGGGGCCTAGAAACTATGTCATATGTTGATTTAAGTATGTAGCCAGAAAAAGATAGAGTTAGGGCTGTCTCCTATTTGACAGAAGCTCTTATCCTTAGGATCTCAGCTTTCCTAGGTAGGTAGAGTAAAGGAAGCAGGAAGTGCTCTTCAGGGATTGCTGTGCTCTAGATCTTAAAGGAAAAGGAAAAAAGAAGTTTCTGAGGTTTCTATATTGTTTAGCTCAGCCTACCAGAACAGGAGCTCAAAGAGGGATTTGGAATAGAGATCTAGCCAAGAAGAGCTTAGTATACATTTGGTTGTTAGAGTTTGTGTCCTATCTCTCAGGAACCTCAACTGAATGAGAATATATGGTCCAATGAAGAAGAAGTAAGAATAAGACCACCAGGAGACACCTACCATGAGTAGCACTTACCTCTTACGAGGTTTATAAATGTTCATATATGTAAAATATTGAGCATAGCAGATGCTCAATCAATATTAGATGCATAAGGCAATGCAATTAAAGAGACTCAGTTCACCTTTAATATCAACTAAATATTCATATTTAAATCTTTAAGATATCTAACATACCAATGGCTGAGCAAGAAGGAAAGGATTCAAAAGCCAGAAGAGCCAGGACTCGATTTTAGGAATTCAATTATTGTTGTTTCCTATCCTAAACAAGCTTATAAATTTTATCTCATGCTACAGACTAAATGTCTATGTCCCCTTCACCCCAAGACTCATATATTAAATCCTAACCCCCAAGGTGATGGTATTAAGAGGCAGAGCTCTCATGAATAGGGTTAGTGCCCTTATAAAAGAGACCTCAGAGAGCTCTCTTGCCCCCAACTGCCATGTGAGAACAGCTGTCTACAAACCAGGAAGCAGGCCCTCACCAGACACCAAATCTACCAGTGCTTTGATCTAGAACTTCTCAGCCTCCAGAAATGAGAGAAATAAATTCCTTTGTTTATAAGCTATCTAGCCTATGGCAGTTTGTTGTAGCAGCCCAAAGAGACTAAGACACCTCAGAAGCTGTTTATTCAGGTTAGAATACCTGAATGGAATTTTACTTCTACAGCAATCCAATAAATTATAAGAAGTGCCATACCTCTCTCCCTCTCCATTTGTTCCAGTTATGCAATTCTACTTTGGTCATTATATGCCAGACTTAGAAACTGATGCTAAGAAAGTAAATTTTAGGCTGGGCACAGTGGCTCACGCCAGTAATCCCAGCACTTTGGGAAGCCAAGACGGGTGGATCACCTGAGGTGAGGAGTTCGAGACCTGCCTGGCCAACATGGCAAAACCCCGTCTCTACTGAAAATACAAAAAAATTAGCCGTGTGTGGTGGCATACACCTGTAGTCCCAGCTACTTGGGAGGCTGAGGCAAGAGAATCCCTTGAATCCGGGAGGTGGAGGTTGCAGTGAGCCAAGATCGCCCTACTGCACTTCCAGCCTGGGTGACAGACCAAGACTCCGTCTCAAAAAAAAAAAAAAAATTAATCCAAATTGAAATAGGGAAGAATACATCTCCATATTTAACAAATATCTAACTATTCTATTCTGAGTGTAGCTCTGTTTATGAGGCATCTGGAATCAAATCCAGCTAGATTCCTAGGTTTTTGCTCCACCAAGGTTAAACAATATAACCAACATCTTGGCACCTCTATTTTAAAACGCTTTAATAAAAAAGCAAGGCAATACAATGACATCAATAAACTTAGTAATAGCTGGGTCATTACTACACCACTTTTAAAATCACATGATTTCAGGATCATGATTCCCAAGAATATCAACAAGCTCACACTTATTCAGAATGCCCATTTAAAGCACTGACTTATTTATTTTAAATATTTCTTTCAATAATGAACATAGAAATTTAGAAATTATGCTACCTATTACTTTTTTTTTTTTTTTTTTTAATGGATAAGACATAACTCTCACTCTCTCGCCCAGGCTGTTAGTGCAGTGGCACCATCTTGGCTCACTGCAACCTCCACCTCCAGGGTTCAAGTGATTCTCATGCCTTAGCCTCCAGAGTAGCTGAGACTACAAGCATGGACCACCCTGCCTGGCTAATTTTTGTATTTTTAGTAGAAACAGGGTTTTACCATGTTGGCCAGGCTGGTCACTAACTCCTGGCCTCAAGTGGTCACCCCTCCTCAGCCTCCCAAAGTGCTGGGATTACAGGTGTGAGCCACCCCATCCAGCCTTTTTTTTTTTTTTTAGACAGAGTCTGGCTTTGTTGCCCAGGCTGGAGTGCAGTGGCACAATCTCGGCTCACTATAACCTCCACCTCCTAGGCTCAAGCCATTCTCCCACCTCAGCATCCCAAGTAGCTGGGACTACAGGGATGCACCACCACACCTGGCTAATTTTGTACTTTTGGTAGAGATGAAGTTTCACCATGATGCCCAGGCTGGTCTCCAACTCCGGAGCTCAGGCCATCCACCCACCTTGGTCTACCAAAGTGCCACCGCGCCTGGCTAAATCATGCTACTTATATCACTATTAGTGATATACCTACTGACAAAACATTATCACATTGTCTAATTACAAAATCACTGAATTTTAGAGGTGAAAGATACTCACTTCATAATGAAAATACAGGTCCTTTTCCACTGCCATTACTTATTTCTCTACACTAAATATAAGTATCATATATTCCATACAAGATACTTTTTTTATTTTTTTTTTAAAGACACGGTCTCCCTCTGTTCCCCAGGCTAAAGTGCAGTGGCGAGACCACAGCTCCCTGCAGCCTCAAGCTCCCAGGTTCAACCGATCATCCCACTTCAGTCTTCCAAGTAGCTGGGACCACAAGTGCATGCCACCACATCCGGCTTTTTTTTTTTTTTTTCTTTTTTTCTTGGTAGAAACAGGGTCTCACTATGTCACCCAGGCTCATCTCAAACTCCTGGCCTCAAGTAATCCTCATGCTTTGGCCTCCAAGTGCTGGGATTACAGGCGTGAGCCACCGTGGCCGGCTGCCTCCTTAATTATTTAAATAGAGATAAAGGCCTGTAACTCAAAACTTTTTTCTTGCCTCAGAACTGTTCTAAGAGATTATGGAGTAAAGAAATTATGGGGCCAAGCACAGTTGCTCATATCTGTAATTCTAGCAAGTTGGGAAGACGAGGCAGGAGGATCACTTGAGCCCAGGAGTTTGAGACCAGCCTGGGCCTGTCTCTACAAAAAGTTGGAAAAAAAAAAAAAATTAGCCAGACACAGCAGCACATGCCTGTAGTCCTAGCCACTCAGGGTGTTGAGGCAGGAGGGTTGCTTGAGCCTAGGAATTTGGGGCTACCGTAAGCTACTACTGCACCACTGCACCTCAGCCTGGGTGACAGAGTGAGACCCTATCTCAAAATAAATTAATAAATACATTTATGAAGTCAGTCATTTCAAATTGATACAACTGGTAGATAAAGATAAAAATGTGTATCTGTAAAATATTTAACAAAATTTCTCATGACAGCTCATGAATCCATCCAGAATACATTATAGTCCCTCAAGGTATAAAAAAAAAAGGTAAGCTCAAGCTCACAAAATAGTAGCAGTACATCTTAGTCTGTTTTCTGCTGCTATAACAGAATTTCCACCAGACTGGGAAATTTATAAAGAAAAGAGATTTACAGGATTTGGCTCATGGTTCTGAATGCTGAAATGTCCAAGGACATGGCACTAGCATCTAGACGGCCAGCTGGTGAGGGCCTTCTAGCTGCATTGTAACACGGTGGAAGGCATCACATGGTGAGGGTGCATTCAAGAAGGTGGAAAGGGGGCCAAACTACCCCTTCAGCCTTTTATAATCAACCCATGCTCACTGTAACAGCCTTAATGCATACATATGGGCAGTGCCCCCATGACCTAATTACCTCTTTTTTGTGTATGTGTGGCCAACTTCTGTAGCTTTATACCAATACCACTAATTACCTCTCAACACTGTTGCACTGGGGGTTAAGTTTCCAACACATGCCACATTCAAACCATAGCACAGTACATATTAGGATTTGGGCACCAAACATTTTGTGACCCAATGGAGCCCAAAAGATTCTATAAAAATAATGCTTACCTGATGGGTGCAGTGGGGGGATCCTCACTTCGAGCTTCATTCTCTTGCCTGGCTTCATAGATACAGCTAAACACAGACATGGTCTTCTGGGGACTAAGACAATATATTAAAGCAATATATTGTTAACTTTGAAAAGAAAAGTACTTTTGGAGATTATCCTTTTATGCACAGAGGAAATCAAATGCTTTCTCTGCATATCAAACTCCAAACCACCTTACACCAAAATGCAAATTCTCCATACTTGTTTTGAATTAGCATAATTTAAAATTCTCAAGGTTCACTGGAAATAAAGTGGACAGAGGACTGTATTAAATACCATAAAGATGCAATCAGCAAAATCCAGAATGTAGAAAACCATACAACAATCTGTACCTTCAACAAATAATTTGCAAGCAAGAGGCAAAAAAAAAACAAAAAAAAACAAAAAAAAAAAAAACAAAACCAAAACAAAACTGGAGGGGTACTCTGTATTTTAAAAGACTTAAAGAGACATAACCAAATGCAATACGTGGACCTTATTTAGATCTTGAGTCAAACTGTAAAGCACCATTTATGAGACAATCAGAGAAATCTGAACATTGAATATTTTATGATATTAAGGAACCATTGTCAATTTTTTAAAGTATGATAATAGTAATATGGTTAAGTTTAAAATAAGAATCCTTATCTTTTGGAGACAGCACTGAAGTATTTCAGATAAAATTATATAATGCTGAAATTATCTTCAAAATCATTCAGTAGGGAGGGGGGTGCTGGAAATATAAATGAATCAAGACTGGCCATAAGAAATTTTTGGAACTGGGTGATGAATACATGGCAGTCCATTATACTACTCTCTCTACTTTCGTATATGCTTGAAACCTTCTATAGTAAAATGATTAAGAAATAAGGTGACAGCAAGTAATTAGAACACAGTACAGTTACAAACAACACTTAAAAGCTTCACGTAGGCTGGACACGGTGGCTTATACCTGTAATCCTACCACTTTGGGAGGCTGAGCCAGGCGGATCACTTGAGCTTCAGGAGTTAGAGACTAGCCTGGGCAACATGACGAAACCCCATCTCTACTAAAAATACAAAAATTAGCCCCTGGTGGCAGGTGCCTGTAGTCCCAGCTCCTTCTGGGGTTGAGGCAGGAGGATCACTTGAGCCTGGGAGGTCAAGGCTGCAGTGAACTGTGATCGCACCACTACACTGCAGCCTGGTTGACAAAGTGAGACCCTGTCTCCAACAAACAAACAAACAAACAAAAAATCTCCACCTAAATGCAGATGAACCAAGGACCACTTCCAGTATTGTGACAGAGCTTACTTTAGATGATTTGTTAGAGTGAACCCAACAGCAAACAAGTCAAATTTTTTTTAATTTAGATTCTTACATAGAAAATTTTCTTCACAACAGTATCAAAAATTTCATCTCATTCTATGATCCACCATTCCAACTCTCTGCTCCAAGTTTTTCCTTATTTTCTCCTCTCCACTTTCTACCGAGTTCTAGAAGCTTCAACAACATACTCTGTTCCCTCTGAATATGCACATGTACAGACTAATAACAACTTATTCCTGCCTAAAAATTCTGTTAAAGCCAAATGGACCAGATACACACTCCACTTTCTTCAACTTCTAAGACTACCTATCATTAAGGGATCTTCAAATGAAAAAGGACTCTAACGTACTTATCTTTCAGATTAAATATACAATAGCCCAGAGAGGAACTAATCTCTCTAAGACATAGTTAAGAACAGATCAAAAGACTTTGAAAAAGGTCAGAAACTCACAAGTGAGGTCACATTTAGTCCACAGGCCTCTTTTATTTGATATTTTAAAAAATCCAGATTTCTTGGCCGGGTGCGGTGGCTCACGCTTGTAATCCCAGCACTTTGGGAGGCCGAGGCGGGCGGATCACAAGGTCAAGAGATCGAGACCACGGTGAAACCCCGTCTCTACTAAAAATACAAAAAAAAATTAGCCGGGCGTGGTGGTGGGCACCTGTAGTCCCAGCTACTGGGAGAGGCTGAGGCAGGAGAATGGCGTGAACCCGGGAGGTGGAGCTTGCAGTGCGCCGAGATTGCGCCATTGCACTCCAGCCTGGGTGACAGAGCGAGACTCCGTCTCAAAAAAAAAAAAAAAAAAATCCAGATTTCTTTTTAAAAACAAAGATGTGGCAACAATAAGTTTGCAGTCTCGCATGACAACTACTGGCTGGAGTTGAGTGGGGCACACCCTTTCACATGGACCATACATTCAGTTTGCCATTGTCCTCAACACTCTGTCTTGTACCTAGCCACTTTAGTTATTTACAGTACCCGCCTAGCCTCTAATTTAAGAATTCTTGGTGGGGCATGGTGGCTCACATCTGTAATCCTAGCACTTTGGGAAGTAAAGGCAGGCAGATCACTTGAGCCCAAGAGTTCAACGCCAGCCTGGGCAACATAGTAAGATCCTCATCTCTACAAAAAATACAAAAATTAGTCAGATGAGGTGGTACATGCCTGTAGCCCCAGCTACTCAGGTGGCTGAGGCAGGAAGATCACTGGAGGTCAGGATGTTGAGGTTGCAGTGAGCCATGATCACACCACTGCACTCCAGCCTGATTCTGCAAGATTCTGCTCAAAAAATAAAAAAGAAAATAAAAAAAGAATTCTTGCCTATATTTCACCAACTGCTATTAGTGTTTTCATGCTGGATGACTCATGCCTGAAACAATTGTACTCTCACAGCCACCAGATGGCAAAGCTTACCAACCAAAACCTCAGTATGGGGTCATACTCGTCCTCAAAGCATTACAACATTCATGACAAAGCAAAAATAACAGCTCAACATAGTAGTTAATTTGGCAGGCAGAAGAGAAAATGACCTGAGGCTGCAGCTGAGTATGCCATTGGAGAAGGAACAAGGTCTGTAGCTATCTCTTGTTAATCCTTCTTTGTCTCATCAATTGGATCAACAATCCTGAGATTGTGGAGACTCTTGTATCAGCAACAGAAAAAAGGGGGGAGAGGAACTCTCACATGAACAAAAGAAATTTCAATTATCTTAGTTCTAGGTCTAGAAAAAAGCTTCACTGCACTTAAAAAAGTATTAATTAAGAAGTCTATGATCCATTCAGAACATTGCTAAATCCTTTATGAAAGAGTCTCATTTTAACTTTTTCATTTTAACTTTTTTCCTTTGTTGATAAACCATCTACCCTCATTACCAGTAGCTTCGTATTAAACTCTAAATAGCATCCAGCTTTGGTTACCTGGCAACAGACTCAGCAACAGCAGTAGATCCATTTTTTCTTTCATCAGTTGCAGGCTCTGAATAAAAACAAAACCAAGAAGAGAAAGGAAAGAGAAACAGAATTTAGTTAGTATCACACCTAAAACCTTCACTCTGCTCTACTAGTATTTGCAACAGGTAACAAAAAGAAATAAAAATAAGTAAAATTAGTAAGTATAAACATACAAACATTTCTTGTAATTTTATTTATTTATTTATTTATTTTGAGAGAGTCTCACTCTATCGCCCAAGGTGGAGTGCAGCGCCGTGATCTCAGCTCACTGCAACCTCCGCCTCTCGGGTTCAAGCAATTCTGGTGCCTCAGCCTCCGAGTAGCTGGGACTACAGGCATGCGCCACCACATCCAGCTAATTTTTTGTATTTTTTGGCAAAGACAGGGTGTTGCCATGTTTCCCATGCTGGTCTCAAACTCCTGAAATCAAGTGATCTGCCAGATTTCTTGTTTTTTGTTTGTTTATTTTGAGATGGAGTCTTGCTCTATCACCCAGGCTGCAGTGCAGGCCAGATATTTTTAATTTTTTTTTTTTTTTTTTTTTTTTTTTGAGACGGAGTCTCACTCTGTCGCCCAGGCTGGAGTGCAGTGGCGCAATCTCGGCTCACTGCAAGCTCTGCCTCCCAGGTTCACGCCATTCTGCCTCAGCCTCCCTAGCAACTGAAACTACAGGCGCTCGCCACCACGCCCAGCTAATTTTTTTGTATTTTTAGTAGAGACGGGGTTTCACCGTGTTAGCCAGGATGGTCTCGATCTCCTGACCTCATGATCCGCCTGCCTCGGTCTCCCAAAGTGCTGGGATTACAGGCAAGAGCCACTGCACCTGGCTATTTCTTGTAATTTTAATGTACAAGTTTTTCTCACTTCCACCAATCAATTTTCTTTCAAACTTCCTATAAAAGACTAATAAGATTGGCAAGAAATACAATACAATGAATAACTTTTTTTTTTTTTTTTTTTTTTGGGAGACAGAGTCTTACTCCATTGCCCAGGCTAGAGTGCAGTGGCATAATCTCGACTTGCTGCAACTTGTTTCTCCTGGGTTCAAGCGATTCTCATGCCTCACCCTCCCGAGTAGCTGGGATTACAGGTGTGCACCACCACACCCAGCTAATTTTTGTATTTTTAGTAGAGATGGGGTTTCACCACATTGGCCAGGCTGGTCTCAAACTTCCAATCTCAGGTGATTCACCCGCCTCAGGTTCCCAACGTGCTGGGATTACACATATGAGCTACGACACCTAGCCCTTAGCAGTAATATTGTTTTTTGTTTTTTGTTTTTTTTTGAGACAGAGTCTCACTCTGTCGCTCAGGCTGGAGTGCAGTGGCATGATCTCAGCTCACTGCAACCTCTGCCTCTCAGGTTCAAGAGATTCTGCTGCCTTAGCCTCCCGAGTAGCTGGGATTACAGGTGCCCGCCACCATGCCTGGCTAATTTTTATATTTTTAGTAGAGATGGGGTTTCGCCATCTTGGCCAGGCTGGTCTTGAACTCCTGACCTCAGGTGATCCATCCACCTCAGCCTCCCAAAGTGCTGGGATTACAGGCATGAGCCACCACACCCGGCCAGCAGTAACATTCTTAAATGAAAATTAAACTTCTGAATCCCAATTCATCTCTGCCCATATAAGAAGTTTAAAAAGTATGTAATAATACAAAATTAAAAACCAAAAAATTTTTTAAATTTATATCATATTAAAAACAAATTAGAAATGAAAGAACTTAATAAAATACGTAGAAAATATTTTAGGTTGATGAACTAATTTTAAATAGTTTTCAGAGCACCCACAAATAGAAGGTACCCAAGTTCTTCCCAACGTGCTTTAGGACAGACACCAAAAATAAAGGGTGGCCAGGCATGGTGGCTCACGCATGTAATCCCAATACTTTGAGAGGCCAAGGCAGGAGGATCGCTTGAGCCCAGGAGTTCAACACCAGCCTGGCTAACATGGCGAAACCCCATCTCTATAATAAATACAAAAATTAACCAGGCATGGGTGGTGGCGTGCCTGTAGTCCCAGCTACTCAGGGGGCTAAGATGGGAGGATCGCTTGAGCCTGGGAGATGGAGGCTGCAGTGAGCCGAGATCACCTCACTGCACTCCAGCCTGGGTGACAGAGAGAAGCCTTGTCTCAAAAAAAAAAAGAAAACAAAAAGGACATATTCAAGAACATGCAGCAACAAATTAAAGGTCATACTGAAAAAAATCCCATATTCTCACAACAATGTCACTAATTTCAAGGGATTAAAATTTGTTCATTTACAATTTATACCAGCCTTAGAGAAAACAACCCTTAAATGTTTTTTAGTTATTTCTAAAATATTCATCACCCAACATAATCTAAACAGTCCATCAGGGAGGCAGCTGAAATTCAGTTAGAGCCCTGGCTCTGAAATAGAAACCTGGCTCACACCCTGGCTGTTGCACTTAATAGTCCAACCTAGGAGTAAACTACTTTGTCATTTTGAGTCTCAGTTTCCTCCTCTATAAGATAAAAACACAACAAGCCTCAAAAGTTTGTTGTGAGAATGAAATGATGTAAGTAACACTGAATACAGTCCTTGATACTATGCTTCTGGTATTAGGAAAGGTAGTAAAATTTACTGATATAATCATCCTTAACACTTAGCTAGTTGTAATTTCAGATCCAAAGGTAAAGTAAGATTTAAGGCTATCATATACTCTCTCTCGACAAACGCTTTTTAAAATTTTTATTTTTTTGAGATGAGATCTCACTATGTTGCCCAGGCTGGTCTTGTACTCCTGGGGTTAAGCACACCTCCCACCTCAGCCTCTGGCATTGCTGGGATTATAGGAGTGCACCAACCACCATGCCTGGCAATAAGCCCTTATTTATTCCAGAGAAGATGACAGTAAGGATGGAACCATGTAATACTTTAACTCGGCCTACTGAGTTGCTAAGATTCAAATCAGTTAAGTACCACAGCATTAAAGATTTGGAACCAGACTTCCTGGATTTGTGTCCAGGCTACTCTATTTACTAGCTATGTCTAGGGAAGGTGCTCAACCTTCCTGTGCCTCGGTTTCCTCATCTGTAAAAGGAGGATAATAATAGGATCTAGTTCATAGGCTTGTTATGAGATTTAATGAGCTATACATGTGAAGTACCTGGCATACAGTAAGAGCTAAAAATATATTAGCTAAAATTACTTTTCTCTGGTCTCAGGGAAGAAGAAGTCCTGCTTATCTAACCTATTCTGTGTAGTCTTCAATAGCTTCCCCTCCCAACTCCTTCAGGGCCTTAATTCATCAACCGTTTCCCCCAATTCCCTCGTCTTTAATCTATGCCTCCCTCTTTTGGATCCTTCCTTAACCCATTTATGCTGGAGGTTGCAAATTTTTTTGTGTGAAAAATCAGACCTTGGTGATGACCTTGAGCAGTAGGATATAAATAACTCCCACAAGCTTAGCGTTCCAATAGTGGAACACTAGGCATAAATGGGTTAAAATCTATAAACTTGCTCAGGCCTCTCCCAGCCTAAAAATAACAAATCCTCTCTTAACCCTGCATTTCCCTCTAACTCACCATATTTTCTCTTCTTCTCTCACATAAACTTCTCAAAAGTAGAGAGTACATTTGCAGCCTCATTTCCTCTTCCTCATCCTTCCTCAATTACACTTTCAGTATAGCTCCCACCCCAACTGCTGCACTGAAATGGCTCTTGCTAGAGTCACCAAATGGATCCTAATTGCCAAAGTCAAAGTGTATTTCCAGACACATCTTACTAAACTTGCTCCAGTGCCTGACATTATCTTCTTGTAACTCTCCTCCCCATAGGCTTCCATGGCTTCATATACCCTCCTAGTTCTCCTTCTCTCTGAACGTTCCTTTATAATCTCCTTTATGAGATTTCTTCCTCTTCTAATCCCCCTTACACAGCTTTTACAAATTACCTGGAATGAAAAAATTACAAGCTTCAGAGTTAGGTCTGACTCAAATTCCACCTCCACCTAGCACCAATTATTGTGACCTTAGACATGTAACTTAAAAACCTCTCTTACTCTGTTTCCTCACCAATAAAATGAAAATGCAGATACCTACTTGGGAGTACTATTATGGAAATGAGATGATACAGTATACGTGAAGAGTCATTCTCTCTTTTTTTCCTCTCCCTTACTTCCGTATTCACCTGGCACCATGAGTCTGCCTATTCACCCCTCAAATTCATCCCTCATCTCCAGCTCCACTACCAATGACCTCACTTTCTGGTTAAAGACTGGGTAGAATTTACCAGGCAGGAGAACAGAATACGGGAAATGCAAGGAAAAGGAACCATCATGCACAAAGGCACAAGGTTTTGAAAGACTCAGCTGATGCTTTTTTTAAAGGCAAATCTGATCATATTACTCCCTTGCCTAAAATTCTTCGGCTTCTCAGCATGATGTAAAAAGCCTTTCAGCATCTGGTCCCTACTTTGCATCCCTCCCTTGTATCCTCTCTTTATCCTAGCCCTACCAAACAACTTCTAATTCATGTGAGAAAGAATCAACATTAATCTGCAATGTGAATCCACAGTCCTAAAGTTTTCTACCCTATTCTGAAGTCTTTCTGAATAGGGAAACCAATTACACAGGAACAGACTTAATAGAAACAAGCTATAACATGGAGATTATAAAACAGAGTATCTTTAGTAACATGACAGGCTGGCCAAAAGCAAAGAATTAAATCTATGAGTGTAAGACTTTACAAATACATTTATAAATATAGAAGTATCAATTATTATAACTAGATTATAATCAATACTCCCCAGATGATCTGCAGCTACTAATTACCCAAGATTAACATAAAACTTACTTTCCAGGTTGAACTGCAAAGACTCTTCACTCGCCTCAGTCTCAGGACTAACCAGTTTCATTCTTAGACATAATTTATCATCCATGTCTGGGGCAGCCCCAGAATCCCCTTTTTCACTCCCAAGTATGGGATCATGGGTCTCCACCATGCTTTCAGACATGACGTCACTGGTTGCTATGGTGCTTTCTGGATAGTTGCTGATACCTGAAAGAAGTCAGGCAAGGAGGAAGAAAAAAAGAACACTAAAATACAAACACAAAAAACAGCAATTCAAGGTCATCAATTTGCCTGTTTGGCTCCACAGCTCTGCAGGACTGAAGGAGGTTCCTAGGATAGATCCCTGTCATAAGTATCAACAACTACGAACTAGTATTGACACCTGGTCTTAAGAGGAGCAACAGGATTCAGTTCCACTTCTGCATCTGGACAAAGGATGCTGCATGAGCCCTCAGCCAACCCACATCTGCCAGCATCAGGCATAGGTAGCAGGAGACTCCAGACGGCATGATTGTTACCTCCCAGCACTGACTAGAGAAAACAAATAGGTTAATGTTGAAGACTACTGGCTGCTTCAGGGAAGGAGGATCTAAGTTTTCTTGCCCTGTCAAGCAACAGACTGATTAATTAGCCAAGGTATTGAATAAATAGTACTTCTACCCTACTTCCTGTTCCAAGCAGATTCTACTGCCTTGCAAGTAATAAGATAAAATTCTTTTAAGTATTCTCTTTCTTTCTTACTTCCCTCCACCCTTTCTTTCCTTCCCCTCTTTACCCCTCATCTCCTAGTAGTAAAATCACAGAACCAGACTTCATAACCCTATTCTCCCTAAAACAAAAATCAACCTTACTAGCCAGACCCAACTCCTCAGATCTAAAATATCACTTGTGTAGATAATGATATCTCAGAAATTCTGCCTTAAATATCATTACTTTTTATTCACTCACCAATAGGAGTACTGTGTCTCTTGGGCTCCAATTTTAGGTGCCCAATAAGAGGTGGGGTTGCACCAGTCAATGGTGGGATGGTATCACCTTCTTTAGGCAAAGTGAAATGAAATGGGGTTTCTGAAAAAAAGACAAAAGAAAAGAAAAAAGAAAAAATGATTTAAAAAAAAAAACAGAAGTATAAAATAAGCAAAAATAATGAGAACTGCAAGAAATATTTCAATTACTCTTTTCCTTTGCTCCCAAATTCTGTCTCATTCCCACCACCCTCACCAGGCCTCCTGACCAACTCCCTTCTATTGTCTCTGCTCTCTTCACAGCCAACAACTATAGTACTGCCACAAAGTAGACAACTAGAGGACAGGCAAATAGAGAAAGCCCAAAGTCTGCAAGACCTGAGGAACCTGGAGTCAAATGGAACACAAACATTTGATCTCCAAGACAGTAGATCAGGGGATATTTAGCAATACAAATTTGGACAGTTTCAAATCAGAACAACATAATTTTGTGCAATGCTAACCTAAGGAGTTTGTTTATAAGCCTTAATAGTCTGTAGGATTCTCCAAAGCAAAGTCTGAAGTTAATGCTTATAATGTACAATCTAATCAAAGAGATGACAGAGGATCTCATGGGTTAAAGGACTTCAAGATACTGACTGGTTCTGGCGTAGAAATCCAAGGGTTTCATGGTTCAGCAGTACTGACCAGCATTCACTCTAGGCCTAAGTGTAATGTTCATACCTAAATCTCTGCACAACAGCAAATCCCTCATATATAAGCATCACCAGTGTACACATTTTAGTTATTAAATAATTATAAATAGAAAATATTTGTCAAGACATAAAGCTACTTTCTACCTAGGTCTCAGTTCCAAATTTTTGCTAATCAGAACTAGAAAACTGTCAAAAAGTCACATTTTCTAAGTACCTAATTTATCTCTTTTAATACAATGATACATTTGGGAGAAAATAAGAATTGCGCCAGACTTCCCTCTTAAAACTAATATATGAAAATTTCTTCTTACTTTCCTCGGATGGCTCAAAATAACTATAATTTCTTTCATCTTTTTCCACTCCTATCTTTAATAGCAAGCACCGTGATCATTTTTTCCTTCAAAACAAAACAAAACAAAAATCTTGTTTTTTTTTTTTTTGAGACAGAGTCTGGCTCTGTTGCCCAGGCTAGAGTGCAGTGGCGCGATCTCGGCTCAGTGCCAGCTCCGCCTCCCGGGTTCATGCCATTCTCCTGCCTCAGCCTCCCAAGTAGCTGGGACTACAGGCGCCCTCCACCACGCCTGGCTAATTTTTTGTATTTTTAGTAGAGACGGGGTTTCAAGAGAAAATGAATTAGTAATCTGAGGAGATAAAAAGAGAAAAAGAAATGGTCTTTAGAAATAAAGGATTAAAGTACATATGCTCAGCAAAGAAACTGTAAAGAGGGGCCAGGTACCATGGCTCATGCCTCTAATCCCAACACTTTGGGAGGCCAAGGCAGATGGATCACTTGAGGTCAGAAGTTCGAGACCAGCCTGGCCAAAATAATGAAACCCCGTCTCCACTAAAAATACAAAAATTAGCTGGGTGTAGTGGCAGGTGCCTGTAATCCCAGCTACTCGGGAGGCTGAGGCAGGAGAATCGCTTGAACCTGGGAGGCAGAGGTTGCAGTAAGCCAAGATGGTGCCACTGCACTACAGCCTGGATGACAGAGTGAGACCCTGCCTCAAAAAAACAAAACAAAACAAAACAAAAACAAACCTGTAAACAGTATGGATGAAGAATCTCAACATTACATCTAACTGACAAAGACATCCACCATAGTTACAGAAAAGAGAAATGGGTCAGGTAGATAAGCATTCATTCTGTGGTAGCCCCTTATAAAGCAAGTTGTTCTAATAAAGAACTTAGAAGAGATACAGAAACTTAAAAAACACCTTGCAAAGCCTCATACATTCCAGACTTCTGAAAATGTGCACGAAATCTTTAAGCAGACCTTTCTATGTGATATATTATGCAAATACAATATGCAAGCATTAATCGCTGAAAATATATCCCTGTAACAAGGTTTCCTTTGCACAGTATTACATAAAACTTATGAAAAGTAATTTTAGCACCATTTATCTAACTGCATTACTATAACCTAATGGAAAATTGAGACTTTTACAGGCCCTAGGGACAGCACTGCCACTACTCTCCTCAGGTGTCCAATGCCTCATTCCTGGATTATTACCATAGCCTATCAATCACTTCCTCTGCCTAAAGTCTCCCACTCTCCCTAACCCCCATTCTTTCTGCACACTGTCTGCAGCCTTCCTAGAAAACATGGCTTTGTTAGCTCCTGGTCAAAAAACTTCAAGGTTTTCACTAGAAGACAAATTCCTAACTCTATAGTCAGCATTCAACTAACCAGTAGCAGCCTGTATCTCCAGTTTTTCTTTAATTATTCAAGTACATAAAGCTTCTATTCAATGTCCTCCAAACGTTTCCCATTTCTATGCTTTTGTTCCCTCATCTGGAAAACACCATGCATCTACTCAAATTATTGCCAAATCCTTAAAAATACATTTGCTGGCATATTTTATCCTTTTAAACTTGTGGAATTTTCCACATATTCCATTATTTCTCTAACATTTAGCACTCCTACATTCTTTAAATTATCAAATCCCTTCTTGTTTTTCCAGATAATCATGGGCTATCATGTTGTAGGTCAGCATACCAAACAATGATGAAGGATATGAATGAGGAAACAAAAGGAAACTCAATACTAATTTTGAAACCACCTGAGTGGGAGTATGTCCTTTAAGGACTTTAGAGAATAACTCCAAAGCAATATTTAAAACTCTAAATGTTAAGAAGGTCTCTCCTAACTTTCTGTTATAGTTTTAAACCCATTTTTCTTCTTTGTTCTTAAAAGAACTGGTTACCCCTAAGAATTTATTAAAAGCCATCTAGTTAAAAACGTAAGAATTTATATATCAGGTGATATCATGCATGAACAGTCTACCCCAAAAGCCTGCCTCTGACATTAATAGCCAATGAAGATGGCATTCTATCAAGTAAGCAAATAAAGGTTATAGCCACAGCCTAAAACACATCTAGCTCCCCTGATCATTATTAACTATTACAGACTATTACTTATGGATTTAAAGACTTACTGAACTCCTTACAGTTTTTCACATCATCAACCCACCAAATATTTGCTCTGTGTTGAACAAGATTGGGCTTCCAAGTACCATCTTGCTTTTTTACAGGTTTAACAGGAGCTCTCCATAGACAGATACTTGAAGAGGTCTCCAAACTGTTAACAGTGATAAGTTATCTATAAATGGAGACATCTAAAGTAATTCTCTCTCTCCCTCTCTGTACTCACTCTCTCTTTTCCTTCCAAGTCCCTCTCTCTCCACACCCTCCCCACTCACAATCTCTACTTTGTATTGTTTCAAGGTTTTTCAAAATTAAGCATGCATTATTTATTTATTTATTTATTTATTTATTTGAGATAGGGTCTCGCTCTGTCGTGCAGGCTAAAGTGCAGTGGTGCAATCTCAGCTTACTGCAACCTCCGCCTCCCAGGTTGAAGTGATTCTCAAGCCTCAGCCTCCTGAGTAACTGGAATTACGCGTGCACGCCACCATGCCTGGCCAAGCATGTATCTTTTTTTAAAATCAATAAATCTATTAACAACAAAAAAGTGCTCTTCTAACTTTAGTAGGTGAACAAATGCAAAACTCACCCAATTCGTACCTTTCATTCTGTCTTTTCAGACTGAAGAACCATTACTTTTTAGATTACTATCATTTAAATTTGGCCAGGCCCAGTGGCTCATACCTGTAATCCCAGCACTTTGGGAGGCCAAGGCAGGTGGATTACTTGAGGCCAGGAGTTCGAGACCAGCCTGGCCAACATGGCAAAACCCTGTCTCTACTAAAAATACAAAAATTAGCCAGGCATGGTGGCATGTGCCTGTAATTCCAGCTACTCAGGAGGCTGAGGCACAAGAATCACTTGAATCTGGGAGGCGGGGGTTGCAGTGAGCCGAGATCATGTTACTGCACTCCAGCCTGGGCGACAGAGCAAGACTCTGTTCCAAAAAAATAAAAATAAAGTGAGTCTCTCAACATTTAGCAACTAAACAACTATATTTTTAAGTACAAAATAATATTTTTCTGTTCTTTTTGCAATGCTCTTCTGAATAATTTATTTTATATAATTCTCTAAGTTAAAAACTATTATTCTCAGCTGAGCACGGTGGCTCATACCTGTAATCCTGGCACTCTGGGAGGCCACGGTGGATGGATTGCCTGAATCCAAGAGTTCGAGATCAGCCTGGGCAACATGGCAAAACCCTGTCTCTACAAAAAATTAGCCAAGCATGCTGGTACACGCCTGTAGTCCCAGCTTCTCGGTGGGGGGCTGAAGTGGGAGGATCACCTGAGCCCGGGAGGTCAAGGCTGCAGTGAGCACTGATGGTGCCACTGCACTCCAGCCTGGGTGACAGAGTGAGACCCTGGCTCAAAAACAAACAAAAAAAAGACAAAAAGCTATTATTCTCCCTTCATGTTCTAATTTGTAGTTAAAATTATTTTTATTTAACTTCTCCTCATAAATACTATTTTCCAACCACTGTCTTCATTGCTTTTTGTTGTTTGCCCAAGAACTAAAATCATGAAATAAACATAAAATCACTAGCATTTTCAATAATCTGGATATTAATATTAATAAAATAATAAGTTTTACCATGGCAAAAAAAGCTGACTCTGCCAATTAACAATGTAAACAAGAATTCATGAAGAATACTATTAAAATAATAGAGTATCTCAATGTTTTAGAAGCTTCTTTTGCATTTAATTTAAAAGTACTCCAAAATAACTATATTAAAACAATCAATGAGACCTGATATTTTGTTGGCACAGGTCATTAGCAGTATTTAAACATAATACAATTAGAAAAATACTCTACTACAGAATTTTAGGTTATTCACACTGTTCTTCACTACAGCTCTTCAGAATCAAATCAACTGTATTAAGCAGTTTCACAGGAAGAAAAAGCACAGCTGGGATCAGGAGACCTAGGTTCTAGTCCCACCTCTATCATTAACTAGCCAAAAGACGTTAAGAAGAAGAGACTAAATCCAATAACCCCTCACTTCCTTTTTAGCTCTAACATTTCTTATTCTTAAGATAAAAAAAAGTGCTAAATATAAAAGCTAATAAATAGGGACTTTTTTTTTTTTTTTTTTTTTGAGGCAGAGTCTCGCTCTGTCACCGAGGCTGGAGGGCAGTGATACAATCTCAGCTTCTCGTGCCTCAGCCTCCAGAGTAGCTGGGACTACAGGCACCTGTCATCATTCCAGGCTTATTTTTGTATTTTTAGTAGAGATGAGGTTTCATCATGTTGGCAAGGCTGGTCTCGAACTCCTGATCTCAGGTGACCCGCCCGCCTTGGCTTCTCAAAGTACTGGGATTACAGGCGTGAGCCACCACACCCGGCCAAGAGGGACAATTTAAAAACTAAAAAAAAGGTACTATTAATAATCACACCTAGACAATGGGTATAAAATGGGACTGTTCTAGGCTGGGCGCAGCGGCTCACGCCTGTAATCCCAGCACTTTGGAGGCCAAGGTGGGCAGATCACGAGGTAAGGAGATCGAAACCATCCTGGCCAACATGGTGAAACCCCGTCTCTACTAAAAATACAAAAATTAGCTGGGCGTGGTGGCATGCACCTGTAGTCCCAGCTACTCGGGAGGCTGAGGCAGGAGAATCGCCTGAACCCAGGAGGCAGAGGTTGCAGTGAGCCGAGATTGCGCCACTGCACTCCAGCCCAGCAACAGAGCAAGACTCCGTCTCAAAAAAAAAGGGACTGTTCTACGCAAACCAAAAACTATGGTCACTCATACTATCATATATAAACTTGCCAAATACTGTTTTTTCATTTCATCCTAGAAAGTTGTTTTCTTAAGTTTGTGTCTTGTTCTTACTTTGTTTTTGGAGCTTCATTTTACATTATAATAACTCTTTTTTTTTGAGACAGAATTTCGCTCGTTGCCCAGGCTGTAGTGCAAAGGCACAATCTCAGCTCATCGCAACCTCCACCTCCCGGGTTCAAGTGATTCTCCTGTCTCAGCCTCCCGAGTAGCTGGGATTATAGGCGCCTGCCAGCACTCCTGGCTAATTTAGTGTTTTTGGTAAAGACAGGGTTTCTCCATGTTGGTCAGGCTAGTCTCAAACTTCCGATCTCAGGCGATCTGCCGGCCTCGGCCTCCAAAAGTGCTGGAATTACAGGCGTGAGACACCACGCCTGGCCTACATTATACTAACTCTAAGGATTCAGAAAGATTGAATTATTTTCAGCTAATGTCATACTCTACAAATTATTTTATTTTTGGGAAACAGAGTCTCACTCTGTCGCCCAGGCTGCAGTGCAGTGGCGTGATCTCGGCTCACTGCAACCTCTGCCTCTCAGGTTCAAGCGATTCTCGTGCCTCAACCTCCCAAGTAGCTGGAACTACCAGTACACACGACACCACATCTGGCTAATTTTTTGTATTTTAGTAGAGATGGGTTTCACCATGTTAGCCAGGCTGGTCTCAAATTCCTGAGCTCAGGCAATCTGCCCACCTTGGCCTCCCAAAGTGTTAGGATTACAGGCGTGAGCCACTGCACCCAGCCTGTACAAATACTTTAGAAAGTAATCTATGTTTTCATGCTGACTTTCGTAAAATAAAGAACAAGAAATAATACATTTTCCAGTTTCAGGTTTAAGAGATACGTATTTCTTGAACCAAGTTTAGGAACTTTAGTTAATGCCCATAAAAAGGAAATAACTAATTAATAGGATACTCATCAACAGTTCTGAATGTGATTTTACCACACAGAGTTAATCTAAAAAGATCCTTCTACTTCAAGGCAACTGTCAAAATCTATACACACAGAGCAAGGATACAATCTAAGTTGGAAAAAAACAGATTGGTACAATTTCTAAATATTTTTTACCAACTAGTCCTGAGTTATAAAGCTGATAAATCTCAAATATCTTTAATTGCACAAATAATTATAGCTATTAAAAAAATGCAATCCAGGCTGGGCGTGGTGACTCATCCCTGTAATCCCAGCACTTTGGAAGGCCAAGGCAGGTGGATCACTTGAGTCAGGAGTTCGAGACTAGCCTGGCTAACATGGTGAAACCCCATCTCTACTAAAAATACACAAAAATTAGCCAGATAGTGGCATGAGCCTATAGTCCCAGCTACTTGGGAGGCTGAGGCACGAGAAATCACCTGAACCCGGGAGGTGGAGGTTGCAGGGAGCTGAGACCGCACCACTGTACTCTAGCCTGGGCAACAGAGCGGGACTCTGTCTCAAAAAAAAAAAAAAAGGCAATCCAAAAAATTTAATTTCCCAATTATTATTGGTTTTTCATAAACATAAACCAAAGATAGTGTTCACTTCTGACATAAGCATGCAGTTCTCACCAACTTTCCATTCCAAATTATAATTTAGGTGAGACAGAATAATCTACAATCACACTCACCACTAGAACTTTCACAGAAGCTTTGTGAGGCATGGGCAGAGGGCTTCCCCAGCTTCTGGGCCTCTGCATCTGAGCTTGGCTGCTTTGCATTAGCCATTTTTGAGTCTTCTGTTAATGAATTATTTGTTTTCTCCTGAGTTTGGGGCTGCTGCAACTCCTGGTCAAGTCTTAAAGGATCATCTGCTCTCATTAAAGGTAAGGAAGGCTGTGAAGAGTCTTCCTCTACAGGTTCTGTTTCTGCAGTCCCTGATTTCAGATCTCCTTCATATTCTACACTCTTTTCTTCCTTGGTGTCTAACCTATTCTCAGCACATGGTTCTATTTCTGGAGCAACATCCTCCCATGACTGGGAATCTGAGCACTTCTCCACTCCCTCTAAAGGTTCACAAGAAACATCAACTCTGGGAGATGGCTCTTTCACATCTACAATGACAACACTGGAATCCTCTGAAGTAGCTTCTTCCCAAGCTTCTTGATCCTTATGTTCTAATTCTTGGTCAAGTATTGCCAACTTTTGAGGGGAATCAATACTAATCACACTGGTTTCAACTTCCATAGCTTCTGAGCATTCTTTTTTTGGGATTTCCTTTTGAAGACACAACCCTTGGGACTGAGTTTCAGTCAGAGAAAGGTGCAATGGGACACTCTCCATATTTTCTTCTTTGAGTTCCTCTCCTTGACTTTCACAAGGTGTCTCAGGGATTTCTTCCACCTCAGACCCTGAAGACCCCTCCTCTGGATGGTGTTCTTTAATTTCCATAGCCTCCTCCTGATCTAACACACTAGAAAGTGCCTCAGATCGAGTAGCTGGTGAAGGAACTGCCTGACTCCCCGAATCACAAGTGAGATCAATACAAACATCTTCTGCTACCGTTTCTTCTCTGCCCTTGCAAACAGTGGCTAAAATACTAATGTCATCCCTGGTGTCTGTATCATCTCCCTTTGTTTTGTCATCATTCTGACTCAGTTGTACTTCACCATCCTGTGCTGGATTCATCAGGATACTATCATTTTCGGCAGGAACAAATTTAGAATTGAGAACTGGAGACATGGGTTCTGTATCCTCAATCTGTGTATTTTCTCCATCTTCATCAATTCT
The DNA here is from genome assembly GCF_006542625.1 of Nomascus leucogenys. Classification (NCBI taxonomy): domain Eukaryota; kingdom Metazoa; phylum Chordata; class Mammalia; order Primates; family Hylobatidae; genus Nomascus; species Nomascus leucogenys. The sequence continues at coordinate 57,910,411 of NC_044386.1, read as the reverse complement.
GTGAGAACTCAAGCTCTCCATCTTTGGGGACTGACTATATTCACTTGCAGAAAGCATCAACTTGCAAGAATCCCCTGTCAAAGATAGCCCAAGATCCTCAGGGGAATTCTTTGGTTCAATCTCTGAAGTTTTAGAACACTCAACTGTCAAAGATGAACTATGCAAATCTCCATCTTTCTTCCCATCATTTGATTGTTCTTCCAGACTTGGGGAAGGAATAAAAATGTCCTAAGGAAGAATAAAAAGAGACAAATCGTAATTTGTACATGATCATATATCTTTTATATCAAATCCTTGGATTCATATAAAATTTCTAAAATCAAATTTCTAAATTTTTAAATTCATATAAAATTTCTAAATCAAATTTAAGAATTAAAGAACTCTAGTATAGCCAGGAGCAGTGGCACATGCTCCAGCCCATTTCAGTTCTCACAAAGTGGGGATACGTACTCATTTTACTTCACGATTTCAAAATGTGCTAGCATTCAACACAGTGAAACCCTGTCTCTACTAAAAATACAAAAAATCAGCCAGGCATGGTGGCGGGCACCTGTAATCCCAGCTACTTGGGAGGCTGAGGCAGGAGAATCACTTGAATCCGGGAGGCGGAGGTTGCAGTAAGCCGAGATGGCACCACTGCACTCCAGCCTGGGTGACAGAGTGAGACTCCATCTCAAAAAAAAAAAAAGCTAGCATTCATAAAGCAGGTATTAAAATCCAGCGGCCAGGCGCAGTAGCTCATGCCTATTATCCCAGCATTTTGGGAGGCTGAGGCAGGTATATCAGCTGAGGTCAGGAGTTCGAGACCAGCCTGGCCAACAGGACCAAACCCTGTCTCTACCAAAAATACAAGAATTAGCCAGGTGGGGTGGTGCGTGGCTGTAATCCCAGCTACTCAAGAAACTGAAGCAGAAGAATGGCTTGAACCGGGGAGGCAGAGGTTGCAGTGAGCCAAGATCGTGTCATTGCACTCCAGTCTGGATGACAGAGTAAGACTCCATCTCAAAAAATAGTAATAATAATAATAATAAATAAAATAAAATCCAAAGCTTACAATATCAATAGTCAACAGAGAAATACAAATTAAAATCACAATGAAATGCCACTACACGCGACAAAAGCAACTAACACAGGCCGGGCGCAGTGGCTCACACCTGTAATCCCAGCACTTTGGAAGGCCAAGGCGGGCGGATCACCTGATGTCAGGAGTTCGAGACCAACCTGGCCAACATGGTGAAACCCCATCTCTACTAAAAATACAAAAATTAGCCGGGCGTGGTGGCGTGCACCTGTAGTCCCAGCTACTTGCAAGGCTGAGGCAGGAGAATCACTTGAACCCAGGAGGCAGAGGTTGCAGTGAGCTGAGATCATGACATTGCACTCCAGCCTGGGTGACAAGCGAGACTGCATCTCAAAAAAAAAAAAATAAAAAATAACGTTAAAAGAGCTCACAAAACAGCCAGGCATCATGGCTCAGCCAGGCGTGGTGGCTCACGCCTGTAATCCCAGCACTTTGGGAGGCTGACGTGGGAAAACTGCTTGAGCCCAGGAGTTCAAGACCAGCCTGGGCAACATGGCTAGACCCCATGTCTACAGAAACTTTAAAAATTAGCCCGGCATGATATTTTGTCCCTACAGTCCCAGCTACTCAGGAGGCTGAGGCAGCAGGATCACTTGAGCCACAGGAGTTTAAGGCTGCAGTGAGCTATGATTGTACCACTCACTGTACACTAGCCTGGGTGACAGACAAAGACTCTGTCCCAAAAAAAGAGAAAAAAAAAAGGCTCACAAAATCCAGGATTAGTAACGATGTCAAACAACTGCAACTCTCATACATTGCTGCTGGGAATGCAAAATGTTACACCCACTTTGGAAAAACAGTATGGCAGTATCTTATAAAGTTAAACATTCATTACTATATAACCTAGGCATTCTCTTTGCAGGCATTTACCTAAGAAAAATAAAAATATGTGCCCACAGAAAGATGTGCATCCAAATGATCACAGAATTATTATTCATAAGATGTGCATGCTGGCCAGGCGCAGTGGCTCACATTTGTATTCTCAGCACTTTGGGAGGCCTAAACAGGCAGATCTCTCGAGGCCAGGAGTTCGAGGCCAGCCTGGCCAACATGGTGAAATCCCACCCCTACTAAAAATACAAAAATTAGCTGGGCATGGTGGTGCACACCTGTGATCCCAGCTACCCAGAGGCTGAGGCACAAGAATCGCTTGAACCCAGGAGGCAGAGGTTGCAGTGAGGCAAAATCACGCCACTGCACTCCAGCCTCAGCGACAGAGCAAGATTCTGTCTCCAAAAAGAAGATGTGCGAATGATCATATTATTATTCATAAATTCATGGGAAATTATTCTTATATTCACTCATATAATGGTCAAATATTAATTATAATTGAATAGATTATTCGAAATAACCAAAAACTAGAACCAAATGTCCTATCAATTGGTGAATGAACAAACTGTAGATACACATACTATGGAACACTATCCAACAATATAAATGGAATAAAATATGAATATGTATAATACAAGCAAATCTCAAAAATATGCTAAGTAAAAGAGCTCAAAAATAAAAGACCATACACACTTCCTGATTCCAATTACATGAAGTTCTTTTTTTTTCTTTTTTTTTAAGACAAGGCTTCACTCTGTCGCCTAGGCTCTGGAGTGCAGTGGTGAGATAATAGCTCACCGCAGCCTCAATTTCCTGGGCTCAAGCAATCTCCCACCTCAGCCTCCCAAGTAGCTGGGAATACAGGTGGGCGCCACAACACCCAGGTAATTTTTAAAATGTCTTTTAGAAATGGGATCTTGCTATATTGCCCAGACTTGAAACTACTGAAATACCAAAACTATACTGACAGAAAGCTGATGTGTGATTGCCTAGGGCGGGAGAAGGGAGTATACTGGGCAGCAGGCAGATCAACCACAAAAGGTTATAAGGAAACTTTTTAGGGTGAGGGAACTGCTCTCTACTTTGATGGTGGTGATGGTTACACAGCTGTACACATTTGCCAAAATCCATCAAAACATACACATAAAATGACAATTTTATTTTATGTAACCAATACTTCAATATTTTTAAAAAGAGAAATTAATACAAAACGTAGCTGTTTTTATAAAATATTTTACATTTAGTGTGTTATTTTGCCTAATGTAAAACTCCCAACATAGATGGTTAGGCATTCATTTCCTATGTTTTGCTTTGTTTTTGAGACAAGGTCTTGCTCTGCCACCCAGGCTGGAGTGCAGTGGCTTAATCACAGCTCACTGCAGTCTTAATGTCTTGGACTCAACTGATCCTCCCACCTCAGTCTCCCGAGTAGCTGGAACTACAGGTGCACACCACCAGAGCCAGGTAACTTTTGTATTTTTTGTAGAGAGGGTCGCATTTTGTTGCCCAGGCTTGTTTCAAAATCCTGGGCTTGAGCAATCTGCCCACCTTAGCCTCCCAAACTGCTAGGATTACAGGCATGAGCCACCAAGCCCAGGCTTTTTTTCCTATGATTTTTAAGGGAATGAGGAATCAAATGGGTAGTCAAGCATTCTGTATATTCCATAACTTCTGGTATTTCAATGTCTGGTATTATTGTTTATCCTATCAGATTGTAACAATGATCATAAGTTTGAATCTGTTCATATACTCTCAGACATGACTGAGCATAAACTGGTTCAAGCCAGGTGCAGTGGCTCTAACTTATAATCCCAACACTTTGGAAGGCCGAGGCAGAAGGATTACTTGAGCCCAGGAGTTTGAGATAAGCCTGCACAACAAAGTGAGACACTGTCTCTACCAAAAAAAAAAATTAGCTGAGTGTGGTGGCACACATCTGTGGTCACAGCTACTTGGGAGCCTGGATGGTTAAGGCTGCAGTAAGCAGTGATTGTGCCACTGCACACCAGCCTGTACAACAGAGTAAGACCCTGTCTCAAAAGGAAAAAAAAAATGGTTCAACATTTCTAAATGGCAATTTAGCAAAACACAACAGCCCTGAAATTCTACATTCCATAATCCAATAATTCCATTTCTGGGAAATTAATCAATGAAAGCACACTAACATTTAGCTACAAAATGGTTCACTGCTATATTACTATTTAGAATAGGAAACAATATGAAATACCTTAAATGGTTACAAATAGGAATTTTATTTTATTTATTTATTTATTTTTGAGACAGGGTCTTGTTCTGTTGCCCAGGCTGGAGTGCAGTAGTGCGATCATGGCTCACTGCAGTCTTGACCTCCTAGGCTCAAGTGATTCTCTTACCTCAGCCTCCCGAGTAGCTGGGAATACAGGCACACACCACCACACCTAATTTTTTTGTATTTTTTGTAGAGACGAGATTTTGCCATGTTGCCCAGGCTGATCTTGAACTCCTAGGTTCAAGCAATCTGCCCGCCTCGAACTTCCAGAGTGCTGGGATTACTACGGGCATGAGCTACCTCGTCCGGCCAAGATAATAATTTTTAAATTGTGATCTATCACATGATGGAATGTTTTGTGGTCTACATAAAAGTATACAGTAGAAGAATACTAAAACATCAAAAAACATTTGGGCTATAGAAAGAAGTTTCTATTTTAGTAAAAAATTATGCGGATATACATTATAGTCTTTTTTTTGTTGTTGTTGAGACAGAGTCTTGTTCTGTCACCCAGGCAGTGGCACCATCTCCGCTCACTGCAACCTCTACCTCCCAGGTTCGTGATTTTCCTGCCTCAGCCTCCAGAGTAACTGGGATTACAGGCGCCGCCACCACACCCGGCTAATTTTTGTACTTTTTAGTAGCGATGGGGTTTCACCATGTTGGCCAAGCTGGTCTCAAACTCCTGACCTCAAGTGATTGGTCTGCCTTGGCCTCCCAAAGTGCTGGGATTACAAGCGTGAGCCACAGAACCTGGCCATTCTACTATTTTTACACATTTTATAATATATAATCTTCATGTAATTTTAGTTAATAAACATACATCAAAAAAAGCTAAGAGGGCCAGGTGTGATGGCTTACACCTGTAATCCCAGCACTTTGAGAGGCTGAGGCAAGTGGATCACCTGAGGTCAGGAGTTTGAAACCAGCCTGACCAACAAGGTGAAACCCCATCTCTACTAAAAACACAAAAATTTGCCAGGTGCGTGGAGAGCGAGACTTCATCTCAAAAAAAAAAAAAAAAAGCTAAGAGTTGTTATTTCTGAGGTAGAATAACTAATGATCTTATCTTCTCTTTTTTCTTTTTTTTCAAGATGGGGTCTTGCTTTGTCACCCAGGCCAGAGGGCAGTGGCACAATCATAGCTCACTGCAGCTTCAAACACCTGAACTCAAGCAATCCTCCCCGCTAATACTCCTCCCCCGCCCCAGGAGCTGGGACTACAGGCACACGTCACCACATCCAGCTAATTTTTTTTTTTCTTTTGGTGGGTAGAGACAGGGGCCTCACTATGTTGCCCAAGCCACTATCACACTCCTAGCTCAAGCTATCCTCCCACCTTGGCCTCCCAAAGCACTGGTATTACAGGTGTAAGCCACCAAGCATGACCACATCTTCTGCAAGATATATGTATTTTTTCCCTTGTTGCAAAAAATAAGTCATTTTACAAAGGCTCATAGATAAAACATCACTAATGTAAAGCTATAAATACCTTTTTTTAAATGAAACTCACAATATAAAATTAACCCATTTTAAACTAAACAATTCAGGCCAGGTGTGGTGGCTCACACCTGTAATTCCAGCACTTTGGGAGGCCAAAGCAGGCAGATCACTTAAAGTCAGAAGTTTGAGAACAGCCTGGCCAACATGGTGAAACCCCAACTCTACTAAAAATACAAGCATTAGCTAGGCATGGTAGCGTGCACTTTTTGTCCCAGCTACCTGGGGTGCTGAGGCAGGAGAATCACTTGAACTCGGAAGGCGGAGGTTGCAGTGAGCTGAGACCGCGCCACTGCACTCCAGCCTGGCAACAGAGTTGAGACTCCATCTCAAAAAACAAACAAACAAACAAACAAAACACAAAAACAAAAATAAAATAATTCAGTGGCATCTGGTGCATTCACAATGTTATGCCACCACCACCACTATTCTAGTTTGAAAACATTTAATTGTCTAATTTGTCCTCACCAAAATTAATACATATATCAAGAATGAGAAAATGTTAACTATCAAACTGTGTTCTACTAATCCTCTCCCCATCCCTCCTATCTTGGTAAAAGGGTCAAAGAGGCTATGCGATTGACAAGTTTATTAGGAAAGAAAGAAAAAAATAGACAAAATCACCTTTATCCTAATTTTATCTTGAATAGTAATAATCTCTTTACACATATTTAAATCTTACAACATCAAAATTAGGTTGACTTGGACTCCAGTAACCAAGGTACAAAAGAAATAACAGATGAGCAAGGGTTACCCATTAAGAATAACATGTACAAGTTTGACATATAATGAAAAAAGTAGGGAACTTAATAAAAATGGAGAACTGAATATACACATATTCAGAGTTTTCTGAAATCCCAATAAGTAATGGTAAAAGGATTTTTCTTAAGCACAAAATTTCACGAAAAAGAGAACAGAAGAAAAGAGAACTGCAAAAAAAATCTGGAAAAGGTAACCTATTTAGCAGAAGAGTGAAAGCTGAATTCCTAAGCCAGCAGTGGGGAAAGCCAATAAACCACCAGAGTTACATCACAGTTCCAACTCCCATAATCTCACCCTGCCCCTCCTCTGCCCTGGAGAGAGTAAAACAGAGTGTCCCAGGACTGGCAGACAAGAGGCACAGTTATCAGGAAGTACAACACTGAAAATACGGAGATTAAATGAAAATCTACATATTGAATGAAACCTGTACCTGCCTCCCAACCCCCCTTCCCACCCAAAGCCCTCTTCCATTAATAGACCTCTAGCACAACGGCAGACAGGCCAACACCCTGCAAATAGGAGATCAGACATTTTCCTAAGGGATCTGACCAGGCCAAGATAAATCAAGATACTGACATTATGGGACTCCCAATAAAATGTCCCAGCAGATCACATTACAGCAAATCCCAAAAACAGTAAGACTCAACCACCAACTCAGAACTACTAATCATCTGTCTGATATTTCACTCCTGAACATCACCAAATAATCAAAGATTACCAGACATCTGAGGAAAGCCTCTAATTTGAAAGAGATCAAAACAAACAAAACTAAAGTCCATCTGGAAGAAATAGTGACTATTCCAGACAGAAGAATACTGTCATTAATACTGTTAATACTGTTAGAGATAAGATAGTATATCAATAAAACAAGAGAAATGGTATTAAAAAATATTCTGAAAAAAAAATTTAGAAATTAAAAACCCAAGAGTAGAAATTAATAACTAAGAGAAGAATTAAAAGATGGTTGAACCAGGCAATTGCACCTGTAGGTATACATAAGAGAAATAAAATCATGTTCACACACAAACTTGTCCATAAATGTACATAGCAGCATTATTCACAATAGCCAAAAGGGGAAACAACCCAAATGTCCATCAACTGCTGAATCGATGGCTGTGGTATATCCACACAATGGTATTATTCAGCAATAAAAAGGAATGAAGGCCAGGCGTGGTGGCTCATGCCTGTAATCCCAGCACTTTGGGAGGCCGAAACAGGTGGATCACCTGAGGTCAGGAGTTCAAGACCAGCCTGACCAACATGGAGAAACCCCGTCTCTACCAAAAATACAAAATTTGCCAGGCATGGTGGTGCATGCCTGTAATCCCAGCTACTCAGGAGGCTACGGCAGGAGAATCGCTTGAACCTGGGAGGCAAAGGTTGCAGTGAGCCAAGATCACGCCATTGCACTCCAGCATGGGCAACAAGTGCGAAACTCCATCTCAAAAAGAAAAATAAATAAATAAATAAAAATAAAAAGGAATGGAATTCTTTTTTCCTTTATATTTTTTATAGACAAGGATAGATCAATAGAAAAAAAGGAATGAAAATCTGATACATGCTACAACATAGGTGAATCCTGAAAACATTATGCTAAATTAAAGAAGCCATTCACAAAGGCTATATATTTTATAATTCCATTTATATGAAATGCCCAGAATAGGCAAATCTATAGAGACAGAAAGTAAACTGGTGGTCTCTAAGGGCCGAGGGTAGAAGAAATGTTGAGTGAGTGCTAAAGGGCATGGGTTCTGGGGAGGTGATGAAACTATTCTGAAATTAGATCATGATGATGGTTGCACAACTCTATGAATATACTCAAAACCACGGGATTGTGCACTTTAAATGGGTAAACTGAATGGTATGTGAATAACATCTCAATATAGCCACTGTTTTTTTAATGATTGAAGAAATCACCCAGAAAGTTGAACTAAAAGAGACAGAGATGTTCAAAAGTAGGAGACAAGATAAAATTAGAAGTCTATTCTAGGAGTTTCAACATCCAAACAGTAGATAGTCCATTAAAAAAAGAAGAACAGAGAAAACAAAGGGGAAGAAATTAAAGAAATAAATTTCTTTGAACTGAAGGACCTGAGTTTCTAAATTGAGAGGGCCTACCAAGTACCCAATACAATGAATGAAAATAGACCTATCCCAAAGGTCTGGAAATTTCAGAACACTGGGAACAAAGAGAAAATCCTACAGGATTCCAGTAAAGAAAAACCAGATCACCTATTAAAAGTCAAGATCAGACTGCCTTCACACTGTTTTGTTTTTTGTTGTTGTTGTTGTTTTGTTTTGTTTTTTTGGTAGAGACAGGGTCTGGCCATGTTGCCCAGGCTGGTCTCAAACTCCTGGCTTCAAGTGATCCTCCCACCTTAGCCTCCCAAAGTGCTAAGATTACAGGCATGAGCCACCATGGCTGACCTGGCCCTCACACTTAACAGCAGCACTGGAAGTTGGAAGACAAAAGAGCAATGCCTTCAAAATCTTTAAAGGAAAATTATTTCCAATCTAGAATTCTATACTCCTGCAAACTACAAATCAAGTGTGATAGCAGAATAAAGGCTACTAAACAATGTCCCCCACCAAAATGAGGGAGTAAACCAAGCAAGAAGATATGAAACCCAAGAGGTATCCAACACAGACAGGTAAGGAGAATCTCCACGGATGACAGTGAACAGAGGTAACAGTTATGCACCAGCCATAGAGGGCAACAGTACAGATTAGACATCAGGAGGGTCCGAAAAAGGTTTCTCCAAAAAGATGAAACAGAAAGTCTAAGGCTCCTCAACATCCTGAAAGGAGTTTCTGACAATTGGTGGAGAATCTAGGGTTGATTTAACGACAGTCAAATAAAACTAAACAAATGAAAAAAGACAATTACAATTTCAGAGAAAACAAATTACAGAAACATGAAAAAATATTCATAATATGTCATAGGCTTTGCTGTGAATTGTTTACAGTTATAATGTAAACTCAGTAATAATCTAAACAAAATTATGATGTAACTATACTTGGAAAATGGCTAAAATTTTTTTATGAAAATAGGCTGGGCACGGTAGCTCACATCTGTAATCCCAGCATTTTGGGAGGCCAAGGCAGGAGGTCTGCTTGAGCCCAGGAGTTCAAGACCAGCCTGGGCAACATAGTGAGGTCCCACCTCTACAAAAAAATTTTTAATTAGCCAAGTGTGATAGTGCGTGCCAGTAGTCCTAGCTACTCAGAAGGCTGAGGTGGGAGGATGGCCTGAGTACAGAAGTTCGAGGTTACAGTGAGCTATGACTGCTCCACTGCACTCCAGCCTGAGCAACAGGTCAATGACCCTGTGCCTAAGAAAAAGAAAATATAATCATGCTATGTAGAATTATGGAGGTAAATACCAAAAGAAAAAGCATAAAGAATGAAAAGTGGTTATCTTTGGGTAGGAAGAGAGAGAGGCCTTGTTTTAACTATTTGACTTATTTTTGGGGTTTTACAAATGCTTATTAAGTAAAATCAAATCTTTAACTTAAAAGCTATGTTGTAAAGTTATTCTTTTTTTTTTTTTTTTTTTGAGACAAGGTCTCACTCTGTTGCTCAAGCTGAGTGCTGTGGCATGATCATGGCTCACTGCAGCCTCAACTTCCCAGATTCAAGCAATTCTCCAGGCAATTCTCCTGCCTCAGCCTCCTGAGCAGCTGGGACTACAGGCACGCACCACTACTCCCGGCTATTTTTGACCATTTGTAGAGATGGGGTCTCACTATGTTGCCCAGGCTGTTCTCAAACTCCTGGGCTCACGTGATCCTCCCACCTCGGCCTCCCAAAGTGCTGGGATTATAGGTGTGGGCCACTGCACCCGGCCTACTAAAGGTATTCTTGAGAGACTTTTTAGGAGGCATGGACTGCACTGGCTAAGGCATCTGATAAAATATGAGTTCAAAGAAACCTGATTAGAGTCATCTTAGGTTCCAAGAATCTCTGAACTATGTTCAGAATCACTCATTTGTCTCAAATTTTCATTGCTGATTTTTTAGCTAATTCTGAAGGTCTTTGGTAAATGTTGAAAACACAGCAATTCCTTCAACAGTGCCTTGTTTTTCAAAACGTCCGTTCTCCCTTTGTGGCCAGGCATTATCTCCACCCCCAAAAACCAGTAGGAATACCTTTCCAAAGACCACAAAAGTCTCGTTTGGTCACTGATAAACATCTGTAACCATTTTCTTTAAATCAGTGTTGGAAAAATCTTCTCAGTGCTCTGTGTCAGTGCTTATAGCTCATTCTTAAACTCTTTTTTTTTTTTTTAAGACAGGGTCTCACTGTTGCCCAGGCTGCAGCGCAGTGGCACGATCTCAGCTCACTGTAACCTCTGCCTCCTGGGTTCAAGTGATTCTCCTGCCTCAGCCTTCCAAATAGCTGGGACTACAGGTGCGTGCCATCATGCCCGGCTAATTTTTGTATTTTTTGGTAGATACTGGGTTTCACTGTGCTGGCCATGCTGGTCTTGAACTCCTGGTCTCAAGTGAATCGCCTGCCTCGGCCTCCCAAAGTGCTGGGATTACAGGCATGAGCCACCACGCCTGGCCAGATTTATAACTTTTTTTTTTTGAGACAGGGTCTTGCTATTTCTGCCCAAGCTGTTCTCAACTCCTAGGTTCAAATGCTCCTCCCACCTCAATCTCCTGAGCAGCTGAGATTACAGGCATGCCCCACCATGCCCAGCTATGTTCACATATAACTTAGAAAAATAAAAGCTAAAGAAGGCCAGGCGCGTGGCCCACACCTATAATCTCAACCCACTGGGAGGCTGAGACAGGAGGATTGCTTGAGCCCAAGAGTTTAAGAACAGCCCTGGCAACATAGTGATACCCCGTCTCTATAAGAAAAATTAAGAAATTAGTTGGGCATGGTGCCACGTGCCTGTAGTTCCAGCTACTTGGGAGGCTGAGGTGGGAGGATCACTTGAGACTGGAAAGTCAAGGCTGCAGTGAGCCATGGTTGCACCACTGCACTCCAGCCTGGGCAACAGACCAAGATCCTGTCTCAAAAAAAAAAAAAAAAAGCTAAAGAAAATGATGTATGGTTTGAACATCCATTTCACCTCTAGGTAACCTTGTTTTAACCCTTTCACTGCCAGCAACAGCTACCCTTATATGCAGTATTTACCAAGTGCAAGGCACTAGTCTAGGCATTTTATATATATTAACTCAACCTTTCATAAACATCCTATGAAGTAGACAGTATCAATATCCCCACCATTTGACTGATGAGCACTCTAAGATTCAATTTCAATTGGTCACAAAGGTAGTAATCACAGAGCCAGGAGCGAGTCCAGGAAGTTCTGACTCTAGAGTCCTCATTTTTAATAACGTCACCAAATTCTAATGAACTGCATAAAATGAAATCCTTTAACAAGTTTTAAAACTCCAGAAAACAAATCAATTTCTTTCTTCCTACTGTCCCCTCCTCACTAAATTTACAGTTCATTACTATTCATTTTCAAATTTTACTTTTAAATACAAACTCTTGTTTTAACACCTGCAAACTGAAAGGGGTAAAATAAGTTCTCCCAATAAAACTACAATAATTCCCCCACTTAAGGTCTTAGAAGAATAGGTATTTAGATTGAATATATAATACAGTCATTTAGATTTAAGGATTTTCAACTCACTATGAAACCTGAATTTCATTTCTTTAAATATTTAAATTTAAAATTATACAAATTAATAGTTTTCCCTTGCTTTTACAAGAAAATACACATTGGAAAACTAAAAACCATCTTGATACCCTAAGTATAGGAACGATCCTGTACTGAGATCACATCTACTTAGAGAAATAATACACGACTTTTGAAAGGATAAGTGAAAACAATATAACACTGAGAATTATTATGACACAATGTTAACTGGAAAAAGAAAATTAAAGTTGTGCTATATAAACACCTTTTTTTAAAAAACATACGCATGTGGGGGCACATATCGTCAGGACCTTCTGAGGCTGTGTCATGGGCAAAAAAATTTATTAAAAAAAACCATAAGCATGTGGAAAGACAAAAATTACAGTAACAGTTGTGTTAAGGTAGAATAATGACTTATGTCCCTTTGCAATTTTGCAGTAACATTTTCAGAAAGTTTAAAGACATTGTAAAAAGTTTAAACATAAAAAAATCAAGATGTTAGGTGACTTTGGAACTGTTCTAAAACTGCTTTGTGATGACAGCTTCACAACTCTGTAAATTGACTAAAATATCACAAAATTGTACATTTAAAACATGTGAATTTTATGGTATGTAAATTATACGCCAATAATGCTGCTTTAAAAAAATATGTTAGGAGAAACAACTCTTTTTACAATACTCACATGAGAAAACTGAGGCTGGGATGGGATAGGAAGTGACCCAGGAGTGAAGACTGGTGTGCTCTGAGATATTGGTGTTGAGGCTTGTGGTGACACAGTGGACTCAGGCGGGAGACGGGGGTTTTCTAACTCCACTGGTTCATCACTTTGAAGTTTCTTCTGAAAAGGCTCTCCTCCTCCTTCAGATAACATTGACATGTCCATTGGCTTATCTGGTTTAAAACAGGAAAAACAAATTGAGAAATATCACTCATCAATATTACTCATGTTCCAAAACCACTAATAACAATTATATTACAGACATTTTCACTCTAAAAAAATAGTGATATAATTTTTCAGAAAAGCTGACGCAATAATAGTAGATTGGGTCCTAGCAATCTACCAATACTTCCTTTGGTTGGTGGAGCAGTCCGAGCTCCTATTTTTAGATATAGATCAAAACTGGATGTATCTGGGGCTACCCACCCATTCATAAGAAATGTTAAATTAACTTGGCTCCTTTCCTGATTTTATAGCACAGTTTTTCACATTTCCTGTAGAAAAGCCCAAACTACTGGTACCTAATTTAACCATCATATATTCTACCACAGGCCTTGAAAGACAGTGAACTTGTCACCACTTTAGGTAAATACAGTATCTATAATTCATATTTATGAACTCATATTTGCATTAACAATTGCTAAATGCAGAGAGATGGATGCCTGTACAAATACAGATGAAGAAAAAAAATCTATCAATGCCAATCAGCACTGATTTATCAAAGAACTAAGAAAGAGAAGACACTAATGCTGACACAAATTAGGAGGGAATACACACACACAAAACACAAATACTGCTTTCCCATAGTATACTACCCCCCTGTAGGCTATCAGGACCTTGCTTAGAGTCAGCCTAGCTAGCTAAGTATTTGATTCATCATTTTTATCCCCTATCTTACAACTTGACCCCAACCAGGCTTCCTCTAGACCACTCACAAACTACTAACAACATTTACCTTTTCCCCGTAATTCACATTCATGCTACCAGCTACCCAAACTGCAACCTCAATACCCAGCCTTGCTGCTTAGCTTAGTCTCAACCTTACCAGTCTACACCTAATTTGGGATCCAGTGCTACAGGCCTTTAATATACTACCATAGCTGTGCTAAGTATTTTTGTTGCACCTTTTGAACTTTCTTGCCATGACAAAGCACATTAAAAACCTACTGTTATAGGCACTACATATAAAAAAGTCTTTAGGTTAATAATCTAAGAGAAAAGCAAAAAAACAAATAAATACAAAAAGCACATATAGTTTCACAAACACTGATGTACATATTAAGCAAATGCATTAAATCTAAAATATAACTGACAAGGAAAAATACACTGTTAACATAAAAAAAGAAAACTGAGTCATATACACAACATGATGCCAATTATGTAAAAATAGTTTATGCATTGAAAACTGAAATATATCCAAATATACTAGTTGTAACTGTATCTGGAGTGTAGTATCACAGGTGATTTTTATTTTCATTAATTTCCTATACACTTAACAAACTTTCTACAATGAATATTGACTGTTTACAATCAGGGAGAAAGCATTTTTTTTTTTTGAGACAGGGTCTCGCTCTGTTGTCCAGGCTGGGATGCAGTGGTGCCACCTTGGCTCACTGCAACCTCCGCCTCCCAGGTTCAAGTGATTCTCCTGCCTCAGTCTCCTGAGTAGCTGGGATTACAGGCATCTGTCACCACACCCAGCTAATTTTTTATATTTTTAGTACAGACAGGGTTTCACCATGGTGGCCAGGCTGGTCTCGAACTCCTGACCTCAGGTGATCTGCCCACCTTGGCCTCCCAAAGTATTGGGATTACAGGCATGAGCCACCGTGCCCAGCCTGAGAAAGTATATTTAATATAATTATTTTTATATTTTTTCGATGTTCACACTACAGATAAAAGAGAAAAGAAACTGTTCTAAGAATTAACCAAACTTAACTTGTATTACTTGGGATTTTGTAGAATTAATTCACCTAATCATGTTATGCTTAGATTGATATTAGTCCATTTGGATACCTACAACTGATTTTAAGAGAAACAGCCAGAGACAAACTTTGTAGCAGAAGAAAGCCTAAGATCAAATTCTATTACTGATAAATTACATTTGAAAAACTGTTAAATGTCTATGTTTTACATTACTGAAGAGCAGAGAAAGGATATAATAGGAGGCATATACATGACAGATAAGGGCACAGGCTCTGGAGGCAGCTGCCTGAGTTCAAGCTCTGCTTCTACATCTCATTAGTTGCAAAATCTCTCTATGCCTCCATTTCCTCATCTGTAAAATGGGGATAAAAATAACACCTCCTTCTTAGGATGTTTGTGAGGATTCAATGAGAAAAACCACAGAAATGCCCTTAGAACAATGCCTTGCCTATACTAAGTGCTCAATAAATAAAACTATTATACCATTACTTGTATATGAAAGAGTGAAAAGATGAAAATCATAGAATTTATTAGAAAAAGCTTTGTAGAAATCGTAGGAATTTAGAAACATCTTGAATGGATAGGAGACTAGGTCAGAGCAAAAGAAGCTTAAATAATGAGATAAATTAGGTAAGTGAAAAGGAAAGCTTTCTTGTGAATAAAGTAATATAAAATCTCTAAGTCGTCAAAGGAGTAAATGAATGAAGTTAAAATTTTTACCACCTCTTAACCACTCTTATGCTAAAACTATTTTAATAATAGCAAAAATAACCTATAAGGACCACAAGAAACAATTGCTGGCTCCTTCCCACCAGAAATGTGTTCACATGTTGCTAGAAACAACTAGGCCATTATTAATAAGTCCAGTTCTTTCCCATACTAATTCATTTAAGTTCAACTTTAAAAACAAAAATTTTTCCTTCAGAGCCTTTTTAAAAATTGAGCCAACAATACAGAAATCTCAATAGAATTAGTGCTAGAAAAGCAAAGAATGGGGGATAGGGTTAGACCAAAAAAAAAAAGGAAGGAAGGAAAAGCAAAGAACTGAGGACAGCACTTTACAGTAGGTCACATCCCTAAAGGTTAGACAAACATGAGTCCTACTGAATTGTGTAGGTCACAAGCATTCTAAAGTACAAAGAAGCAGTACATTTTGCAAGGCAGAAGAAGTGTAGCTGCTCCTCTTCTAATCTGAGATCAACAGACAGATCAAGAGAGCTCACCTTGTCTCCCTTCTTGCTCTGTGGGACTGCTAGGAACGATAAAAGGAGTAGATCGGAAAGCATCAGGAGAAGGAGCAACAAGATCTGAGGAATTCCTTTATATAAAGAGAGAATCACAGGTTATTTTACCACAGCCACAGTTTTGCATTTCTGTATTTTTTTTTACTTTTTAACAGGAAAAAATATCTAAGGCATTCAGATACTTATCAGCACTTCTCCCAAACAGCAACCTGAGGCTGGTGGAAGAACCAAAAATACTTCAATAACTACTTCCCACACCAGATATTTCTGTTGTAAAATAAGAACTTTTTCAAAAAGAGAGTAAGGGCAAAGTGAATGATCAGACACAAGGACATCATGATTTAAAAGCAAAATGAGCAGTGCTAGGAAATAAATTCATTTGCAGATTTGAGACATAAAAAAAACTATTCCATTTTTTTGCCTAATAATAGTCAGACCAAGAACATTTTCATCAGAAAACTTAAACAAAAAAAACCAACAAGCGAACCTCTTTGCCCTAACATAGAGATAAAGAAATCCAACTACTGTCAACTTAACAACCTATTCTCCACCCTCTGCTATTAAATGAGAAGAATTGCAAGTAAAACAGAGGAACAGAATGCTTGTTTTGGATGTGTAACATTTTCTAAATAACTGCGCCTTTTCTTTCTTAGTGAAACCTTTGGGCTACTATTATAAAATTTTCAAATGGGAAAACAGATTTATCTGCCTTCAACAGTTCTTCATCCCCAAAGCTCTAATGCATAGGTTCTACCATTTGGTTTCAAAAAGAATTCTAGACTAGCAGGCAAGTTTAGCCTCTTTCAGCCTTAGTCTAAGACTCCCAGGCACATACTGCCTTGGCATAAGCTATTTTAAGCTTACTTACGTGGAAAGACTCTCCTGAACAAGGGACCTCTGACCAGAGAGCTGCAGGAGATGCAGAGTGGTGGCAGGGGTGGAAGCCAAAGAACACCCACCTTCCTCCCTTGAAGGAGTAGAGCAACCGTCAGAAGATACTGAAAAAAAGGAATTCCAGTTGCACTTACTTCTCAGATTGACACTACTGAGCTGCCAAAAGCCATTCAGTACTGCAAAGAGTAATATCCATATTTCCAACATATTTCCATATTTCCAAAAGGGCAGAAATTCCAAAAGGGCAGAAATTGTTTTCTAATTATAGTACAACGAACGGACTACCACAATAGCACAAATCTTGAGTGAACATTAACCAACCCCGCAATGGGCTTCTTGAATAAAGAGCTGATGAAGAGTTCCTTAGTCCTTTCTGTTATGATCTAAGCTTGGAGATTAAAAGCCAGAATCCTGGATGGGCCCAGTGGCTCACACCTGTAATCCCAGCACTTTGGGAGGCTGAGGCGGGCAGATCACCTGAGGTCAGGAGTTCAAGACTAGCTGGACCAACATGGTGAAACCTCATCTCTACTAAAAATACAAAAATTAGCTTAGCGTGATGGTGTGCGCCTGTAATCCCAGCTACTTGGGAGGCTAAGGCAGGAGAATCACTTGAACCTGGTAGGCAGAGGTTGCAGTGAGCTGAGATCACGCCACTGCACTCCAGCCTGGGCAACAGAGGGAGACTCCATCTCAAAAAATAAATAAATAAATAAATAAATAAATAAATAAATAAAATAAAAGCCAGAATCCTTATACTTCTGCTTAGCTGCTCTTCTTTCTTGTGATGCTTCTATTAAAAAACAGCAAATGAACCTTTTATTCCAACGTCTACCTTAAGTGAAGTCAAGCTCATGCCATGATACAGATGGGAGAAGTCAAAAAAATGCACATGACACCTGATGTTATAAATGCAGCAGTTTTCAAGATTTGGGCCTGCTCAAAGGACATACAAAAGACTAATGCAATAGTAAAAGGATTTATGAGCAGCCATTACTGTTTTATCCTATGAAGAGTCTCTTGTTGGTCCCTTCCCCTTAGCAATAGATGAAGTATCAACTATATTAATCCCAGTGTAAAAGAATTTCTTAAATAAAACCTTATAACTTTAGTAAGAGACCAACAAAGGTTCCTCAGTGACCCTCTGAATGTCTTGCACAGCAACCTGTATCACAGCATAGCAAAGGAATATAACCTTCTTCCCTTCCCTCCTTACAACCAACATAATATGTTTCGCTGGTAATTAACTCAAGCTTTCTAGCTCTCTGAGGCTGTGGAATGAAAGACTGGTGGAGGTTAAAGAGGTGTGAAACAAATTATATCCTTTTAAGTTTCATGTCCTTTCTGCTAGATTTTAAATTCCTATCTGTGTCAGATTAACTAATAAACAGATTAAGTTAGTAAACTGTTACCCAGATGAATATGAAAAACCTAAGCTTAATATCATATTGAAGATTTGAAGACATAGTAGCCATGTAACAGAAAATGGCAGCCAGGTGTGGTGGCTCACGCCTGTAATCCCAGCACTTTGGGAGGCCAAGGCGGGCGGATCACGAGGTCAGGAGAGCGAGACCATCATGGCTAACACAGTGAAACCCCATCTCTACTAAAAATACAAAAAATTAGCCAAGCGTGATGGCGTGTGCCTGTAGTCCCAGCTACTAGGGAGGCTGAGGCAGGAGAATGGCATGATCCCAGGAGGCGGAGCTTGCAGTGAGCCGAGATTGCACCACTGCACTCCAGCCTGGGTGACACAGTGAGACTCCATCTCAAAAAAAAAAAAAAGAAAAAGAAGAAAATGGCTAGTATCTATAATACTAAATTTACTGTATTAGCTATTCTTCACTATCTCATTTCCAAAAGAGAGAAAATTGTGTCAAAATATTAAATGGAAATTATTCCCAAAAAGCCCTTCTCACTAATTACTAGAAACACATTTTCCTTCCATATCACAAACAAGTCTGCAAACCTATAAAATGCTTTGTAACTTAACCAGTAGCCTCAGAACTAAAATAAAAGTTTAGATCTTTGGAGAAGAGCTGTAATGACAAATCACTCTTGGTACCTGTTTTATTGCTCTGGTCAAACAAGTCTTCCTGAGTTGACAAAACCTCAGGCTCTGGTGACTTCTGAATCTGCAGTCCACTTTCCATAAGTTCTTGTGCAGATAACTGTTCTTTTGCTTCCATAGCAGCAAGAGATGCTTTGGGGCTAAAAGGCATGTCCTCTGACCTAGGAAATTCGTATCACCAGGAGAAAAAGTTCCTAAGTTCA
This sequence comes from Nomascus leucogenys, assembly GCF_006542625.1. Lineage (NCBI taxonomy): Eukaryota > Metazoa > Chordata > Mammalia > Primates > Hylobatidae > Nomascus > Nomascus leucogenys. The sequence goes on along the minus strand of NC_044386.1, from coordinate 57,891,274 downwards.
AATGCTTTTAACTAAAAAGCTTTTCCTGTTTTGTGTGTTTTCCTTTAACAATTTCAAAAATTCCAGTGGCTCTAATTTACATAATTATCTATTAAAAGGGAAATAAACTACTCTTTATAGTGATAAAAGTCCTCAGCCCATTTTAAAACCTGTCTCACTCTCTCACACAGCCCATACCTGTCTTCAACTCTGCTCAATACTGTGCTTCATGCTTTCTAAGATTTCTGATGAGTGACTTGGGGAATTTTTGTTACATATAATGTTATCTAGACCTGTATAAAGAATTCTGATCCAGACCCCAATGATGCCAGTAAGGAGAACAGTCCAAACTATGACATTCCATGGAAAGTATTTGATGTGAATTATCCTCTGTACTAGTGACACACACATCTTTTGCTGACCTTTTCCATTTGATGTACCCAAACCCCAAACCAATTCTCCTTCAGACAAATACTAACACGTGTAAGACATTCATCCCTGGCCCCTTTCCAGAGGCTTATGAGGTTCACCTGTTCTACCACTCCCCAGGGTAAACAGAACAGCATAACTAGGTGGAAGGCAGCATCTAAAAGAAAAGCCTAAAAAGTCACTGTTATGCTGAGTGTTTTACATTAGAAAGACAATTTCTCTTGATATTCAACTTTGCTTAGGACACTCCCCACTCTTTCCATTGAAGGAAATAACAAAACAATACTGAATGTTTATTTATCCCCTATCCCAAACTGGAAGCATCCCAGTTTTCTTCTGCCATATTCAAACTTCATCTGCTGGCCAGAGATAACGAAGCTTTGGTTATAAAAATCACTAGAGATGAAGCAGAGGCACATTCCCCAATTCCTACCAAGTTAAGAGCCTAAAGAACCTGAGAAAATCCCTACATCTATCGATACCATAAAATACCAGATGCAGGATACCTGAGAACCCAAAGCAATCTGGGTGCTCCTCAAGTATAGAAACAGTAGGCTTTCAAATATAATATTCATGTTACTCTTCATAACACCAGAGAGGCTAAGAAGACCTCCCACAGACAAGCAGTGTCTCTGTAGACAAAGATCACAAAGGAGGAGGGGCAACCAAAGATTACAGAGTCATGCTTAGAGCAGCCTTAAAACATCATTGTAGGCTAGGCAGAGTGGCTCACGCCTCTAATCCCAGCACTTTGGGAAGCTGAGGCAGGAGGATTACTTGAGCCCAGGAGTTCGAGACCAGCTTGAGCAACATAGCGAGACTCCATTTCTACAACAAAAAATTTTTTTTAATCAACAAAAAAAGGTCTTTGTAGAATGCCTAAAGATTAAGATTAGTAGTCAAGTATGGCCCAAGTACTTGGGAGGCTGGAGCAGAGAATCAATTACATGAGCCCAGGGCAACATAGTGAGACTTTGTTTCAAACAGACAGACAAAAAACGATTCTTGGGACTTCATAAATAATGTTTTTTATTATTATTATTATTATACTTTAGGTTTTAGGGTACATGTGCACAATGTGCAGGTTTGTAACATATGTATCCATGTGCCATGTTGTTTTGCTGCACCCATTAACCTGTCATTTAGCATTAGGTATATCTCCTAATGCTGTCCCTCCCCCCTCCCCCCACCCCACAACAGTCCCCGGAGTGTGATGTTCCCCTTCCTGTGTCCATGAGTTCTCATCGTTCAATTCTCACCTATGACTCAGAACATGCGGTGTTTGGTTTTTTGTCCTTGCGATAGTTTACTGAGAATGATGTTTTCCAGTTTCATCCATGTCCCTACAAAGGACACGAACTCATCATTTTTTATGGCTGCATAGTATTCCATGGTGTATATGTGCCACATTTTCTTAATCCAGTCTATCGTTGTTGGACATTTGGGTTGGTTCCAACTCTTTGCTATTCTGAATAGTGCCGCAATAAACATACGTGTGCATGTGTCTTTATAGCAGCATGATTTATAGTCCTTTGGGTATGTACCCAGTAATAGGATGGCTGGGTCAAATGGTATTTCTAGTTCTAGATCCCTGAGGAATCGCCACACTGACTTCCACAATGGTTGAACTAGTTTACAGTCCCACCAACAGTGTAAAAGTGTTTCTATTTCTCCACATCCTCTCCAGCACCTGTTGTTTCCTGACTTTTTAATGATGGCCATTCTAACTGGTGTGAGATGGTATCTCACTGTGGTTTTGATTTGCATTTCTCTGATGGCCAGTGACGATGAGCATTTTTCCATGTGTTTTTTAGCTGCATAAATGTCTTCTTTTGAGAAGTGTCTGTTCATGTCCTTTGCCCACTTTTTGATGGGGTTGTTTTTTTCTTGTAAATTTGTTTGAGTTCTTTGTAGATTCTGGATATTAGCCCTTTGTCAGATAAGTAGGTTGCAAAAATATTCTCCCATTCTGTAGGTTGCCTGTTCACTCTGATGGTAGTTTCTTTTGCTGTGCAGAAGCTCTTTAATTAGATCCCATTTGTCAATTTTGGCTTTTGTTGCCATTGCTTTTGGTGTTTTAGACATGAAGTCCTTGCCCACGCCTATGTCCTGAATGGTATTGCCTAGGTTTTCTTGTAGGATTTTAATGGTTTTAGGTCTAACATGTAAGTCTTTAATCCATCTTGAATTAATTTTTGTATAAGGTGTAAGGAAGGGATCCAGTTTCAGCTTTCTACATATGGCTAGCCAGTTTTCCCAGCACCATTTATTAAATAGGGAATCCTTTCCCCATTTCTTGTTTTTGTCAGGTTTGTCAAAGATCAGATAGTTGTAGATATGCGGCATCATTTCTGAGGGCTCTATTCTGTTCCATTGATCTATGTCTCTGTTGTGGTACCAGTACCATGCTGTTTTGGTTACTGTAGCCTTGTAGTATAGTTTGAAGTCAGGTAGTGTGATGTCTCCAGCTTTGTTCTTTTGGCTTAGGATTGACTTGGCGATGCGGGCTCTTTTTTGGTTCCATATGAACTTTAAAGTAGTTTTTTCCAATTCTGTGAAGAAAGTCATTGGTAGCTTGATGGGGATGGCATTGAATCTATAAATTACCTTGGGCAGTATGGCCATTTTCACAATGTTGATTCTTCCAACCCATGAGCGTGGAATGTTCTTCCGTTTGTTTGTATCCTCTTTTATTTCATTGAGCAGTGGTTTGTAGTTCTCCTTGAAGAGGTCCTTCACATCCTTTGTAAGTTGGATTCCTAAGTATTTTATTCTCTTTGAAGCAATTGTGAATGGGAGTTAACTCATGATTTGGCTCTCTGTTTGTCTGTGATTGGTGTACAAGAATGCTGGTGATTTTTGCACATTGATTTTGTATCCTGAGACTTTGCTGAACTTGCTAATCAGCTTAAGGAAATTTTGGGCTGAGACGATGGGGTTTTCTAGATATACAATCATGTCATCTGCAAACAGGGACAATTTGACTTCCTCTTTTCCTAATTGAATACCCTTTATTTCCTTCTCCTGCTTGATTGCCCTGGCCAGAACTTCCAGCACTATGTTGAATAGGAGTGGTGAGAGAGGGCATCCCTGTCTTGTGCCAGTTTTCAAAGGGAATGCTTCCAGTTTTTGCCCATTCAGTATGATATTGGCTGTGGGTTTGTCATAGATAGCTCTTATTATTTTGAGATATGTCCCATCAATACCTAATTTACTGAGAGTTTTTAGCATGAAGGGTTGCTGAATTTTGTCAAAGGCCTTTTCTGCCATCTATTGAGATAATCATGTGGCTTTTGTCTTTGGTTCTGTTTATATGCTGGATTACATTTATTGATTTGCGTATGTTGAACCAGCCTTGCATCCCAGGGATGAAGCCCACTTGATCATGGTGTATAAGCTTTTTGATGTGCTGCTGGATTCGGTTTGCCAGTATTTTATTGAGGATTTTTGCATCAATGTTCATCAAGGATATTGGTCTGAAATTCTCTTTTTTGGTTATGTCTCTGCAGGCTTTGGTATCAGGACGATGCTGGCCTCATAAAATGTGTTAGAGAGGATTCTCTCTTTTTCTATCAATTGGAATAGTTTCAGAAGGAATGGTACCAGTTCCTCCTTCTACCTCTGGTAGAATTCGGCTGTGAATCCATCAGGTCCTGGACTCTTTTTGGTTGGTAAGCTATTGATTATTGCCATAATTTCAGAGCCTGTTATTGGTCTATTCAGAGATTCAACTTCTTCCTGGTTTAGTCTTGGGAGGGTGTATTTGTCGAGGAATTTATCCATTTCTTCTAGATTTTCTAGTTTATTTGCATAGAGGTGTTTGTAGTATTCTCTGATGGTAGATTGTATTTCTGTGGGATCGGTGGTGATATCCCCTTTTTCATTTTTTATTGCATCTATTTGATTCTTCTCTTTTTTCTTCTTTATTAGTCTTGCTAGCGGTCTATCAATTTTGTTGATCTTTTCAAAAAACCAGCTCCTGGATTCATTAATTTTTTGAAGGGTTTTTTGTGTCTCTATTTCTTTCAGTTCTGCTCTGATTTTAGTTGTTTCTAGCCTTCTACTAGGTTTTGAATGTGTTTGCTCTTGCTTTTCTAGTTCTTTTAATTGTGATGTTAGGGTGTCAATTTTGGAGCTTTCCTGCTTTCTCTTGTGGGCATTTAGTGCTATAAATTTCCCTCTACATACTGCTTTGAATGTGTCCCAGAGATTCTGGTATGTTGTGTCTTTGTTCTCATTGGTTTCAAAGAACATCTTTATTTCTGCCTTCATTTCATTATGTACCCAATAGTCATTCAGGAGCAGGTTGTTCGGTTTCCATGTAGTTGAGCGGTTTTGAGTGAGTTTCTTAATCCTGAGTTCTAGTTTGATTGCACTGTAGTCTGAGAGACAGTTTGTTATAATTTCTGTTCATTTACATTTGCTGAGGAGAGCTTTACTTCCAACTATGTGTTCAATTTTGGAATAGGTGTGGTGTGGTGCCGAAAAAAAATGTATATTCTGTTGATTTGGGGTGGAGAGTTCTGTAGATGTCTATTAGGTCCACTTTGTGCAGAGCTGAGTTCAATTCCTGGATATCCTTGTTAACTTTCTGTCTCACTGATCTGTCTAATGTTGACAGTGGGGTGTTAAAATCTCCCATTATTATTGTGTGGGAGTTTAGGTCCCTTTGTAGGTCACTCAGGACTTGCTTCATGAATCTGGGTGCTCCTGTGTTGGGTGCATATATATTTAGGATAGTTAGCTCTTCTTGTTGAATTGATCCCTTTACCATTATGTAATGGCCTTCTTTGTCTCTTTTGAACTTTGTCGGTTTAAAGTCTATTTTATCAGAGACTAGGATTGCAACCCCTGCCTTTTTTTGTTTTCCATTTGCTTGATAGATCTTCCTCCATCCCTTTATTTTGAGTCTATGTGTGTCTCTGCACGTGAGATGGGTTTCCTGAATACAGCACACTGATGGGTCTTTACTCCTTATCCAGTTTGCCAGTCTGTGTCTTTTAATTGGAGCATTTAGCCCATTTACATTTAAAGTTAATATTGTTATGTGTGAATTTGATCCTGTCATTATGATGTTAGTTGGCTATTTTGCTCGTTTGTTGATGCAGTTTCTTCCTAGTTTCGATGGTCTTTATGATTTGGCATGTTTTTGCAGGGGCTGGTACCGGTTGTTCCTTTCCATGTTTAGTGCTTCCTTCAGGAGCTCTTTTAGGGCAGGCCTGGTGGTGACAAAATCACTCAGCATTTGCTTGTCTGTAAAGTATTTTATTTCTCCTTCACTTATGAAGCTTAGTTTGGCTGGATATGAAATTCTGGATTGAAAATTCTTTTCTTTAAGAATGTTGAATATTGGCCCCCACTCTCTTCTGGCTTGTAGCGTTTCTGCCGAGAGATCAGCTGTTAGTCTGATGGGCTTCCCTTTGTGGGTAACCCGACCTTTCTCTCTGGCTGCCCTTAACATTTTTTCCTTCATTTCAACTTTGGTGAATCTGACAATTATGTGTCTTGGAGTTGCTCTTCTCGAGGAGTATCTTTGTGGCGTTCTCTGTATTTCCTAAATCTGAATGTTGGCCTGCCTTGCTAGATTGGGGAAGTTCTCCTGGATAATATCTTGCAGAGTGTTTTCCAACTTGGTTCCATTCTCCCCGTCATTTTCAGGTACACCAATCAGACGTAGGTTTGGTCGTTTCACATAGTCCCAAATTTCTTGGAGGCTTTGTTCGTTTCTTTTTATTCTTTTTTCTCTAAACTTCCCTTCTCACTTCATTTCATTCATTTCATCTTCCATCACTGATACCCTTTCTTCCAGTTGATCGCATCGGCTACCGAGGCTTCTGCAAGCTTCGCGTAGTTCTCGATACTTCGCTTTCAGCTCCATCAGCTCCTTTAAGCCCTTCTCTCCATTGGTTATTCTAGTTATCCATTCGTCTAATTTTTTTTCAAAGTTTTTAACTTCTTTGCTATTGTTTTGAATTTCCTCCCGTAGCTCGGAGTACTTTGATCGTCTGAAGCCTTGTTCTCTCAACTCGTCAAAGTCATCCTCCATCCAGCTTTGTTCTGTTGCTGGTGAGGAACTGCGTTCCTTTGGAGGAGGAGAGGTGCTCTGCTTTTTAGAGTTTCCAGTTTTTCTGCTCTGTGTTTTCCCCATCTTTGTGGTTTTATCTACTTTTGGTCTTTGATGATGGTGATGTACAGATGGGTTTTTGGTGTGGATGTCCTTTCTGTTTGTTAGTTTTCCTTCTACCAGACAGGATCCTCAGCTGCAGGTCTGTTGGAGTTTTCCAGAGGTCCACTCCAGACCCTGTTTGGCTGGGTGTCAGCAGCGGTGGCTGCAGAACAGCGGATTTTCGTGAGACCACAAATTCAGCTGTCTGATAGTTCCTCTGGAAGTTTTGTCTCAGAGGAGTACCCGGCCGAGTGAGGTGTCAGTCTGTCCCTACTGGGGGATGCCTCCCAGTTAGGCTGCTCGGGGGTGAGCGACCCACTTTAGGAGGCAGTCTGTCTGTTCTCAGATCTCCAGCTGCATGCTGGGAGAACCACTACTCTCTTCAAAGCTGTCAGTCAGACAAGGACATTTAAGTCTGCAGAGGTTCCTGCTGAATTTTTGTTTGTCTGTGCCCTGCCCCCAGAGGTGGAGCCTACAGAGGCAGGCAGGCCTCCTTGAGCTGTGGTGGGCTAAACCCAGTTCGAGCTTCCTGGCTGCTTTGTTTACCTAAGCAAGCCTGGGCAATGGCTGGCGCCCCTCCCCCAGCCTGGCTGCCGCCTTGCAGCTTGATCTCAGACTGCTGTGCTAGCAATCAGCGAGACTCCGTGGGCATAGGACCCTCTGAGCCAGGTGCGGGACACAATCTCCTGGTGTGCCGTTTTCCAGGCCCGTTGGAAAAGCGCAGTATTAGGGTGAGACTGACCCGATTTTCCAGGTGCCATCTGTTACCCCTTTCTTTGACTAGGAAAGGGAACTCCCTGACCCCTTGCGCTTCCCGAGTGAGGCAATGCCTCGCCCTGCTTCAGCTCACGCACAGTGCACTGCACCGACTGTCCTGCACCCACTGTTTGGCACTCCCTAGTGAGATGAACCCGGTACCTCAAATGGAAATGCAGAAATCACCCATCTTCTGTGTCATTCAGGCTGGGAGCTGTAGACCAGAGCTGTTCCTATTCGGCCATCTTGGCTCCACCCCAATAATCAATGTTTCTAATGGACCACAAGTATGCCCAGTACAAGGGGAAAATAATTTAAAAATCAACGATTTCTAAAAATGTTTTCATCTGGTAAAATGAAATTAGTATAACCCTAAAGCAAAACCTGTAAATCCTTTTTAGAAAGTTCGGCTTACCTTGCAGGTGGTGGATTTTGCTCTTTTACAACATGTACATCCTTACTGGGCTGTGCTGTCACAGGGATGTCCTTGCTGGACTGTTCTGCTATGGGGATATCTTCATTGGACTGTTCTTCATGCTTAATTCCTGAGAGTTTTATAAAATGACAGGAAGGAGATAATTTTTCAAAATACTAGATACAGTCCCAGATGTTTCTTAAAAAGCAAAGATTTTAACAAAAGTCCAATTTACAAATATATACAGCCATCAGTCTATAAAGGAAAGTCACCAATAACTTCAAGAAAACCTCGGCCCACAAACCAACAATTGACAAGTATTTACCAGAAAACTCTTCAACCTTACTAAATTACTTAGATTATATTAATCTGGATAGCTACAAAACTTATCAAGGAAAAAATAACTACCTCTAGTATGGGAGAAAACACAACAACTCCAAATGCCAGAAAACATGTTTCATACCAGTATTAGCATCCACATCAGATAGCCTGGTATAACCAGAGTTGGTAGTTACTGATTGTAGCTGCTCTTTGTCCACTTCATATGGCACAGTATTTTCCTCAACATCCTGGCTCTGGGAGAGTTCCAGAACCCCAAAGCCCAACTGTGACGAGGCAGTATCTAGGAACAAAATGCCAAGAAATTAGGTATCATCCCACAACATTATGCAATGTACAAGCTGCTGTCCTCAGCAAAGGACGGTCCCATTAAGTCCTTCACATCAAAGTCCTGTGCACCCCCCAAATTTTTCAAAAATAAAAAATAAATGTGGCCGAGCATGGTGGCTCACACCTGTAATCCCGGCATTTGGGAGGCCAAGGTGGGTGAATCACTTGAGGTCAGGGGGTCAAGACCAGCCTGGCCAACATGGTGAAACCCCATCTCTACTAAAAATACAAAAATTAGCCAGGTGTGGTGGCGCACACCTGTAATTGTGGTTACTTGGGAGGCTGAAGCACAAGAATGGCTTGAACCCAGGAGGTGGAGCTTTCAGTGAGCCAAGATCACGCCACTGCACTGTAACCTGGGCAACAGAGCAAGACTCCGTCTCAAAAAAATAAATAAAAAATAAAAAAAAAATAAGTGCATTAAAGATGAAGCGGGAAAATGTGTAATAAAGTAACAATACTTCATACTATAAAATCTTATAAGTAGACTACGTCTGCTTTCTAAAGGTACATCATAAACTACACCCACAGTCACAGCAATTCAGATTGTACTTCCACTCCACAAAGTACACATTCCAAAAATATTTGAAAAACAAATGAATACAACAGGAAGAAAACTCAATATGCAGAAAGGGGGCTAACCAATGAACTACAAATTCCTGAACACCAAATCAGGTGGAACATTTTAAATTACTAGCAAATTTATTAATGACTCTCAATTTAATTATGAGAAATCTGCAACCTAATAAAAGAGAAGAAATTTAGACATCTGCACAATCATGTCAAAGGAAGTTAGAACAGTCTATTATTCTGAAAAAGGCACAAGGCTACCTTCAGCACCAAGGTAATGTGTAGTATTGCCCGAAGTATCTTCTTCCTTCTCTTTCTCCTTCTGTTCCAACTCTTCTCCCTTCTCTTCCTCCACAGCAGGAGCAGATTCCACTGACATTCCCAGAACACTACACAGCAGAAGGATATAATCATGTGTTCCCAGATAGTTTGGGACATTTTAATCAAAGCACTCTGACCCCCGACACATACCAACCATCTCTTAGCCAAACTTGAAAAAGTAAAATACCTCACCTTTATAGTGCTTCTTTCTACAAAAAGCACCTCAAAGATTAACAATTCAACATCCTATACAGAATTAAGTAAAGAAAAAATAAGGCACCAACATACTCGAATTTTATATTTTTGAGAAGAGGTAGAAAAATCTTGCATTCAGAAGAATTACTGACAAGTGACAAGCGAAGATATGCATTGCATGAGCAGAGAAAGGGCTCAAAAAACTTTTTAAAAGTTCACAGAAGTATTTTAGTAAAAAACTTAAAATACATATATAGAATCACAGAGTCCAAACAAAATTCAGGTAAAGAGCTTATATATGTATATAAATACATACACACACACACACTTTTTATTTTTTACTTATTTTTTTAAGACACAGAGTCTGGGCCGGGCACGGTGGCTCACACCTGTAATCCCAGCACTTTGGGAGGCAGAGGCAGGCAGATCACGAGGTCAAGAGATCGAGACCATGCTGGCTAACATGGTGAAGCCCCGTCTCTACTAAAAATACAAAAATTAGCTGGGTGTGGTGGCACGCACCTGTAGTCCCATCTACTCAGGAGGCTGAGACAGGAAAATTGCTTGAACCCAGGAGGCGAAGGTTGCAGTGAGTCGAGATTGCACCACTGCACTCCAGCCTGGTGACAGAGCGAGACTCTGTCTCAAAAAAAAAAAAAAGAGAGACAGAGTCTGACTCCCAGGCTAAAGTGCAGTGGCACGATCACAGCTTACTGCAGCCTTGAACTACTGGGCACAAGCAAACTCTACATATTTTTAAAATAAGTTAACACCGACCAGGCACGGTGGCTCACGCCTGTAATCCCAACACTTTGAGAGGCCAAGGAGGGAGGATCACGAGATCAGGAGATCAAGACCATCCTGGCTAACATGGTGAAACCCCGTCTCTACTAAAAATACAAAAAAATTAGCCGGGCTTGGTGGTGGGCGCCTGTAGTCCCAGCTACTCAGGAGGCTGAGGCAGGAGAATGGCGTGAACCCGGGAGGCAGAGCTTGCAGTGAGCCCAGATCGCGCCACTGCACTCCAGCCTGGGCGACAGAGCAAAACTCCACCTCAAAAAAAAAAAAACAAAAAAAAAAACGAAACAACCTATAAGTTCAGCATTAAGGAAATGATTAAATAATTTCATAATCTATTAATAAAATATTATATCACCATTAAAAATGTTTGAAACAAGGCCAGGCGCAGTGGCTTATCCCTGTAATCCCAGCACTTCGGGAGGCCGAAGTGGGTGGATCATTTAAGGTTAGGAGTTCAAAACCAGCATGGCCAACATGGTGCAACCCCGTCTCTACTAAAAATACGAAAATTAGGCTGGGCACGGTGGCTCACATCTGTAATCCCAGCACTTTGGGAGGCCAAAGCAGGCGGATCACGAGGTCAGAAGATTGAGACCATCCTGGCTAACAAGGTGAAACCCTGTCTCTACTAAAAATACAAAAAATTAGCCAGGCGTGGTGGCACGCACCTGTAGTCCCAGCTACTGGGGAGGCTAAGGCAGGAGAATCGCTTGAACCCGGGAATCGGAGGTTGCAGTGAGCCAAGATCACGCTACTGCACTCCAGCCTGGGAGACAGGGCGAGACTCTGTCTCAAAAAAAAAAAAAAAAAAAATTAACCAGTGTGGTGGCATGTGCCTGTAGTCCCAGCCACTTGGGAGGCTGAAGCAGGAGAATCGCTTGAACACAGGAGGTGGAGGTTGCAGTAAGCCGAGACTGCCCTACTGCACTCCAGCCTGGGCAACAGAAAAAGAGTCTGTCTCCAAAAGAAGAAAAGCGTGAAACAAACAAATACAAAATGTGAACCTGAATTGGATCTTAGATCCAATCAACCAACTAATCAATAAAACAAGATAAAAGACATCTTTGAGACAACTGGGAAAATCTGAACTGTAATGGAATTATTACTTTCTTAAGTGTGATAATGGTACTATGATTATATAGAATAATGTACTTATTCTTAGGGGATGAATACTGAAGTATTTAAGGGGACATCATATGAAGGAGAAATCTGATGTCTGCAACATAGTTTTAAACAATTCATCCCCCCAAAAAAGTACAACACACACACACACACACAGAACAACTGTATATTCTTTCATTTCTTCTGTGGGCTTAAACTTTTAAAATAAACTTGGGGAATATGTTAAGTTTTAATTGTCATGGGAAAAATTTTCATGTTTTTAAGCAAAACATCAGCAAACATACACTTTTACTTTCCACATGATGTTAACCATATAAATCAAATGAACAAAAAAAGAGAGAAAAGATGCCAAAATGTTTACAGCAATTAGCCTCCAGGTGGCAGGATTACAGATGACATCTTTGCTTCCTTGCAACTTTCTACACAATTAGTATTTCATAAAAAGAGCGTTAAGCATAACTTTAATAAACATAAAAGAGGTGAAAATACAAATTTGCAAAGTTGGGAACCGTGACCCAAGCAAGTGAAAGAAGACTAAGTAAAGATTTTTACAAAAACAAAATAGAACATTATATAACTGGAAGGACCAGATAAATGACCCTGGGAAACAGAGGGAAAGAAAGTTCAAGAGCAAATATTGCAAATGGTAGAAAAGAAGCAATGAAGGACGACAGCACAAAACAACACACTTTGAGCTCTTCTTAGTTTCTTTTGGTGTTTTTACCTCATATCCCTGATCTCTAAATGCTGGTAGGCTCCGTGAGTCCTTGGACCTGTTTTCTAGCTACATTCACCCACTTAATGACCTCATCTAGACTCATGGTTTAGAATACTATCTGTCTGCTTATGAGTCTGCAATTTAAATCTCTGGCCTAGACTTTTCCCTCTGAGCTCCAGGCCTCCTTGTCCAATTACCTCTTCAACACATCCAACTGGTTGTTGAAAAGATAACGTTTCATATGTTTAAAACTGAACTTCCCCTCCTGCAGTCTTCTCTGTCTTAATTGTCATTCTATTAGTCCAGTTGCTCAAATTAAAAACTTGGAATCTGCCAGGCACGGTGGCATACACCTGTAGTCCCAGCTACTTGAAGCAAAACAAACCTGGAATAATTATTACTTCCTTCTTGTCTCTCACACTCCACATCTGATCTATCTTTGAATCCCCTTTTCAAATACTCAGAATCTCACCATTCTTCATCTGCTTCAATCACAGTCCAGCCACTATCACATTTTGCTAAATTATGTCAACAGCTTCCTGGTTGGTCTTCCTGCCTCTAGCCTTGTCCTGCTTTCAGTCTATTCTCAATCAAGCAGCCAGAGTGACTCTGCTAAAAATCTAAATCAGATCATGTCATTCCCCTGCTCAAAACCCTTAAATGTCTTCCTATCTCATTAAAAATAGGAGCCAAATTCCTCACAATGCCTTACATAATCTGGTTCCCTTCTGACTTCTCTGACCTCTTCTCTCACTTCTCTTAGTCACTCCACTACAGCCACACTAACCTCCTTGCTATTTCTGAAATATTCCAGGGACACTCATGCCTCAGGGTCTTTGCACTTGCCATTCTCCATGCATGGATTGCACTTATCCCAGATAACAGCAAATACACTAACTTTTTTTTTTTTTTTTTTTTTAAGATATGGTCTCACTCTGTCACCCAAGCTAGAGTGCAGTGAAGCAATCATGGCTCACTGCAGTCTCAACCTCCCAGGCTCAAGCGATCCTCCCACCTCAGCCTCCCATGTAGCTGGGATCACAGGCGCACACTACCGTGCCTGGCTTACTGTGTATTTTTTGTAGAGACAGGGTCTCACTATGTTGTCCAGGCTGCTCTCAAACTCCTGGGCTCAAGAGATCCTCCTGCCTTGGCCTCACTTAGATTTTTAATCAAATGTCCTATCAATGAAGCACTCCCTAGACACCCTATATAAACTTGTAACTTCTTTGTTGCTTCCTCTCCCCTTCCCTGCTATATTTATCTCTTCAGCCCTTATCAGCATCTAACGTACTACATATTTTACTTATCATATATTGCTATATCCTACACAACAATGTAAGCTACATTAAGGTCTAGGATTTTTATTTCTTCTGATCACTTTGTAACCCCAAAATCCAAGAACACCTTGCACACAGAAAATACTCAATAGAAGGCACTTTGGCCGGGCGCAGTGGTGCATGCCTGTAACCCCAGCACTTTGGGAGGCCGAGGCAGGCGGATCACGAGGTTAGGAGATCAAGACCATCCTGGCTAACATGGTGAAACCCCATCTCCACTAAAAATACAAAAAATTAGCTGGGCTTGGTGGGGGGCGCCTGTAGTCCCAGCTACTCGGGAGGCTGAGGCAGGAGACTGGCGTGAACCCAGGAGGCGGAGCTTGCAGTGAGCTGAGATCGTGCCACTGCACTCCAGCCTGGGCAACTGAGCGAGACTCTGTCTCAAAAAAAAAAAAAAAAAAAAAAAAGTACTTTGGGAGGCTGAGATGGTCAGATCACTTGAGGTCAGGAGTTCAAGACCAGCCTGGCCAACATGGTGAAACCCCATCTCTACTAAAAATACAAAAATTAGCCAGGCATGGTGGCACTTGCCTGTAATCCCAGCTACTCAGGAGACTGAGGGACAAGGATCACTTGAACCCAGGAGGTGGAGGTTGCAGTGAGCCAAGATGGTGCCACTGCACTCCAGCCTGGGCAACAAAGCAAGACTCCGTCTCAAAAAGTAAAAAAGAAAATACTCAAAAAACATTTGTAGAATGATTAGACGAATCAGAAAAAGCATGAAATAATTCAGATTACAGACAAAAAACAGTACTGAAAAACTTTTCTCCACTGTCTAAAGTTGATGGAAAGAGAAAACAAAGGTTTAAATATATTATTTAGAGGTGTAAACGGAGCCAGAAGAATTAAAATAATTATCATCAAAAATTGAGAGGGTGAAAACAAACAAAAAAAATTGGGAAGGCCGCTGCGGTGGCTCACGCCTGTAATCCCAGCACTTTGGGAGGCTGAGGGGGGTGGATCACCTGAGGTCAGGAGTTCAAGACCAGCCTGACGAACATGGAGAAACCCCATCTCTACTAAAAATACAAAATTAGCCGGGCATGGTGGTGCATGCCTGTAATCCCAGCTACTTGGGAGGCTGAGGCAGGAGAATCGCTTGAACCCGGGAGGCGGAGGTTGCCGTGAGCCAAGATCATGCCATTGTACTCCTGCCTGGGCAACAAGAGAGAAACTCGGTCTCAAAACAAAATAAACAAACAAACAAAAATTGGGAGGGTGTTGCTGAGTTATCCCATCTTTCATTATCAGAACTCAATTGTATTACTTTACATATAAAACACATTTATAGTTTTACAATAGTATTAGAGGTAGGAAGATAACCTCCCAAAGAAGTAAAACCATTAACAGTTAAAGAGAGTTGCCTTTGTGAAAAGGGAGCAAGGGTGAGGAAGGACTCTCTGCTTTTCATTATAAGCCCTTTTTACTATATTTATTTATTTATTTTTGAGGCAGGGTCTCACTCTGCCACCCAGGCTAGAGTGCAGTGGTGCAATCACGGCTCGCTGCAACCTCTGCTTCCTAGGCTTAAGCGATCCTCCCACCTCAGCCTCCTGAGTAGCTGGAACCACAGATGTGTGCCACCATGCCCAGCTAATTTTTTTGTATTTTTGGTAAAGACAGGGTTTCACCATAATGCCCAGGCTGGTCTCAAACTCCTGAGCTCAAGTGATCCACCTGCCTTGGCCTCCCAAAGTGCTGAAATTACAGGCCTGAGCCACTGCACCTGGCCTATAAGCCCTTTTTAAAGTAAATGAGTTATATTATTCTGTTAAGAATATTTAACAGCTCTCACCAAAATTAAAAATTGCTCCGTGAAAAACCCTATGAAGAGAAAGAAAGGATAGAGTGGGAGAAAATATTTGCAAAATATATATTCTACAAAAGACTAGTATCTAGAATATATAAAGAACTCTCAAAACACAATAGTAAAAAGACAATCCAATTAGAAAATGGGCAAAAGATATGAACAGACATTTCCCTGAAGAAAATGACAGGCAGCAAGTAAGCACATGAAAAGATCCTCACCATCATTAGCCATTAGGGAAATGCAAATTGAAACAACAATGAGGTATCACTACAGACTTGTAATGGCTAAAATAAAAAATAATGAAAACACCAAATGCCAGTGAGGACGAAAAAAAATTAGATCACTCATACATTGCTGGTGGGACTATAAAACAGTACAGCCGCTCTAGAAAAGTTTGGCAGTTTCTTAAAAAAACAAACATGCAACTACCATGACCCAGCAATTGCAAATCTGAGCATTTATCCTAGAGAAATGAAGACTTATGTTCACAGAAAAACCTGTACATATGGCTGGGCGCAGTGACTTACGCCTATAATCCCAGCACTTCAGGAGGCTGAGGCAGGCAGATCACCTGAGGTCAGGAGTTCAAGACCAGTCTGGTAAACATGGTGAAATCCCGCCTCTACTAAAAATATAAAAATTACCCAGGCGTGATGGTGCATGGCTGTAGTCCCAGCTACTTGGGATGCTGAGGCTGAAGAATCACTGAAACCCTGGAGTGCAGGTTGCAGTGAGCTGAGATTGCATTCCAGCCTGGGTGACAGAGCAAGACTCCATCTCGAAAAGAAAAACCTGTTCATAAATGTTTATAACAGCTTCTTCATAGTAGTCAAAAACAAGAAAAAAAAAACGGAGATGTCCTTCAACAGATGAATGGTTAAACAAACTGTGGTATATCCACAGCATGGAAGACTACTCAGCAATAAAAATGAACTATTGATACATGCAAAAACATGGATGGAGCTCCAGAAGTTATGCTGACTGAAAACGCCAATCCCAAGGACGGGCATGGTGGCTCATGCCTGTAATCCCTGCATTCTGGGAGGATGAGACAGGAGGATCGCTTGAGCCCAGGCATTGGAGACCAGCCTGGGCAATACAGCAAAACCCCATCTCTACAAAAAGTTAAAAAATTAGTTGGGTGTGGTGGCATGTGCCTGTCGTCTCAGCTACTTGCGAGGCTGAGATGGGAGGATTGCTTGAGCCCAGGAGGTGGAGGCTGCACTAACCATAACCTTGCCACTGCACTCCAGCCTGAGCAACAGAGGCCCTGTCTCAAAAAAAAAAAAAAAAAAAAAAAAGCCAATCACTAAAGGTTACAGACTGTATGATCCCATTTTATATATTTTGAAATGACATTTTACACATGAAGAATGGATTAATGGCTGCCAGGGGTTTGGGTGCAAAAGACAGAGGTAGGTGTGGCTATAAAAGGGCAACAATAAGCATCCTTGTGGTGTTAGAACTGTATCTTGACTGTTGTGGTGCAGACACAAACCTACGCAGGTGATAAAACTATGTAAAACTTAATACACACATGCACACACACACACATAAAAAGAAGTAAAACAGGAAATGTGAATAAATTTGGTGGATTTGGCCAGGCAAGGTGGCTCACACCTGTAATCCCAGCACTTTGGGAGACTGAGACAAGTGGATCACTTGAGGTCAAGAGTTTAAGACCAGCCTGGCCAACATGGGGAAACCCCATCTCTACTAAAAATACAAACATTAGCCAGCACTGGTGGTGGGCACCTGTAATCCCAGCTACTCAGGAGGCTGAGGCAAGAGAATCACTTGAACCCGGGAGGCAGAGGTTGCAGTGAGCCAAGATCACACCACCACACTCCAGCCTGGGGAACAAGAGTGGGACCCTGTCTCAAAAAAAAAAAAAAAAAAAAAAAGTGTTTTGAAGAGATTTCATTCTTTTGGAATCAACTCCAAATTATTTCCAGCTTCATGGCCTATGCACACACAGTTCATTCTGTCTGGACAGCTCCCCCTTGCATACTGCACATAGAAATGTGCAGCCCTTCAACTATGCCCTCCCAAGCCCTTCAACTATGCCTAACAAATTCATATTTATTGTTTAGATTATATTCCACAAAGAGGTGTTCCCTTATCCTTCAGATTACATTATATATATTTTTTCTCCTCTTTGCAATGATCACAGTTGTAATGGAATAGCTATTGATGTAATGACTCATTTAACATCTGTCTCTCCTATTAAATTATAAGCGCCACAATGGCAAAAGCCCCTTTAAAGCACATGCCACAGTGCCTGCACATTTATTTAACGTGAAAAGAAGTAGCATGAAACTTCTCAAATAGCAATGCTTCATTCACAATGAGGGACATGCATACTTCCTGTCCTCACTGGCTCAAACCAGGATGCTGAGCCACAAAAACATAGATAAGCCTGGCACGTGTTCCTAAAGAGGTACCATAAACTTAAATGCCCACAGAAATCAAAGCAAGATAACATAGATGAGTGAAGCAGCTGGGTGTAAGAACAAAAGCACAAGCACTATGATAAATGACAAAAGAACACCTGGCCTCAGTGTCCAAGTACAATAGTGAATTGTGGTGACTATGGCAAATCATAGCACTAATGCTCCATCTAAGCAGAGGTTGACTGCTACTCATAACTCCAGCCAACTGTTGCCAATAGAAACAAGAAATGGCAGAAGCTGGAAATCTAAGTTTTATGAGAAATTTCCCCATTCTAAAATTCTGTCAATTAATTCAAATATATTAACATTTTACCACCTATGTAGGCCAAATAAAACACTTCTGAGGGCCCCAATGAGCCCATCCGTTTGCAGGTTGTTCTAAAGCATTTATTTTACTTGATTTGTGAGAAAAAAACAATTACGTACAAACAAGCACATAGTGTAAAATAAAACACACCTCCAAAAAAGCTTTTCTTTTTGAGACAGGGTCTCACTCTATCAACCAGGCTGGAGTGCAGTGGCACAATCATGGCTCACTGCAGCCTCAATCTTCCAGGCTCAAGTGATCCTTCTATCTCAGCCTCCTGAATAGCTGGAGCTACAGGCACGGACCACCATGCCCTGCTATTTTTTATTTTATTTTATTTTATTTTATTTTGACTGTCGCTCAGGCTGGAGTGCAGTGGCACGATCTTGGTTCACTGCAACCTCTGCTTCCCAGGTTCAAGTGATTCTCCTGCATCAGCCTCCTGAGTGGCTGCTATTACAGGTACCCGCCACCACACCTGGCTAATTTTTGTATTTTTAATAGATACCGGGTTTCACCATGTTGTCCAGACTGGTATCAAACTCCTGACCTCAGGTATCTGCCCAACTCAGCCTCCCGAAGTGCTGGGATTACAGGTGTGAGCTACCACACCCAGTCCTTTTTTTTTTTTTTTGTAGAGACAGGGTCTTACTAGGTTGCCCAGGCTGATCTCAAACTCCTGGGCTCAAGTGATCCTCTTGCCTGAGCCTCCTAAAGTGCTGGGATTACAGGCATGAGCCACTGCGCCCAGCCAAAAACCATTTCTTTTTAAGAAAAAACAATAGTCTTTAACCATCTCAAGCTAATATTCTGCTCTCTAACCACCTCCCCTTTCTACCACCCCAAAACTCCTGAAGTTCTCTACATTCTCCTTGGACCTTAGAAGTATTGGGGCAGAAGACTGAGAAGCACTGACTAGTTAGAAAGAAAGAGGAGGCATTAGAGTCATTAGGACCAGGTTCAAAGCCAGCTCTGTCACTTACTAGCAATGTACTCTAAAGCAAGTTATCTAATTTCTTTGTCCATCAATTTTCCCCTCTATACAATAGAAGTAATGTAATGTCTTCACTGTACAGCTACTTTAAGAATAGGATTAAATAACATTATGCTATATGCCAAACGTCCAATACAGGACCTAACACAGAGGATGAATTCAAAAAATGGATATTATAAACATATGCATAAGACATGGTAAAAGTTGAATCTTGTTTAGGGTATGAATTAAACATTCTAGATCTAAAACTGGTGGGGTACTTTGGTTGATAGATGGAAAACATGCCTAATAGTTCTGATAATACTCCTAAATTTTTTTTTTTCTGAGACGGAGTCTCGCTTTGTCACTCAGGCTAGAGTACAGTGGTACAATCTCAGCTCACTGCAACCTCCACCTCCCAGGTTCAAGCAATTCTCCTGCCTCAGCCTCCCGAATAGCTGGGATTACAGGCACACACCACCAGGCCCAGCTAATTTTTGTGTTTTTAGTAGAGATGGGGTTTCACCATGTTGGCCAGGCTGGTCTCAAACTGCTGACCTCAAGTGATCCATCCACCTTGGCTTCTCAAAGTGCTGGGATTACAGGCATGAGCCACCATGCCTGGCCCCTAAATACTTTTTAATAATTTTTTTTCTACTAGGAGGAATGCTTATTTTGTTTCACATGCACAAGACAGATCATGATTTGAATAATGTAGGTATAAAAATTATTACCTTCACAAAACAGTTTCCAGCTATCAGTACTATTACAATACTATCTAATACAACCCTCAAGTCCCATGTCCTAATCCACAAGAAAGAGATTAATCCTTTTATCCTTGGGATGAGGCAACAGGTACAGATAAAAGAACAAATCCAATAATACATTTAAATAAACCCCTTCAAACACTGTATACCTGCTTGTCCTGTTTGGCTGAGGTAACTGCTCAATGACCTGACTGATGGAACCACATGTGTCCAAGTTAGAAGAATCTGGGTCTGAAAAAAATAACTGGATATTAGCAAAAAAGACATTTACCACCAAACTTTAATACAAAATCAGGAATACAGACAGTACCAATCTAATCAGTGACACTAGCACATCAGCTTTTGAGTGACTACTATGCAGATACCACAGTAGGCTTCCTTACATACATTCGACACAACCACATAAAGTTTAAATCCACCCACCTCCAACAAGAGCACCCAAAAAATGCAAAGGGGACCGATAGCTTTAAACACCGCACCTGCAACCTTGTTTTCTTTCAAATTGAACCCACTATTACTGTCTCCTCGTTCTTCTCCAGCTGTTTGTTCAGGATTGGACACAACATCCTAGAAAATACACATGCAAAATATCCCCGTTATATATGTGAAATAGTTCAAAATGAAACCTACTATTTGTGAACAATTTTTCCAATCAACTTTACTGAGAAGATAATGATCTTCTAAATACTTATGTTTACTGGTTGTTTTCGGTTTAAAAAAAAAAATCTGCTCAATCCTTTTCAAACAAGGTATCACTCACCAACACAGGATTTTCTTTGTGCGTCTGGAGATTAGGAAGGTGTCGAGTTAGCATACTGAAGTGAGAACCAGAATCATCTTCTGGAACCTGGCTTTCAGGCTGAGAATCTTCAATTATCAGGCAAGGAGTATCTTGCTGAGAGAAATCTGAATCCAACTGACTTCCAGTAGGGTCCATCTGCTCCCCTGGAATGGAATAACAAAAGATCAGTTACGTGTAACCTACTAGCCTTGCTCACGCAGTCTAAACCTAAATAATGGGGCGGAAGTACAAGAGCTGGGAAACGGGACCAGTTCAGGACTCCTCCAATTAGAATATTATATTTATAATTGCTGCAAGCACTTTCCTATCATGCCTACCAAGTCCCCATTCCTCGTTATTTACAATAAGCCTGCCTATCCCTCCCTCTCTCTTTTCATCACCTTCTCGTAGACACCCTTTCCCCTCCTTCCTAACCTCTTCTCTCCCCGCCCCTTTTTCCATCCCCCCCCTACGTCCTTCTGGCGCCTCTACCGCCCCCCAAAAGAATGTTTTCTAAAATCTGTTCGCCAGAGGCCCCACAGCCTTTCAGCTTTCCTCACGACCACCAAGCCTTCTCAGTTACCGTTTCCCCACCCCCTCCTTAGGGCCCTCCAACCCCTTCCCCGTCACCGCCGCCATGCTTGCCACCCCGCCCCCTCCGGTCAGCCATCCCTTCAGACCCGAAATCCAGGCCTTCAGAGCCCACTGCACTCCCATTTCTCTCCAAACAGTACCAGGCATCCCGGCGGGAGGTCCCTCGCGCTCGAGCTAGAGGTCTCTGCACGCTCCCCAAGTCCCTCCAGATCGATCCCTAGGTCGCCGCTGTCGCCACCGCCGCCACCGGCCGCGAACTCCCCCTTTCCCGTCGCGTCACACAATATCGGATCGTCCATTCGCTGCCGCCGCCCGCCACTCAAGAAATTCCGTGGATAATAGGTAGCTGCGGCAGAGTGCCCCGCCCCACGTAAGAAAAAGGAACACGGCGGCGCGTTTCCATGGCAGCATGGACGTTGCAGGCCCTCCCCTTTAGTAGAGCCGGAGAATGACGGTATCCTTGAACCGAAGGGACCTTGAGAGGGCGTGAAATACCTTCCCCTGCTTCCAGGACGATTGCATTTACCACTACTCAGACATTTCAGAACCTCTACCTGCTTTTTCTCGTTCATGCCCCTTAATCCCCGTCCCTCACCCTCTTTCCTGGAAAAGGAGAGTGTTTCCCAGCTTCTCATAACAGGGCAAAGAGGAAGCGGCTTGAGGATGGCTAGTACTTCAGAGCTGGTGAACCGAAGAGAAGAGACTCTTTCTTCTTTGACACAGGGTTAACCTGTGTCAATCAGGATCCCTTTTGTGGGCCTCTACCCTGAATCCAAGGGCCTGACATTACATCTCTGCCAGGGCGTTTTTAGTATTTGTTTGTTTTTACATTGTATAAGGGCTCCAGTAAGCCATATTTCTTCCCATTGCCCTTTTCAGCCTAGGACGTATTTCAAGCTTCACACTTGCTTATCGTTGTCTTATCTTTTATGGGATTGCCTACAAAGACTACAGCCCCAGACGTATTTTGCACCTCCCATTGAGAGAATTGAGCACTGTCATTCTCAAACTCCATGGTAAAGACAACAGCTGCTACCCCTTCTAACTAGATGACCTCAAAGATACCTCCAAACCCAGAAATTCTATTATCCTAATTATGGTGCCAGGGTCTTAAAGAGGGTGTGGCAGTTGTGACGAGTCTTAATGAACTAAGCCCCACGAGGCATATGTGTTTGTTTTGTTTGTTGTTGTTGTTGAGGGGTGGGGGTATGTTATTTAAGTGGCAGTTGGATCCAGGATAGAATTCTAGCCAGAGCAGCTGTCAACAGGGAAAGCACCTAGCACAGTGCCAAACATATACATAACAGGCATTCAATAGGAGGCAGTTTTCTCTTTCTACCCCAGGTTCAGATTTATTTCGGCACAGCCCAACCATGATTCTCCATTTCTGTAAATGCCCAATTCAGCACTTGATAACAGGCAAAGCTGAAGTGGAGCTTCCTACCAATCTTCTCACTGCTGCTATAAATTACAGTGATCATAGTTTCCAAACCAAAATCAAGGCATGTTGTCTGAATACATGTTACTTATGGGAACAAAAGGACTGACTCCTTGAAACTGTCCTGAAAAATCTAGAATCGATTACTGCTATAACTGGAATATAATTATGGTCCCCAGAATGTTTTATTAGTGGAGCTAAAATGAAATGGACCACACAGAGACGCATCTCACTTCTTAATCTTAAAATCATTTATAATTGACTCTTTTCATACTCCACTCCTAAAGCTGCAGAACACCAGTGACTAAACAAATCTAATACTTAAAGACCAGGTTAGATCAATACTAACTACACTAGGTGACAAAGTGAGTTCGTCTGCTCTATTTGAGAGGGCACAACCAACCAGGTCCTGTTATGAGTAAATCATGACCTTGAGTCCCATAAAAATCCCCCAAAAGTCACCATTTTTTTGCTTTTCTTCTCCAGCCTGCTTCTGCTTCCTCCCCAAGTGAGACACAAATAAACAGATATGTTTGATTACTTGACAAGTGTTTTCGTCAAAACATAAAATGGCTGGGCACAGTGGCTTACACCTGTAATCCCAGCACTTTGGGAGGCAGAGGCAGGTGGATTACTTGAGTGCAGGAATTTGAGACCAGCCTGGGCAACATGGCAAAACCCCATCTCTACAAAATATACGAAAAAAAAATTAGCTGGGTGTGGTGGCATGTGCCTGTAGTCCCAGCTACTCAGGAGGCTGAGGTGAGAGCATCTCCTGAACTAGGAGGCAGAGGTTGCAATGAGCCAAGATTGCAACACTGCACTCCAGCCTGGGCAAGAGAGTGAGACCCTGTCTGAAACAAACAACAATAAAAACCTAAAAACCACCAGGTGCAGTGGCTCACACCTGTAATCCCAGCACTTTGGGAGGACGAGGCAGGCGGATCATGAGGTCAGGAGATCCAGACCATCCTGGCCAACATGGTGAAACCCCGCCTCTACCAAAAATACAAAAAATCAGCTGGGTGTGGTGGTGGGTGCCCGTAGTCCCAGCTACTCAGGAGGCTGAGGCAGGAGAATTGCTTGAACCCTGGAGGCATAGGTTACAGTGAGCCGAGATCTTGCCACTGCACTTCAGCCTGTGCAACAACAGAGTGAGACTCTGTCTCAAAAAAAAAAAAAAAAAAAAAGCCAGGCGCGGTAGCTCACGCCTGTAATCCCAGCACTTTGGGAGGCCGAGTCGGGCAGATCACGAGGTCAGGAGATCGAGACCATCCTGGCTAACACGGTGAAACCCCGTCTCTACTAAAAATACAAAAAATTAGCCAGGCGTGGTGGCGGGCGCCCGTGGTCCCAGCTACTTGGGAGGCTGAGGCAAGAGAATGGCGTGAACCCGGGAGGCGGAGCTTGCAGTCAGCGGAGATTGCGCCACTGCACTCCAGCCTGGGTGACAGAGTGAGACCCTGTCTCAAAAAAAAAAAAAAAAAAAAAAAAAGCCTAAAAACCTCAACCTGACTAAAGATAGATAAATAAATGAGGGAGCCATTTGCATTACTAAACAAGAGTCTTAAGAAAACTGTTAAGAAAAACTATTAATTCCTTGTTAGGCAGTGTGGCAATTAAATTAATCATTAAATTATCCAGAAAAACAGAAACTACAGGCAGAATGGTTGCAGCTAGATGAGCCAAAGGCCTTTATTGACTCCTAGACTGCAAAGGACCAACAGCACATCTACCGGTCTACAGGTAACATCTTTTCCTAAACCACCTTAGACAGAGAAATCTAACTTACCTCTAAAGCCCTCCCAGAGAAGAAGACTCATCAGATCTTAGGTTAACTTGCTTTACAGTTTAACAAACCTCATTTTCAGAAATTTTTCTTCTAATCCTAATCTTCTAATCTTCTAACCTAAATCCTTTATTATAGAATTTAAAGCCATTTCCTCTCATGTTGTCTTTAACTGCTATCTTTAAAACCTAGATAGATGTCATTAAGTTGGGATCATCTCATTTGGTCCTATAATTATATAATTTCAAACCATCAAACAACAAATCTAAATGCTATATGACTTAGTTTGTGAGTATTTTTCTGAAGCCTCCTCAAAGACTTCTCTAAGCAAAAGAACCCTAGCCAGCTTATTCTTCCCTCACAGGTATTCCACCAACCTTTAAAGTTGCTTCATGATCTTATGGAAACTCATAGTTTTGGAGCTCAGTGGCAGAGTACTCTACTGAGGACACTTGACAAGTGCCAAATTTAATGATAGGAAAACAATCATATATTCCTTTTTTTTTTTTTTTTGAGATGGAGTTTCGCTCTTTTTGTCCAGGCTGGAGTGCAATGGTGCGATCTCCGCTCACGGCAACCCCCGCCTCCTGGGTTCAAGTGATTCTCCTGCCTCAGCCTCCTGAGTAGCTGGGATTACAGGCATGTGCCACACACCTGGCTAATTTTGTATTTTTAGTAGAGACAGGGTTTCTCCATGTTGGTCAAGCAGGTCTCAAACTCCCGGCCTCAGGTGATCCACCCACCTCAGCCTCCCAAAGTGCTGGGATTACAGGCATGAGCCACCGCACCCGGCCTCTCCCCTCTTTGTATAGAAGTAATCAAATCTTCACATCCAAGTATCATCTCCTGTCCACTCTACTTCTCTACATTTGCAGTCTGGCTTCAACCTCCATAAATCTAATGCCTAGCACAATGCCAGACACAAAGTAGTTACTCTAAACATGTTAGTGACTGATTCTAAAATTTTCTTGTCAAATTACCTCATTATCAGCCAGGCACGGTAGCTCAAGTAATCCCAGCACTTTGGGAGGCCAAGGCAGGCTGATTGCTTGAGCTCAGGAGTTCAAGACTAGCCTGGCCAGCATGGTGAAACCCCATCTCTATTAAAAATACAATGGTGGTGCACACCTGTATTCCCAGCTACTCAGGAGGCTGAGGTGGAAGAATCACTTGAACCTGGGAGGCAGAGGTTGCAGTGAGCCGAGATCGCACCACTGCACTCCAGCCTGGGCTACAGAGTGAGACTCTGTCTCAAAAAACAACAACAAACTACCTCATTATCTTTGACGTCTGTAGTGTCTCATGCTGTTGCCATTCCCTCCTCAAAATTCTCATCCTGTGACTTGATAAATCCTGGCTCTCCTCCACCATCTCAGCTTTCTTTCCAATTCCTAACTTCCTGGAAGCCAGTACTGTAGAATAAAAATCGAGAGTGATATGAACATGCTCAACACAGATGAACCTTGAAAACATTATGCTAAGTGAAATAAGCCAGACACAAAAGAACAAATACTGTGTGATTCCACTTATATGTGGTACCTAGAGTAGGCAAATTCAGAAAGAGAGAAAGTAGAATGGTGGCTGCCAGGAGCTAGGAGGAGGGAGGAAAGGGAATTTATTGTTTAATGATTTACAGAGCTTCAGTTTGGGAAGATGAAAAAGTTCTGGAGATGGATGGTGGTGATGGTTGCACAACAATGTAAATGTACTTAATGCCACTGAATCATACACTTAAAAATGGTTATAATGGTACATTTATGTTATGTGTATTTTACTACAGTAACAAAAGTTTTTCAATGAGACTAAACTTTAAAGATGCGTACTTAGATCATAAAAAATTTTAATAACAGGATTGCAATAAAAGAATGTATGGTTAATTTTATAGGGAACAGTGGGGTTGTAATTCATTAAGAGGCATGTGAGGTGCTTGGAAATATTCTATTTTTTATTACCAGAGGTATTACACAGGTATATTATTTATAATTCATAAATTTATACATTTATATTTTATTTTATTCACTTTATGTGTGCTATGTTTCACAATAAGGACGATTCAAAATAAATATCATTAATGCTAAAACTCATAATATGGTGAAAGAGGGTATATACATGATCTCAAAGTATCTCCCTAAAATGTACTGAATTATTACAAAGAGAAAAGTAGTAAATCTGCAGTGAAGAAACCTGGTATTCACCAACTCAACCGAGTGACCTCAGTTAATATACCAGTAAGGGAACAAAAAGCCATCTGTGTCACTTGATATGATGCACTGAGGATATATCACACTTTAATTGTATCCTTGCTAAAAATGTATAACCTGAATCTGATCATGAGAAAAAATCAGATAAACCCACATTAACGGGTGCTTTACAGATAAACAGCCCATATTCTCCGAAAAGAGAGAGAGAAAGAAGTGCTGCCAAGGTCAAGAATGACAATGAAAATCTCAAGAAATGTTCTAGATTTGAGAAGACTACAAAGACAAAACCATTAAATGTAACAGATGATCCAGAACTGAATCCTGGACAAGAACTTGGTTTCCCTTCTTCTATAAATAATTATAATAGGAGGACTGTTGATATCTAAATAAGGTCTGCAGATTAGTAATGAATCATTGTGATTTTCCTGATCTTGATAATTATACTCTGGTTATTAAATAAAAAATAAAGAAAGAGAATGGTACCAAATTATCCAAGATTGGAGCTGGGCAGTTTGGTACTAAGCAAAACTAAAGAAAAGTTAACCTGCACCTAACATAGGAACAGCATGAGGACAAGAGAAGGAATATACTTAGAGACTATGGAAACTGCCAGAAATCAGACCCAGGATGGTAGAAGGTGAGAAAAGTTCATTTTGCAAATTAAAAAAAAAACAAACAAAAAAAAACAATTACTCCTAAACTCTTATGTTTCAATGGGAAGAAGGGAGTTTTTATGTTCTGGGGCTGAGAAATCTAAAAAGAATATAAGAGAAGACTTCAGTGGACAAGAACACCACTATGTCCTAGTGGCTGAGCTGTGAAAGAGTTACTCATATTCTGAGGTAGTGTGTGTACCTAAAGTAATGTCTACGTACAAAGAAGGGAACAACAGACTCTGGGGCCTACTTAAGGGTGGTGACGGGGAGGAGGGTGAGAATCAAAAACTATCTATCAGTTACTATGCTTGTTACCTGGGTGGCAAATAATCTGTACACCAAACCCCGTGATAATGCAACTTACCTATTTAACAAACCTGCACATGTACCCCTGAACCTAAAATGAAATTTAAAAAATAATAATAAATAATAAAGTAAAAGTAACATAGCACGAACACAGTGCCTACTCTTGGATCCTACTTCCTGTGTCATTATTACCCTTTCCCATTCTACTCTGAGCATATCCCTTCTGTAGTGTCTTGAGTAGAGCTAGGTCTCAAAGGCTGATCTGGGCTGTACAGAGCTAGTGTGCTAACTAGTGGCAAGAATAACAGTAATGTATCTTGGCTCTACTCACATATAAGCACATCACACAGAGTCTCAAGAACCCAAAGTCAGAGCAAGTCAGAAAACCCGTAAAACTGACCAAAAATTTCTTCACAAACTCAGGTTCATTTATTAATTTCAATTCACTTAAATGCAAGGTACCATTTTGGCTCCATGGTGGTGGTGGAGAGAAAGCAGTGTATAAGGATGAGTAATATCTAGCTTCTAGCTTCAAAGAATTTACAATCTAGGAAGGAGATAAGACGTAGAAATAATGATAGTACAAGATACAATAAAAGTTTTGTAGGAATTGTGAGACAGAAATCGAAAGAATTTTAGTCACGTGGCTATAATGAATACTTCTTGAGCACTTACTATGTTCTAAGTTCTATTTACTCTCACTCCTTTCTTGATTTTATCCAGTCACATTGCTACAAATACAATCTATATGCCAATGACTCCTATCTGTATCTTTGACCCACACCTCTCTCTCAAATTACAAATTTATATATCTAACTGCCTATTCAATATCTTCATTTTGATGTCCAATTGACATCTCAAATTCAACATGCTTAAAATTGAACTCATCTCTTCTACCAAGCCTACTCCACCTGCAGCCTTCCCCATCTCAGTTGATGGCAACTTCACCCTTCTGGTTGCTCATAACAAAAAGCTTGAAGATATTATCTTTTTATTAACAGAAAAATTTTTAAAAGCTATGTACTTATATAATCCACCTTCAACAATTATCAACAAATGCTCAATCTTCTTTTGTTGAAATTTTTCTTTTTTTTCAAACAAATGCTCAATCTTATTTCATCTATATCACACACTTCCCCCAAACTGATTTCTAAACAAATCCCAGACATCATATAATTTTATCCAAAATACTTCTGTGTCTAAAATATAGAGAATATTTTAGGCCAGGCTTAGTGGCTCACACTTATAATCCCAGCACTTTGGGAGGCTGAGGTGGGTGGACCACCTGAGGTCAGGAGTTTAAGACCAGCCTGGCCAACATGGTGAAACCCCATCTCTATTAAAAATACAAAAATTAGCTGGGCATGGTGGCGAGCACCTGTAGTCCCAGCTACTTGGGAGGCTGAGGCAGGAGAATCACTTGAACCTGGGAGGCGGAGGTTGCAGTGAGCTGAAATTGCGCCACTGCACTCCAGCCTGGGTGACAGAGTGAGACTCTGTCTCAAAGAAATAAAATAAAGAGAATATTTTAAACATAGGAACACCGTCAACACACCCAAAGAAAATGAACAGGCCAGGCATGGTGGCTGACATCCCAGAACTTTGGGAGGCCAACGCAGGAGGATCACTTGAGCTCAGGAGGTCAAGTCTGCAATGAGCAGTGATCATGCCACTGCACACCAGCCTGGGTGACAGTGAGAGTCTGTCTAAAAAACATATATATATATAAAGTTAAATTACTGTATTTTAAAATCACTTAAAACAATACTACCAATTGAATAGTTAGGCTTGTTTCTTTCATTTTGTTTTTTATTTTTAGTGACTGATTTTTTTATTGAGGTAAAATTTAAATACAGTGAAATCTATAGCTCTTAATTGTGTAAATTTTTATTTTTAAGAGACAGGGTCTTGCTCTGTGGCCCAGGCTAGAGTGCAATGGCTTCATCATAGCTCACCACAGCCTTGAACTCCTGGGCTCAGCTCCTGGGCTCAAGCGATCTTCCCAGCTCAGTCTCCTCGGGGCTGGGACTACAGGTATGCACCACCACACCTGGCTAATTTGTCTTTCTTTTGTAGACATGGGGTTTCACTATGTTGCTCAGGCGGGTCTTGAACTCCTGGGCTCAAGCAGTCCTCCCACCTCGACCTCCCAAAATGCTGAGAACACAGGCATGGGCCACCGTGCTTGGCCAGTAATTTGATGAGCTTTGACAAATGTATACAGCCATGAAACCTACATATCAATCAATATATAGAACATTGTCATCACTCTAGAGAGTTATTCATGATCCCTTCCAGTCAATCCCCATTCCACAAGGCAGTCATATTGTAACTTCTATGACCATAGATTAATTTTACCTGTAATACTGTTTTATATAAATGGAATCACACAGTACATGGTCTTTTGTATCCAGCTTCTTTTGCTCAACATTTTGCATGTTGCTGCGTGCATCAGTACTTCATTCTTTTTCATTGCTCAGCAACATTCAATTGTATGCACTACAACTTGTTTTGTTAATTCTCCTATTACTGCATATTTGGGTTTAGACTATTATAAATAAAGTTGCTATGAACATTTATAAACAATTCATTTTGTGAACATTTGTTTTCATTTATCTTGGGTAGATAACTAGAAGTGGAACTGCTGGGTCATAAGATGTGCGCTCCTTTCACTTTATAAGAAACTGCCAAAAACAGTTTTTGAAAATGACTATAGGCCACCTGCAGTGGCTCATGCCTGTAATCCCAACATTTTGGGAGGCTGAGGTGAGAGGCTCACTTGAGCCAGAAGTTCAAGACCAGCCTGGGCAATACAAGGAGGCCTTATCTCTACAAAAAAAAGTTTTAAAAATTAGTCAAGTGGCCGGGCGCAGTGGCTCACGCCTGTAATCCTAGCACTTTGGGAGGCCGAGGCTGGCGGATCATGAGGTCAGCAGATCAAGACCATCCTGGCTAACACGGTGAAACCCCGTTTCTACTAAAAGTACAAAAAAAAATGAGCCGGGCGTGGTGGCGGGCGCCTGTAGTCCCAGCTATTCGGGAGGCTGAGGCAGGAGAATGGCCTGAACCCGGGAGGCAGAGCTTGCAGTGAGCCGAGATTGCGCCACTGTACTCCAGCCTGGGCTACAGAGCAAGACTCCATCTCAGGGGAAAAAAAAAAAAGATTAGTCAAGCATGGTGGCACCAGCCT
The DNA here is from genome assembly GCF_006542625.1 of Nomascus leucogenys. NCBI lineage: Eukaryota > Metazoa > Chordata > Mammalia > Primates > Hylobatidae > Nomascus > Nomascus leucogenys. The sequence goes on along the minus strand of NC_044386.1, from coordinate 57,860,528 downwards.
GTAGTACCAGCTACTAGGGAGGCTGAGGTGGGAAGATCAATTGAGCCCAGGAGTTCAAGGTTACAGTGAGCTATGATCGCACCACTTGCATTCCAGCCTGGGCAACAGAGCAAGACTATGTCTCTAAAAAAAATTAAAAATAAATAAATAAAATGATTCTATAATTTTATACTTCCACTAACAACATATTAGTTTCAGATGCTCCACATTCTCACTAACATTTGGTTTGTCAGTGTGAAGTGATATCTCATGTTTTGTTTTGTTTTTTCTTATTTTTTTTTTGAGACAGAGTCTCACTCTGTCACCCAAGGCTGAAGTGCAGTGGCGCCATCTCGGCTCACTGCAAGCTCCGCCTCCCGGGTGCACACCATTCTCCTGCCTCAGCCTCCTGAGTAGCTGGGACTACAGGCACCTGCCACCACGACCTATTTTTTTTTTGTATTTTGTATTTAGTAGAGATGGGGTTTCACCATGTTAGCCAGAATGGTCTTGCTCTCCTGTCCTCGTGATCTGCCCACCTTGGCCTGCTAAAGTGTTGGGATTACACGCGTGAGCCACCGTGCCCTGCCATTTGTTTTTTTCTTGAGGCAGAGTCTCACTTTGTCACCTCAGCTGGAGTGTGATGGCACGATCTCAGCTCACTGCAACCTGTCTCCTGGGTTCAAGCGATTCTCTCAAGTAGCTGGGATTACAGGCGCACGCCACCACCCCCAGCTAATTTTTGTATTTTTAGTAGAGACAGGGTTTTGCCATGTTGGCCAGGCTGGTCTTGAACTCCTGGCCTCAAGCGATCCACCCGCCTTGGCCTCCAAAAGTGCTGGGATTACATGCGTGAGCCACCTTGCCCGGCCTATCTTGTGTTTTTTAGTCAACTTTATATATCATTTATGTACAATTAAAATTGGGCCCATTTTAAGTGTAGAGTTTGATGAGTTCAATAAATGGGTGTGTGTGTGTGCGCGCGCATGTGCGGGTGCGTGTAGCTATGACCCCAATCAAACATAGAACACATCAATCACCCAAAAAGTTCCCTGTGCCCTTTGCAATCAATTCCCAGCCCTGGGCAATCATTTATTTGCTTTCTGTCACTGTAGATTAGTTTTGCCCATTCTAGAATTTCAGATAAACTTATTCATGCAGTATGTACTGTGTCAACCATGAAAATGTACCACTGGGCCGGGCACAGTGGCTCACACCTGTAATCCCAACACTTCAGGAGCCCGAGGCAGGTGGATTACCTGAGGTCAGGATTTCAAGACCAGCCTGGCCAACATGGCAAAACTCTGTTTCTACTAAAAATACAAAAAATTAGCCAGGCATGGTGGCTGGCGCCTGTAATTCCAGCTACTCAGGAGGCTGAGGCAGGAGAATTGCTTGAACCCAGGAGGCGGAGGTTGCAGTAAGCAGAGATCACACCAGTGCACTCCAGCCTGGGCAACAGAGCAAGACTCCATCTCAAAAAAAAAAGATTCTTCCTTTCCAATCCTCCTTCCTTCCCTCTCTCCTTCCACAGATGTCAGGCTTACATCTTAGTCTGAAGTCTCACCCTGCCTTCTCCTGATTCTTCTTTGCAGTGTTTTAAAATATAGTCAGCCTTCCCTATACATGGATTCTGCATCTGTGGATTCAACCAACCATGAATTGAAAATATTCAGAAAAAAAGGGTGGTTGCATCCGTATGAACATTCAGACTTTTTTTTCTTGTAATTATTTGCCAAACAATACACCTATTTACATAGCATTTACATTGTATTAGTTATTATAGGTAATCAAGAGACAATTTAATGCATACGGGAGGGCCAGGAATGGTGGCTAAAGCCTGTAATCCCATAGCTTTGGGAGACCAAGATGGGAGGATTGCTTGAGGCTAGGAGTTCGAGACCAGCCTGTGCAAAATAGCAAGACGGGGGTCTACATCTTCTAAAAATCAATCAATAAATTAAAACAAAAATTTTTTGAGACAGAGTCTTGCTCTGTTGCCCAAGCTGGAGTGCACTGGCATGATCACAGCTCACTGCAACCTCAAGTGATCCTTTTGCTGCAAGTGATCCTCCTGCTTTAGCCTCCCAAAGTGCTGGGATTATAAGTGTGACCCACCGTGCCTGACCATAAATATTATTGAATG